>NC_072438.2:103703000-104334833 GCF_028878055.3 Symphalangus syndactylus
TAGTTATGATTGAGCAGTTTTGAAACACTCTGTCTGTAGAAAATGCAACTGGACATTCGTAGCGCTAAGTGGGTAATAGTGGAAAAAAGAATATGTTCAAATATAAACTACACAGAAGCATTGTATGAAACTTCTTTCTGTTCTGTGCATTCAACTAACAGAGTTGAACCTTACTTTTGATTGAGCCGTTCTGAAACACTCTTTCTGTAGAAACTGCAATTGGACATTCTGAGCGCTAAGAGGCCTATATTGGGAAAAAGAATGTCTACAAATAAAAACTACACAGAAGAATTGTGTGAAACTTCTTTCTGTTCTGTTTGTTCAACTAAAAGAGTTGAACCTTAGTTTTGATTGAGCCGTTCTGAAACACTCTTTCTGTAGAAAATGCAAGTGGAGATTCGGAGCGCTAAGAGGGTAATAGTGGAAAAAGGAATGTCTCCAAATATAAACTACACAGAATCATTCTGTAAAACTTCTTTCTGATCTGTGCATTCAGCTAACAGAGATAAACCATACTTTTGATTGAGCAGATCTGAACACTCTTTCTGTAGAAAATGCAACTGTACATTTGGAGCGCTAAGAGAGTAGTAGTGGAAAAAGGAATATATTCAAATATAAACTACACAGAAGCATTCTGTGAAACTTCTTTCTGATCTGAGCATTCAGCTAACAGAGTTAAACCATACTTTTGATTGAGCAGTTTTGAAACACTCTGTCTGTAGAAAATGCAACTGGACATTCGTAGCGCTAAGTGGGTAATAGTGGAAAATAATATGTTCAAATATAAACTACACAGAAGCATTGTATGAAACTTCTTTCTGTACTGTGCATTCAACTAACAGAGTTGAACCTTACTTTTGATTGAGCCTTTCTGAAACACTCTTTCTGTAGAAACTGCAATTGGACATTCTGAGCGCTAAGAGGCCTCTATTGGGAAAAATAAATCTTCAAATAAAAACTACACAGAAGCATTGTGTGAAACTTATTTCTGATATGTTCATTAAGCTAACAGAGTTAAACCATACTTTTGATTGCGCAGTTCTGAAAACTCTTTCTGTAGAAAATGCAAGTGGACATTCGGAGCGCTAAGAGGGTAATAGTGGAAAAAGGAATATATTCAAATATAAACTACACAGTAGCATTCTGTGAAAATTCTTTCTGTTCTGTGCATTCAACTAACAGAGTTGAACCTTACTTTTGATTGAGCCGTTCTGAGACACTCTTTCTGTAGAAACTGCAATTGGACATGCTAAGCGCTAAGAGGCCTACATTGGGAAAAAGAATATCTTCAAATAAAAACTACACAGATGCATTCTGTGAAACTTATTTCTGATCTGTAAATTCAGTTAACAGAGATAAAACATATTTTTGATTGAGCAGTTATGAAACCCTCTTTTTGTAGAAAATGCAAGTGGAGATTCGGAGCGCTAAGAGGGTAATAGTAGAAAAAGGAATGTCTTCAAATATAAACTACACAGAATCATTCTGTGAAACTTCTTTCTGATCTGTGCATTCAGCTAACAGAGTTAAACCATACTTTTGATTGAGCAGATCTGAACACTCTTTCTGTTGAAAATGCAACTGGACATTTGGAGCGCTAAGAGCGTAGTAGTGGAAAAAGGAACATATTCAAATATAAACTACACAGAAGCATTCTGTGAAACTTCTTTCTGATCTGAGCATTCAGCTAACAGAGTTAAACCATAGTTATGAATGAGCAGTTTTGAAACACTCTGTCTGTAGAAAATGCAACTGGACATTCGTAGCGCTAAGTGGGTAATAGTGGAAAAAAGAATATGTTCAAATATAAACTACACAGAAGCATTGTATGAAACTTCTTTCTGTTCTGTGCATTCAACTAACAGAGTTGAACCTTACTTTTGATTGAGCCGTTCTGAAACACTCTTTCTGTAGAAACTGCAATTGGACATTCTGAGCGGTAAGAGGCCTATATTGGGAAAAAGAATGTCTACAAATAAAAACTACACAGAAGAATTGTGTGAAACTACTTTCTGTTCTGATTGTTCAACTAAAAGAGTTGAACCTTAGTTTTGATTGAGCCGTTCTGAAACAGTCTTTCTGTAGAAAGTGCAAGTGGAGATTCGGAGCGCTAAGAAGGTAATAGTGGAAAAAGGAATGTCTCCAAATATAAACTACACAGAATCATTCTGTGAAACTTCTTTCTGATCTGTGCATTCAGCTAACAGAGTTAAACCATACTTTTGATTGAGCAGATCTGAACTCTCTTTCTGTAGAAAATGCAACTGGACATTTGGAGCGCTAAGAGAGTAGTAGTGGAAAAAGGAATATATTCAAATATAAACTACACAGAAGCATTCTGTGAAACTTCTTTCTGATCTGAGCATTCAGCTAACAGAGTTAAACCATACTTTTGATTGAGCAGTTTTGAAACACTCTGTCTGTAGAAAATGCAACTGGACATTCGTAGCGCTAAGTTGGTAATAGGGGAAAAAAGAATATGTTCAAATATAAACTACACAGAAGCATTGTATGAAACTTTTTTCTGTTCTGTGCATTCAACTAACAGAGTTGAACCTTACTTTTGATTGAGCCTTTCTGAAACACTCTTTCTGTAGAAACTGCAATTGGACATTCTGAGAGCTAAGAGGCCTCTATTGGGAAAAATAATATCTTCAAATAAAAACTACACAGAAGCATTGTGTGAAACTTATTTCTGATATGTTCATTAAGCTAACAGAGTTAAACCATACTTTTGATTGCGCAGTTCTGAACACCCTTTCTGTAGAAAATGCAAGTGGACATTCGTAGCGCTAAGAGGGTAATAGTGGAGAAAGGAATATATTCAAATATAAACTACACAGTAGCATTATGTGAAAATACTTTCTGTTCTGTGCATTCAACTAACAGAGTTGAACCTTACTTTTGATTGAGCCGTTCTGAAACACTCTTTCTGTAGAAACTGCAATTGGACATGCTAAGCGCTAAGAGGCCTACATTGGGAAAAAGAATATCTTCAAATAAAAACTACACTGATGCATTCTGTGAAACTTATTTCTGATCTGTAAATTCAGTTAACAGAGATAAAACATATTTTTGATTGAGCAGTTATGAAACACTCTTTTTGTAGAAAATGCAAGTGGAGATTCGGAGCGCTAAGAGGTTAATAGTGGAAAAAGGAATGTCTTCAAATATAAACTACACAGAATCATTCGGTGAAACTTCTTTCTGATCTGTGCATTCAGCTAACAGAGTTAAACCATACTTTTGATTGAGCAGATCTGAACACTCTTTCTGTAGAAAATGCAACTGGACATTTGGAGCGCTAAGAGCGTAGTAGTGGAAAAAGGAATATATTCAAATATAAACTACACAGAAGCATTCTGTGAAACTTCTTTCTGATCTGAGCATTCAGCTAACAGAGTTAAACCATACTTTTGATTGAGCAGTTTTGAAACACTCTGTCTGTAGAAAATGCAACTGGACATTCGTAGCGCTAAGTGGGTAATAGTGGAAAAAAGAATATGTTCAAATATAAACTACACAGAAGCATTGTATGAAACTTCTTTCTGTTCTGTGCATTCAACTAACAGAGTTGAACCTTACTTTTGATTGAGCCGTTCTGAAACACTCTTTCTGTAGAAACTGCAATTGGACATTCTGAGCGCTAAGAGGCCTATATTGGGAAAAAGAATGTCTACAAATAAAAACTACACAGAAGAATTGTGTGAAACTTCTTTCTGTTCTGTTTGTTCAACTAAAGGAGTTGAACCTTAGTTTTGATTGAGCCGTTCTGAAACACTCTTTCTGTAGAAAATGCAAGTGGAGATTCGGAGCGCTAAGAGGGTAATAGTGGAAAAAGGAATGTCTCCAAATATAAACTACACAGAATCATTCTGTAAAACTTCTTTCTGATCTGTGCATTCAGCTAACAGAGATAAACCATACTTTTGATTGAGCAGATCTGAACACTCTTTCTGTAGAAAATGCAACTGTACATTTGGAGCGCTAAGAGAGTAGTAGTGGAAAAAGGAATATATTCAAATATAAACTACACAGAAGCATTCTGTGAAACTTCTTTCTGATCTGAGCATTCAGCTAACAGAGTTAAACCATACTTTTGATTGAGCAGTTTTGAAACACTCTGTCTGTAGAAAATGCAACTGGACATTCGTAGCGCTAAGTGGGTAATAGTGGAAAATAATATGTTCAAATATAAACTACACAGAAGCATTGTATGAAACTTCTTTCTGTTCTGTGCATTCAACTAACAGAGTTGAACCTTACTTTTGATTGAGCCTTTCTGAAACACTCTTTCTGTAGAAACTGCAATTGGACATTCTGAGCGCTAAGAGGCCTCTATTGGGAAAAATAAATCTTCAAATAAAAACTACACAGAAGCATTGTGTGAAACTTATTTCTGATATGTTCATTAAGCTAACAGAGTTAAACCATACTTTTGATTGCGCAGTTCTGAAAACTCTTTCTGTAGAAAATGCAAGTGGACATTCGGAGCGCTAAGAGGGTAATAGTGGAAAAAGGAATATATTCAAATATAAACTACACAGTAGCATTCTGTGAAAATTCTTTCTGTTCTGTGCATTCAACTAACAGAGTTGAACCTTACTTTTGATTGAGCCGTTCTGAAACACTCTTTCTGTAGAAACTGCAATTGGACATGCTAAGCGCTAAGAGGCCTACATTGGGAAAAAGAATATCTTCAAATAAAAACTACACAGATGCATTCTCTGAAACTTATTTCTGATCTGTAAATTCAGTTAACAGAGATAAAACATATTTTTGATTGAGCAGTTATGAAACCCTCTTTTTGTAGAAAATGCAAGTGGAGATTCGGAGCGCTAAGAGGGTAATAGTAGAAAAAGGAATGTCTTCAAATATAAACTACACAGAATCATTCTGTGAAACTTCTTTCTGATCTGTGCATTCAGCTAACAGAGTTAAACCATACTTTTGATTGAGCAGATCTGAACACTCTTTCTGTTGAAAATGCAACTGGACATTTGGAGCGCTAAGAGCGTAGTAGTGGAAAAAGGAACATATTCAAATATAAACTACACAGAAGCATTCTGTGAAACTTCTTTCTGATCTGAGCATTCAGCTAACAGAGTTAAACCATAGTTATGATTGAGCAGTTTTGAAACACTCTGTCTGTAGAAAATGCAACTGGACATTCGTAGCGCTAAGTGGGTAATAGTGGAAAAAAGAATATGTTCAAATATAAACTACACAGAAGCATTGTATGAAACTTCTTTCTGTTCTGTGCATTCAACTAACAGAGTTGAACCTTACTTTTGATTGAGCCGTTCTGAAACACTCTTTCTGTAGAAACTGCAATTGGACATTCTGAGCGGTAAGAGGCCTATATTGGGAAAAAGTATGTCTACAAATAAAAACTACACAGAAGAATTGTGTGAAACTACTTTCTGTTCTGATTGTTCAACTAAAAGAGTTGAACCTTAGTTTTGATTGAGCCGTTCTGAAACAGTCTTTCTGTAGAAAATGCAAGTGGAGATTCGGAGCGCTAAGAAGGTAATAGTGGAAAAAGGAATGTCTCCAAATATAAACTACACAGAATCATTCTGTGAAACTTCTTTCTGATCTGTGCATTCAGCTAACAGAGTTAAACCATACTTTTGATTGAGCAGATCTGAACTCTCTTTCTGTAGAAAATGCAACTGGACATTTGGAGCGCTAAGAGAGTAGTAGTGGAAAAAGGAATATATTCAAATATAAACTACACAGAAGCATTCTGTGAAACTTCTTTCTGATCTGAGCATTCAGCTAACAGAGTTAAACCATACTTTTGATTGAGCAGTTTTGAAACACTCTGTCTGTAGAAAATGCAACTGGACATTCGTAGCGCTAAGTTGGTAATAGGGGAAAAAAGAATATGTTCAAATATAAACTACACAGAAGCATTGTATGAAACTTTTTTCTGTTCTGTGCATTCAACTAACAGAGTTGAACCTTACTTTTGATTGAGCCTTTCTGAAACACTCTTTCTGTAGAAACTGCAATTGGACATTCTGAGAGCTAAGAGGCCTCTATTGGGAAAAATAATATCTTCAAATAAAAACTACACAGAAGCATTGTGTGAAACTTATTTCTGATATGTTCATTAAGCTAACAGAGTTAAACCATACTTTTGATTGCGCAGTTCTGAACACCCTTTCTGTAGAAAATGCAAGTGGACATTCGTAGCGCTAAGAGGGTAATAGTGGAGAAAGGAATATATTCAAATATAAACTACACAGTAGCATTATGTGAAAATACTTTCTGTTCTGTGCATTCAACTAACAGAGTTGAACCTTACTTTTGATTGAGCCGTTCTGAAACACTCTTTCTGTAGAAAATGCAATTGGACATGCTAAGCGCTAAGAGGCCTACATTGGGAAAAAGAATATCTTCAAATAAAAACTACACTGATGCATTCTGTGAAACTTATTTCTGATCTGTAAATTCAGTTAACAGAGATAAAACATATTTTTGATTGAGCAGTTATGAAACACTCTTTTTGTAGAAAATGCAAGTGGAGATTCGGAGCGCTAAGAGGTTAATAGTGGAAAAAGGAATGTCTTCAAATATAAACTACACAGAATCATTCGGTGAAACTTCTTTCTGATCTGTGCATTCAGCTAACAGAGTTAAACCATACTTTTGATTGAGCAGATCTGAACACTCTTTCTGTAGAAAATGCAACTGGACATTTGGAGCGCTAAGAGCGTAGTAGTGGAAAAAGGAATATATTCAAATATACACTACACAGAATCATTCTGTGAAACTTCTTTCTGATCTGAGCATTCAGCTAACAGAGTTAAACCATACTTTTGATTGAGCAGTTTTGAAACACTCTGTCTGTAGAAAATGCAACTGGACATTCGTAGCGCTAAGTGGGTAATAGTGGAAAAAAGAATATGTTCAAATATAAACTACACAGAAGCATTGTATGAAACTTCTTTCTGTTCTGTGCATTCAACTAACAGAGTTGAACCTTACTTTTGATTGAGCCGTTCTGAAACACTCTTTCTGTAGAAACTGCAATTGGACATTCTGAGCGCTAAGAGGCCTATATTGGGAAAAAGAATGTCTACAAATAAAAACTACACAGAAGAATTGTGTGAAACTTCTTTCTGTTCTGTTTGTTCAACTAAAAGAGTTGAACCTTAGTTTTGATTGAGCCGTTCTGAAACACTCTTTCTGTAGAAAATGCAAGTGGAGATTCGGAGCGCTAAGAGGGTAATAGTGGAAAAAGGAATGTCTCCAAATATAAACTACACAGAATCATTCTGTAAAACATCTTTCTGATCTGTGCATTCAGCTAACAGAGATAAACCATACTTTTGATTGAGCAGATCTGAACACTCTTTCTGTAGAAAATGCAACTGTACATTTGGAGCGCTAAGACAGTAGTAGTGGAAAAAGGAATATATTCAAATATAAACTACACAGAAGCATTCTGTGAAACTTCTTTCTGATCTGAGCATTCAGCTAACAGAGTTAAACCATACTTTTGATTGAGCAGTTTTGAAACACTCTGTCTGTAGAAAATGCAACTGGACATTCATAGCGCTAAGTGGGTAATAGTGGAAAAAAGAATATGTTCAAATATAAACTACACAGAAGCATTGTATGAAACTTCTTTCTGTTTTGTGCATTCAACTAACAGAGTTGAACCTTACTTTTGATTGAGCCTTTCTGAAACACTCTTTCTGTAGAAACTGCAATTGGACATTCTGAGCGCTAAGAGGCCTCTATTGGGAAAAATAAATCTTCAAATAAAAACTACACAGAAGCATTGTGTGAAACTTATTTCTGATATGTTCATTAAGCTAACAGAGTTAAACCATACTTTTGATTGCGCAGTTCTGAAAACTCTTTCTTTAGAAAATGCAAGTGGACATTCGGAGCGCTAAGAGGGTAATAGTGGAAAAAGGAATATATTCAAATATAAACTACACAGTAGCATTCTGTGAAAATTCTTTCTGTTCTGTGCATTCAACTAACAGAGTTGAACCTTACTTTTGATTGAGCCGTTCTGAAACACTCTTTCTGTAGAAACTGCAATTGGACATGCTAAGCGCTAAGAGGCCTACATTGGGAAAAAGAATATCTTCAAATAAAAACTACACAGATGCATTCTGTGAAACTTATTTCTGATCTGTAAATTCAGTTAACAGAGATAAAACATATTTTTGATTGAGCAGTTATGAAACACTCTTTTTGTAGAAAATGCAAGTCGAGATTCGGAGCGCTAAGAGGGTAATAGTGGAAAAAGGAATGTCTTCAAATATAAACTACACAGAATCATTCGGTGAAACTTCTTTCTGATCTGTGCATTCAGCTAACAGAGTTAAAGCATACTTTTGATTGAGCAGATCTGAACACTCTTTCTGTTGAAAATGCAACTGGACATTTGGAGCGCTAAGAGCGTAGTAGTGGAAAAAGGAATATATTCAAATATAAACTACACAGAAGCATTCTGTGAAACTTCTTTCTGATCTGAGCATTCAGCTAACAGAGTTAAACCATACTTTTGATTGAGCAGTTTTGAAACACTCTGTCTGTAGAAAATGCAACTGGACATTCGTAGCGCTAAGTGGGTAATAGTGGAAAAAAGAATATGTTCAAATATAAACTACACAGAAGCATTGTATGAAACTTCTTTCTGTTCTGTGCATTCAACTAACAGAGTTGAACCTTACTTTTGATTGAGCCGTTCTGAAACACTCTTTCTGTAGAAACTGCAATTGGACATTCTGAGCGGTAAGAGGCCTATATTGGGAAAAAGAATGTCTACAAATAATAACTACACAGAAGAATTGTGTGAAACTACTTTCTGTTCTGATTGTTCAACTAAAAGAGTTGAACCTTAGTTTTGATTGAGCCGTTCTGAAACACTCTTTCTGTAGAAAATGCAAGTGGAGATTCGGAGCGCTAAGAAGGTAATAGTGGAAAACGGAATGTCTCCGAATATAAACTACACAGAATCATTTTGTGAAACTTCTTTCTGATCTGTGCATTCAGCTAACAGAGTTAAACCATACTTTTGATTGAGCAGATCTGAACTCTCTTTCTGTAGAAAATGCAACTGGACATTTGGAGCGCTAAGAGAGTAATAGTGGAAAAAGGAATATATTCAAATATAAACTACACAGAAGCATTCTTTGAAACTTCTTTCTGATCTGAGCATTCAGCTAACAGAGTTAAACCATACTTTTGATTGAGCAGTTTTGAAACACTCTGTCTGTAGAAAATGCAACTGGACATTCGTAGCGCTAAGTTGGTAATAGTGGAAAAAAGAATATGTTCAAATATAAACTACACAGAAGCATTGTATGAAACTTTTTTCTGTTCTGTGCATTCAACTAACAGAGTTGAACCTTACTTTTGATTGAGCCTTTCTGAAACACTCTTTCTGTAGAAACTGCAATTGGACATTCTGAGAGCTAAGAGGCCTCTATTGGGAAAAATAATATCTTCAAATAAAAACTACACAGAAGCATTTTGTGAAACTTATTTCTGATATGTTCATTAAGCTAACAGAGTTAAACCATACTTTTGATTGCGCAGTTCTGAACACCCTTTCTGTAGAAAATGCAAGTGGACATTCGTAGCGCTAAGAGTGTAATAGTGGAGAAAGGAATATATTCAAATATAAACTACACAGTAGCATTATGTGAAAATACTTTCTGTTCTGTGCATTCAACTAACAGAGTTGAACCTTACTTTTGATTGAGCCGTTCTGAAACACTCTTTCTGTAGAAACTGCAATTGGACATGCTAAGCGCTAAGAGGCCTACATTGGGAAAAAGAATATCTTCAAATAAAAACTACACTGATGCATTCTGTGAAACTTATTTCTGATCTGTAAATTCAGTTAACAGAGATAAAACATATTTTTGATTGAGCAGTTATGAAACACTCTTTTTGTAGAAAATGCAAGTGGAGATTCGGAGCGCTAAGAGGTTAATAGTGGAAAAAGGAATGTCTTCAAATATAAACTACACAGAATCATTCGGTGAAACTTCTTTCTGATCTGTGCATTCAGCTAACAGAGTTAAACCATACTTTTGATTGAGCAGATCTGAACACTCTTTCTGTAGAAAATGCAACTGGACATTTGGAGCGCTAAGAGCGTAGTAGTGGAAAAAGGAATATATTCAAATATAAACTACACAGAAGCATTCTGTGAAACTTCTTTCTGATCTGAGCATTCAGCTAACAGAGTTAAACCATACTTTTGATTGAGCAGTTTTGAAACACTCTGTCTGTAGAAAATGCAACTGGACATTCGTAGCGCTAAGTGGGTAATAGTGGAAAAAAGAATATGTTCAAATATAAACTACACAGAAGCATTGTATGAAACTTCTTTCTGTTCTGTGCATTCAACTAACAGAGTTGAACCTTACTTTTGATTGAGCCGTTCTGAAACACTCTTTCTGTAGAAACTGCAATTGGACATTCTGAGCGCTAAGAGGCCTATATTGGGAAAAAGAATGTCTACAAATAAAAACTACACAGAAGAATTGTGTGAAACTTCTTTCTGTTCTGTTTGTTCAACTAAAAGAGTTGAACCTTAGTTTTGATTGAGCCGTTCTGAAACACTCTTTCTGTAGAAAATGCAAGTGGAGATTCGGAGCGCTAAGAGGGTAATAGTGGAAAAAGGAATGTCTCCAAATATAAACTACACAGAATCATTCTGTAAAACTTCTTTCTGATCTGTGCATTCAGCTAACAGAGATAAACCATACTTTTGATTGAGCAGATCTGAACACTCTTTCTGTAGAAAATGCAACTGTACATTTGGAGCGCTAAGAGAGTAGTAGTGGAAAAAGGAATATATTCAAATATAAACTACACAGAAGCATTCTGTGAAACTTCTTTCTGATCTGAGCATTCAGCTAACAGAGTTAAACCATACTTTTGATTGAGCAGTTTTGAAACACTCTGTCTGTAGAAAATGCAACTGGACATTCGTAGCGCTAAGTGGGTAATAGTGGAAAAAAGAATATGTTCAAATATAAACTACACAGAAGCATTGTATGAAACTTCTTTCTGTTCTGTGCATTCAACTGACAGAGCTGAACCTTACTTTTGATTGAGCCTTTCTGAAACACTCTTTCTGTAGAAACTGCAATTGGACATTCTGAGCGCTAAGAGGCCTCTATTGGGAAAAATAAATCTTCAAATAAAAACTACACAGAAGCATTGTGTGAAACTTATTTCTGATATGTTCATTAAGCTAACAGAGTTAAACCATACTTTTGATTGCGCAGTTCTGAAAACTCTTTCTGTAGAAAATGCAAGTGGACATTCGGAGCGCTAAGAGGGTAATAGTGGAAAAAGGAATATATTCAAATATAAACTACACAGTAGCATTCTGTGAAAATTCTTTCTGTTCTGTGCATTCAACTAACAGAGTTGAACCTTACTTTTGATTGAGCCGTTCTGAAACACTCTTTCTGTAGAAACTGCAATTGGACATGCTAAGCGCTAAGAGGCCTACATTGGGAAAAAGAATATCTTCAAATAAAAACTACACAGATGCATTCTGTGAAACTTATTTCTGATCTGTAAATTCAGTTAACAGAGATAAAACATATTTTTGATTGAGCAGTTATGAAACCCTCTTTTTGTAGAAAATGCAAGTGGAGATTCGGAGCGCTAAGAGGGTAATAGTAGAAAAAGGAATGTCTTCAAATATAAACTACACAGAATCATTCTGTGAAACTTCTTTCTGATCTGTGCATTCAGCTAACAGAGTTAAACCATACTTTTGATTGAGCAGATCTGAACACTCTTTCTGTTGAAAATGCAACTGGACATTTGGAGCGCTAAGAGCGTAGTAGTGGAAAAAGGAATATATTCAAATATAAACTACACAGAAGCATTCTGTGAAACTTATTTCTGATCTGAGCATTCAGCTAACAGAGTTAAACCATAGTTATGATTGAGCAGTTTTGAAACACTCTGTCTGTAGAAAATGCAACTGGACATTCGTAGCGCTAAGTGGGTAATAGTGGAAAAAAAATATGTTCAAATATAAACTACACAGAAGCATTGTATGAAACTTCTTGCTGTTCTGTGCATTCAACTAACAGAGTTGAACCTTACATTTGATTGAGCCTTTCTGAAACACTCTTTCTGTAGAAACTGCAATTGGACATTCTGAGCGCTAAGATTCCTATATTGGGAAAAATAATATCTTCAAATAAAAACTACACAGAAGCATTGTGTGAACCTTATTACTGATATGTTCATTAAGCTAACAGAGTTAAACCATACTTTTGATTGAGCAGATCTGAACACTCTTTCTGTTGAAAATGCAACTGGACATTTGGAGCGCTAAGAGCGTAGTAGTGGAAAAAGGAATATATTCAAATATAAACTACACAGAAGCATTCTGTGAAACTTCTTTCTGATCTGAGCATTCAGCTAACAGAGTTAAACCATACTTTTGATTGAGCACTTTTGAAACACTCTGTCTGTAGAAAATGCAACTGGACATTCGAAGCGCTAAGTGGGTAATAGTGGAAAAAAGAATATGTTCAAATATAAACTACACAGAAGCATTGTATGAAACTTCTTTCTGTTCTGTGCATTCAACTAACAGAGTTGAACCTTACTTTTGATTGAGCCGTTCTGAAACACTCTTTCTGTAGAAACTGCAATTAGACATTCTGAGCGCTAAGAGGCCTATATTGGGAAAAAGAATGTCTACAAATAAAAACTACACAGAAGAATTGTGTGAAACTACTTTCTGTTCTGATTGTTCAACTAAAAGAGTTGAACCTTAGTTTTGATTGAGCCGTTCTGAAACAGTCTTTCTGTAGAAAATGCAAGTGGAGAATCGGAGCGCTAAGAAGGTAATAGTGGAAAAAGGAATGTGTCCAAATATAAACTACACAGAATCATTCTGTGAAACTTCTTTCTGATCTGTGCATTCAGCTAACAGAGTTAAACCATACTTTTGATTGAGCAGATCAGAACACTCTTTCTGTAGAAAATGCAACTGGACATTTGGAGCGCTAAGAGAGTAGTAGTGGAAAAAGGAATATATTCAAATATAAACTACACAGAAGCATTCTGTGAAACTTCTTTCTGATTTGAGCATTCAGCTAACAGAGTTAAACCATACTTTTGATTGAGCAGTTTTGAAACACTCTGTCTGTAGAAAATGCAACTGGACATTCGTAGCGCTAAGTGGGTAATAGGGGAAAAAATAATATGTTCAAATATAAACTACACAGAAGCATTGTATGAAACTTCTTTCTGTTCTGTGCATTCAACTAACAGAGTTGAACCTTACTTTTGACTGAGCCTTTCTGAAACACTCTTTCTGTAGAAACTGCAATTGGACATTCTGAGCGCTAAGAGGCCTATATTGGGAAAAATGATATCTTCAAATAAAAACTACACAGAAGCATTGTGGGAAACTTATTTCTGATATGTTCATTAAGCTAACAGAGTTAAACCATACTTTTGATTGCGCAGTTCTGAACACTCTTTCTGTAGAAAATGCAAGTGGACATTCGGAGCGCTAAGAGGGTAATAGTGGAAAAAGGAATATATTCAAATATAAACTACACAGTAGCATTCTGTGAAAATTCTTTCTGTTCTGTGCATTCAACTAACAGAGTTGAACCTTACTTTTGATTGAGCCGTTCTGAAACACTCTTTCTGTAGAAACTGCAATTGGACATGCTAAGTGCTAAGAGGCCTACATTGGGAAAAAGAATATCTTCAAATAAAAACTACACAGATGCATTCTGTGAAACTTATTTCTGATCTGTAAATTCAGTTAACAGAGATAAAACATATTTTTGATTGAGCAGTTATGAAACACTCTTTTTGTAGAAAATGCAAGTCGAGATTCGGAGCGCTAAGAGGGTAATAGTGGAAAAAGGAATGTCTTCAAATATAAACTACACAGAATCATTCGGTGAAACTTCTTTCTGATCTGTGCATTCAGCTAACAGGGTTAAAGCATACTTTTGATTGAGCAGATCTGAACACTCTTTCTGTTGAAAATGCAACTGGACATTCGGAGCGCTAAGAGCGTAGTAGTGGAAAAAGGAATATATTCAAATATAAACTACACAGAAGCATTCTGTGAAACTTCTTTCTGATCTGAGCATTCAGCTAACAGAGTTAAACCATACTTTTGATTGAGCAGTTTTGAAACACTCTGTCTGTAGAAAATGCAACTGGACATTCGTAGCGCTAAGTGGGTAATAGTGGAAAAAAGAATATGTTCAAATATAAACTACACAGAAGCATTGTATGAAACTTCTTTCTGTTCTGTGCATTCAACTAACAGAGTTGAACCTTACTTTTGATTGAGCCGTTCTGAAACACTCTTTCCGTAGAAACTGCAATTGGACATTCTGAGCGGTAAGAGGCCTATATTGGGAAAAAGAATGTCTACAAATAATAACTACACAGAAGAATTGTGTGAAACTACTTTCTGTTCTGATTGTTCAACTAAAAGAGTTGAACCTTAGTTTTGATTGAGCCGTTCTGAAACACTCTTTCTGTAGAAAATGCATGTGGAGATTCGGAGCGCTAAGAAGGTAATAGTGGAAAAAGGAATGTCTCCGAATATAAACTACACAGAAGCATTCTGTGAAACTTCTTTCTGATCTGAGCATTCAGCTAACAGATTTAAACCATACTTTTGATTGAGCAGTTTTGAAACACTCTGTCTGTAGAAAATGCAACTGGACATTCGTAGCGCTAAGTTGGTAATAGGGGAAAAAAGAATATGTTCAAATATAAACTACACAGAAGCATTGTATGAAACTTTTTTCTGTTCTGTGCATTCAACTAACAGAGTTGAACCTTACTTTTGATTGTGCCTTTCTGAAACACTCTTTCTGTAGAAACTGCAATTGGACATTCTGAGAGCTAAGAGGCCTCTATTGGGAAAAATAATATCTTCAAATAAAAACTACACAGAAGCATTGTGTGAAACTTATTTCTGATATGTTCATTAAGCTAACAGAGTTAAACCATACTTTTGATTGCGCAGTTCTGAACACCCTTTCTGTAGAAAATGCAAGTGGACATTCGTAGCGCTAAGAGGGTAATAGTGGAGAAAGGAATATATTCAAATATAAACTACACAGTAGCATTATGTGAAAATACTTTCTGTTCTGTGCATTCAACTAACAGAGTTGAACCTTACTTTTGATTGAGCCGTTCTGAAACACTCTTTCTGTAGAAACTGCAATTGGACATGCTAAGCGCTAAGAGGCCTACATTGGGAAAAAGAATATCTTCAAATAAAAACTACACTGATGCATTCTGTGAAACTTATTTCTGATCTGTAAATTCAGTTAACAGAGATAAAACATATTTTTGATTGAGCAGTTACGAAACACTCTTTTTGTAGAAAATGCAAGTGGAGATTCGGAGCGCTAAGAGGTTAATAGTGGAAAAAGGAATGTCTTCAAATATAAACTACACAGAATCATTCGGTGAAACTTCTTTCTGATCTGTGCATTCAGCTAACAGAGTTAAACCATACTTTTGATTGAGCAGATCTGAACACTCTTTCTGTAGAAAATGCAACTGGACATTTGGAGCGCTAAGAGCGTAGTAGTGGAAAAAGGAATATATTCAAATATAAACTACACAGAAGCATTCTGTGAAACTTCTTTCTGATCTGAGCATTCAGCTAACAGAGTTAAACCATACTTTTGATTGAGCAGTTTTGAAACACTCTGTCTGTAGAAAATGCAACTGGACATTCGTAGCGCTAAGTGGGTAATAGTGGAAAAAAGAATATGTTCAAATATAAACTACACAGAAGCATTGTATGAAACTTCTTTCTGTTCTGTGCATTCAACTAACAGAGTTGAACCTTACTTTTGATTGAGCCGTTCTGAAACACTCTTTCTGTAGAAACTGCAATTGGACATTCTGAGCGCTAAGAGGCCTATATTGGGAAAAAGAATGTCTACAAATAAAAACTACACAGAAGAATTGTGTGAAACTTCTTTCTGTTCTGTTTGTTCAACTAAAAGAGTTGAACCTTAGTTTTGATTGAGCCGTTCTGAAACACTCTTTCTGTAGAAAATGCAAGTGGAGATTCGGAGCGCTAAGAGGGTAATAGTGGAAAAAGGAATGTCTCCAAATATAAACTACACAGAATCATTCTGTAAAACTTCTTTCTGATCTGTGCATTCAGCTAACAGAGATAAACCATACTTTTGATTGAGCAGATCTGAACACTCTTTCTGTAGAAAATGCAACTGTACATTTGGAGCGCTAAGAGAGTAGTAGTGGAAAAAGGAATATATTCAAATATAAACTACACAGAAGCATTCTGTGAAACTTCTTTCTGATCTGAGCATTCAGCTAACAGAGTTAAACCATACTTTTGATTGAGCAGTTTTGAAACACTCTGTCTGTAGAAAATGCAACTGGACATTCGTAGCGCTAAGTGGGTAATAGTGGAAAAAAGAATATGTTCAAATATAAACTACACAGAAGCATTGTATGAAACTTCTTTCTCTTCTGTGCATTCAACTAACAGAGTTGAACCTTACTTTTGATTGAGCCTTTCTGAAACACTCTTTCTGTAGAAACTGCAATTGGACATTCTGAGCGCTAAGAGGCCTCTATTGGGAAAAATAAATCTTCAAATAAAAACTACACAGAAGCATTGTGTGAAACTTATTTCTGATATGTTCATTAAGCTAACAGAGTTAAACCATACTTTTGATTGCGCAGTTCTGAAAACTCTTTCTGTAGAAAATGCAAGTGGACATTCGGAGCGCTAAGAGGGTAATAGTGGAAAAAGGAATATATTCAAATATAAACTACACAGTAGCATTCTGTGAAAATTCTTTCTGTTCTGTGCATTCAACTAACAGAGTTGAACCTTACTTTTGATTGAGCCGTTCTGAAACACTCTTTCTGTAGAAACTGCAATTGGACATGCTAAGCGCTAAGAGGCCTACATTGGGAAAAAGAATATCTTCAAATAAAAACTACACAGATGCATTCTGTGAAACTTATTTCTGATCTGTAAATTCAGTTAACAGAGATAAAACATATTTTTGATTGAGCAGTTATGAAACCCTCTTTTTGTAGAAAATGCAAGTGGAGATTCGGAGCGCTAAGAGGGTAATAGTAGAAAAAGGAATGTCTTCAAATATAAACTACACAGAATCATTCTGTGAAACTTCTTTCTGATCTGTGCATTCAGCTAACAGAGTTAAACCATACTTTTGATTGAGCAGATCTGAACACACTTTCTGTTGAAAATGCAACTGGACATTTGGAGCGCTAAGAGCGTAGTAGTGGAAAAAGGAATATATTCAAATATAAACTACACAGAAGCATTCTGTGAAACTTATTTCTGATCTGAGCATTCAGCTAACAGAGTTAAACCATAGTTATGATTGAGCAGTTTTGAAACACTCTGTCTGTAGAAAATGCAACTGGACATTCGTAGCACTAAGTGGGTAATAGTGGAAAAAAAATATGTTCAAATATAAACTACACAGAAGCATTGTATGAAACTTCTTGCTGTTCTGTGCATTCAACTAACAGAGTTGAACCTTACATTTGATTGAGCCTTTCTGAAACACTCTTTCTGTAGAAACTGCAATTGGACATTCTGAGCGCTAAGATTCCTATATTGGGAAAAATAATATCTTCAAATAAAAACTACACAGAAGCATTGTGTGAAACTTATTACTGATATGTTCATTAAGCTAACAGAGTTAAAACATACTTTTGATTGAGCAGATCTGAACACTCTTTCTGTTGAAAATGCAACTGGACATTTGGAGCGCTAAGAGCGTAATAGTGGAAAAAGGAATATATTCAAATATAAACTACACAGAAGCATTCTGTGAAACTTCTTTCTGATCTAAGCATTCAGCTAACAGAGTTAAACCATACTTTTGATTGAGCAGTTTTGAAACACTCTGTCTGTAGAAAATGCAACTGGACTTTCGAAGCGCTAAGTGGGTAATAGTGGAAAAAAGAATATGTTCAAATATAAACTACACAGAAGCATTGTATGAAACTTCTTTCTGTTCTGTGCATTCAACTAACAGAGTTGAACCTTACTTTTGATTGAGCCGTTCTGAAACACTCTTTCTGTAGAAACTGCAATTAGACATTCTGAGCGCTAAGAGGCCTATATTGGGAAAAAGAATGTCTACAAATAAAAACTACACAGAAGAATTGTGTGAAACTACTTTCTGTTCTGATTGTTCAACTAAAAGAGTTGAACCTTAGTTTTGATTGAGCCGTTCTGAAACAGTCTTTCTGTAGAAAATGCAAGTGGAGTTTCGGAGCGCTAAGAAGGTAATAGTGGAAAAAGGAATGTGTCCAAATATAAACTACACAGAATCATTCTGTGAAACTTCTTTCTGATCTGTGCATTCAGCTAACAGAGTTAAACCATACTTTTGATTGAGCAGATCAGAACACTCTTTCTGTAGAAAATGCAACTGGACATTTGGAGCGCTAAGAGAGTAGTAGTGGAAAAAGGAATATATTCAAATATAAACTACACAGAAGCATTCTGTGAAACTTCTTTCTGATCTGAGCATTCAGCTAACAGAGTTAAACCATACTTTTGATTGAGCAGTTTTGAAACACTCTGTCTGTAGAAAATGCAACTGGACATTCGTAGCGCTAAGTTGGTAATAGGGGAAAAAAGAATATGTTCAAATATAAACTACACAGAAGCATTGTATGAAACTTTTTTCTGTTCTGTGCATTCAACTAACAGAGTTGAACCTTACTTTTGATTGAGCCTTTCTGAAACACTCTTTCTGTAGAAACTGCAATTGGACATTCTGAGAGCTAAGAGTCCTCTATTGGGAAAAATAATATCTTCAAATAAAAACTACACAGAAGCATTGTGTGAAACTTATTTCTGATATGTTCATTAAGCTAACAGAGTTAAACCATACTTTTGATTGCGCAGTTCTGAACACCCTTTCTGTAGAAAATGCAAGTGGACATTCGTAGCGCTAAGAGGGTAATAGTGGAGAAAGGAATATATTCAAATATAAACTACACAGTAGCATTATGTGAAAATACTTTCTGTTCTGTGCATTCAACTAACAGAGTTGAACCTTACTTTTGATTGAGCCGTTCTGAAACACTCTTTCTGTAGAAACTGCAATTGGACATGCTAAGCGCTAAGAGGCCTACATTGGGAAAAAGAATATCTTCAAATAAAAACTACACTGATGCATTCTGTGAAACTTATTTCTGATCTGTAAATTCAGTTAACAGAGATAAAACATATTTTTGATTGAGCAGTTATGAAACACTCTTTTTGTAGAAAATGCAAGTGGAGATTCGGAGCGCTAAGAGGTTAATAGTGGAAAAAGGAATGTCTTCAAATATAAACTACACAGAATCATTCGGTGAAACTTCTTTCTGATCTGTGCATTCAGCTAACAGAGTTAAACCATACTTTTGATTGAGCAGATCTGAACACTCTTTCTGTAGAAAATGCAACTGGACATTTGGAGCGCTAAGAGCGTAGTAGTGGAAAAAGGAATATATTCAAATATAAACTACACAGAAGCATTCTGTGAAACTTCTTTCTGATCTGAGCATTCAGCTAACAGAGTTAAACCATACTTTTGATTGAGCAGTTTTGAAACACTCTGTCTGTAGAAAATGCAACTGGACATTCGTAGCGCTAAGTGGGTAATAGTGGAAAAAAGAATATGTTCAAATATAAACTACACAGAAGCATTGTATGAAACTTCTTTCTGTTCTGTGCATTCAACTAACAGAGTTGAACCTTACCTTTGATTGAGCCGTTCTGAAACACTCTTTCTGTAGAAACTGCAATTGGACATTCTGAGCGCTAAGAGGCCTATATTGGGAAAAAGAATGTCTACAAATAAAAACTACACAGAAGAATTGTGTGAAACTTCTTTCTGTTCTGTTTGTTCAACTAAAAGAGTTGAACCTTAGTTTTGATTGAGCCGTTCTGAAACACTCTTTCTGTAGAAAATGCAAGTGGAGATTCGGAGCGCTAAGAGGGTAATAGTGGAAAAAGGAATGTCTCCAAATATAAACTACACAGAATCATTCTGTAAAACGTCTTTCTGATCTGTGCATTCAGCTAACAGAGATAAACCATACTTTTGATTGAGCAGATCTGAACACTCTTTCTGTAGAAAATGCAACTGGACATTTGGAGCGCTAAGAGCGTAGTAGTGGAAAAAGGAATATATTCAAATATAAACTACACAGAAGCATTCTGTGAAACTTCTTTCTGATCTGAGCATTCAGCTAACAGAGTTAAACCATACTTTTGATTGAGCAGTTTTGAAACACTCTGTCTGTAGAAAATGCAACTGGACATTCGTAGCGCTAAGTGGGTAATAGTGGAAAAAAGAATATGTTCAAATATAAACTACACAGAAGCATTGTATGAAACTTCTTTCTGTTCTGTGCATTCAACTAACAGAGTTGAACCTTACTTTTGATTGAGCCGTTCTGAAACACTCTTTCTGTAGAAACTGCAATTGGACATTCTGAGCGCTAAGAGGCCTATATTGGGAAAAAGAATGTCTACAAATAAAAACTACACAGAAGAATTGTGTGAAACTTCTTTCTGTTCTGTTTGTTCAACTAAAAGAGTTGAACCTTAGTTTTGATTGAGCCGTTCTGAAACACTCTTTCTGTAGAAAATGCAAGCGGAGATTCGGAGCGCTAAGAGGGTAATAGTGGAAAAAGGAATGTCTCCAAATATAAACTACACAGAATCATTCTGTAAAACTTCTTTCTGATCTGTGCATTCAGCTAACAGAGATAAACCATACTTTTGATTGAGCAGATCTGAACACTCTTTCTGTAGAAAATGCAACTGTACATTTGGAGCGCTAAGAGAGTAGTAGTGGAAAAAGGAATATATTCAAATATAAACTACACAGAAGCATTCTGTGAAACTTCTTTCTGATCTGAGCATTCAGCTAACAGAGTTAAACCATACTTTTGATTGAGCAGTTTTGAAACACTCTGTCTGTAGAAAATGCAACTGGACATTCGTAGCGCTAAGTGGGTAATAGTGGAAAAAAGAATATGTTCAAATATAAACTACACAGAAGCATTGTATGAAACTTCTTTCTGTTCTGTGCATTCAACTAACAGAGTTGAACCTTACTTTTGATTGAGCCTTTCTGAAACACTCTTTCTGTAGAAACTGCAATTGGACATTCTGAGCGCTAAGAGGCCTCTATTGGGAAAAATAAATCTTCAAATGAAAACTACACAGAAGCATTGTGTGAAACTTATTTCTGATATGTTCATTAAGCTAACAGAGTTAAACCATACTTTTGATTGCGCAGTTCTGAAAACTCTTTCTGTAGAAAATGCAAGTGGACATTCGGAGCGCTAAGAGGGTAATAGTGGAAAAAGGAATATATTCAAATATAAACTACACAGTAGCATTCTGTGAAAATTCTTTCTGTTCTGTGCATTCAACTAACAGAGTTGAACCTTACTTTTGATTGAGCCGTTCTGAAACACTCTTTCTGTAGAAACTGCAATTGGACATGCTAAGCGCTAAGAGGCCTACATTGGGAAAAAGAATATCTTCAAATAAAAACTACACAGATGCATTCTGTGAAACTTATTTCTGATCTGTAAATTCAGTTAACAGAGATAAAACATATTTTTGATTGAGCAGTTATGAAACCCTCTTTTTGTAGAAAATGCAAGTGGAGATTCGGAGCGCTAAGAGCGTAATAGTAGAAAAAGGAATGTCTTCAAATATAAACTACACAGAATCATTCTGTGAAACTTCTTTCTGATCTGTGCATTCAGGTAACAGAGTTAAACCATACTTTTGATTGAGCAGATCTGAACACTCTTTCTGTTGAAAATGCAACTGGACATTTGGAGCGCTAAGAGCGTAGTAGTGGAAAAAGGAATATATTCAAATATAAACTACACAGAAGCATTCTGTGAAACTTATTTCTGATCTGAACATTCAGCTAACAGAGTTAAACCATAGTTATGATTGAGCAGTTTTGAAACACTCTGTCTGTAGAAAATGCAACTGGACATTCGTAGCGCTAAGTGGGTAATAGTGGAAAAAAAATATGTTCAAATATAAACTACACAGAAGCATTGTATGAAACTTCTTGCTGTTCTGTGCATTCAACTAACAGAGTTGAACCTTACATTTGATTGAGCCTTTCTGAAACACTCTTTCTGTAGAAACTGCAATTGGACATTCTGAGCGCTAAGATTCCTATATTGGGAAAAATAATATCTTCAAATAAAAACTACACAGAAGCATTGTGTGAAACTTATTACTGATATGTTCATTAAGCTAACAGAGTTAAACCATACTTTTGATTGAGCAGATCTGAACACTCTTTCTGTTGAAAATGCAACTGGACATTTGGAGCGCTAAGAGCGTAGTAGTGGAAAAAGGAATATATTCAAATATAAACTACACAGAAGCATTCTGTGAAACTTCTTTCTGATCTGAGCATTCAGCTAACAGAGTTAAACCATACTTTTGATTGAGCAGTTTTGAAACACTCTGTCTGTAGAAAATGCAACTGGACATTCGAAGCGCTAAGTGGGTAATAGTGGAAAAAAGAATATGTTCAAATATAAACTACACAGAAGCATTGTATGAAACTTCTTTCTGTTCTGTGCATTCAACTAACAGAGTTGAACCTTACTTTTGATTGAGCCGTTCTGAAACACTCTTTCTGTAGAAACTGCAATTAGACATTCTGAGCGCTAAGAGGCCTATATTGGGAAAATGAATGTCTACAAATAAAAACTACACAGAAGAATTGTGTGAAACTACTTTCTGTTCTGATTGTTCAACTAAAAGAGTTGAACCTTAGTTTTGATTGAGCCGTTCTGAAACAGTCTTTCTGTAGAAAATGCAAGTGGAGATTCGGAGCGCTAAGAAGGTAATAGTGGAAAAAGGAATGTCTCCAAATATAAACTACACAGAATCATTCTGTGAAACTTCTTTCTGATCTGTGCATTCAGCTAACAGAGTTAAACCATACTTTTGATTGAGCAGATCAGAACACTCTTTCTGTAGAAAATGCAACTGGACATTTGGAGCGCTAAGAGAGTAGTAGTGGAAAAAGGAATATATTCAAATATAAACTACACAGAAGCATTCTGTGAAACTTCTTTCTTATCTGAGCATTCAGCTAACAGAGTTAAACCATACTTTTGATTGAGCAGTTTTGAAACACTCTGTCTGTAGAAAATGCAACTGGACATTCGTAGCGCTAAGTGGGTAATAGGGGAAAAAATAATATGTTCAAATATAAACTACACAGAAGCATTGTATGAAACTTCTTTCTGTTCTGTGCATTCAACTAACAGAGTTGAACCTTACTTTTGACTGAGCCTTTCTGAAACACTCTTTCTGTAGAAACTGCAATTGGACATTCTGAGCGCTAAGAGGCCTATATTGGGAAAAATGATATCTTCAAATAAAAACTACACAGAAGCATTGTGGGAAACTTATTTCTGATATGTTCATTAAGCTAACAGAGTTAAACCATACTTTTGATTGCGCAGTTCTGAACACTCTTTCTGTAGAAAATGCAAGTGGACATTCGGAGCGCTAAGAGGGTAATAGTGGAAAAAGGAATATATTCAAATATAAACTACACAGTAGCATTCTGTGAAAATTCTTTCTGTTCTGTGCATTCAACTAACAGAGTTGAACCTTACTTTTGATTGAGCCGTTCTGAAACACTCTTTCTGTAGAAACTGCAATTGGACATGCTAAGCGCTAAGAGGCCTACATTGGGAAAAAGAATATCTTCAAATAAAAACTACACAGATGCATTCTGTGAAACTTATTTCTGATCTGTAAATTCAGTTAACAGAAATAAAACATATTTTTGATTGAGCAGTTATGAAACACTCTTTTTGTAGAAAATGCAAGTCGAGATTCGGAGCGCTAAGAGGGTAATAGTGGAAAAAGGAATGTCTTCAAATATAAACTACACAGAAGCATTCTGTGAAACTTCTTTCTGATCTGAGCATTCAGCTAACAGAGTTAAACCATACTTTTGATTGAGCAGTTTTGAAAAACTCTGTCTGTAGAAAATGCAACTGGACATTCGAAGCGCTAAGTGGGTAATTGTGGAAAAAAGAATATGTTCAAATATAAACTACACAGAAGCATTGTATGAAACTTCTTTCTGTTCTGTGCATTCAACTAACAGAGTTGAACCTTACTTTTGATTGAGCCGTTCTGAAACACTCTTTCTGTAGAAACTGCAATTAGACATTCTGAGCGCTAAGAGGCCTATATTGGGAAAAAGAATGTCTACAAATAAAAACTACACAGAAGAATTGTGTGAAACTACTTTCTGTTCTGATTGTTCAACTAAAAGAGTTGAACCTTAGTTTTGATTGAGCCGTTCTGAAACAGTCTTTCTGTAGAAAATGCAAGTGGAGATTCGGAGCGCTAAGAAGGTAATAGTGGAAAAAGGAATGTCTCCAAATATAAACTACACAGAATCATTCTGTGAAACTTCTTTCTGATCTGTGCATTCAGCTAACAGAGTTAAACCATACTTTTGATTGAGCAGATCAGAACACTCTTTCTGTAGAAAATGCAACTGGACATTTGGAGCGCTAAGAGAGCAGTAGTGGAAAAAGGAATATATTCAAATATAAACTACACAGAAGCATTCTGTGAAACTTCTTTCTGATCTGAGCATTCAGCTAACAGAGTTAAACCATACTTTTGATTGAGCAGTTTTGAAACACTCTGTCTGTAGAAAATGCAACTGGACATTCGTAGCGCTAAGTGGGTAATAGGGGAAAAAATAATATGTTCAAATATAAACTACACAGAAGCATTGTATGAAACTTCTTTCTGTTCTGTGCATTCAACTAACAGAGTTGAACCTTACTTTTGACTGAGCCTTTCTGAAACACTCTTTCTGTAGAAACTGCAATTGGACATTCTGAGCGCTAAGAGGCCTATATTGGGAAAAATGATATCTTCAAATAAAAACTACACAGAAGCATTGTGGGAAACTTATTTCTGATATGTTCATTAAGCTAACAGAGTCAAACCATACTTTTGATTGCGCAGTTCTGAACACTCTTTCTGTAGAAAATGCAAGTGGACATTCGGAGCGCTAAGAGGGTAATAGTGGAGAAAGGAATATATTCAAATATAAACTACACAGTAGCATTATGTGAAAATACTTTCTGTTCTGTGCATTCAACTAACAGAGTTGAACCTTACTTTTGATTGAGCCGTTCTGAAACACTCTTTCTGTAGAAACTGCAATAAGACATGCTAAGCGCTAAGAGGCCTACATTGGGAAAAAGAATATCTTCAAATAAAAACTACACTGATGCATTCTGTGAAACTTATTTCTGATCTGTAAATTCAGTTAACAGAGATAAAACATATTTTTGATTGAGCAGTTATGAAACACTCTTTTTGTAGAAAATGCAAGTGGAGATTCGGAGCGCTAAGAGGTTAATAGTGGAAAAAGGAATGTCTTCAAATATAAACTACACAGAATCATTCGGTGAAACTTCTTTCTGATCTGTGCATTCAGCTAACAGAGTTAAACCATACTTTTGATTGAGCAGATCTGAACACTCTTTCTGTAGAAAATGCAACTGGACATTTGGAGCGCTAAGAGCGTAGTAGTGGAAAAAGGAATATATTCAAATATAAACTACACAGAAGCATTCTGTGAAACTTCTTTCTGATCTGAGCATTCAGCTAACAGAGTTAAACCATACTTTTGATTGAGCAGTTTTGAAACACTCTGTCTGTAGAAAATGCAACTGGACATTCGTAGCGCTAAGTGGGTAATAGTGGAAAAAAGAATATGTTCAAATATAAACTACACAGAAGCATTGTATGAAACTCCTTTCTGTTCTGTGCATTCAAATAACAGAGTTGAACCTTACTTTTGATTGAGCCGTTCTGAAACACTCTTTCTGTAGAGACTGCAATTGGACATTCTGAGCGCTAAGAGGCCTATATTGGGAAAAAGAATGTCTACAAATAAAAACTACACAGAAGAATTGTGTGAAACTTCTTTCTGTTCTGTTTGTTCAACTAAAAGAGTTGAACCTTAGTTTTGATTGAGCCGTTCTGAAACACTCTTTCTGTAGAAAATGCAAGTGGAGATTCGGAGCGCTAAGAGGGTAATAGTGGAAAAAGGAATGTCTCCAAATATAAACTACACAGAATCATTCTGTAAAACTTCTTTCTGATCTGTGCATTGAGCTAACAGAGATAAACCATACTTTTGATTGAGCAGATCTGAACACTCTTTCTGTAGAAAATGCAACTGTACATTTGGAGCGCTAAGAGAGTAGTAGTGGAAAAAGGAATATATTCAAATATAAACTACACAGAAGCATTCTGTGAAACTTCTTTCTGATCTGAGCATTCAGCTAACAGAGTTAAACCATACTTTTGATTGAGCAGTTTTGAAACACTCTGTCTGTAGAAAATGCAACTGGACATTCGTAGCGCTAAGTGGGTAATAGTGGAAAAAAGAATATGTTCAAATATAAACTACACAGAAGCATTGTATGAAACTTCTTTCTGTTCTGTGCATTCAACTAACAGAGTTGAACCTTACTTTTGATTGAGCCTTTCTGAAACACTCTTTCTGTAGAAACTGCAATTGGACATTCTGAGCGCTAAGAGGCCTCTATTGGGAAAAATAAATCTTCAAATAAAAACTACACAGAAGCATTGTGTGAAACTTATTTCTGATATGTTCATTAAGCTAACAGAGTTAAACCATACTTTTGATTGCGCAGTTCTGAAAACTCTTTCTGTAGAAAATGCAAGTGGACATTCGGAGCGCTAAGAGGGTAATAGTGGAAAAAGGAATATATTCAAATATAAACTACACAGTAGCATTCTGTGAAAATTCTTTCTGTTCTGTGCATTCAACTAACAGAGTTGAACCTTACTTTTGATTGAGCCGTTCTGAAACACTCTTTCTGTAGAAACTGCAATTGGACATGCTAAGCGCTAAGAGGCCTACATTGGGAAAAAGAATATCTTCAAATAAAAACTACACAGATGCATTCTGTGAAACTTATTTCTGATCTGTAAATTCAGTTAACAGAGATAAAACATATTTTTGATTGAGCAGTTATGAAACCCTCTTTTTGTAGAAAATTCAAGTGGAGATTCGGAGCGCTAAGAGGGTAATAGTAGAAAAAGGAATGTCTTCAAATATAAACTACACAGAATCATTCTGTGAAACTTCTTTCTGATCGGTGCATTCAGCTAACAGAGTTAAACCATACTTTTGATTGAGCAGATCTGAACACTCTTTCTGTTGAAAATGCAACTGGACATTTGGAGCGCTAAGAGCGTAGTAGTGGAAAAAGGAATATATTCAAATATAAACTACACAGAAGCATTCTGTGAAACTTCTTTCTGATCTGAGCATACAGCTAACAGAGTTAAACCATACTTTTGATTGAGCAGTTTTGAAACACTCTGTCTGTAGAAAATGCAACTGGAGATTCGTAGCGCTAAGTGGGTAATAGTGGAAAAAAAATATGTTCAAATATAAACTACACAGAAGCATTGTATGAAACTTCTTGCTGTTCTGTGCATTCAACTAACAGAGTTGAACCTTACATTTGATTGAGCCTTTCTGAAACACTCTTTCTGTAGAAACTGCAATTGGACATTCTGAGCGCTAAGATTCCTATATTGGGAAAAATAATATCTTCAAATAAAAACTACACAGAAGCATTGTGTGAAACTTATTACTGATATGTTCATTAAGCTAACAGAGTTAAAACATACTTTTGATTGAGCAGATCTGAACACTCTTTCTGTTGAAAATGCAACTGGACATTTGGAGCGCTAAGAGCGTAGTAGTGGAAAAAGGAATATATTCAAATATAAACTACACAGAAGCATTCTGTGAAACTTCTTTCTGATCTGAGCATTCAGCTAACAGAGTTAAACCATACTTTTGATTGAGCAGTTTTGAAACACTCTGTCTGTAGAAAATGCAACTGGACATTCGAAGCGCTAAGTGGGTAATTGTGGAAAAAAGAATATGTTCAAATATAAACTACACAGAAGCATTGTATGAAACTTCTTTCTGTTCTGTGCATTCAACTAACAGAGTTGAACCTTACTTTTGATTGAGCCCTTCTGAAACACTCTTTCTGTAGAAACTGCAATTAGACATTCTGAGCACTAAGAGGCCTATATTGGGAAAAAGAATGTCTACAAATAAAAACTACACAGAAGAATTGTGTGAAACTACTTTCTGTTCTGATTGTTCAACTAAAAGAGTTGAACCTTAGTTTTGATTGAGCCGTTCTGAAACAGTCTTTCTGTAGAAAATGCAAGTGGAGATTCGGAGCGCTAAGAAGGTAATAGTGGAAAAAGGAATGTCTCCAAATATAAACTACACAGAATCATTCTGTGAAACTTCTTTCTGATCTGTGCATTCAGCTAACAGAGTTAAACCATACTTTTGATTGAGCAGATCAGAACACTCTTTCTGTAGAAAATGCAACTGGACATTTTTAGCGCTAAGAGAGTAGTAGTGGAAAAAGGAATATATTCAAATATAAACTACACAGAAGCATTCTGTGAAACTTCTTTCTGATCTGAGCATTCAGCTAACAGAGTTAAACCATACTTTTGATTGAGCAGTTTTGAAACACTCTGTCTGTAGAAAATGCAACTGGACATTCGTAGCGCTAAGTGGGTAATAGGGGAAAAAATAATATGTTCAAATATAAACTACACAGAAGCATTGTATGAAACTTCTTTCTGTTCTGTGCATTCAACTAACAGAGTTGAACCTTACTTTTGACTGAGCCTTTCTGAAACACTCTTTCTGTAGAAACTGCAATTGGACATTCTGAGCGCTAAGAGGCCTATATTGGGAAAAATAATATCTTCAAATAAAAACTACACAGAAGCATTGTGTGAAACTTATTTCTGATATGTTCATTAAGCTAACAGAGTTAAACCATACTTTTGATTGCGCAGTTCTGAACACTCTTTCTGTAGAAAATGCAAGTGGACATTCGGAGCACTAAGAGGGTAATAGTGGAAAAAGGAATATATTCAAATATAAACTACACAGTAGCATTCTGTGAAAATTCTTTCTGTTCTGTGCATTCAACTAACAGAGTTGAACCTTACTTTTGATTGAGCCGTTCTGAAACACTCTTTCTGTAGAAACTGCAATTGGACATGCTAAGCGCTAAGAGGCCTACATTGGGAAAAAGAATATCTTCAAATAAAAACTACACAGATGCATTCTGTGAAACTTATTTCTGATCTGTAAATTCAGTTAACAGAGATAAAACATATTTTTGATTGAGCAGTTATGAAACACTCTTTTTGTAGAAAATGCAAGTGGAGATTCGGAGCGCTAAGAAGGTAATAGTGGAAAAAGGAATGTCTTCAAATATAAACTACACAGAATCATTCGGTGAAACTTCTTTCTGATCTGTGCATTCAGCTAACAGGGTTAAACCATACTTTTGATTGAGCAGATCTGAACACTCTTTCTTTTGAAAATGCAACTGGACATTTGGAGCGCTAAGAGCGTAGTAGTGGAAAAAGGAATATATTCAAACATAAACTGCACAGAAGCATTCTGTGAAACTGCTTTCTGATCTGAGCATTCAGCTAACAGAGTTAAACCATACTTTTGATTGAGCAGTTTTGAAACACTCTGTCTGTAGAAAATGCAACTGGACATTCGTAGCGCTAAGTGGGTAATAGTGGAAAAAAGAATATGTTCAAATATAAACTACACAGAAGCATTGTATGAAACTTCTTTCTGTTCTGCGCATTCAACTAACAGAGTTGAACCTTACTTTTGATTGAGCCTTTCTGAAACACTCTTTTTGTAGAAACTGCAATTGGACATTCTGAGCGCTAAGAGGCCTCTATTGGGAAAAATAATATCTTCAAATAAAAACTACACAGAAGCATTGTGTGAAACTTATTTCTGATATGTTCATTAAGCTAACAGAGTTAAACCATACTTTTGATTGCGCAGTTCTGAACACCCTTTCTGTAGAAAATGCAAGTGGACATTCGTAGCGCTAAGAGGGTAATAGTGGAGAAAGGAATATATTCAAATATAAACTACACAGTAGCATTATGTGAAAATTCTTTCTGTTCTGTGCATTCAACTAACAGAGTTGAACCTTACTTTTGATTGAGCCATTCTGAAACACTCTTTCTGTAGAAACTGCAATTGGACATGCTAAGCGCTAAGAGGCCTACATTGGGAAAAAGAATATCTTCAAATAAAAACTACACAGATGCATTCTGTGAAACTTATTTCTGATCTGTAAATTCAGTTAACAGAGATAAAACATATTTTTGATTGAGCAGTTATGAAACACTCTTTTTGTAGAAAATGCAAGTGGAGATTCGGAGCGCTAAGAGGGTAATAGTGGAAAAAGGAATGTCTTCAAATATAAACTACACAGAATCATTCGGTGAAACTTCTTTCTGATCTGTGCATTCAGCTAACAGAGTTAAACCATACTTTTGATTGAGCAGATCTGAACACTCTTTCTGTAGAAAATGCAACTGGACATTTGGATCGCTAAGAGCGTAGTAGTGGAAAAAGGAATATATTCAAATATAAACTACACAGAAGCATTCTGTGAAACTTCTTTCTGATCTGAGCATTCAGCTAACAGAGTTAAACCATACTTTTGATTGAGCAGTTTTGAAACACTCTGTCTGTAGAAAATGCAACTGGACATTCGTAGCGCTAAGTGGGTAATAGTGGAAAAAACAATATGTTCAAATATAAACTACACAGAAGCATTGTATGAAACTTCTTTCTGTTCTGTGCATTCAACTAACAGAGTTGAACCTTACTTTTGATTGAGCCGTTCTGAAACACTCTTTCTGTAGAAACTGCAATTGGACATTCTGAGCGCTAAGAGGCCTATATTGGGAAAATGAATGTCTACAAATAAAAACTACACAGAAGAATTGTGTGAAACTTCTTTCTGTTCTGTTTGTTCAACTAAAAGAGTTGAACCTTAGTTTTGATTGAGCCGTTCTGAAACACTCTTTCTGTAGAAAATGCAAGTGGAGATTCGGAGCGCTAAGAGGGTAATAGTGGAAAAAGGAATGTCTCCAAATATAAAATACACAGAATCATTCTGTGAAACTTTTTTCTGATCTGTGCATTCAGCTAACAGAGTTAAACCATACTTTTGATTGAGCAGATCTGAACAATCTTTCTGTAGAAAATGCAACTGGACATTTGGAGCGCTAAGAGAGTAGTAGTGGAAAAAGGAATATATTCAAATATAAACTACACAGAAGCATTCTGTGAAACTTCTTTCTGATCTGAGCATTCAGCTAACAGAGTTAAACCATACTTTTGATTGAGCAGTTTTGAAACACTCTGTCTGTAGAAAATGCAACTGGACATTCGTAGCGCTAAGAGGGTAATAGTGGAAAAAAGAATATGTTCAAATATAAACTACACAGAAGCATTGTATGAAACTTCTTTCTGTTCTGTGCATTCAACTAACAGAGTTGAACCTTACTTTTGATTGAGCCTTTCTGAAACACTCTTTCTGTAGAAACTGCAATTGGACATTCTGAGCGCTAAGAGGCCTCTATTGGGAAAAATAAAATCTTCAAATAAAAACTACACAGAAGCATTGTGTGAAACTTATTTCTGATATGTTCATTAAGCTAACAGAGTTAAACCATACTTTTGATTGCGCAGTTCTGAAAACTCTTTCTGTAGAAAATGCAAGTGGACATTCGGAGCGCTAAGAGGGTAATAGTGGAAAAAGGAATATATTCAAATATAAACTACACAGTAGCATTCTGTGAAAATTCTTTCTGTTCTGTGCATTCAACTAACAGAGTTGAACCTTACTTTTGATTGAGCCGTTCTGAAACACTCTTTCTGTAGAAACTGCAATTGGACATGCTAAGCGCTAAGAGGCCTACATTGGGAAAAAGAATATCTTCAAATAAAAACTACACAGATGCATTCTGTGAAACTTATTTCTGATCTGTAAATTCAGTTAACAGAGATAAAACATATTTTTGATTGAGCAGTTATGAAACCCTCTTTTTGTAGAAAATGCAAGTGGAGTTTCGGAGCGCTAAGAGGGTAATAGTAGAAAAAGGAATGTCTTCAAATATAAACTACACAGAATCATTCTGTGAAACTTCTTTCTGATCGGTGCATTCAGCTAACAGAGTTAAACCATACTTTTGATTGAGCAGATCTGAACACTCTTTCTGTTGAAAATGCAACTGGACATTTGGAGCGCTAAGAGCGTAGTAGTGGAAAAAGGAATATATTCAAATATAAACTACACAGAAGCATTCTGTGAAACTTCTTTCTGATCTGAGCATACAGCTAACAGAGTTAAACCATACTTTTGATTGAGCAGTTTTGAAACACTCTGTCTGTAGAAAATGCAACTGGAGATTCGTAGCGCTAAGTGGGTAATAGTGAAAAAAAAATATGTTCAAATATAAACTACACAGAAGCATTGTATGAAACTTCTTGCTGTTCTGTGCATTCAACTAACAGAGTTGAACCTTACATTTGATTGAGCCTTTCTGAAACACTCTTTCTGTAGAAACTGCAATTGGACATTCTGAGCGCTAAGATTCCTATATTGGGAAAAATAATATCTTCAAATAAAAACTACACAGAAGCATTGTGTGAAACTTATTACTGATATGTTCATTAAGCTAACAGAGTTAAAACATACTTTTGATTGAGCAGATCTGAACACTCTTTCTGTTGAAAATGCAACTGGACATTTGGAGCGCTAAGAGCGTAGTAGTGGAAAAAGGAATATATTCAAATATAAACTACACAGAAGCATTCTGTGAAACTTCTTTCTGATCTGAGCATTCAGCTAACAGAGTTAAACCATACTTTTGATTGAGCAGTTTTGAAACACTCTGTCTGTAGAAAATGCAACTGGACATTCGAAGCGCTAAGTGGGTAATTGTGGAAAAAAGAATATGTTCAAATATAAACTACACAGAAGCATTGTATGAAACTTCTTTCTGTTCTGTGCATTCAACTAACAGAGTTGAACCTTACTTTTGATTGAGCCCTTCTGAAACACTCTTTCTGTAGAAACTGCAATTAGACATTCTGAGCACTAAGAGGCCTATATTGGGAAAAAGAATGTCTACAAATAAAAACTACACAGAAGAATTGTGTGAAACTACTTTCTGTTCTGATTGATCAACTAAAAGAGTTGAACCTTAGTTTTGATTGAGCCGTTCTGAAACAGTCTTTCTGTAGAAAATGCAAGTGGAGATTCGGAGCGCTAAGAAGGTAATAGTGGAAAAAGGAATGTCTCCAAATATAAACTACACAGAATCATTCTGTGAAACTTCTTTCTGATCTGTGCATTCAGCTAACAGAGTTAAACCATACTTTTGATTGAGCAGATCAGAACACTCTTTCTGTAGAAAATGCAACTGGACATTTGGAGCGCTAAGAGAGTAGTAGTGGAAAAAGGAATATATTCAAATATAAACTACACAGAAGCATTCTGTGAAACTTCTTTCTGATCTGAGCATTCAGCTAACAGAGTTAAACCATACTTTTGATTGAGCAGTTTTGAAACACTCTGTCTGTAGAAAATGCAACTGGACATTCGTAGCGCTAAGTGGGTAATAGGGGAAAAAATAATATGTTCAAATATAAACTACACAGAAGCATTGTATGAAACTTCTTTCTGTTCTGTGCATTCAACTAACAGAGTTGAACCTTACTTTTGACTGAGCCTTTCTGAAACACTCTTTCTGTAGAAACTGCAATTGGACATTCTGAGCGCTAAGAGGCCTATATTGGGAAAAATAATATCTTCAAATAAAAACTACACAGAAGCATTGTGTGAAACTTATTTCTGATATGTTCATTAAGCTAACAGAGTTAAACCATACTTTTGATTGCGCAGTTCTGAACACTATTTCTGTAGAAAATGCAAGTGGACATTCGGAGCACTAAGAGGGTAATAGTGGAAAAAGGAATATATTCAAATATAAACTACACAGTAGCATTCTGTGAAAATTCTTTCTGTTCTGTGCATTCAACTAACAGAGTTGAACCTTACTTTTGATTGAGCCGTTCTGAAACACTCTTTCTGTAGAAACTGCAATTGGACATGCTAAGCGCTAAGAGGCCTACATTGGGAAAAAGAATATCTTCAAATAAAAACTACACAGATGCATTCTGTGAAACTTATTTCTGATCTGTAAATTCAGTTAACAGAGATAAAACATATTTTTGATTGAGCAGTTATGAAACACTCTTTTTGTAGAAAATGCAAGTGGAGATTCGGAGCGCTAAGAAGGTAATAGTGGAAAAAGGAATGTCTTCAAATATAAACTACACAGAATCATTCGGTGAAACTTCTTTCTGATCTGTGCATTCAGCTAACAGGGTTAAACCATACTTTTGATTGAGCAGATCTGAACACTCTTTCTTTTGAAAATGCAACTGGACATTTGGAGCGCTAAGAGCGTAGTAGTGGAAAAAGGAATATATTCAAACATAAACTGCACAGAAGCATTCTGTGAAACTGCTTTCTGATCTGAGCATTCAGCTAACAGAGTTAAACCATACTTTTGATTGAGCAGTTTTGAAACACTCTGTCTGTAGAAAATGCAACTGGACATTCGTAGCGCTAAGTGGGTAATAGTGGAAAAAAGAATATGTTCAAATATAAACTACACAGAAGCATTGTATGAAACTTCTTTCTGTTCTGCGCATTCAACTAACAGAGTTGAACCTTACTTTTGATTGAGCCTTTCTGAAACACTCTTTTTGTAGAAACTGCAATTGGACATTCTGAGCGCTAAGAGGCCTCTATTGGGAAAAATAATATCTTCAAATAAAAACTACACAGAAGCATTGTGTGAAACTTATTTCTGATATGTTCATTAAGCTAACAGAGTTAAACCATACTTTTGATTGCGCAGTTCTGAACACCCTTTCTGTAGAAAATGCAAGTGGACATTCGTAGCGCTAAGAGGGTAATAGTGGAGAAAGGAATATATTCAAATATAAACTACACAGTAGCATTATGTGAAAATTCTTTCTGTTCTGTGCATTCAACTAACAGAGTTGAACCTTACTTTTGATTGAGCCATTCTGAAACACTCTTTCTGTAGAAACTGCAATTGGACATGCTAAGCGCTAAGAGGCCTACATTGGGAAAAAGAATATCTTCAAATAAAAACTACACAGATGCATTCTGTGAAACTTATTTCTTATCTGTAAATTCAGTTAACAGAGATAAAACATATTTTTGATTGAGCAGTTATGAAACACTCTTTTTGTAGAAAATGCAAGTGGAGATTCGGAGCGCTAAGAGGGTAATAGTGGAAAAAGGAATGTCTTCAAATATAAACTACACAGAATCATTCGGTGAAACTTCTTTCTGATCTGTGCATTCAGCTAACAGAGTTAAACCATACTTTTGATTGAGCAGATCTGAACACTCTTTCTGTAGAAAATGCAACTGGACATTTGGATCGCTAAGAGCGTAGTAGTGGAAAAAGGAATATATTCAAATATAAACTACACAGAAGCATTCTGTGAAACTTCTTTCTGATCTGAGCATTCAGCTAACAGAGTTAAACCATACTTTTGATTGAGCAGTTTTGAAACACTCTGTCTGTAGAAAATGCAACTGGACATTCGTAGCGCTAAGTGGGTAATAGTGGAAAAAACAATATGTTCAAATATAAACTACACAGAAGCATTGTATGAAACTTCTTTCTGTTCTGTGCATTCAACTAACAGAGTTGAACCTTACTTTTGATTGAGCCGTTCTGAAACACTCTTTCTGTAGAAACTGCAATTGGACATTCTGAGCGCTAAGAGGCCTATATTGGGAAAATGAATGTCTACAAATAAAAACTACACAGAAGAATTGTGTGAAACTTCTTTCTGTTCTGTTTGTTCAACTAAAAGAGTTGAACCTTAGTTTTGATTGAGCCGTTCTGAAACACTCTTTCTGTAGAAAATGCAAGTGGAGATTCGGAGCGCTAAGAGGGTAATAGTGGAAAAAGGAATGTCTCCAAATATAAAATACACAGAATCATTCTGTGAAACTTTTTTCTGATCTGTGCATTCAGCTAACAGAGTTAAACCATACTTTTGATTGAGCAGATCTGAACAATCTTTCTGTAGAAAATGCAACTGGACATTTGGAGCGCTAAGAGAGTAGTAGTGGAAAAAGGAATATATTCAAATATAAACTACACAGAAGCATTCTGTGAAACTTCTTTCTGATCTGAGCATTCAGCTAACAGAGTTAAACCATACTTTTGATTGAGCAGTTTTGAAACACTCTGTCTGTAGAAAATGCAACTGGACATTCGTAGCGCTAAGAGGGTAATAGTGGAAAAAAGAATATGTTCAAATATAAACTACACAGAAGCATTGTATGAAACTTCTTTCTGTTCTGTGCATTCAACTAACAGAGTTGAACCTTACTTTTGATTGAGCCTTTCTGAAACACTCTTTCTGTAGAAACTGCAATTGGACATTCTGAGCGCTAAGAGGCCTCTATTGGGAAAAATAAAATCTTCAAATAAAAACTACACAGAAGCATTGTGTGAAACTTATTTCTGATATGTTCATTAAGCTAACAGAGTTAAACCATACTTTTGATTGCGCAGTTCTGAAAACTCTTTCTGTAGAAAATGCAAGTGGACATTCGGAGCGCTAAGAGGGTAATAGTGGAAAAAGGAATATATTCAAATATAAACTACACAGTAGCATTCTGTGAAAATTCTTTCTGTTCTATGCATTCAACTAACAGAGTTGAACCTTACTTTTGATTGAGCCGTTCTGAAACACTCTTTCTGTAGAAACTGCAGTTGGACATGCTAAGCGCTAAGAGGCCTACATTGGGAAAAAGAATATCTTCAAATAAAAACTACACAGATGCATTCTGTGAAACTTATTTCTGATCTGTAAATTCAGTTAACAGAGATAAAACATATTTTTGATTGAGCAGTTATGAAACACTCTTTTTGTAGAAAATGCAAGTGGAGATTCGGAGCGCTAAGAGGGTAATAGTAGAAAAAGGAATGTCTTCAAATATAAACTACAAAGAATCATTCGGTGAAACTTCTTTCTGATCTGTGCATTCAGCTAACAGAGTTAAACCATACTTTTGATTGAGCAGATCTGAACACTCTTTCTGTTGAAAATGCAACTGGACATTTGGAGCGCTAAGAGCGTAGTAGTGGAAAAAGGAATATATTCAAATATAAACTACACAGAAGCATTCTGTGAAACTTCTTTCTGATCTGAGCATTCAGCTAACAGAGTTAAACCATACTTATGATTGAGCAGTTTTGAAACACTCTGTCTGTAGAAAATGCAACTGGACATTCGTAGCGCTAAGTGGGTAATAGTGGAAAAATAATATGTTCAAATATAAACTACACAGAAGCATTGTATGAAACTTCTTGCTGTTCTGTGCATTCAACTAACAAAGTTGAACCTTACATTTGATTGAGCCTTTCTGAAACACTCTTTCTGTAGAAACTGCAATTGGACATTCTGAGCGCTAAGAGGCCTATATTGGGAAAAATAATATCTTCAAATAAAAACTACACAGAAGCATTGTGTGAAACTTATTTCTGATATGTTCATTAAGCTAACAGAGTTAAACCATACTTTTGATTGCGCAGTTCTGAACACTCTTTCTGTAGAAAATGCAAGTGGACATTCGGAGCGCTAAGAGGGTAATAGTGGAAAAAGGAATATATTCAAATATAAACTACACAGTAGCATTCTGTGAAAATTCTTTCTGTTCTGTGCATTCAACTAACAGAGTTGAACCTTACTTTTGATTGAGCCGTTCTGAAACACTCTTTCTGTAGAAACTGCAATTGGACATGCTAAGCGCTAAGAGGCCTACATTGGGAAAAAGAATATCTTCAAATAAAAACTACACAGATGCATTCTGTGAAACTTATTTCTGATCTGTAAATTCAGTTAACAGAGATAAAACATATTTTTGATTGAGCAGTTATGAAACACTCTTTTGTAGAAAATGCAAGTGGAGATTCGGAGCGCTAAGAGGGTAATAGTGGAAAAAGGAATGTCTTCAAATATAAACTACACAGAATCATTCGGTGAAACTTCTTTCTGATCTGTGCATTCAACTAACAGAGTTAAAGCATACTTTTGATTGAGCAGATCTGAACACTCTTTCTGTTGAAAATGCAACTGGACATTTGGAGCGCTAAGAGCGTAGTAGTGGAAAAAGGAATATATTCAAATATAAACTATACAGAAGCATTCTGTGAAACTTCTTTCTGATCTGAGCATTCAGCTAACAGAGTTAAACCATACTTTTGATTGAGCAGTTTTGAAACACTCTGTCTGTAGAAAATGCAACTGGACATTCGTAGCGCTAAGTGGGTAATAGTGGAAAAAAGAATATGTTCAAATATAAACTACACAGAAGCATTGTATGAAACTTCTTTCTGTTCTGTGCATTCAACTAACAGAGTTGAACCTTACTTTTGATTGAGCCGTTCTGAAACACTCTTTCTGTAGAAACTGCAATTGGACATTCTGAGCTCTAAGAGGCCTATATTGGGAAAAATAATATCTTCAAATAAAAACTACACAGAAGCATTGTGTGAAACTTATTTCTGATATGTTCATTAAGCTAACAGAGTTAAACCATACTTTTGATTGCGCAGTTCTGAACACTCTTTCTGTAGAAAATGCAAGTGGACATTCGGAGCGCTAAGAGGGTAATAGTGGAAAAAGGAATATATTCAAATATAAACTACACAGTAGCATTCTGTGAAAATTCTTTCTGTTCTGTGCATTCAACTAACAGAGTTGAACCTTACTTTTGATTGAGCCGTTCTGAAACACTCTTTCTGTAGAAACTGCAATTGGACATGCTAAGCGCTAAGAGGCCTACATTGGGAAAAAGAATATCTTCAAATAAAAACTACACAGATGCATTCTGTGAAACTTATTTCTGATCTGTAAATTCAGTTAACAGAGATAAAACATATTTTTGATTGAGCAGTTATGAAACACTCTTTTTGTAGAAAATACAAGTGGAGATTCGGAGCGCTAAGAAGGTAATAGTGGAAAAAGGAATGTCTTCAAATATAAACTACACAGAATCATTCGGTGAAACTTCTTTCTGATCTGTGCATTCAGCTAACAGAGTTAAACCATACTTTTGATTGAGCAGATCTGAACACTCTTTCTGTTGAAAATGTAACTGGACATTTGGAGCGCTAAGAGCGTAGTAGTGGAAAAAGGAATATATTCAAATATAAACTACACAGAAGCATTCTGTGAAACTTCTTTCTGATCTGAGCATTCAGCTAACAGAGTTAAACCATACTTTTGATTGAGCAGTTTTGAAACACTCTGTCTGTAGAAAATGCAACTGGACATTCGTAGCGCTAAGTGGGTAATAGTGGAAAAAAGAATATGTTCAAATATAAACTACACAGAAGCATTGTATGAAACTTCTTTCTGTTCTGTGCATTCAACTAACAGAGTTGAACCTTACTTTTGATTGAGCCGTTCTGAAACACTCTTTCTGTAGAAACTGCAATTGGACATTCTGAGCGCTAAGAGGCCTATATTGGGAAAAAGAATGTCTACAAATAAAAACTACACAGAAGAATTGTGTGAAACTACTTTCTGTTCTGATTGTTCAACTAAAAGAGTTGAACCTTAGTTTTGATTGAGCCGTTCTGAAACACTCTTTCTGTAGAAAATGCAAGTGGAGATTCGGAGCGCTAAGAAGGTAATAGTGGAAAAAGGAATGTCTCCAAATATAAACTACACAGAATCATTCTGTGAAACTCCTTTCTGATCTGTGCATTCAGCTAACAGAGTTAAACCATACTTTTGATTGAGCAGATCTGAACACTCTTTCTGTAGAAAATGCAACTGGACATTTGGAGCGCTAAGAGAGTAGTAGTGGAAAAAGGAATATATTCAAATATAAACTACACAGAAGCATTCTGTGAAACTTCTTTCTGATATGAGCATTCAGCTAACAGAGTTAAACCATACTTTTGATTGAGCAGTTTTGAAACACTCTGTCTGTAGAAAATGCAACTGGACATTCGTAGCGCTAAGTGGGTAATAGGGGAAAAAATAATATGTTCAAATATAAACTACACAGAAGCATTGTATGAAACTTCTTTCTGTTCTGTGCATTCAACTAACAGAGGTGAACCTTACTTTTGACTGAGCCTTTCTGAAACACTCTTTCTGTAGAAACTGCAATTGGACATTCTGAGCGCTAAGAGGCCTATATTGGGAAAAATAATATCTTCAAATAAAAACTACACAGAAGAATTGTGTGAAACTTATTCCTGATATGTTCATTAAGCTAACAGAGTTAAACTATACTTTTGATTGCGCAGTTCTGAACACTCTTTCTGTAGAAAATGCAAGTGGACATTCGGAGCGCTAAGAGGGTAATAGTGGAAAAAGGAATATATTCAAATATAAACTACACAGTAGCATTCTGTGAAAATTCTTTCTGTTCTGTGCATTCAACTAACAGAGTTGAACCTTACTTTTGATTGAGCCGTTCTGAAACACTCTTTCTGTAGAAACTGCAATTGGACATGCTAAGCGCTAAGAGGCCTACATTGGGAAAAAGAATATCTTCAAATAAAAACTACACAGATGCATTCTGTGAAACTTATTTCTGATCTGTAAATTCAGTTAACAGAGATAAAACATATTTTTGATTGAGCAGTTATGAAACACTCTTTTTGTAGAAAATGCAAGTGGAGATTCGGAGCGCTAAGAAGGTAATAGTGGAAAAAGGAATGTCTTCAAATATAAACTACACAGAATCATTCGGTGAAACTTCTTTCTGATCTGTGCATTCAGCTAACAGAGTTAAACCATACTTTTGATTGAGCAGATCTGAACACTCTTTCTTTTGAAAATGCAACTGGACATTTGGAGCGCTAAGAGCTTAGTAGTGGAAAAAGGAATATATGCAAACATAAACTGCACAGAAGCATTCTGAGAAACTGCTTTCTGATCTGAGCATTCAGCTAACAGAGTTAAACCATACTTTTGATTGAGCAGTTTTGAAACACTCTGTCTGTAGAAAATGCAACTGGACATTCGTAGCGCTAAGTGGGTAATAGTGGAAAAAAGAATATGTTCAAATATAAACTACACAGAAGCATTGTATGAAACTTCTTTCTGTTCTGTGCATTCAACTAACAGAGTTGAACCTTACTTTTGATTGAGCCTTTCTGAAACACTCTTTTTGTAGAAACTGCAATTGGACATTCTGAGCGCTAAGAGGCCTCTATTGGGAAAAATAATATCTTCAAATAAAAACTACACAGATGCATTCTGTGAAACTTATTTCTGATCTGTAAATTCAGTTAACAGAGATAAAACATATTTTTGATTGAGCAGTTATGAAACACTCTTTTTGTAGAAAATGCAAGTGGAGATTCGGAGCGCTAAGAGGGTAATAGTGGAAAAAGGAATGCCTTCAAATATAAACTACACAGAATCATTCGGTGAAACTTCTTTCTGATCTGTGCATTCAGCTAACAGAGTTAAACCATACTTTTGATTGAGCAGATCTGAACACTCTTTCTGTAGAAAATGCAACTGGACATTTGGAGCGCTAAGAGCGTAGTAGTGGAAAAAGGAATATATTCAAATATGAACTACACAGAAGCATTCTGTGAAACTTCTTTCTGATCTGAGCATTCAGCTAACAGAGTTAAACCATACTTTTGATTGAGAAGTTTTGAAACACTCTGTCTGTAGAAAATGCAACTGGACATTCGTAGCGCTAAGTGGGTAATAGTGGAAAAAACAATATGTTCAAATATAAACTACACAGAAGCATTGTATGAAACTTCTTTCTGTTCTGTGCATTCAACTAACAGAGTTGAACCTTACTTTTGATTGAGCCGTTCTGAAACACTCTTTCTGTAGAAACTGCAATTGGACATTCTGAGCGCTAAGAGGCCTATATTGGGAAAAAGAATGTCTACAAATAAAAACTACACAGAAGAATTGTGTGAAACTACTTTCTGTTCTGTTTGTTCAACTAAAAGAGTTGAACCTTAGTTTTGATTGAGCCGTTCTGAAACACTCTTTCTGTAGAAAATGCAAGTGGAGATTCGGAGCGCTAAGAGGGTAATAGTGGAAAAAGGAATGTCTCCAAATATAAACTACCCAGAATCATTCTGTGAAACTTCTTTCCGATCTGTGCATTCAGCTAACAGATTTAAAGCATACTCTTGATTGAGCAGATCTGAACACTCTTTCTGTAGAAAATGCAACTGGACATTTGGAGCGCTAAGAGATTAGTAGTGGAAAAAGGAATATATTCAAATATAAACTACACAGAAGCATTGTATGAAACTTCTTTCTGTTCTGTGCATTCAACTAACAGAGTTGAACCTTACTTTTGATTGAGCCGCTCTGAAACACTCTTTCTGTAGAAACTGCAGTTGGACATGCTAAGCGCTAAGAGGCCTACATTGGGAAAAAGAATATCTTCAAATAAAAACTACACAGATGCATTCTGTGAAACTTATTTCTGATCTGTAAATTCAGTTAACAGAGATAAAACATATTTTTGATTGAGCAGTTATGAAACACTCTTTTTGTAGAAAATGCAAGTGGAGATTCGGAGCGCTAAGAGGGTAATAGTAGAAAAAGGAATGTCTTCAAATATAAACTACACAGAATCATTCGGTGAAACTTCTTTCTGATCTGTGCATTCAGCTAACAGAGTTAAACCATACTTTTGATTGAGCAGATCTGAACACTCTTTCTGTTGAAAATGCAACTGGACATTTGGAGCGCTAAGAGCGTAGTAGTGGAAAAAGGAATATATTCAAATATAAACTACACAGAAGCATTCTGTGAAACTTCTTTCTGATCTGAGCATTCAGCTAACAGAGTTAAACCATACTTATGATTGAGCAGTTTTGAAACACTCTGTCTGTAGAAAATGCAACTGGACATTCGTAGCGCTAAGTGGGTAATAGTGGAAAAATAATATGTTCAAATATAAACTACACAGAAGCATTGTATGAAACTTCTTGCTGTTCTGTGCATTCAACTAACAAAGTTGAACCTTACATTTGATTGAGCCTTTCTGAAACACTCTTTCTGTAGAAACTGCAATTGGACATTCTGAGCGCTAAGAGGCCTATATTGGGAAAAATAATATCTTCAAATAAAAACTACACAGAAGCATTGTGTGAAACATATTTCTGATATGTTCATTAAGCTAACAGAGTTAAACCATACTTTTGATTGAGCAGATCTGAACACTCTTTCTGTTGAAAATGCAAGTGGACATTCGGAGCGCTAAGAGGGTAATAGTGGAAAAAGGAATATATTCAAATATAAACTACACAGAAGCATTCTGTGAAACTTCTTTCTGATCTGAGCATACAGCTAACACAGTTAAACCATACTTTTGATTGAGCAGTTTTGAAACACTCTGTCTGTAGAAAATGCAACTGGTCATTCGTAGCGCTAAGTGGGTAATAGTGGAAAAGAGAATATGTTCAAATATAAACTACACAGAAGCATTGTATGAAACTTCATTCTGTTCTGTGCATTCAACTAACAGAGTTGAACCTTACTTTTGATTGAGCCGTTCTGAAACACTCTTTCTGTAGAAACTGCAATTGGACATGCTAAGCGCTAAGAGGCCTACATTGGGAAAAAGAATATCTTCAAATAAAAACTACACAGATGCATTCTGTGAAACTTATTTCTGATCTGTAAATTCAGTTAACAGAGATAAAACATATTTTTGATTGAGCAGTTATGAAACACTCTTTTTGTAGAAAATGCAAGTGGAGATTCGGAGCGCTAAGAGGGTAATAGTAGAAAAAGGAATGTCTTCAAATATAAACTACACAGAATCATTCCGTGAAACTTCTTTCTTATCTGTGCATTCAGCTAACAAAGTTAAACCATACTTTTGATTGAGCAGATCTGAACACTCTTTCTGTAGAAAATGCAACTGGACATTTGGAGCGCTAAGAGTGTAGTAGTGGAAAAAGGAATATATTCAAATATAAACTACACAGAAGCATTCTGTGAAACTTCTTTCTGATCTGAGCATTCAGCTAACAGAGTTAAACCATACTTTTGATTGAGCAGTTTTGAAACACTCTGTCTGTAGAAAATGCAACTGGACATTCGTAGCGCTAAGTGGGTAATAGTGGAAAAAAGAATATGTTCAAATATAAACTACACAGAAGCATTGTATGTAACTTCTTTCTGTTCTGTGCATTCAACTAACAGAGTTGAACCTTACTTTTGATTGAGCCGTTCTGAAACACTCTTTCTGTAGAAACTGCAATTGGACATTCTGAGCGCTAAGAGGCCTATATTGGGAAAAACAATGTCTACAAATAAAAACTACACAGAAGAATTGTGTGAAACTTCTTTCTGTTCTGTTTGTTCAACTAAAAGAGTTGAACCTTAGTTTTGATTGAGCCGTTCTGAAACACTCTTTCTGTAGAAAATGCAAGTGGAGATTCGGAGCGCTAAGAGGGTAATAGTGGAAAAAGGAATGTCTCCAAATATAAACTACACAGAATCATTCTGTGAAACTTCTTTCTGACCTTTGCATTCAGCTAACAGAATTAAAACATACTTTTGATTGAGCAGATCTGAACACTCTTTCTGTAGAAAATACAACTGGACATTTGGAGCGCTAAGAGAGTAGTAGTGGAAAAAGGAATATATTCAAATATAAACTACACAGAAGCATTCTGTGAAACTTCTTTCTGATCTGAGCATTCAGCTAACGGAGTTAAACAATACTTTTGATTGAGCAGTTTTGAAACACTCTGTCTGTAGAAAATGCAACTGGACATTCGTAGTGCTAAGTGGGTAATAGTGGAAAAAATAATATGTTCAAATATAAACTACACAGAAGCATTGTATGAAACTTCTTTCTGTTCTGTGCATTCAACTAACAGAGTTGAACCTTACTTTTGATTGAGCCTTTCTGAAACACTCTTTCTGTAGAAACTGCAATTGGACATTCTGAGCGCTAATCGGACTCTATTGGGAAAAATAATATCTTCAAATAAAAACTACACAGAAGCATTGTGTGAAACTTATTTCTGATATGTTCATTAAGCTAACAGAGTTAAACCATACTTTTGATTGCGCAGTTCTTAACACTCTTTCTGTAGAAAATGCAAGTGGACATTCGTAGCGCTAAGAGGGTAATAGTGAAGAAAGGAATATATTCAAATATAAACTACACAGTAGCATTATGTGAAAAATCTTTCTGTTCTGTGCATTCAACTAACTGAGTTGAACCTTAATTTTGATTGAGCCGTTCTGAAACTCTCTTTCTGTAGAAACTGCAATTGGACATTCTGAGCGCTAAGAGGCCAATATTGGGAAAAAGAATGTCTACAAATAAAAACTACACAGAAGAATTGTGTGAAACTTCTTTCTGTTCTGTTTGTTCAACTAAAAGAGTTGAACCTTAGTTTTGATTGAGCCGTTCTGAAACACGCTTTCTGTAGAAAATGCAAGTGGAGATTCGGAGCGCTAAGAGGGTAATAGTGGAAAAAGGAATGTCTCCAAATATAAACTACAAAGAATCATTCTGTGAAACTTCTTTCTGATCTGTGCATTCAGCTAACAGAGTTAAACCATACATTTGATTGAGCAGATCTGAACACTCTTTCTGTAGAAAATGCAACTGGACATTTGGAGCGCTAAGAGAGTAGTAGTGGAAAAAGGAATATATTCAAATATAAACTACACAGAAGCATTCTGTGAAACTTCTTTCTGATCTGAGTATTCAGCAAACAGAGTTAAACCATACTTTTGATTGAGCAGATCTGAACACTCTTTCTGTAGAAAATGCAACTGGACATTTGGAGCGCTAAGAGCGTAGTAGTGGAAAAAGGAATATATTCAAATATAAACTACACAGAAGCATTCTGTGAAACTTCTTTCTGATCTGAGCATTCACCTAACAGAGTTAAACCATACTTTTGATTGAGCAGTTTTGAAACACTCTGTCTGTAGAAAATGCAACTGGACATTCGTAGCACTAAGTGGGTAATTGTGGAAAAAAGAATATGTTCAAATATAAACTACACAGAAGCATTGTATGAAACTTCTTTCTGTTCTGTGCATGCAACTAACAGAGTTGAACCTTACTTTTGATTTAGCCGTTCTGAAACACTCTTTCTGTAGAAACTGCAATTGGACATTCTGAGCGCTAAGAGGCCTATATTGGGAAAAAGAATGTCTACAAATAAAAACTACACAGAAGAATTGTGTGAAACTTCTTTCTGTTCTGTTTGTTCAACTAAAAGAGTTGAACCTTAGTTTTGATTGAGCCGTTCTGAAACACACTTTCTGTAGAAAATGCAAGTGGAGATTCGGAGCGCTAAGAGGGTAATAGTGGAAAAAGGAATGTCTCCAAATATAAACTACACAGAATCATTCTGTGAAACTTCTTTCTGATCTGTGCATTCAGCTAACAGAGTTAAACCATACTTTTGATTGAGCAGATCTGAACACTCTTTCTGTAGAAAATGCAACTGGACATTTGGAGCGCTAAGAGAGTAGTAGTGGAAAAAGGAATATATTCAAATATAAACTACACAGAAGCATTCTGTGAAACTTCTTTCTGATCTGAGCATTCAGCTAACAGAGTTAAACCATACTTTTGATTGAGCAGTTTTGAAACACTCTGTCTGTAGAAAATGCAACTGGACATTCGTAGCGCTAAGTGGGTAATAATGGAAAAAAGAATTTGTTCAAATATAAACTACACAGAAGCATTGTATGAAACTTCTTTCTGTTCTGTGCATTCAACTAACAGAGTTGAACCTTACTTTTGATTGAGCCTTTCTGAAACACTCTTTCTGTAGAAACTGCAATTGGACATTCTGAGGGCTAAGAGGCCCCTATTGGGAAAAATAAAATCTTCAAATAAAAACTACACAGAAGCATTGTGTGAAACTTATTTCTGATATGTTCATTAAGCTAACAGAGTTAAACCATACTTTTGATTGCGCAGTTCTGAAAACTCTTTCTGTAGAAAATGCAAGTGGACATTCGGAGCGCTAAGAGGGTAATAGTGGAAAAAGGAATATATTCAAATATAAACTACACAGTAGCATTCTGTGAAAATACTTTCTGTTCTGTGCATTCAACTAACAGAGTTGAACCTTACTTTTGATTGAGCCGTTCTGAAACACTCTTTCTGTAGAAACTGCAATTGGACATGCTAAGCGCTAAGAGGCCTACATTGGGAAAAAGAATATCGTCAAATAAAAACTACACAGATGCATTCTGTGAAACTTATTTCTGATCTGTAAATTCAGTTAACAGAGATGAAACATATTTTTGATTGAGCAGTTATGAAACACTCTTTTTGTAGAAAATGCAAGTGGAGATTCGGAGCGCTAAGAGGGTAATAGTGGAAAAAGGAATGTCTTCAAATATAAACTACACAGAATCATTCGGTGAAACTTCTTTCTGATCTGTGCATTCAGCTAACAGAGTTAAACCATACTTTTGATTGAGCAGATCTGAACACTCTTTCTGTAGAAAATGCAACTGGACATTTGGAGCGCTAAGAGCGTAGTAGTGGAAAAAGGAATATATTCAAATATAAACTACACAGAAGCATTCTGTGAAACTTCTTTCTGATCTGAGCATTCACCTAACAGAGTTAAACCATACTTTTGATTGAGCAGTTTTGAAACACTCTGTCTGTAGAAAATGCAACTGGACATTCGTAGCGCTAAGTGGGTAATAATGGAAAAAAGAATATGTTCAAATATAAACTACACAGAAACATTGTATGAAACTTCTTTCTGTTCTGTGCATGCAACTAACAGAGTTGAACCTTACTTTTCATTGAGCCGTTCTGACACACTCTTTCTGTAGAAACTGCAATTGGACATTCTGAGCGCTAAGAGGCCTATATTGGGAAAAAGAATGTCTACAAATAAAAACTACACAGAAGAATTGTGTGAAACTTCTTTCTGTTCTGTTTGTTCAACTAAAAGAGTTGCACCTTAGTTTTGATTGAGCCGTTCTGAAACACACTTTCTGTAGAAAATGCAAGTGGAGATTCGGAGCGCTAAGAGGGTAATAGTGGAAAAAGGAATGTCTCCAAATATAAACTACACAGAATCATTCTGTGAAACTTCTTTCTGATCTGTGCATTCAGCAAACAGAGTTAAACCATACTTTTGATTGAGCAGATCTGAACACTCTTTCTGTAGAAAATGCAACTGGACATTTGGAGCGCTAAGAGAGTAGTAGTGGAAAAATTAATATATTCAAATATAAACTACACAGAAGCATTCTGTGAAACTTCTTTCTGATCTGAGAATTCTGCTAACAGAGTTAAACCATACTTTTGATTGAGCAGTTTTGAAACACTCTGTCTGTAGAAAATGCAACTGGACATTCGTAGCGCTAAGCGGGTAATAGTGGAAAAAAGAATATGTTCAAATATAAACTACACAGAAGCATTGTATGAAACTTCTTTCTGTTCTGTGCATTCAACTAACAGAGTTGAACCTTACTTTTGATTGAGCCGTTCTGAAACACTCTTTCTGTAGAAACTGCAATTGGACATTCTGAGCGCTAAGTGGCCTATATTGGGAAAAAGAATGTCTACAAATAAAAACTACACAGAAGAATTGTGTGAAACTTCTTTCTGTTCTGTTTGTTCAACTAAAAGAGTTGAACCTTAGTTTTGATTGAGCCGTTCTGAAACACTCTTTCTGTAGAAAATGCAAGTGGAGATTCGGAGCGCTAAGAGGGTAATAGTGGAAAAAGGAATGTCTCCAAATATAAACGACACAGAATCATTCTGAGAAACTTCTTTCTGATCTGTGCATTCAGCTAACAGTGTTAAACCATACTTTTGATTGAGCAGATCTGAACACTCTTTCTGTAGAAAATGCAAATGGACATTTGGAGCACTAAGAGAGTAGTAGTGGAAAAAGTAATATATTCAAATATAAACTACACAGAAGCATTCTGTGAAACTTCTTTCTGATCTGAGCATTCAGCTAACAGAGTTAAACCATACTTTTGATTGAGCAGTTTTGAAACACTCTGTCTGTAGAAAATGCAACTGGACATTCGTAGCGCTAAGTGGGTAATAGTGGAAAAAAGAATATGTTCAAATAAAAACTACACAGAAGCATTGTATGAAACTCCTTTCTGTTTTGTGCATTCAACTAACAGAGTTGAACTTTACTTTTGATTGAGCCTTTCTGAAACACTCTTTCTGTAGAAACTGCAATTGGACATTCTGAGGGCTAAGAGGCCTCTATTGGGAAAAATAAAATCTTCAAATAAAAACTACACAGAAGCATTGTGTGAAACTTATTTCTGATATGTTCATTAAGCTAACAGAGTTAAACCATACTTTTGATTGCGCAGTTCTGAATACTCTTTCTATAGAAAATGCAAGTGGACATTCGGAGCGCTAAGAGGGTAATAGTGGAAAAAGGAATATATTCAAATATAAACTACACAGTAGCATTCTGTGAAAATTCTTTCTGTTCTGTGCATTCAACTAACAGAGTTGAACCTTACTTTTGATTGAGCCGTTCTGAAACACTCTTTCTGTAGAAACTGCAATTGGACATGCTAAGCGCTAAGATGCCTACATTGGGGAAAAGAATATCGTCAAATAAAAACTACACAGATGCATTCTGTGAAACTTATTTCTGATCTGTAAATTCAGTTAACAGAGATAAAACATATTTTTGATTGAGCAGTTATGAAACACTCTTTTTGTAGAAAATGCAAGTGGAGATTCGGAGCGCTAAGAGGGTAATAGTGGAAAAAGGAATGTCTTCAAATATAAACTACACAGAATCATTCGGTGAAACTTCTTTCTGATCTGTGCATTCAGCTAACAGAGTTAAACCATACTTTTGATTGAGCAGATCTGAACACTCTTTCTGTAGAAAATGCAACTGGACATTTGGAGCGCTAAGAGCGTAGTAGTGGAAAAAGGAATATATTCAAATATAAACTACACAGAAGCATTCTGTGAAACTTCTTTCTGATCTGAGCATTCACCTAACAGAGTTAAACCATACTTTTGATTGAGCAGTTTTGAAACACTCTGTCTGTAGAAAATGCAACTGGACATTCGTAGCGCTAAGTGGGTAATAGTGGAAAAAAGAATATGTTCAAATATAAACTACACAGAAGCATTGTATGAAACTTCTTTCTGTTCTGTGCATGCAACTAACAGAGTTGAACCTTACTTTTGATTGAGCCGTTCTGACACACTCTTTCTGTAGAAACTGCAATTGGACATTCTGAGCGCTAAGAGGCCTATATTGGGAAAAAGAATGTCTACAAATAAAAACTACACAGAAGAATTGTGTGAAACTTCTTTCTGTTGTGTTTGTTCAACTAAAAGAGTTGAACCTTAGTTTTGATTGAGCCGTTCTGAAACACACTTTCTGTAGAAAATGCAAGTGGAGATTCGGAGCGCTAAGAGGGTAATAGTGGAAAAAGGAATGTCTCCAAATATAAACTACACAGAATCATTCTGTGAAACTTCTTTCTGATCTGTGCATTCAGCTAACAGAGTTAAACCATACTTTTGATTGAGCAGATCTGAACACTCTTTCTGTAGAAAATGCAACTGGACATTTGGAGCGCTAAGAGAGTAGTAGTGGAAAAAGGAATATATTCAAATATAAACTACACAGAAGCATTCTGTGAAACTTCTTTCTGATCTGAGCATTCAGCTAACAGAGTTAAACCATACTTTTGATTGAGCAGTTTTGAAACACTCTGTCTGTAGAAAATGCAAATGGACATTCGTAGCGCTAAGTGGGTAATAGTGGAAAAAAGAATATGTTCAAATATAAACTACACAGAAGCATTGTATGAAACTTCTTTCTGTTCTGTGCATTCAACTAACAGAGTTGAACCTTACTTTTGATTGAGCCTTTCTGAAACACTCTTTCTGTAGAAAGTGCAATTGGACATTCTGAGCGCTAAGAGGCCTATATTGGGAAAAATAATATCTTCAAATAAAAACTACACAGAAGCATTTTGTGAAACTTATTTCTGATATGTTCATTAAGCTAACAGAGTTAATCCATACTTTGATTGCGCAGTTCTGAACACTCTTTCTGTAGAAAATGCAAGTGGACATTCGGAGCGCTAAGAGGGTAATAGTGGAAAAAGGAATATATTCAAATATAAACTACACAGTAGCATTCTGTGAAAATTCTTTCTGTTCTGTGCATTCAACTAACAGAGTTGAACCTTACTTTTGATTGAGCCGTTCTGAAACACTCTTTCTGTAGAAACTGCAATTGGACATGCTAAGCGCTAAGAGGCCTACATTGGGAAAAAGAATATCTTCAAATAAAAACTACACAGATGCATTCTGTGAAACTTATTTCTGATCTGTAAATTCAGTTAACAGAGATAAAACATATTTTTGAGCAGTTATGAAACACTCTTTTTGTAGAAAATGCAAGTGGAGATTCGGAGCGCTAAGAGGGTAATAGTGGAAAAAGGAATGTCTTCAAATATAAACTACACAGAATCATTCGGTGAAACTTCTTTCTGATCTGTGCATTCAGCTAGCAGAGTTAAACCATACTTTTGATTGAGCAGATCTGAACACTCTTTCTGTTGAAAATGCAACTGGACATTTGGAGCGCTAAGAGCGTAGTAGTGGAAAAAGGAATATATTCAAATATAAACTACACAGAAGCATTCTGTGAAACTTCTTTCTGATCTGAGCATTCAGCTAACGGAGTTAAACCATACTTTTGATTGAGCAGGTTTGAAATACTCTGTCTGTAGAAAATGCAACTGGACATTCGTAGCGCTAAGCGGGTAATAGTGGAAAAAAGAATATGTTCATATATAAACTACACAGAAGCATTGTATGAAACTTCTTTCTGTTCTGTGCATTCAACTAACAGAGTTGAACCTTACTTTTGATTGAGCCGTTCTGAAACACTCTTTCTGTAGAAACTGCAATTGGACATTCTGAGCGCTAAGAGGCCTATATTGGGAAAAAGAATGTCTACAAATAAAAACTACACAGAAGAATTGTGTGAAACTTCTTTCTGTTCTGTTTGTTCAACTAAAAGAGTTGAACCTTAGTTTTGATTGAGCCGTTCTGAAACACTCTTTCTGTAGAAAATGCAAGTGGAGATTCGGAGCGCTAAGAGGGTAATAGTGGAAAAAGGAATGTCTACAAATATAAACTACACAGAATCATTCTGTGAAACTTCTTTCTGATCTGTGCATTTAGCTAACAGACTTAAAACATACTTTTGATTGAGCAGATCTGAACACTCTTTCTGTAGAAAATGCAACTGGACATTTGGAGCGCTAAGAGAGTAGTAGTGGAAAAAGGAATATATTCAAATATAAACTACACAGAAGCATTCTCTGAAACTTCTTTCTGATCTGAGCATTCAGCTAACAGAGTTAAACCATACTTTTGATTGAGCAGTTTTGAAACACTCTGTCTGTAGAAAATGCAACCGGACATTCGTAGCGCTAAGTGGGTAATAGTGGAAAAAAGAATATGTTCAAATATAAACTACACAGAAGCATTGTATGAAACTTCTTTCTGTTCTGTGCATTCAACTAACAGAGTTGAACCTTACTTTTGATTGAGCCTTTCTGAAACACTCTTTCTCTAGAAACTGCAATTGGACATTCTGAGCGCTAAGAGGCCTATATTGGGAAAAATAATATCTTCAAATAAAAACTACACAGAAGCATTGTGTGAAACTTATTTCTGATATGTTCATTAAGCTAACAGAGTTAAACCATACTTTTGATTGCGCAGTTCTGAACACTCTTTCTGTAGAAAATGCAAGTGGACATTCGGAGCGCTAAGAGGGTAATAGTGGAAAAAGGAATATATTCAAATATAAACTACACAGTAGCATTCTGTGAAAATTCTTTCTGTTCTGTGCATTCAACTAACAGAGTTGAACCTTACTTTTGATTGAGCCGTTCTGAAACACTCCTTCTGTAGAAACTGCAATTGGACATGCTAAGCGCTAAGAGGCCTACATTGGGAAAAAGAATATCTTCAAATAAAAACTACACAGATGCATTCTGTGAAACTTATTTCTGATCTGAAAATTCAGTTAACAGAGATAAAACATATTTTTGATTGAGCAGTTATGAAACACTCTTTTTGTAGAAAATGCAAGTGGAGATTCGGAGCGCTAAGAGGGTAATAGTGGAAAAAGGAATGTCTTCAAATATAAACTACACAGAATCATTCGGTGAAACTTCTTTCTGATCTGTGCATTCAGCTAGCAGAGTTAAACCATACTTTTGATTGAGCAGATCTGAACACTCTTTCTGTTGAAAATGCAACTGGACATTTGGAGCGCTAAGAGCGTAGTAGTGGAAAAAGGAATATATTCAAATATAAACTACACAGAAGCATTCTGACATTCGGAGTGCTAAGAGGGTAATAGTGGAAAAAGGAATATATTCAAATATAAACTACACAGTAGCATTCTGTGAAAATTCTTTCTGTTCTGTGCATTCAACTAACAGAGTTGAACCTTACTTTTGATTGAGCCGTTCTGAAACACTCTTTCTGTAGAAACTGCAATTGGACATGCTAAGCGCTAAGAGGCCTACATTGGGAAAAAGAATATCTTCAAATAAAACCCTCACAGATGCATTCTGTGAAACTTATTTCTGATCTGTAAATTCAGTTAACAGAGATAAAACATATTTTTGATTGAGCAGTTATGAAACACTCTTTTTGTAGAAAATGCAAGTGGAGATTCGGAGCGCTAAGAAGTTAATAGTGGAAAAAGGAATGTCTTCAAATATAAACTACACAGAATCATTCGGTGAAACTTCTTTCTGATCTGTGCATTCAGCTAACAGAGTTAAACCATACTTTTGATTGAGCAGATCTGAACACTCTTTCTGTTGAAAATTCAACTGGACATTTGGAGCGCTAAGAGCGTAGTAGTGGAAAAAGGAATATATTCAAATATAAACTACACAGAAGCATTCTGTGAAACTTCTTTCTGATCTGAGCATTCAGCTAACAGAGTTAAACCATACTTTTGATTGAGCAGATTTGAAACACTCTGTCTGTAGAAAATGCAACTGGACATTCGTAGCGCTAAGCGGGTAATAGTGGAAAAAAGAATATGTTCAAATATAAACTACACAGAAACATTGTATGAAACTTCTTTCTGTTCTGTGCATTCAACTAACAGAGTTGAACCTTACTTTTGATTGAGCCGTTCTGAAACACTCTTTCTGTAGAAACTGCAATTGGACATTCTGAGCGCTAAGAGGCCTATATTGGGAAAAAGAATGTCTACAAATAAAAACTACACAGAAGAATTGTGTGAAAATTCTTTCTGTTCTGTTTGTTCAACTAACAGAGTTGAACCTTACTTTTGATTGAGCCTTTCTGAAACACTCTTTCTGTAGAAACTGCAATTGGACATTCTGAGCGCTAAGAGGCCTCTATTGGGAAAAATAAATCTTCAAATAAAAACTACACAGAAGCATTGTGTGAAACTTATTTCTGATATGTTCATTAAGCTAACAGAGTTAAACCATACTTTTGATTGCGCAGTTCTGAAAACTCTTTCTGTAGAAAATGCAAGTGGACATTCGGAGCGCTAAGAGGGTAATAGTGGAAAAAGGAATATATTCAAATATAAACTACACAGTAGCATTCTGTGAAAATTCTTTCTGTTCTGTGCATTCAACTAACAGAGTTGAACCTTACTTTTGATTGAGCCGTTCTGAAACACTCTTTCTGTAGAAACTGCAATTGGACATGCTAAGCGCTAAGAGGCCTACATTGGGAAAAAGAATATCTTCAAATAAAAACTACACAGATGCATTCTGTGAAACTTATTTCTGATCTGTAAATTCAGATAACAGAGATAAAACATATTTTTGATTGAGCAGTTATGAAACCCTCTTTTTGTAGAAAATGCAAGTGGAGATTCGGAGCGCTAAGAGGGTAATAGTAGAAAAAGGAATGTCTTCAAATATAAACTACACAGAATCATTCTGTGAAACTTCTTTCTGATCTGTGCATTCAGCTAACAGAGTTAAACCATACTTTTGATTGAGCAGATCTGAACACTCTTTCTGTTGAAAATGCAACTGGACATTTGGAGCGCTAAGAGCGTAGTAGTGGAAAAAGGAATATATTCAAATATAAACTACACAGAAGCATTCTGTGAAACTTCTTTCTGATCTGAGCATACAGCTAACAGAGTTAAACCATACTTTTGATTGAGCAGTTTTGAAACACTCTGTCTGTAGAAAATGCAACTGGAGATTCGTAGCGCTAAGTGGGTAATAGTGGAAAAAAAATATGTTCAAATATAAACTACACAGAAGCATTGTATGAAACTTCTTGCTGTTCTGTGCATTCAACTAACAGAGTTGAACCTTACATTTGATTGAGCCTTTCTGAAACACTCTTTCTGTAGAAACTGCAATTGGACATTCTGAGCGCTAAGATTCCTATATTGGGAAAAATAATATCTTCAAATAAAAACTACACAGAAGCATTGTGTGAAACTTATTACTGATATGTTCATTAAGCTAACAGAGTTAAAACATACTTTTGATTGAGCAGATCTGAACACTCTTTCTGTTGAAAATGCAACTGGACATTTGGAGCGCTAAGAGCGTAGTAGTGGAAAAAGGAATATATTCAAATATAAACTACACAGAAGCATTCTGTGAAACTTCTTTCTGATCTGAGCATTCAGCTAACAGAGTTAAACCATACTTTTGATTGAGCAGTTTTGAAACACTCTGTCTGTAGAAAATGCAACTGGACATTCGAAGCGCTAAGTGGGTAATAGTGGAAAAAAGAATATGTTCAAATATAAACTACACAGAAGCATTGTATGAAACTTCTTTCTGTTCTGTGCATTCAACTAACAGAGTTGAACCTTACTTTTGATTGAGCCGTTCTGAAACACTCTTTCTGTAGAAACTGCAATTAGACATTCTGAGCACTAAGAGGCCTATATTGGGAAAAAGAATGTCTACAAATAAAAACTACACAGAAGAATTGTGTGAAACTACTTTCTGTTCTGATTGTTCAACTAAAAGAGTTGAACCTTAGTTTTGATTGAGCCGTTCTGAAACAGTCTTTCTGTAGAAAATGCAAGTGGAGATTCGGAGCGCTAAGAAGGTAATAGTGGAAAAAGGAATGTCTCCAAATATAAACTACACAGAATCATTCTGTGAAACTTCTTTCTGATCTGTGCATTCAGCTAACAGAGTTAAACCATACTTTTGATTGAGCAGATCAGAACACTCTTTCTGTAGAAAATGCAACTGGACATTTGGAGCGCTAAGAGAGTAGTAGTGGAAAAAGGAATATATTCAAATATAAACTACACAGAAGCATTCTGTGAAACTTCTTTCTGATCTGAGCATTCAGCTAACAGAGTTAAACCATACTTTTGATTGAGCAGTTTTGAAACACTCTGTCTGTAGAAAATGCAACTGGACATTCGTAGCGCTAAGTGGGTAATAGGGGAAAAAATAATATGTTCAAATATAAACTACACAGAAGCATTGTATGAAACTTCTTTCTGTTCTGTGCATTCAACTAACAGAGTTGAACCTTACTTTTGACTGAGCCTTTCTGAAACACTCTTTCTGTAGAAACTGCAATTGGACATTCTGAGCGCTAAGAGGCCTATATTGGGAAAAATGATATCTTCAAATAAAAACTACACAGAAGCATTGTGGGAAACTTATTTCTGATATGTTCATTAAGCTAACAGAGTTAAACCATACTTTTGATTGCGCAGTTCTGAACACTCTTTCTGTAGAAAATGCAAGTGGACATTCGGAGCGCTAAGAGGGTAATAGTGGAAAAAGGAATATATTCAAATATAAACTACACAGCAGCATTCTGTGAAAATTCTTTCTGTTCTGTGCATTCAACTAACAGAGTTGAACCTTACTTTTGATTGAGCCGTTCTGAAACACTCTTTCTGTAGAAACTGCAATTGGACATGCTAAGCGCTAAGAGGCCTACATTGGGAAAAAGAATATCTTCAAATAAAAACTACACAGATGCATTCTGTGAAACTTATTTCTGATCTGTAAATTCAGTTAACAGAGATAAAACATATTTTTGAGCAGTTATGAAACACTCTTTTTGTAGAAAATGCAAGTGGAGATTCGGAGCGCTAAGAGGGTAATAGTGGAAAAAGGAATGTCTTCAAATATAAACTACACAGAATCATTCGGTGAAACTTCTTTCTGATCTGTGCATTCAGCTAGCAGAGTTAAACCATACTTTTGATTGAGCAGATCTGAACACTCTTTCTGTTGAAAATGCAACTGGACATTTGGAGCGCTAAGAGCGTAGTAGTGGAAAAAGGAATATATTCAAATATAAACTACACAGAAGCATTCTGTGAAACTTCTTTCTGATCTGAGCATTCAGCTAACGGAGTTAAACCATACTTTTGATTGAGCAGGTTTGAAATACTCTGTCTGTAGAAAATGCAACTGGACATTCGTAGCGCTAAGCGGGTAATAGTGGAAAAAAGAATATGTTCATATATAAACTACACAGAAGCATTGTATGAAACTTCTTTCTGTTCTGTACATTCAACTAACAGAGTTGAACCTTACTTTTGATTGAGCCGTTCTGAAACACTCTTTCTGTAGAAACTGCAATTGGACATTCTGAGCGCTAAGAGGCCTATATTGGGAAAAAGAATGTCTACAAATAAAAACTACACAGAAGAATTGTGTGAAACTTCTTTCTGTTCTGTTTGTTCAACTAAAAGAGTTGAACCTTAGTTTTGATTGAGCCGTTCTGAAACACTCTTTCTGTAGAAAATGCAAGTGGAGATTCGGAGCGCTAAGAGGGTAATAGTGGAAAAAGGAATGTCTACAAATATAAACTACACAGAATCATTCTGTGAAACTTCTTTCTGATCTGTGCATTCAGCTAACAGACTTAAAACATACTTTTGATTGAGCAGATCTGAACACTCTTTCTGTAGAAAATGCAACTGGACATTTGGAGCGCTAAGAGAGTAGTAGTGGAAAAAGGAATATATTCAAATATAAACTACACAGAAGCATTCTCTGAAACTTCTTTCTGATCTGAGCATTCAGCTAACAGAGTTAAACCATACTTTTGATTGAGCAGTTTTGAAACACTCTGTCTGTAGAAAATGCAACCGGACATTCGTAGCGCTAAGTGGGTAATAGTGGAAAAAAGAATATGTTCAAATATAAACTACACAGAAGCATTGTATGAAACTTCTTTCTGTTCTGTGCATTCAACTAACAGAGTTGAACCTTACTTTTGATTGAGCCTTTCTGAAACACTCTTTCTCTAGAAACTGCAATTGGACATTCTGAGCGCTAAGAGGCCTATATTGGGAAAAATAATATCTTCAAATAAAAACTACACAGAAGCATTGTGTGAAACTTATTTCTGATATGATCATTAAGCTAACAGAGTTAAACCATACTTTTGATTGCGCAGTTCTGAACACTCTTTCTGTAGAAAATGCAAGTGGACATTCGGAGCGCTAAGAGGGTAATAGTGGAAAAAGGAATATATTCAAATATAAACTACACAGTAGCATTCTGTGAAAATTCTTTCTGTTCTGTGCATTCAACTAACAGAGTTGAACCTTACTTTTGATTGAGCCGTTCTGAAACACTCTTTCTGTAGAAACTGCAATTGGACATGCTAAGCGCTAAGAGGCCTACATTGGGAAAAAGAATATCTTCAAATAAAAACTACACAGATGCATTCTGTGAAACTTATTTCTGATCTGAAAATTCAGTTAACAGAGATAAAACATATTTTTGATTGAGCAGTTATGAAACACTCTTTTTGTAGAAAATGCAAGTGGAGATTCGGAGCGCTAAGAGGGTAATAGTGGAAAAAGGAATGTCTTCAAATATAAACTACACAGAATCATTCGGTGAAACTTCTTTCTGATCTGTGCATTCAGCTAGCAGAGTTAAACCATACTTTTGATTGAGCAGATCTGAACACTCTTTCTGTTGAAAATGCAACTGGACATTTGGAGCGCTAAGAGCGTAGTAGTGGAAAAAGGAATATATTCAAATATAAACTACACAGAAGCATTCTGACATTCGGAGTGCTAAGAGGGTAATAGTGGAAAAAGGAATATATTCAAATATAAACTACACAGTAGCATTCTGTGAAAATTCTTTCTGTTCTGTGCATTCAACTAACAGAGTTGAACCTTACTTTTGATTGAGCCGTTCTGAAACACTCTTTCTGTAGAAACTGCAATTGGACATGCTAAGCGCTAAGAGGCCTACATTGGGAAAAAGAATATCTTCAAATAAAAACCTCACAGATGCATTCTGTGAAACTTATTTCTGATCTGTAAATTCAGTTAACAGAGATAAAACATATTTTTGATTGAGCAGTTATGAAACACTCTTTTTGTAGAAAATGCAAGTGGAGATTCGGAGCGCTAAGAAGTTAATAGTGGAAAAAGGAATGTCTTCAAATATAAACTACACAGAATCATTCGGTGAAACTTCTTTCTGATCTGTGCATTCAGCTAACAGAGTTAAACCATACTTTTGATTGAGCAGATCTGAACACTCTTTCTGTTGAAAATTCAACTGGACATTTGGAGCGCTAAGAGCGTAGTAGTGGAAAAAGGAATATATTCAAATATAAACTACACAGAAGCATTCTGTGAAACTTCTTTCTGATCTGAGCATTCAGCTAACAGAGTTAAACCATACTTTTGATTGAGCAGATTTGAAACACTCTGTCTGTAGAAAATGCAACTGGACATTCGTAGCGCTAAGCGGGTAATAGTGGAAAAAAGAATATGTTCAAATATAAACTACACAGAAACATTGTATGAAACATCTTTCTGTTCTGTGCATTCAACTAACAGAGTTGAACCTTACTTTTGATTGAGCCGTTCTGAAACACTCTTTCTGTAGAAACTGCAATTGGACATTCTGAGCGCTAAGAGGCCTATATTGGGAAAAAGAATGTCTACAAATAAAAACTACACAGAAGAATTGTGTGAAAATTCTTTCTGTTCTGTTTGTTCAACTAACAGAGTTGAACCTTACTTTTGATTGAGCCTTTCTGAAACACTCTTTCTGTAGAAACTGCAATTGGACATTCTGAGCGCTAAGAGGCCTCTATTGGGAAAAATAAATCTTCAAATAAAAACTACACAGAAGCATTGTGTGAAACTTATTTCTGATATGTTCATTAAGCTAACAGAGTTAAACCATACTTTTGATTGCGCAGTTCTGAAAACTCTTTCTGTAGAAAATGCAAGTGGACATTCGGAGCGCTAAGAGGGTAATAGTGGAAAAAGGAATATATTCAAATATAAACTACACAGTAGCATTCTGTGAAAATTCTTTCTGTTCTGTGCATTCAACTAACAGAGTTGAACCTTACTTTTGATTGAGCCGTTCTGAAACACTCTTTCTGTAGAAACTGCAATTGGACATGCTAAGCGCTAAGAGGCCTACATTGGGAAAAAGAATATCTTCAAATAAAAACTACACAGATGCATTCTGTGAAACTTATTTCTGATCTGTAAATTCAGATAACAGAGATAAAACATATTTTTGATTGAGCAGTTATGAAACCCTCTTTTTGTAGAAAATGCAAGTGGAGATTCGGAGCGCTAAGAGGGTAATAGTAGAAAAAGGAATGTCTTCAAATATAAACTACACAGAATCATTCTGTGAAACTTCTTTCTGATCTGTGCATTCAGCTAACAGAGTTAAACCATACTTTTGATTGAGCAGATCTGAACACTCTTTCTGTTGAAAATGCAACTGGACATTTGGAGCGCTAAGAGCGTAGTAGTGGAAAAAGGAATATATTCAAATATAAACTACACAGAAGCATTCTGTGAAACTTCTTTCTGATCTGAGCATACAGCTAACAGAGTTAAACCATACTTTTGATTGAGCAGTTTTGAAACACTCTGTCTGTAGAAAATGCAACTGGAGATTCGTAGCGCTAAGTGGGTAATAGTGGAAAAAAAATATGTTCAAATATAAACTACACAGAAGCATTGTATGAAACTTCTTGCTGTTCTGTGCATTCAACTAACAGAGTTGAACCTTACATTTGATTGAGCCTTTCTGAAACACTCTTTCTGTAGAAACTGCAATTGGACATTCTGAGCGCTAAGATTCCTATATTGGGAAAAATAATATCTTCAAATAAAAACTACACAGAAGCATTGTGTGAAACTTATTACTGATATGTTCATTAAGCTAACAGAGTTAAAACATACTTTTGATTGAGCAGATCTGAACACTCTTTCTGTTGAAAATGCAACTGGACATTTGGAGCGCTAAGAGCGTAGTAGTGGAAAAAGGAATATATTCAAATATAAACTACACAGAAGCATTCTGTGAAACTTCTTTCTGATCTGAGCATTCAGCTAACAGAGTTAAACCATACTTTTGATTGAGCAGTTTTGAAACACTCTGTCTGTAGAAAATGCAACTGGACATTCGAAGCGCTAAGTGGGTAATAGTGGAAAAAAGAATATGTTCAAATATAAACTACACAGAAGCATTGTATGAAACTTCTTTCTGTTCTGTGCATTCAACTAACAGAGTTGAACCTTACTTTTGATTGAGCCGTTCTGAAACACTCTTTCTGTAGAAACTGCAATTAGACATTCTGAGCACTAAGAGGCCTATATTGGGAAAAAGAATGTCTACAAATAAAAACTACACAGAAGAATTGTGTGAAACTACTTTCTGTTCTGATTGTTCAACTAAAAGAGTTGAACCTTAGTTTTGATTGAGCCGTTCTGAAACAGTCTTTCTGTAGAAAATGCAAGTGGAGATTCGGAGCGCTAAGAAGGTAATAGTGGAAAAAGGAATGTCTCCAAATATAAACTACACAGAATCATTCTGTGAAACTTCTTTCTGATCTGTGCATTCAGCTAACAGAGTTAAACCATACTTTTGATTGAGCAGATCAGAACACTCTTTCTGTAGAAAATGCAACTGGACATTTGGAGCGCTAAGAGAGTAGTAGTGGAAAAAGGAATATATTCAAATATAAACTACACAGAAGCATTCTGTGAAACTTCTTTCTGATCTGAGCATTCAGCTAACAGAGTTAAACCATACTTTTGATTGAGCAGTTTTGAAACACTCTGTCTGTAGAAAATGCAACTGGACATTCGTAGCGCTAAGTGGGTAATAGGGGAAAAAATAATATGTTCAAATATAAACTACACAGAAGCATTGTATGAAACTTCTTTCTGTTCTGTGCATTCAACTAACAGAGTTGAACCTTACTTTTGACTGAGCCTTTCTGAAACACTCTTTCTGTAGAAACTGCAATTGGACATTCTGAGCGCTAAGAGGCCTATATTGGGAAAAATGATATCTTCAAATAAAAACTACACAGAAGCATTGTGGGAAACTTATTTCTGATATGTTCATTAAGCTAACAGAGTTAAACCATACTTTTGATTGCGCAGTTCTGAACACTCTTTCTGTAGAAAATGCAAGTGGACATTCGGAGCGCTAAGAGGGTAATAGTGGAAAAAGGAATATATTCAAATATAAACTACACAGCAGCATTCTGTGAAAATTCTTTCTGTTCTGTGCATTCAACTAACAGAGTTGAACCTTACTTTTGATTGAGCCGTTCTGAAACACTCTTTCTGTAGAAACTGCAATTGGACATGCTAAGCGCTAAGAGGCCTACATTGGGAAAAAGAATATCTTCAAATAAAAACTACACAGATGCATTCTGTGAAACTTATTTCTGATCTGTAAATTCAGTTAACAGAGATAAAACGTATTTTTGATTGAGCAGTTATGAAACACTCTTTTTGTAGAAAATGCAAGTCGAGATTCGGAGCGCTAAGAGGGTAATAGTGGAAAAAGGAATGTCTTCAAATATAAACTACACAGAATCATTCGGTGAAACTTCTTTCTGATCTGTGCATTCAGCTAACAGAGTTAAAGCATACTTTTGATTGAGCAGATCTGAACACTCTTTCTGTTGAAAATGCAACTGGACATTTGGAGTGCTAAGAGCGTAGTAGTGGAAAAAGGAATATATTCAAATATAAACTACACAGAAGCATTCTGTGAAACTTCTTTCTGATCTGAGCATTCAGCTAACAGAGTTAAACCATACTTTTGATTGAGCAGTTTTGAAACACTCTGTCTGTAGAAAATGCAACTGGACATTCGTAGCGCTAAGTGGGTAATAGTGGAAAAAAGAATATGTTCAAATATAAACTACACAGAAGCATTGTATGAAACTTCTTTCTGTTCTGTGCATTCAACTAACAGAGTTGAACCTTACTTTTGATTGAGCCGTTCTGAAACACTCTTTCTGTAGAAACTGCAATTGGACATTCTGAGCGGTAAGAGGCCTATATTGGGAAAAAGAATGTCTACAAATAATAACTACACAGAAGAATTGTGTGAAACTACTTTCTGTTCTGATTGTTCAACTAAAAGAGTTGAACCTTAGTTTTGATTGAGCCGTTCTGAAACACTCTTTCTGTAGAAAATGCAAGTGGAGATTCGGAGCGCTAAGAAGGTAATAGTGGAAAAAGGAATGTCTCCGAATATAAACTACACAGAATCATTCTGTGAAACTTCTTTCTGATCTGTGCATTCAGCTAACAGAGTTAAAACATACTTTTGATTGAGCAGATCTGAACACTCTTTCTGTAGAAAATGCAACTGGACATTTGGAGCGCTAAGAGAGTAGTAGTGGAAAAAGGAATATATTCAAATATAAACTACACAGAAGCATTCTGTGAAACTTCTTTCTGATCTGAGCATTCAGCTAACAGAGTTAAACCATACTTTTGATTGAGCAGTTTTGAAACACTCTGTCTGTAGAAAATGCAACTGGACATTCGTAGCGCTAAGTGGGTAATAGGGGAAAAAATAATATGTTCAAATATAAACTACACAGAAGCATTGTATGAAACTTCTTTCTGTTCTGTGCATTCAACTAACAGAGTTGAACCTTACTTTTGACTGAGCCTTTCTGAAACACTCTTTCTGTAGAAACTGCAATTGGACATTCTGAGCGCTAAGAGGCCTATATTGGGAAAAATAATATCTTCAAATAAAAACTACACAGAAGCATTGTGTGAAACTTATTTCTGATATGTTCATTAAGCTAACAGAGTTAAACCATACTTTTGATTGCGCAGTTCTGAACACTCTTTCTGTAGAAAATGCAAGTGGACATTCGGAGCGCTAAGAGGGTAATAGTGGAAAAAGGAATATATTCAAATATAAACTACACAGTAGCATTCTGTGAAAATTCTTTCTGTTCTGTGCATTCAACTAACAGAGTTGAACCTTACTTTTGATTGAGCCGTTCTGAAACACTCTTTCTGTAGAAACTGCAATTGGACATGCTAAGCGCTAAGAGGCCTACATTGGGAAAAAGAATATCTTCAAATAAAAACTACACAGATGCATTCTGTGAAACTTATTTCTGATCTGTAAATTCAGTTAACAGAGATAAAACATATTTTTGATTGAGCAGTTATGAAACACTCTTTTTGTAGAAAATGCAAGTGGAGATTCGGAGCGCTAAGAAGGTAATAGTGGAAAAAGGAATGTCTTCAAATATAAACTACACAGAATCATTCGGTGAAACTTCTTTCTGATCTGTGCATTCAGCTAACAGGGTTAAACCATACTTTTGATTGAGCAGATCTGAACACTCTTTCTTTTGAAAATGCAACTGGACATTTGGAGAGCTAAGAGCGTAGTAGTGGAAAAAGGAATATATTCAAACATAAACTGCACAGAAGCATTCTGTGAAACTGCTTTCTGATCTGAGCATTCAGCTAACAGAGTTAAACCATACTTTTGATTGAGCAGTTTTGAAACACTCTGTCTGTAGAAAATGCAACTGGACATTCGTAGCGCTAAGTGGGTAATAGTGGAAAAAAGAATATGTTCAAATATAAACTACACAGAAGCATTGTATGAAACTTCTTTCTGTTCTGCGCATTCAACTAACAGAGTTGAACCTTACTTTTGATTGAGCCTTTCTGAAACACTCTTTTTGTAGATACTGCAATTGGACATTCTGAGCGCTAAGAGGCCTCTATTGGGAAAAATAATATCTTCAAATAAAAACTACACAGAAGCATTGTGTGAAACTTATTTCTGATATGTTCATTAAGCTAACAGAGTTAAACCATACTTTTGATTGCGCAGTTCTGAACACCCTTTCTGTAGAAAATGCAAGTGGACATTCGTAGCGCTAAGAGGGTAATAGTGGAGAAAGGAATATATTCAAATATAAACTACACAGTAGCATTATGTGAAAATTCTTTCTGTTCTGTGCATTCAACTAACAGAGTTGAACCTAACTTTTGATTGAGCCATTCTGAAACACTCTTTCTGTAGAAACTGCAATTGGACATGCTAAGCGCTAAGAGGCCTACATTGGGAAAAAGAATATCTTCAAATAAAAACTACACAGAAGAATTGTGTGAAACTTCTTTCTGTTCTGTTTGTTCAACTAAAAGAGTTGAACCTTAGTTTTGATTGAGCCGTTCTGAAACACTCTTTCTGTAGAAAATGCAAGTGGAGATTCGGAGCGCTAAGAGGGTAATAGTGGAAAAAGGAATGTCTCCAAATATAAAATACACAGAATCATTCTGTGAAACTTTTTTCTGATCTGTGCATTCAGCTAACAGAGTTAAACCATACTTTTGATTGAGCAGATCTGAACACTCTTTCTGTAGAAAATGCAACTGGACATTTGGAGCGCTAAGAGAGTAGTAGTGGAAAAAGGAATATATTCAAATATAAACTACACAGAAGCATTCTGTGAAACTTCTTTCTGATCTGAGCATTCAGCTAACAGAGTTAAACCATACTTTTGATTGAGCAGTTTTGAAACACTCTGTCTGTAGAAAATGCAACTGGACATTCGTAGCGCTAAGAGGGTAATAGTGGAAAAAAGAATATGTTCAAATATAAACTACACAGAAGCATTGTATGAAACTTCTTTCTGTTCTGTGCATTCAACTAACAGAGTTGAACCTTACTTTTGATTGAGCCTTTCTGAAACACTCTTTCTGTAGAAACTGCAATTGGACATTCTGAGCGCTAAGAGGCCTCTATTGGGAAAAATAAAATCTTCAAATAAAAACTACACAGAAGCATTGTGTGAAACTTATTTCTGATATGTTCATTAAGCTAACAGAGTTAAACCATACTTTTGATTGCGCAGTTCTGAAAACTCTTTCTGTAGAAAATGCAAGTGGACACTCGGAGCGCTAAGAGGGTAATAGTGGAAAAAGGAATATATTCAAATATAAACTACACAGTAGCATTCTGTGAAAATTCTTTCTGTTCTATGCATTCAACTAACAGAGTTGAACCTTACTTTTGATTGAGCCGTTCTGAAACACTCTTTCTGTAGAAACTGCAGTTGGACATGCTATGCGCTAAGAGGCCTACATTGGGAAAAAGAATATCTTCAAATAAAAACTACACAGATGCATTCTGTGAAACTTATTTCTGATCTGTAAATTCAGTTAACAGAGATAAAACATATTTTTGATTGAGCAGTTATGAAACACTCTTTTTGTAGAAAATGCAAGTGGAGATTCGGAGCGCTAAGTGGGTAATAGTAGAAAAAGGAATGTCTTCAAATATAAACTACACAGAATCATTCGGTGAAACTTCTTTCTGATCTGTGCATTCAGCTAACAGAGTTAAACCATACTTTTGATTGAGCAGATCTGAACACTCTTTCTGTTGAAAATGCAACTGGACATTTGGAGCGCTAAGAGCGTAGTAGTGGAAAAAGGAATATATTCAAATATAAACTACACAGAAGCATTCTGTGAAACTTCTTTCTGATCTGAGCATTCAGCTAACAGAGTTAAACCATACTTATGATTGAGCAGTTTTGAAACACTCTGTCTGTAGAAAATGCAACTGGACATTCGTAGCGCTAAGTGGGTACTAGTGGAAAAATAATATGTTCAAATATAAACTACACAGAAGCATTGTATGAAACTTCTTGCTGTTCTGTGCATTCAACTAACAAAGTTGAACCTTACATTTGATTGAGCCTTTCTGAAACACTCTTTCTGTAGAAACTGCAATTGGACATTCTGAGCGCTAAGAGGCCTATATTGGGAAAAATAATATCTTCAAATAAAAACTACACAGAAGCATTGTGTGAAACTTATTTCTGATATGTTCATTAAGCTAACAGAGTTAAACCATACTTTTGATTGTGCAGTTCTGAACACTCTTTCTGTAGAAAATGCAAGTGGACATTCGGAGCGCTAAGAGGGTAATAGTGGAAAAAGTAATATATTCAATTATAAACTACACAGTAGCATTCTGTGAAAATTCTTTCTGTTCTGTGCATTCAACTAACAGAGTTGAACCTTACTTTTGATTGAGCCGTTCTGAAACACTCTTTCTGTAGAAACTGCAATTGGACATGCTAAGCGCTAAGAGGCCTACATTGGGAAAAAGAATATCTTCAAATAAAAACTACACAGATGCATTCTGTGAAACTTATTTCTGATCTGTAAATTCAGTTAACAGAGATAAAACATATTTTTGATTGAGCAGTTATGAAACACTCTTTTGTAGAAAATGCAAGTGGAGATTCGGAGCGCTAAGAGGGTAATAGTGGAAAAAGGAATGTCTTCAAATATAAACTACACAGAATCATTCGGTGAAACTTCTTTCTGATCTGTGCATTCAGCTAACAGAGTTAAAGCATACTTTTGATTGAGCAGATCTGAACACTCTTTCTGTTGAAAATGCAACTGGACATTTGGAGCGCTAAGAGCGTAGTAGTGGAAAAAGGAATATATTCAAATATAAACTACACAGAAGCATTCTGTGAAACTTCTTTCTGATCTGAGCATTCAGCTAACAGAGTTAAACCATACTTTTGATTGAGCAGTTTTGAAACACTCTGTCTGTAGAAAATGCAACTGGACATTCGTAGCGCTAAGTGGGTAATAGTGGAAAAAAGAATATGTTCAAATATAAACTACACAGAAGCATTGTATGAAACTTCTTTCTGTTCTGTGCATTCAACTAACAGAGTTGAACCTTACTTTTGATTGAGCCGTTCTGAAACACTCTTTCTGTAGAAACTGCAATTGGACATTCTGAGCTCTAAGAGGCCTATATTGGGAAAAATAATATCTTCAAATAAAAACTACACAGAAGCATTGTGTGAAACTTATTTCTGATATGTTCATTAAGCTAACAGAGTTAAACCGTACTTTTGATTGCGCAGTTCTGAACACTCTTTCTGTAGAAAATGCAAGTGGACATTCGGAGCGCTAAGAGGGTAATAGTGGAAAAAGGAATATATTCAAATATAAACTACACAGTAGCATTCTGTGAAAATTCTTTCTGTTCTGTGCATTCAACTAACAGAGTTGAACCTTACTTTTGATTGAGCCGTTCTGAAAAACTCTTTCTGTAGAAACTGCAATTGGACATGCTAAGCGCTAAGAGGCCTACATTGGGAAAAAGAATATCTTCAAATAAAAACTACACAGATGCATTCTGTGAAACTTATTTCTGATCTGTAAATTCAGTTAACAGAGATAAAACATATTTTTGATTGAGCAGTTATGAAACACTCTTTTTGTAGAAAATGCAAGTGGAGATTCGGAGCGCTAAGAAGGTAATAGTGGAAAAAGGAATGTCTTCAAATATAAACTACACAGAATCATTCGGTGAAACTTCTTTCTGATCTGTGCATTCAGCTAACAGAGTTAAACCATACTTTTGATTGAGCAGATCTGAACACTCTTTCTGTTGAAAATGTAACTGGACATTTGGAGCGCTAAGAGCGTAGTAGTGGAAAAAGGAATATATTCAAATATAAACTACACAGAAGCATTCTGTGAAACTTCTTTCTGATCTGAGCATTCAGCTAACAGAGTTAAACCATACTTTTGATTGAGCAGTTTTGAAACACTCTGTCTGTAGAAAATGCAACTGGACATTCGTAGCGCTAAGTGGGTAATAGTGGAAAAAAGAATATGTTCAAATATAAACTACACAGAAGCATTGTATGAAACTTCTTTCTGTTCTGTGCATTCAACTAACAGAGTTGAACCTTACTTTTGATTGAGCCGTTCTGAAACACTCTTTCTGTAGAAACTGCAATTGGACATTCTGAGCGCTAAGAGGCCTATATTGGGAAAAAGAATGTCTACAAATAAAAACTACACAGAAGAATTGTGTGAAACTACTTTCTGTTCTGATTGTTCAACTAAAAGAGTTGAACCTTAGTTTTGATTGAGCCGTTCTGAAACACTCTTTCTGTAGAAAATGCAAGTGGAGATTCGGAGCGCTAAGAAGGTAATAGTGGAAAAAGGAATGTCTCCAAATATAAACTACACAGAATCATTCTGTGAAACTCCTTTCTGATCTGTGCATTCAGCTAACAGAGTTAAACCATACTTTTGATTGAGCAGATCTGAACACTCTTTCTGTTGAAAATGTAACTGGACATTTGGAGCGCTAAGAGCGTAGTAGTGGAAAAAGGAATATATTCAAATATAAACTACACAGAAGCATTCTGTGAAACTTCTTTCTGATCTGAGCATTCAGCTAACAGAGTTAAACCATACTTTTGATTGAGCAGTTTTGAAACACTCTGTCTGTAGAAAATGCAACTGGACATTCGTAGCGCTAAGTGGGTAATAGTGGAAAAAAGAATATGTTCAAATATAAACTACACAGAAGCATTGTATGAAACTTCTTTCTGTTCTGTGCATTCAACTAACAGAGTTGAACCTTACTTTTGATTGAGCCGTTCTGAAACACTCTTTCTGTAGAAACTGCAATTGGACATTCTGAGCGCTAAGAGGCCTATATTGGGAAAAAGAATGTCTACAAATAAAAACTACACAGAAGAATTGTGTGAAACTACTTTCTGTTCTGATTGTTCAACTAAAAGAGTTGAACCTTAGTTTTGATTGAGCCGTTCTGAAACACTCTTTCTGTAGAAAATGCAAGTGGAGATTCGGAGCGCTAAGAAGGTAATAGTGGAAAAAGGAATGTCTCCAAATATAAACTACACAGAATCATTCTGTGAAACTCCTTTCTGATCTGTGCATTCAGCTAACAGAGTTAAACCATACTTTTGATTGAGCAGATCTGAACACTCTTTCTGTAGAAAATGCAACTGGACATTTGGAGCGCTAAGAGAGTAGTAGTGGAAAAAGGAATATATTCAACTATAAACTACACAGAAGCATTCTGTGAAACTTCTTTCTGATCTGAGCATTCAGCTAACAGAGTTAAACCATACTTTTGATTGAGCAGTTTTGAAACACTCTGTCTGTAGAAAATGCAACTGGACATTCGTAGCGCTAAGTGGGTAATAGGGGAAAAAATAATATGTTCAAATATAAACTACACAGAAGCATTGTATGAAACTTCTTTCTGTTCTGTGCATTCAACTAACAGAGGTGAACCTTACTTTTGACTGAGCCTTTCTGAAACACTCTTTCTGTAGAAACTGCAATTGGACATTCTGAGCGCTAAGAGGCCTATATTGGGAAAAATAATATCTTCAAATAAAAACTACACAGAAGCATTGTGTGAAACTTATTTCTGATATGTTCATTAAGCTAACAGAGTTAAACTATACTTTTGATTGCGTAGTTCTGAACACTCTTTCTGTAGAAAATGCAAGTGGACATTCGGAGCGCTAAGAGGGTAATAGTGGAAAAAGGAATATATTCAAATATAAACTACACAGTAGCATTCTGTGAAAATTCTTTCTGTTCTGTGCATTCAACTAACAGAGTTGAACCTTACTTTTGATTGAGCCGTTCTGAAACACTCTTTCTGTAGAAACTGCAATTGGACATGCTAAGCGCTAAGAGGCCTACATTGGGAAAAAGAATATCTTCAAATAAAAACTACACAGATGCATTCTGTGAAACTTATTTCTGATCTGTAAATTCAGTTAACAGAGATAAAACATATTTTTGATTGAGCAGTTATGAAACACTCTTTTTGTAGAAAATGCAAGTGGAGATTCGGAGCGCTAAGAAGGTAATAGTGGAAAAAGGAATGTCTTCAAATATAAACTACACAGAATCATTCGGTGAAACTTCTTTCTGATCTGTGCATTCAGCTAACAGAGTTAAACCATACTTTTGATTGAGCAGATCTGAACACTCTTTCTTTTGAAAATGCAACTGGACATTTGGAGCGCTAAGAGCGTAGTAGGGGAAAAAGGAATATATTCAAATATAAACTACACAGAAGCATTCTGTGAAAGTTCTTTCTGATCTGAGCATTCAGCTAACAGAGTTAAACAATACTTTTGATTGAGCAGTTTTGAAACACTCTGTCTGTAGAAAATGCAACTGGACATTCGTAGTGCTAAGTGGGTAATAGTGGAAAAAATAATATGTTCAAATATAAACTACACAGAAGCATTGTATGAAACTTCTTTCTGTTCTGTGCATTCAACTAACAGAGTTGAACCTTACTTTTGATTGAGCCTTTCTGAAACACTCTTTCTGTAGAAACTGCAATTGGACATTCTGAGCGCTAATCGGACTATATTGGGAAAAATAATATCTTCAAATAAAAACTACACAGAAGCATTGTGTGAAACTTATTTCTGATATGTTCATTAAGCTAACAGAGTTAAACCATACTTTTGATTGCGCAGTTCTTAACACTCTTTCTGTAGAAAATGCAAGTGGACATTCGTAGCGCTAAGAGGGTAATAGTGAAGAAAGGAATATATTCAAATATAAACTACACAGTAGCATTATGTGAAAAATCTTTCTGTTCTGTGCATTCAACTAACAGAGTTGAACCTTAATTTTGATTGAGCCGTTCTGAAACTCTCTTTCTGTAGAAACTGCAATTGGACATTCTGAGCGCTAAGAGGCCTATATTGGGAAAAAGAATGTCTACAAATAAAAACTACACAGAAGAATTGTGTGAAACTTCTTTCTGTTCTGTTTGTTCAACTAAAAGAGTTGAACCTTAGTTTTGATTGAGCCGTTCTGAAACACGCTTTCTGTAGAAAATGCAAGTGGAGATTCGGAGCGCTAAGAGGGTAATAGTGGAAAAAGGAATGTCTCCAAATATAAACTACACAGAATCATTCTGTGAAACTTCTTTCTGATCTGTGCATTCAGCTAACAGAGTTAAACCATACATTTGATTGAGCAGATCTGAACACTCTTTCTGTAGAAAATGCAACTGGACATTTGGAGCGCTAAGAGAGTAGTAGTGGAAAAAGGAATATATTCAAATATAAACTACACAGAAGCATTCTGTGAAACTTCTTTCTGATCTGAGCATTCAGCAAACAGAGTTAAACCATACTTTTGATTGAGCAGATCTGAACACTCTTTCTGTAGAAAATGCAACTGGACATTTGGAGCGCTAAGAGCGTAGTAGTGGAAAAAAGAATATATTCAAATATAAACTACACAGAAGCATTCTGTGAAACTTCTTTCTGATCTGAGCATTCACCTAACAGAGTTAAACCATACTTTTGATTGAGCAGTTTTGAAACACTCTGTCTGTAGAAAATGCAACTGGACATTCGTAGCGCTAAGTGGGTAATTGTGGAAAAAAGAATATGTTCAAATATAAACTACACAGAAGCATTGTATGAAACTTCTTTCTGTTCTGTGCATGCAACTAACAGAGTTGAACCTTACTTTTGATTTAGCCGTTCTGAAACACTCTTTCTGTAGAAACTGCAATTGGACATTCTGAGCGCTAAGAGGCCTATATTGGGAAAAAGAATGTCTACAAATAAAAACTACACAGAAGAATTGTGTGAAACTTCTTTCTGTTCTGTTTGTTCAACTAAAAGAGTTGAACCTTAGTTTTGATTGAGCCGTTCTGAAACACACTTTCTGTAGAAAATGCAAGTGGAGATTCGGAGCGCTAAGAGGGTAATAGTGGAAAAAGGAATGTCTCCAAATATAAACTACACAGAATCATTCTGTGAAACTTCTTTCTGATCTGTGCATTCAGCTAACAGAGTTAAACCATACTTTTGATTGAGCAGATCTGAACACTCTTTCTGTAGAAAATGCAACTGGACATTTGGAGCGCTAAGAGAGTAGTAGTGGAAAAAGGAATATATTCAAATATAAACTACACAGAAGCATTCTGTGAAACTTCTTTCTGATCTGAGCATTCAGCTAACAGAGTTAAACCGTACTTTTGATTGAGCAGTTTTGAAACACTCTGTCTGTAGAAAATGCAACTGGACATTCGTAGCGCTAAGTGGGTAATAATGGAAAAAAGAATTTGTTCAAATATAAACTACACAGAAGCATTGTATGAAACTTCTTTCTGTTCTGTGCATTCAACTAACAGAGTTGAACCTTACTTTTGATTGAGCCTTTCTGAAACACTCTTTCTGTAGAAACTGCAATTGGACATTCTGAGGGCTAAGAGGCCTCTATTGGGAAAAATAAAATCTTCAAATAAAAACTACACAGAAGCATTGTGTGAAACTTATTTCTGATATGTTCATTAAGCTAACAGAGTTAAACCATACTTTTGATTGCGCAGTTCTGAAAACTCTTTCTGTAGAAAATGCAAGTGGACATTCGGAGCGCTAAGAGGGTAATAGTGGAAAAAGGAATATATTCAAATATAAACTACACAGTAGCATTCTGTGAAAATTCTTTCTGTTCTGTGCATTCAACTAACAGAGTTGAACCTTACTTTTGATTGAGCCGTTCTGAAACACTCTTTCTGTAGAAACTGCAATTGGACATGCTAAGCGCTAAGAGGCCTACATTGGGAAAAAGAATATCGTCAAATAAAAACTACACAGATGCATTCTGTGAAACTTATTTCTGATCTGTAAATTCAGTTAACAGAGATAAAACATATTTTTGATTGAGCAGTTATGAAACACTCTTTTTGTAGAAAATGCAAGTGGAGATTCGGAGCGCTAAGAGGGTAATAGTGGAAAAAGGAATGTCTTCAAATATAAACTACACAGAATCATTCGGTGAAACTTCTTTCTGATCTGTGCATTCAGCTAACAGAGTTAAACCATACTTTTGATTGAGCAGATCTGAACACTCTTTCTGTAGAAAATGCAACTGGACATTTGGAGCGCTAAGAGCGTAGTAGTGGAAAAAGGAATATATTCAAATATAAACTACACAGAAGCATTCTGTGAAACTTCTTTCTGATCTGAGCATTCACCTAACAGAGTTAAACCATACTTTTGATTGAGCAGTTTTGAAACACTCTGTCTGTAGAAAATGCAACTGGACATTCGTAGCGCTAAGTGGGTAATAATGGAAAAAAGAATATGTTCAAATATAAACTACACAGAAACATTGTATGAAACTTCTTTCTGTTCTGTGCATGCAACTAACAGAGTTGAACCTTACTTTTGATTGAGCCGTTCTGACACACTCTTTCTGTAGAAACTGCAATTGGACATTCTGAGCGCTAAGAGGCCTATATTGGGAAAAAGAATGTCTACAAATAAAAACTACACAGAAGAATTGTGTGAAACTTCTTTCTGTTCTGTTTGTTCAACTAAAAGAGTTGAACCTTAGTTTTGATTGAGCCGTTCTGAAACACACTTTCTGTAGAAAATGCAAGTGGAGATTCGGAGCGCTAAGAGGGTAATAGTGGAAAAAGGAATGTCTCCAAATATAAACTACACAGAATCATTCTGTGAAACTTCTTTCTGATCTGTGCATTCAGCTAACAGAGTTAAACCATACTTTTGATTGAGCAGATCTGAACACTCTTTCTGTAGAAAATGCAACTGGACATTTGGAGCGCTAAGAGAGTAGTAGTGGAAAAATTAATATATTCAAATATAAACTACACAGAAGCATTCTGTGAAACTTCTTTCTGATCTGAGAATTCTGCTAACAGAGTTAAACCATACTTTTGATTGAGCAGTTTTGAAACACTCTGTCTGTAGAAAATGCAACTGGACATTCGTAGCGCTAAGCGGGTAATAGTGGAAAAAAGAATATGTTCAAATATAAACTACACAGAAGCATTGTATGAAACTTCTTTCTGTTCTGTGCATTCAACTAACAGAGTTGAACCTTACTTTTGATTGAGCCGTTCTGAAACACTCTTTCTGTAGAAACTGCAATTGGACATTCTGAGCGCTAAGTGGCCTATATTGGGAAAAAGAATGTCTACAAATAAAAACTACACAGAAGAATTGTGTGAAACTTCTTTCTGTTCTGTTTGTTCAACTAAAAGAGTTGAACCTTAGTTTTGATTGAGCCGTTCTGAAACACTCTTTCTGTAGAAAATGCAAGTGGAGATTCGGAGCGCTAAGAGGGTAATAGTGGAAAAAGGAATGTCTCCAAATATAAACTACACAGAATCATTCTGAGAAACTTCTTTCTGATCTGTGCATTCAGCTAACAGAGTTAAACCATACTTTTGATTGAGCAGATCTGAACACTCTTTCTGTAGAAAATGCAAATGGACATTTGGAGCACTAAGAGAGTAGTAGTGGAAAAAGTAATATATTCAAATATAAACTACACAGAAGCATTCTGTGAAACTTCTTTCTGATCTGAGCATTCAGCTAACAGAGTTAAACCATACTTTTGATTGAGCAGTTTTGAAACACTCTGTCTGTAGAAAATGCAACTGGACATTCGTAGCGCTAAGTGGGTAATAGTGGAAAAAAGAATATGTTCAAATAAAAACTACACAGAAGCATTGTATGAAACTCCTTTCTGTTCTGTGCATTCAACTAACAGAGTTGAACCTTACTTTTGATTGAGCCTTTCTGAAACACTCTTTCTGTAGAAACTGCAATTGGACATTCTGAGGGCTAAGAGGCCTCTATTGGGAAAAATAAAATCTTCAAATAAAAACTACACAGAAGCATTGTGTGAAACTTATTTCTGATATGTTCATTAAGCTAACAGAGTTAAACCATACTTTTGATTGCGCAGTTCTGAATACTCTTTCTGTAGAAAATGCAAGTGGACATTCGGAGCGCTAAGAGGGTAATAGTGGAAAAAGTAATATATTCAAATATAAACTACACAGTAGCATTCTGTGAAAATTCTTTCTGTTCTGTGCATTCAACTAACAGAGTTGAACCTTACTTTTGATTGAGCCGTTCTGAAACACTCTTTCTGTAGAAACTGCAATTGGACATGCTAAGCGCTAAGATGCCTACATTGGGAAAAAGAATATCGTCAAATAAAAACTACACAGATGCATTCTGTGAAACTTATTTCTGATCTGTAAATTCAGTTAACAGAGATAAAACATATTTTTGATTGAGCAGTTATGAAACACTCTTTTTGTAGAAAATGCAAGTGGAGATTCGGAGCGCTAAGAGGGTAATAGTGGAAAAAGGAATGTCTTCAAATATAAACTACACAGAATCATTCGGTGAAACTTCTTTCTGATCTGTGCATTCAGCTAACAGAGTTAAACCATACTTTTGATTGAGCAGATCTGAACACTCTTTCTGTAGAAAATGCAACTGGACATTTGGAGCGCTAAGAGCGTAGTAGTGGAAAAAGGAATATATTCAAATATAAACTACACAGAAGCATTCTGTGAAACTTCTTTCTGATCTGAGCATTCACCTAACAGAGTTAAACCATACTTTTGATTGAGCAGTTTTGAAACACTCTGTCTGTAGAAAATGCAACTGGACATTCGTAGCGCTAAGTGGGTAATAGTGGAAAAAAAATATGTTCAAATATAAACTACACAGAAGCATTGTATGAAACTTCTTTCTGTTCTGTGCATGCAACTAACAGAGTTGAACCTTACTTTTGATTGAGCCGTTCTGACACACTCTTTCTGTAGAAACTGCAATTGGACATTCTGAGCGCTAAGAGGCCTATATTGGGAAAAAGAATGTCTACAAATAAAAACTACACAAAAGAATTGTGTGAAACTTCTTTCTGTTGTGTTTGTTCAACTAAAAGAGTTGAACCTTAGTTTTGATTGAGCCGTTCTGAAACACACTTTCTGTGGAAAATGCAAGTGGAGATTCGGAGCGCTAAGAGGGTAATAGTGGAAAAAGGAATGTCTCCAAATATAAACTACACAGAATCATTCTGTGAAACTTCTTTCTGATCTGTGCATTCAGCTAACAGGGTTAAACCATACTTTTGATTGAGCAGATCTGAACACTCTTTCTGTAGAAAATGCAACTGGACATTTGGAGCGCTAAGAGAGTAGTAGTGGAAAAAGGAATATATTCAAATATAAACTACACAGAAGCATTCTGTGAAACTTCTTTCTGATCTGAGCATTCAGCTAACAGAGTTAAACCATACTTTTGATTGAGCAGTTTTGAAACACTCTGTCTGTAGAAAATGCAAATGGACATTCGTAGCGCTAAGTGGGTAATAGTGGAAAAAAGAATATGTTCAAATATAAACTACACAGAAGCATTGTATGAAACTTCTTTCTGTTCTGTGCATTCAACTAACAGAGTTGAACCTTACTTTTGATTGAGCCTTTCTGAAACACTCTTTCTGTAGAAAGTGCAATTGGACATTCTGAGCGCTAAGAGGCCTATATTGGGAAAAATAATATCTTCAAATAAAAACTACACAGAAGCATTTTGTGAAACTTATTTCTGATAAGTTCATTAAGCTAACAGAGTTAAACCATACTTTGTTTGCGCAGTTCTGAACACTCTTTCTGTAGAAAATGCAAGTGGACATTCGGAGCGCTAAGAGGGTAATAGTGGAAAAAGGAATATATTCAAATATAAACTACACAGTAGCATTCTGTGAAAATTCTTTCTGTTCTGTGCATTCAACTAACAGAGTTGAACCTTACTTTTGATTGAGCCGTTCTGAAACACTCTTTCTGTAGAAACTGCAATTGAACATGCTAAGCGCTAAGAGGCCTACATTGGGAAAAAGAATATCTTCAAATAAAAACTACACAGATGCATTCTGTGAAACTTATTTCTGATCTGTAAATTCAGTTAACAGAGATAAAACATATTTTTGAGCAGTTATGAAACACTCTTTTTGTAGAAAATGCAAGTGGAGATTCGGAGCGCTAAGAGGGTAATAGTGGAAAAAGGAATGTCTTCAAATATAAACTACACAGAATCATTCGGTGAAACTTCTTTCTGATCTGTGCATTCAGCTAGCAGAGTTAAACCATACTTTTGATTGAGCAGATCTGAACACTCTTTCTGTTGAAAATGCAACTGGACATTTGGAGCGCTAAGAGCGTAGTAGTGGAAAAAGGAATATATTCAAATATAAACTACACAGAAGCATTCTGTGAAACTTCTTTCTGATCTGAGCATTCAGCTAACGGAGTTAAACCATACTTTTGATTGAGCAGGTTTGAAATACTCTGTCTGTAGAAAATGCAACTGGACATTCGTAGCGCTAAGCGGGTAATAGTGGAAAAAAGAATATGTTCATATATAAACTACACAGAAGCATTGTATGAAACTTCTTTCTGTTCTGTGCATTCAACTAACAGAGTTGAACCTTACTTTTGATTGAGCCGTTCTGAAACACTCTTTCTGTAGAAAGTGCAATTGGACATTCTGAGCGCTAAGAGGCCTATATTGGGAAAAAGAATGTCTACAAATAAAAACTACACAGAAGAATTGTGTGAAACTTCTTTCTGTTCTGTTTGTTCAACTAAAAGAGTTGAACCTTAGTTTTGATTGAGCCGTTCTGAAACACTCTTTCTGTAGAAAATGCAAGTGGAGATTCGGAGCGCTAAGAGGGTAATAGTGGAAAAAGGAATGTCTCCAAATATAAACTACACAGAATCATTCTGTGAAACTTCTTTCTGATCTGTGCATTCAGCTAACAGACTTAAAACATACTTTTGATTGAGCAGATCTGAACACTCTTTCTGTAGAAAATGCAACTGGACATTTGGAGCGCTAAGAGAGTAGTAGTGGAAAAAGGAATATATTCAAATATAAACTACACAGAAGCATTCTCTGAAACTTCTTTCTGATCTGAGCATTCAGCTAACAGAGTTAAACCATACTTTTGATTGAGCAGTTTTGAAACACTCTGTCTGTAGAAAATGCAACCGGACATTCGTAGCGCTAATTGGGTAATAGTGGAAAAAAGAATATGTTCAAATATAAACTACACAGAAGCATTGTATGAAACTTCTTTCTGTTCTGTGCATTCAACTAACAGAGTTGAACCTTACTTTTGATTGAGCCTTTCTGAAACACTCTTTCTGTAGAAACTGCAATTGGACATTCTGAGCGCTAAGAGGCCTATATTGGGAAAAATAATATCTTCAAATAAAAACTACACAGAAGCATTGTGTGAAACTTATTTCTGATATGTTCATTAAGCTAACAGAGTTAAACCATACTTTTGATTGCGCAGTTCTGAACACTCTTTCTGTAGAAAATGCAAGTGGACATTCGGAGCGCTAAGAGGGTAATAGTGGAAAAAGGAATATATTCAAATATAAACTACACAGTAGCATTCTGTGAAAATTCTTTCTGTTCTGTGCATTCAACTAACAGAGTTGAACCTTACTTTTGATTGAGCCGTTCTGAAACACTCTTTCTGTAGAAACTGCAATTGGACATGCTAAGCGCTAAGAGGCCTACATTGGGAAAAAGAATATCTTCAAATAAAAACTACACAGATGCATTCTGTGAAACTTATTTCTGATCTGAAAATTCAGTTAACAGAGATAAAACATATTTTTGATTGAGCAGTTATGAAACACTCTTTTTGTAGAAAATGCAAGTGGAGATTCGGAGCGCTAAGAGGGTAATAGTGGAAAAAGGAATGTCTTCAAATATAAACTACACAGAATCATTCGGTGAAACTTCTTTCTGATCTGTGCATTCAGCTAGCAGAGTTAAACCATACTTTTGATTGAGCAGATCTGAACACTCTTTCTGTTGAAAATGCAACTGGACATTTGGAGCGCTAAGAGCGTAGTAGTGGAAAAAGGAATATATTCAAATATAAACTACACAGAAGCATTCTGACATTCGGAGTGCTAAGAGGGTAATAGTGGAAAAAGGAATATATTCAAATATAAACTACACAGTAGCATTCTGTGAAAATTCTTTCTGTTCTGTGCATTCAACTAACAGAGTTGAACCTTACTTTTGATTGAGCCGTTCTGAAACACTCTTTCTGTAGAAACTGCAATTGGACATGCTAAGCGCTAAGAGGCCTACATTGGGAAAAAGAATATCTTCAAATAAAAACCTCACAGATGCATTCTGTGAAACTTATTTCTGATCTGTAAATTCAGTTAACAGAGATAAAACATATTTTTGATTGAGCAGTTATGAAACACTCTTTTTGTAGAAAATGCAAGTGGAGATTCGGAGCGCTAAGAAGTTAATAGTGGAAAAAGGAATGTCTTCAAATATAAACTACACAGAATCATTCGGTGAAACTTCTTTCTGATCTGTGCATTCAGCTAACAGAGTTAAACCATACTTTTGATTGAGCAGATCTGAACACTCCTTCTGTTGAAAATTCAACTGGACATTTGGAGCGCTAAGAGCGTAGTAGTGGAAAAAGGAATATATTCAAATATAAACTACACAGAAGCATTCTGTGAAACTTCTTTCTGATCTGAGCATTCAGCTAACAGAGTTAAACCATACTTTTGATTGAGCAGTTTTGAAACACTCTGTCTGTAGAAAATGCAACTGGACATTCGTAGCGCTAAGCGGGTAATAGTGGAAAAAAGAATATGTTCAAATATAAACTACACAGAAACATTGTATGAAACTTCTTTCTGTTCTGTGCATTCAACTAACAGAGTTGAACCTTACTTTTGATTGAGCCGTTCTGAAACACTCTTTCTGTAGAAACTGCAATTGGACATTCTGAGCGCTAAGAGGCCTATATTGGGAAAAAGAATGTCTACAAATAAAAACTACACAGAAGAATTGTGTGAAAATTCTTTCTGTTCTGTTTGTTCAACTAAAAGAGTTGAACCTTAGTTTTGATTGAGCCGTAATGAATCACTCTTTCTGTAGAAAATGCAAGTGGAGATTCGGAGCGCTAAGAGGGTAATAGTGGAAAAAGGAATGTCTCCAAATATAAACTACACAGAATCATTCTGTGAAACTTCTTTCTGATCTGTGCATTCAGCTAACAGAGTTAAACCATACTTTTGATTGAGCAGATCTGAACACTCTTTCTGTAGAAAATGCAACTGGACATTTGGAGCGCTAAGAGAGTAGTAGTGGAAAAAGGAATATATTCAAATATAAACTACACAGAAGCATTCTGTGAAACTTCTTTCTGATCTGAGCATTCAGCTAACAGAGTTAAACCATACTTTTGATTGAGCAGTTTTGAAACACTCTGTCTGTAGAAAATGCAACTGGACATTCGTAGCGCTAAGTGGGTAATAGTGGAAAAAAGAATATGTTCAAATATAAACTACACAGAAGCATTGTATGAAACTTCTTTCTGTTCTGTGCATTCAACTAACAGAGTTGAACCTTACTTTTGATTGAGCCTTTCTGAAACACTCTTTCTGTAGAAACTGCAATTGGACATTCTGAGCGCGAAGAGGCCTATATTGGGAAAAATAATATCTTCAAATTAAAACTACACAGAAGCATTGTGTGAAATTTATTTCTGATATGTTCATTAAGCTAACAGAGTTAAACCATACTTTTGATTGCGCAGTTCTGAACACTCTTTCTGTAGAAAATGGAAGTGGACATTCGGAGTGCTAAGAGGGTAATAATGGAAAAAGGAATATATTCAAATATAAACTACACAGTAGCATTCTGTGAAAATTCTTTCTGTTCTGTGCATTCAACTAACAGAGTTGAACCTTACTTTTGATTGAGCCGTTCTGAAACACTCTTTCTGTAGAAACTGCAATTGGACATGCTAAGCGCTAAGAGGCCTACATTGGGAAAAAGAATATCTTCAAATAAAAACTTCACAGATGCATTCTGTGAAACTTATTTCTGATCTGTAAATTCAGTTAACAGAGATAAAACATATTTTTGATTGAGCAGTTATGAAACACTCTTTTTGTAGAAAATGCAAGTGGAGATTCGGAGCGCTAAGAAGTTATTAGTGGAAAAAGGAATGTCTTCAAATATAAACTACACAGAATCATTCGGTGAAACTTCTTTCTGATCTGTGCATTCAGCTAACAGAGTTAAACCATACTTTTGATTGAGCAGATCTGAACACTCTTTCTGTAGAAAATGCAACTGGACATTTGGAGCGCTAAGAGAGTAGTCGTGGAAAAAGGAATATATTCAAATATAAACTACACAGAAGCATTCTGTGAAACTTCTTTCTGATCTGAGCATTCAGCTAACAGAGTTAAACCATACTTTTGATTGAGCAGTTTTGAAACACTCTGTCTGTAGAAAATGCAACTGGACATTCGTAGCGCTAAGTGGGTAATAGTGGAAAAAAGAATATGTTCAAATATAAACTACACAGAAGCATTGTATGAAACTTCTTTCTGTTCTGTGCATTCAACTAACAGAGTTGTACCTTACTTTTGATTGAGCCTTTCTGAAACACTCTTTCTGTAGAAACTGCAATTGGACATTCTGAGCGCGAAGAGGCCTATATTGGGAAAAATAATATCTTCAAATAAAAACTACACAGAAGCATTGTGTGAAACTTATTTCTGATATGTTCATTAAGCTAACAGAGTTAAACCATACTTTTGATTGCGCAGTTCTGAACACTCTTTCTGTAGAAAATGGAAGTGGACATTCGGAGCGCTAAGAGGGTAATATTGGAAAAAGGAATATATTCAAATATAAACTACACAGTATCATTCTGTGAAAATTCTTTCTGTTCTGTGCATTCAACTAACAGAGTTGAACCTTACTTTTGATTGAGCCGTTCTGAAACACTCTTTCTGTATGAACTGCAATTGGACATGCTAAGCGCTAAGAGGCCTACATTGGGAAAAAGAATATCTTCAAATAAAAACTACACAGATGCATTCTGTGAAACTTATTTCTGATCTGTAAATTCAGTTAACAGAGATAAAACATATTTTTGATTGAGCAGTTATGAAACACTCTTTTTGTAGAAAATGCAAGTGGAGATTCGGAGCGCTAAGATGGTAATAGTGGAAAAAGGAATGTCTTCATATATAAACTACACAGAATCATTCGGTGAAACTTCTTTCTGTTCTGTGCATTCAGCTAACAGAGTTAAACCATACTTTTGATTGAGCAGATCTGAACACTCTTTCTGTTGAAAATGCAACTGGACATTTGGAGCGCTAAGAGCGTAGTAGTGGAAAAAGGAATATATTCACACATAAACTACACAGAAGCATTCTGTGAAACTTCTTTCTGATCTGAGCATTGAGCTAACAGAGTTAAACCATACTTTTGATTGAGCAGTTTTGAAACACTCTGTCTGTAGAAAATGCAACTGGACATTCGTAGCGCTACGTGGGTAATAGTGGAAAAAAGAATATGTTCAAATATAAACTACACAGAAGCATTGTATGAAACTTCTTTCTGTTCTGTGCATTCAACTAACAGAGTTGAACCTTACTTTTGATTGAGCCGTTGTGAAACACACTTTCTGTAGAAACTGCAATTGGACATTCTGAGCGCTAAGAGGCCTATATTGGGAAAAAGAATGTCTACAAATATAAACTACACAGAAGAATTGTGGGAAACTTCTTTCTGTTCTGTTTGTTCAACTAAAAGAGTTGAACCTTAGTTTTGATTGAGCCGTTCTGTAACAGTCTTTCTGTAGAAAATGCAAGTGGAGATTCGGAGCGCTAAGAGGGTAATAGTGAAAAAAGGAATGTCTCCAAATATAAACTACACAGAATCATTCTGTGAAACTTCTTTCTGATCTGTGCATTCAGCTAACAGAGTTAAATCATACTTTTGATTGAGCAGATCTGAACACTCTTTCTGTAGAAAATACAACTGGACATTTGGAGCGCTAAGAGAGTAGTAGTGGAAAAAGGAATATATTCAAATATAAACTACACAGAAGCATTCTGTGAAACTTCTTTCTGATCTGAGCATTCAGCTAACAGAGTTAAACCATACTTTTGATTGAGCAGTTTTGAAACACTCTGTCTGTAGAAAATGCAACTGGACATTCGTAGCGCTAAGTGGGTAATAGTGGAAAAAAAATATGTTCAAATATAAACTACACAGAAGCATCGTATGAAACTTCTTTCTGTTCTGTGCATTCAACTAACAGAGTTGAACCTTACTTTTGATTGAGCCTTTCTGAAACACTCTTTCTGTAGAAACTGCAATTGGACATTCTGAGCGCTAAGAGGCCTCTATTGGGAAAAATAATATCTTCAAATAAAAACTACACAGAAGCATTGTGTGAAACTTATTTCTGATATGTTCATTAAGCTAACAGAGTTAAACCATACTTTTGATTGCGCAGTTCTGAACACTCTTTGTGTAGAAAATGCAAGTGGACATTCGGAGCGCTAAGAGGGTAATAGTGGAAAAAGAAATATATTCAAATATAAACTACACAGTAGCATTCTGTGAAAATTCTTTCTCTTCTGTGCATTCAACTAACAGAGTTGAACCTTACTTTTGATTGAGCCGTTCTGAAACACTCTTTCTGTAGAAACTGCAATTGGACATGCTAAGCGCTAAGAGGCCTACATTGGGAAAAAGAATATCTTCAAATAAAAACTACACAGATGCATTCTGTGAAACTTATTTCTGATCTGTAAATTCAGTTAACAGAGATAAAACATATTTTTGATTGAGCAGTTATGAAACACTCTTTTTGTAGAAAATGCAAGTGGAGATTCGGAGCGCTAAGAGGGTAATAGTCGAAAAAGGAATGTCTTCAAATATAAACTACACAGAATCATTTGGTGAAACTTCTTTCTGATCTGTGCATTCAGCTAACAGTGTTAAACCATACTTTTGATTGAGCAGATCTGAACACTCTTTCTGTTGAAAATGCAACTGGACATTTGGAGCGTTAAGAGAGTAGTAGTGGAAAAAGGAATATATTCAAATATAAACTACACAGAAGCATTCTGTGAAACTTCTTTCTGATCTGAGCATTCAGCTAACAGAGTTAAACCATACTTTTGATTGAGCAGTTTTGAAACACTCTGTCTGTAGAAAATGCAACTGGACATTCGTAGCGCTAAGTGGGTAATAGTGGAAAAAAGAATATGTTCAAATATAAACTACACAGAAGCATTGTATGAAACTTCTTTCTGTTCTGTGCATTCAACTAACAGAGTTGAACCTTACTTTTGATTGAGCCGTTCTGAAACACTCTTTCTGTAGAAACTGCAATTGGACATTCTGAGCGCTAAGAGGCCTATATTGGGAAAAAGAATGTCTACAAATAAAAACTACACAGAAGAATTGTGTGAAACTTCTTTCTGTTCTGTTTGTTCAACTAAAAGAGTTGAACCTTAGTTTTGATTGAGCCATTCTGAAACACTCTTTCTGTAGAAAATGCAAGTGGAGATTCGGAGCGCTAAGAGGGTAATAGTGGAAAAAGGAATGTCTCCAAATATAAACTACACAGAATCATTCTGTGAAACTTCTTTCTGATCTGTGCATTCAGCTAACAGAGTTAAACCATACTTTTGATTGAGCAGATCTGAACACTCTTTCTGTAGAAAATGCAACTGGACATTTGGAGCGCTAAGAGAGTAGTAGTGGAAAAAGGAATATATTCAAATATAAACTACACAGAAGCATTCTGTGAAACTTCTTTCTGATCTGAGCATTCAGCTAACAGAGTTAAACCATACTTTTGATTGAGCAGTTTTGAAACACTCTGTCTGTAGAAAATGCAACTGGACATTCGTAGCGCTAAGTGGGTAATAGTGGAAAAATGAATATGTTCAAATATAAACTACACAGAAGCATCGTATGAAACTTCTTTCTGTTCTGTGCATTCAACTAACAGAGTTGAACCTTAATTTTGATTGAGCCTTTCTGAAACACTCTTTCTGTAGAAACTGCAATTGGACATTCTGAGCGCTAAGAGGCCTCTATTGGGAAAAATAATATCTTCAAATAAAAACTACACAGAAGCATTGTGTGAAACTTATTTCTGATATGTTCATTAAGCTAACAGAGTTAAACCATACCTTTGATTGCGCAGTTCTGAACACTCTTTGTGTAGAAAATGCAAGTGGACATTCGGAGCGCTAAGAGGGTAATAGTGGAAAAAGGAATATATTCAAATATAAACTACACAGTAGCATTCTGTGAAAATTCTTTCTCTTCTGTGCATTCAAATAACAGAGTTGAACCTTACCTTTGATTGAGCCGTTCTGAAACACTCTTTCTGTAGAAACTGCAATTGGACATGCTAAGCGCTAAGAGGCCTACATTGGGAAAAAGAATATCATCAAATAAAAACTACACAGATGCATTCTGTGAAACTTATTTCTGATCTGTAAATTCAGTTAACAGAGATAAAACATATTTTTGATTGAGCAGTTATGAAACACTTTTTGTAGAAAATGCAAGTGGAGATTCGGAGCGCTAAGAGGGTAATAGTGGAAAAAGGAATGTCTTCAAATATAAACTACACAGTATCATTCGGTGAAACTTCTTTCTGATCTGTGCATTCAGCTAACAGAGTTAAACCATACTTTTGATTGAGCAGATCTGAACACTCTTTCTGTTGAAAATGCAACTGGACATTTGGAGTGCTAAGTGCGTAGTAGAGGAAAAAGGAATATATTCAAATATAAACTACACAGAAGCATTCTGTGAAACTTCTTTCTGATCTGAGCATTCAGCTAACAGAGTTAAACCATACTTTTGATTGAGCAATTTTGAAACACTCTGTCTGTAGAAAATGCAACTGGACATTCGTAGCGCTAAGCGGGTAATAGTGGAAAATAGAATATGTTCAAATATAAACTACACAGAAACATTGTATGAAACTTCTTTCTGTTCTGTGCATTCAACTAACAGAGTTGAACCTTACTTTTGATTGAGCCGTTCTGAAACACCCTTTCTGTAGAAACTGCAATTGGACATTCCGAGCGCTAAGAGGCCTATATTGGGAAAAAGAATGTCTACAAATAAAAACTACACAGAAGAATTGTGTGAAACTTCTTTCTGTTCTGTTTGTTCAACTAAAAGAGTTGAACCTTAGTTTTGATTGAGCCGTTCTGAAACACTCTTTCTGTAGAAAATGCAAGTGGAGATTCGGAGCGCTAAGAGGGTAATAGTGGAAAAAGGATTGTCTCCAAATATAAACTACACAGAATCATTCTGTGAAACTTCTTTCTGATCTGTGCATTCAGCTAACAGAGTTAAACCATACTTTTGATTGAGCAGATCTGAACACTCTTTCTGTAGAAAATGCAACTGGACATTTGGAGCGCTAAGAGAGTAGTAGTGGAAAAAGGAATATATTCAAATATAAACTACACAGAAGCATTCTGTGAAACTTCTTTCTGATCTGAGCATTCAGCTAACAGAGTTAAACCATACTTTTGATTGAGCAGTTTTGAAACACTCTGTCTGTAGAAAATGCAACCGGACATTCGTAGCGCTAAGTGGGTAATAGTGGAAAAAAAATATGTTCAAATATAAACTACACAGAAGCATCGTATGAAACTTCTTTCTGTTCTGTGCATTCAACTAACAGAGTTGAACCTTACTTTTGATTGAGCCTTTCTGAAACACTCTTTCTGTAGAAACTGCAATTGGACATTCTGAGCGCGAAGAGGCCTATATTGGGAAAAATAATATCTTCAAATAAAAACTACACAGAAGCATTGTGTGAAACTTATTTCTGATATGTTCATTAAGCTAACAGAGTTAAACCATACTTTTGATTGCGCAGTTCTGAAAACTCTTTCTGTAGAAAATGGAAGTGGACATTCGGAGCGCTAAGAGGGTAATAGTGGAAAAAGGAATATATTCAAATATAAACTACACAGTAGCATTCTGTGAAAATTCTTTCTGTTCTGTGCATTCAACTAACAGAGTTGAACCTTACTTTTGATTGAGCCGTTCTGAAACACTCTTTCTGTAGAAACTGCAATTGGACATGCTAAGCGCTAAGAGGCCTACATTGGGAAAAAGAATATCTTCAAATAAAAAATACACAGATGCATTCTGTGAAACTTATTTCTGATCTGTAAATTCAGTTAACAGAGATAAAACATATTTTTGATTGAGCAGTTATGAAACACTCTTTTTGTAGAAAATGCAAGTGGAGATTCGGAGCGCTAAGAGGGTAATAGTGGAAAAAGGAATGTCTTCAAATATAAACTACACAGAATCATTCGGTGAAACTTCTTTCTGATCTGTGCATTCAGCTAACAGAGTTAAACCATACTTTTGATTGAGCAGATCTGAACACTCTTTCTGTTGAAAATGCAACTGGACATTTGGAGCGCTAAGAGCGTAGTAGTGGAAAAAGGAACATATTCAAATATAAACTACACAGAAGCATTCTGTGAAACTTCTTTCTGATCTGAGCATTCAGCTAACAGAGTTAAACCATACTTTTGATTGAGCAGTTTTGAAACACTCTGTCTGTAGAAAATGCAGCTGGACATTCGTAGCGCTAAGTGGGTAATAGTGGAAAAAAGAATATGTTCAAATATAAACTACACAGAAGCATTGTATGAAACTTCTTTCTGTTCTGTGCATTCAAATTACAGAGTTGAACCTTACTTTTGATTGAGCCGTTCTGAAACACTCTTTCTGTAGAAACTGCAATTGGTCATTCTGAGCGCTAAGAGGCCTATATTGGGAAAAAGAATGTCTTCAAATAAAAACTACACAGAAGAATTGTGTGAAACATCTTTCTGTTCTGTTTGTTCAACTAAAAGAGTTGAACCTTAGTTTTGATTGAGCCGTTCTGAAACACTCTTTCTGTAGAAAATGCAAGTGGAGATTCGGAGCGCTAAGAGGGTAATAGTGGAAAAAGGAATGTCTCCAAATATAAACTACACAGAATCATTCTGTGAAACTTCTTTCTGATCTGTGCATTCAGCTAACAGAGTTAAACCATACTTTTGATTGAGCAGATCTGAACACTCTTTCTGTAGAAAATGCAACTGGACATTTGGAGCGCTAAGAGAGTAGTCGTGGAAAAAGGAATATATTCAAATATAAACTACACAGAAGCATTCTGGGAAACTTCTTTCTGATCTGAGCATTCAGCTAACCGAGTTAAACCATGCTTTTGATTGAGCAGTTTTGAAACACTCTGTCTGTAGAAAATGCAACTGGACATTCGTAGCGCTAAGTGGGTAATAGTGGAAAAAAGAATATGTTCAAATATAAACTACACAGAAGCATCGTATGAAACTTCTTTCTGTTCTGTGCATTCAACTAACAGAGTTGAACCTTACTTTTGATTGAGCCTTTCTGAATCACTCTTTCTGTAGAAACTGCAATTGGACATTCTGAGCGCTAAGAGGCCTCTATTGGGAAAAATAATATCTTCAAATAAAAACTACACAGAAGCATTGTGTGAAACTTATTTCTGATATGTTCATTAAGCTAACAGAGTTAAACCATACTTTTGATTGCGCAGTTCTGAACACTCTTTCTGTAGAAAATGCAAGTGGACATTCGGAGCGCTAAGAGGGTAATAGTGGAAAAAGGAATATATTCAAATATAAACTACACAGTAGCATTCTGTGAAAATTCTTTCTGTTCTGTGCATTCAACTAACAGAGTTGAACCTTACTTTTGATTGAGCCGTTCTGAAACACTCTTTCTGTAGAAACTGCAATTGGACATGCTAAGCGCTAAGAGGCCTACATTGGGAAAAAGAATATCTTCAAATAAAAACTACACAGATGCATTCTGTGAAACTTATTTCTGATCTGTAAATTCAGTTAACAGAGATAAAACATATTTTTGATTGAGCAGTTATGAAACACTCTTTTTGTAGAAAATGCAAGTGGAGATTCGGAGCGCTAAGAGGGTAATAGTGGAAAAAGGAATGTCTTCAAATATAAACTACACAGAATCATTCGGTGAAACTTCTTTCTGATCTGTGCATTCAGCTAACAGAGTTAAACCATACTTTTGATTGAGCAGATCTGAACACTCTTTCTGTTGAAAATGCAACTGGACATTTGGAGCGCTAAGAGCGTAGTAGTGGAAAAAGGAATATATTCAAATATAAACTACACAGAAGCATTCTGTGAAACTTCTTTCTGATCTGAGCATTCAGCTAACAGAGTTAAACCATACTTTTGATTGAGCAGTTTTGAAACACTCTGTCTGTAGAAAATGCAACTGGACATTCGTAGCGCTAAGTGGGTAATAGTGGAAAAAAGAATATGTTCAAATATAAACTACACAGAAGCATTGTATGAAAATTCTTTCTGTTCTGTGCATTCAGCTAACAGAGTTGAACCTTACTTTTGATTGAGCCGTTCTGAAACACTCTTTCTGTAGAAACTGCAATTGGACATTCTGAGCGCTAAGAGGCCTATATTGGGAAAAAGAATGTCTACAAATAAAAACTACACTGAAGAATTGTGTGAAACTTCTTTCTGTTCTGTTTGTTCAACTAAAAGAGTTGAACCTTAGTTTTGATTGAGCCGTTCTGAAACACTCTTTCTGTAGAAAATGCAAGTGGAGATTCGGAGCGCTAAGGGGGTAATAGTGGAAAAAGGAATGTCTCCAAATATAAACTACACAGAATCATTCTGTGAAACTTCTTTCTGATCTGTGCATTCAGCCAACAGAGTTAAACCATACTTTTGATTGAGCAGATCTGAACACTCTTTCTGTAGAAAATGCAACTGGAAATTTGGAGCGCTAAGAGAGTAGTAGTGGAAAAAGGAATATATTCAAATATAAACTACACAGAAGTATTCTGTGAAACTTCTTTCTGATCTGAGCATTCAGCTAACAGAGTTAAACCATACTTTTGATTGAGCAGTTTTGAAACACTCTGTCTGTAGAAAATGCAACTGGACATTCGTAGCGCTAAGTGGGTAATAGTGGAAAAAAGGGTATGTTCAAATATAAACTACACAGAAGCATTGTATGAAATTTCTTTCTGTTCTGTGCATTCAACTAACAGAGTTGAACCTTACTTTTGATTGAGCCTTTCTGAAACACTCTATCTGTAGAAACTGCAATTGGACATTCTGAGCGCTAAGAGGCCTCTATTGGGAAATAAAATATCTTCAAATAAAAACTACACAGAAGCATTGTGTGAAACTTATTTCTGATATGTTCATTAAGCTAACAGAGTTAAACCATACTTTTGATTGCGCAGTTCTGAACACTCTTTCTGTAGAAAATGCAAGTGGACATTCGGAGCGCTAAGAGGGTAATAGTGGAAAAAGGAATATATTCAAATATAAACTACACAGTAGCATTCTGTGAAAATTCTTTCTGTTCTGTGCATTCAACTAACAGAGTTGAACCTTACTTTTGATTGAGCCGTTCTGAAACACTCTTTCTGTAGAAACTGCAATTGGACATGCTAAGCGCTAAGAGGCCTACATTGGGAAAAAGAATATCTTCAAATAAAAACTACACAGATGCATTCTGTGAAACTTATTTCTGATCTGTAAATTCAGTTAACAGAGATAAAACATATTTTTGATTGAGCAGTTATGAAACACTCTTTTTGTAGAAAATGCAAGTGGAGATTCGGAGCGCTAAGAGGGTGATAGTGGAAAAAGGAATGTCTTCAAATATAAACTACACAGAATCATTCGGTGAAACTTCTTTCTGATCTGTGCATTCAGCAAACAGAGTTAAACCATAGTTTTGATTGAGCAGATCTGAACACTCTTTCTCTAGAAAATGCAACTGGACATTTGGAGCGCTAAGAGCATAGTAGTGGAAAAAGGAATATATTCAAATATAAACTACACAGAAGCATTCTGTGAAACTTCTTTCTGATCTGAGCATTCAGCTAACAGAGTTAAACCATACTTTTGATTGAGCAATTTTGAAACACTCTGTCTGTAGAAAATGCAACTGGACATTCGTAGCGCTAAGCGGGTAATAGTGGAAAATAGAATATGTTCAAATATAAACTACACAGAAACATTGTATGAAACTTCTTTCTGTTCTGTGCATTCAACTAACAGAGTTGAACCTTACTTTTGATTGAGCCGTTCTGAAACACCCTTTCTGTAGGAACTGCAATTGGACATTCTGAGCGCTAAGAGGCCTATATTGGGAAAAAGAATGTCTACAAATAAAAACTACACAGAAGAATTGTGTGAAACTTCTTTCTGTTCTGTTTGTTCAACTAAAAGAGTTGAACCTTAGTTTTGATTGAGCCGTTCTGAAACACTCTTTCTGTAGAAAATGCAAGTGGAGATTCGGAGCGCTAAGAGGGTAATAGTGGAAAAAGGATTGTCTCCAAATATAAACTACACAGAATCATTCTGTGAAACTTCTTTCTGATCTGTGCATTCAGCTAACAGAGTTAAACCATACTTTTGATTGAGCAGATCTGAACACTCTTTCTGTAGAAAATGCAACTGGACATTTGGAGCGCTAAGAGAGTAGTAGTGGAAAAAGGAATATATTCAAATATAAACTACACAGAAGCATTCTGTGAAACTTCTTTCTGATCTGAGCATTCAGCTAACAGAGTTTAACCATACTTTTGATTGAGAAGTTTTGAAACACTCTGTCTGTAGAAAATGCAACCGGACATTCGTAGCGCTAAGTGGGTAATAGTGGAAAAAAAATATGTTCAAATATAAACTACACAGAAGCATTGTATGAAACTTCTTTCTGTTCTGTGCATTCAACTAACAGAGTTGAACCTTACTTTTGATTGAGCCTTTCTGAAACACTCTTTCTGTAGAAACTGCAATTGGTCATTCTGAGCGCGAAGAGGCCTATATTGGGAAAAATAAAATCTTCAAATAAAAACTACACAGAAGCATTGTGTGAAACTTATTTCTGATATGTTCATTAAGCTAACAGAGTTAAACCATACTTTTGATTGCGCAGTTCTGAACACTCTTTCTGTAGAAAATGGAAGTGGACATTCGGAGCGCTAAGAGGGTAATAGTGGAAAAAGGAATATATTCAAATATAAACTACACAGTAGCATTCTGTGAAAATTCTTTCTGTTCTGTGCATTCAACTAACAGAGTTGAACCTTACTTTTGATTGAGCCGTTCTGAAACACTCTTTCTGTAGAAACTGCAATTGGACATGCTAAGCGCTAAGAGGCCTACATTGGGAAAAAGAATATCTTCAAATAAAAACTACACAGATGCATTCTGTGAAACTTATTTCTGATCTGTAAATTCAGTTAACAGAGATAAAACATATTTTTGATTGAGCAGTTATGAAACACTCTTTTTGTAGAAAATGCAAGTGGAGATTCGGAGCGCTAAGAGGGTAATAGTGGAAAAAGGAATGTCTTCAAATATAAACTACACAGAATCATTCGGTGAAACTTCTTTCTGATCTGTGCATTCAGCTAACAGAGTTAAACCATACTTTTGATTGAGCAGATCTGAACACTCTTTCTGTTGAAAATGCAACTGGACATTTGGAGCGCTAAGAGCGTAGTAGTGGAAAAAGGAATATATTCAAATATAAACTACACAGAAGCATTCTGTGAAACTTCTTTCTGATCTGAGCATTCAGCTAACAGAGTTAAACCATACTTTTGATTGAGCAGTTTTGAAACACTCTGTCTGTAGAAAATGCAACTGGACATTCGTAGCGCTAAGTGGGTAATAGTGGAAAAAAGAATATGTTCAAATATAAACTACACAGAAGCATTGTATGAAACTTCTTTCTGTTCTGTGCATTCAACTAACAGAGTTGAAGCTTACTTTTGATTGAGCCGTTCTGAAACACTCTTTCTGTAGAAACTGCAATTGGACATTCTGAGCGCTAAGAGGCCTATATTGGGAAAAAGAATGTCTTCAAATAAAAACTACACAGAAGAATTGTGTGAAACATCTTTCTGTTCTGTTTGTTCAACTAAAAGAGTTGAACCTTAGTTTTGATTGAGCCGTTCTGAAACACTCTTTCTGTAGAAAATGCAAGTGGAGATTCGGAGCGCTAAGAGGGTAATAGTGGAAAAATGGAATGTCTCCAAATATAAACTACACAGAATCATTCTGTGAAACTTCTTTCTGATCTGTGCATTCAGCTAACAGAGTTAAACCATACTTTTGATTGAGCAGATCTGAACACTCTTTCTGTAGAAAATGCAACTGGACATTTGGAGCGCTAAGAGAGTAGTCGTGGAAAAAGGAATATATTCAAATATAAACTACACAGAAGCATTCTGTGAAACTTCTTTCTGATCTGAGCATTCAGCTAACAGAGTTAAACCATGCTTTTGATTGAGCAGTTTTGAAACACTCTGTCTGTAGAAAATGCAACTGGACTTTCGTAGCGCTAAGTGGGTAATAGTGGAAAAAAGAATATGTTCAAATATAAACTACACAGAAGCATCGTATGAAACTTCTTTCTGTTCTGTGCATTCAACTAACAGAGTTGAACCTTACTTTTGATTGAGCCTTTCTGAATCACTCTTTCTGTAGAAACTGCAATTGGACATTCTGAGCGCTAGGAGGCCTCTATTGGGAAAAATAATATCTTCAAATAAAAACTACACAGAAGCATTGTGTGAAACTTATTTCTGATATGTTCATTAAGCTAACAGAGTTAAACCATACTTTTGATTGCGCAGTTCTGAACACTCTTTCTGTAGAAAATGCAAGTGGACATTCGGAGCGCTAATAGGGTAATAGTGGAAAAAGGAATATATTCAAATATAAACTACACAGTAGCATTCTGTGAAAATTCTTTCTGTTCTGTGCATTCAACTAACAGAGTTGAACCTTACTTTTGATTGAGCCGTTCTGAAACACTCTTTCTGTAGAAACTGCAATTGGACATGCTAAGCGCTATGAGGCCTACATTGGGAAAAAGAATATCTTCAAATAAAAACTACACAGATGCATTCTGTGAAACTTATTTCTGATCTGTAAATTCAGTTAACAGAGATAAAACATATTTTTGATTGAGCAGTTATGAAACACTCTTTTTGTAGAAAATGCAAGTGGAGATTCGGAGCGCTAAGATGGTAATAGTGGAAAAAGGAATGTCTTCAAATATAAACTACACAGAATCATTCGGTGAAACTTCTTTCTGATCTGTGCATTCAGCTAACAGAGTTAAACCATACTTTTGATTGAGCAGATCTGAACACTCTTTCTGTTGAAAATGCAACTGGACATTTGGAGCGCTAAGAGCGTAGTAGTGGAAAAAGTAATATATTCAAATATAAACTACACAGAAGCATTCTGTGAAACTTCTTTCTGATCTGAGCATTCAGCTAACAGAGTTAAACCATACTTTTGATTGAGCAGTTTTGAAACACTCTGTCTGTAGAAAATGCAACTGGACATTCGTAGCGCTAAGTGGGTAATAGTGGAAAAAAGAATATGTTCAAATATAAACTACACAGAAGCATTGCATGAAAATTCTTTCTGTTCTGTGCATTCAACTAACAGAGTTGAACCTTACTTTTGATTGAGCCGTTCTGAAACACTCTTTCTGTAGAAACTGCAATTGGACATTCTGAGCGCTAAGAGGCCTATATTGGGAAAAAGAATGTCTACAAATAAAAACTACACTGAAGAATTGTGTGAAACTTCTTTCTGTTCTGTTTGTTCAACTAAAAGAGTTGAACCTTAGTTTTGATTGAGCCGTTCTGAAACACTCTTTCTGTAGAAAATGCAAGTGGAGATTCGGAGCGCTGAGAGGGTAATAGTGGAAAAAGGAATATATTCAAATATAAACTACACAGTAGCATTCTGTGAAAATTCTTTCTGTTCTGTGCATTCAACTAACAGAGTTGAACCTTACTTTTGATTGAGCCGTTCTGAAACACTCTTTCTGTAGAAACTGCAATTGGACATGCTAAGCGCTAAGAGGCCTACATTGGGAAAAAGAATATCTTCAAATAAAAACTACACAGATGCATTCTGTGAAACTTATTTCTGATCTGTAAATTCAGTTAACAGAGATAAAACATATTTTTGATTGAGCAGTTATGAAACACTCTTTTTGTAGAAAATGCAAGTGGAGATTCGGAGCGCTAAGAGGGTAGTAGTGGAAAAAGGAATGTCTTCAAATATAAACTACACAGAATCATTCGGTGAAACTTCTTTCTGATCTGTGCATTCAGCTAACAGAGTTAAACCATACTTTTGATTGAGCAGATCTGAACACTCTTTCTGTAGAAAATGCAACTGGACATTTGGAGCGCTAAGAGAGTAGTCGTGGAAAAAGGAATATATTCAAATATAAACTACACAGAAGCATTCTGTGAAACTTCTTTCTGATCTGAGCATTCAGCTAACAGAGTTAAACCATGCTTTTGATTGAGCAGTTTTGAAACACTCTGTCTGTAGAAAATGCAACTGGACATTCGTAGCGCTAAGTGGGTAATAGTGGAAAAAAGAATATGTTCAAATATAAACTACACAGAAGCATCGTATGAAACTTCTTTCTGTTCTGTGCATTCAACTAACAGAGTTGAACCTTACTTTTGATTGAGCCTTTCTGAATCACTCTTTCTGTAGAAACTGCAATTGGACATTCTGAGCGCTAAGAGGCCTCTATTGGGAAAAATAATATCTTCAAATAAAAACTACACAGAAGCATTGTGTGAAACTTATTTCTGATATGTTCATTAAGCTAACAGAGTTAAACCATACTTTTGATTGCGCAGTTCTGAACACTCTTTCTGTAGAAAATGCAAGTGGACATTCGGAGCGCTAAGAGGGTAATAGTGGAAAAAGGAATATATTCAAATATAAACTACACAGTAGCATTCTGTGAAAATTCTTTCTGTTCTGTGCATTCAACTAACAGAGTTGAACCTTACTTTTGATTGAGCCGTTCTGAAACACTCTTTCTGTAGAAACTGCAATTGGACATGCTAAGCGCTAAGAGGCCTACATTGGGAAAAAGAATATCTTCAAATAAAAACTACACAGATGCATTCTGTGAAACTTATTTCTGATCTGTAAATTCAATTAACAGAGATAAAACATATTTTTGATTGAGCAGTTATGAAACACTCTTTTTGTAGAAAATGCAAGTGGAGATTCGGAGCGCTAAGAGGGTAATAGTGGAAAAAGGAATGTCTTCAAATATAAACTACACAGAATCATTCGGTGAAACATCTTTCTGATCTGTGCATTCAGCTAACAGAATTAAACCATACTTTTGATTGAGCAGATCTGAACACTCTTTCTCTAGAAAATGCAACTGGACATTTGGAGCGCTAAGAGCATAGTAGTGGAAAAAGGAATATATTCAAATATAAACTACACAGAAGCATTCTGTGAAACTTCTTTCTGATCTGAGCATTCAGCTAACAGAGTTAAACCATACTTTTGATTGAGCAGTTTTGAAACACTCTGTCTGTAGAAAATGCAACTGGACATTCGTAGCGCTAAGTGGGTAATAGTGGAAAAAAGAGTATGTTCAAATATAAACTACACAGAAGCATTGTATGAAATTACTTTCTGTTCTGTGCATTCAACTAACAGAGTTGAACCTTACTTTTGATTGAGCCTTTCTGAAACACTCTTTCTGTAGAAACTGCAATTGGACATTCTGAGCGCTAAGAGGCCTATATTGGGAAAAAAAATATCTTCAAATAAAAACTACACAGAAGCATTGTGTGAAACTTATTTCTGATATGTTCATTAAGCTAACAGAGTTAAACCATACTTTTGATTGCGCAGTTCTGAACACTCTTTCTGTAGAAAATGCAAGTGGACATTCGGAGCGCTAAGAGGGTAATAGTGGAAAAAGGAATATATTCAAATATAAACTACACAGTAGCATTCTGTGAAAATTCTTTCTGTTCTGTGCATTCAACTAACAGAGTTGAACCTTACTTTTGATTGAGCCGTTCTGAAACACTCTTTCTGTAGAAACTGCAATTGGACATGCTAAGCGCTAAGAGGCCTACATTGGGAAAAAGAATATCTTCAAATAAAAACTACACAGATGCATTCTGTGAAACTTATTTCTGATCTGTAAATTCAGTTAACAGAGATAAAACATATTTTTGATTGAGCAGTTATGAAACACTCTTTTTGTAGAAAATGCAAGTGGAGATTCGGAGCGCTAAGAGGGTAATAGTGGAAAAAGGAATGTCTTCAAATATAAACTACACAGAATCATTCGGTGAAACTTCTTTCTGATCTGTGCATTCAGCTAACAGAGTTAAACCATACTTTTGATTGAGCAGATCTGAACACTCTTTCTCTAGAAAATGCAACTGGACATTTGGAGCGCTAAGAGCATAGTAGTGGAAAAAGGAATATATTCAAATATAAACTACACAGAAGCATTCTGTGAAACTTTTTTCTGATCTGAGCATTCAGCTAACAGAGTTAAACCATACTTTTGATTGAGCAGTTTTGAAACACTCTGTCTGTAGAAAATGCAACTGGACATTCGTAGCGCTAAGTGGGTAATAGTGGAAAAAAGAATATGTTCAAATATAAACTACACAGAAGCATTGTATGAAACTTCTTTCTGTTCTGTGCATTCAACTAACAGAGTTGAACCTTACTTTTGATTGAGCCGTTCTGAAACACTCTTTCTGTAGAAACTGCAATTGGACATTCTGAGCGCTAAGAGGCCTATATTGGGAAAAAGAATGTCTACAAATAAAAACTACACAGAAGAATTGTGTGAAACTTCTTTCTGTTCTGTTTGTTCAACTAAAAGATTTGAACCTTAGTTTTGATTGAGCCGTTCTTAAACACTCTTTCTGTAGAAAATGCAAGTGGAGATTCGGAGCGCTAAGAGGGTAATAGTGGAAAAAGGAATATATTCAAATATAAAGTACACAGTAGCATTCTGTGAAAATTCTTTCTGTTCTGTGCATTCAACTAACAGAGTTGAACCTTACTTTTGATTGAGCCGTTCTGAAACACTCTTTCTGTAGAAACTGCAATTGGACATGCTAAGCGCTAAGAGGCCTACATTGGGAAAAAGAATATCTTCAAATAAAAACTACACAGATGCATTCTGTGAAACTTATTTCTGATCTGTAAATTCAGTTAACAGAGATAAAACATATTTTTGATTGAGCAGTTATGAAACACTCTTTTTGTAGAAAATGCAAGTGGAGATTCGGAGCGCTAAGAGGGTAATAGTGGAAAAAGGAATGTCTTCAAATATAAACTACACAGAATCATTCGGTGAAACATCTTTCTGATCTGTGCATTCAGCTAACAGAATTAAACCATACTTTTGATTGAGCAGATCTGAACACTCTTTCTCTAGAAAATGCAACTGGACATTTGGAGCGCTAAGAGCATAGTAGTGGAAAAAGGAATATATTCAAATATAAACTACACAGAAGCATTCTGTGAAACTTCTTTCTGATCTGAGCATTCAGCTAACAGAGTTAAACCATACTTTTGATTGAGCAGTTTTGAAACACTCTGTCTGTAGAAAATGCAACTGGACATTCCTAGCGCTAAGTGGGTAATAGTGGAAAAAAGAGTATGTTCAAATATAAACTACACAGAAGCATTGTATGAAATTACTTTCTGTTCTGTGCATTCAACTAACAGAGTTGAACCTTACTTTTGCTTGAGCCTTTCTGAAACACTCTTTCTGTAGAAACTGCAATTGGACATTCTGAGCGCTAAGAGGCCTATATTGGGAAAAAAAATATCTTCAAATAAAAACTACACAGAAGCATTGTGTGAAACTTATTTCTGATATGTTCATTAAGCTAACAGAGTTAAACCATACTTTTGATTGCGCAGTTCTGAACACTCTTTCTGTAGAAAATGCAAGTGGACATTCGGAGCGCTAAGAGGGTAATAGTGGAAAAAGGAATATATTCAAATATAAACTACACAGTAGCATCCTGTGAAAATTCTTTCTGTTCTGTGCATTCAACTAACAGAGTTGAACCTTACTTTTGATTGAGCCGTTCTGAAACACTCTTTCTGTAGAAACTGCAATTGGACATGCTAAGCGCTAAGAGGCCTACATTGGGAAAAAGAATATCTTCAAATAAAAACTACACAGATGCATTCTGTGAAACTTATTTCTGATCTGTAAATTCAGTTAACAGAGATAAAACATATTTTTGATTGAGCAGTTATGAAACACTCTTTTTGTAGAAAATGCAAGTGGAGATTCGGAGCGCTAAGAGGGTAATAGTGGAAAAAGGAATGTCTTCAAATATAAACTACACAGAATCATTCGGTGAAACTTCTTTCTGATCTGTGCATTCAGCTAACAGAGTTAAACCATACTTTTGATTGAGCAGATCTGAACACTCTTTCTCTAGAAAATGCAACTGGACATTTGGAGCGCTAAGAGCATAGTAGTGGAAAAAGGAATATATTCAAATATAAACTACACAGAAGCATTCTGTGAAACTTTTTTCTGATCTGAGCATTCAGCTAACAGAGTTAAACCATACTTTTGATTGAGCAGTTTTGAAACACTCTGTCTGTAGAAAATGCAACTGGACATTCGTAGCGCTAAGTGGGTAATAGTGGAAAAAAGAATATGTTCAAATATAAACTACACAGAAGCATTGTATGAAACTTCTTTCTGTTCTGTGCATTCAACTAACAGAGTTGAACCTTACTTTTGATTGAGCCGTTCTGAAACACTCTTTCTGTAGAAACTGCAATTGGACATTCTGAGCGCTAAGAGGCCTATATTGGGAAAAAGAATGTCTACAAATAAAAACTACACAGAAGAATTGTGTGAAACTTCTTTCTGTTCTGTTTGTTCAACTAAAAGATTTGAACCTTAGTTTTGATTGAGCCGTTCTTAAACACTCTTTCTGTAGAAAATGCAAGTGGAGATTCGGAGCGCTAAGAGGGTAATAGTGGAAAAAGGAATATATTCAAATATAAACTACACAGTAGCATTCTGTGAAAATTCTTTCTGTTCTGTGCATTCAACTAACAGAGTTGAACCTTACTTTTGATTGAGCCGTTCTGAAACACTCTTTCTGTAGAAACTGCAATTGGACATGCTAAGCGCTAAGAGGCCTACATTGGGAAAAAGAATATCTTCAAATAAAAACTACACAGATGCATTCTGTGAAACTTATTTCTGATCTGTAAATTCAGTTAACAGAGATAAAACATATTTTTGATTGAGCAGTTATGAAACACTCTTTTTGTAGAAAATGCAAGTGGAGATTCGGAGCGCTAAGAGGGTAATAGTGGAAAAAGGAATGTCTTCAAATATAAACTACACAGAATCATTCGGTGAAACATCTTTCTGATCTGTGCATTCAGCTAACAGAATTAAACCATACTTTTGATTGAGCAGATCTGAACACTCTTTCTCTAGAAAATGCAACTGGACATTTGGAGCGCTAAGAGCATAGTAGTGGAAAAAGGAATATATTCAAATATAAACTACACAGAAGCATTCTGTGAAACTTCTTTCTGATCTGAGCATTCAGCTAACAGAGTTAAACCATACTTTTGATTGAGCAGTTTTGAAACACTCTGTCTGTAGAAAATGCAACTGGACATTCGTAGCGCTAAGTGGGTAATAGTGGAAAAAAGAGTATGTTCAAATATAAACTACACAGAAGCATTGTATGAAATTACTTTCTGTTCTGTGCATTCAACTAACAGATTTGAACCTTACTTTTGCTTGAGCCTTTCTGAAACACTCTTTCTGTAGAAACTGCAATTGGACATTCTGAGCGCTAAGAGGCCTATATTGGGAAAAAAAATATCTTCAAATAAAAACTACACAGAATCATTGTGTGAAACTTATTTCTGATATGTTCATTAAGCTAACAGAGTTAAACCATACTTTTGATTGCGCAGTTCTGAACACTCTTTCTGTAGAAAATGCAAGTGGACATTCGGAGCGCTAAGAGGGTAATAGTGGAAAAAGGAATATATTCAAATATAAACTACACAGTAGCATTCTGTGAAAATTCTTTCTGTTCTGTGCATTCAACTAACAGAGTTGAACCTTACTTTTGATTGAGCCGTTCTGAAACACTCTTTCTGTAGAAACTGCAATTGGACATGCTAAGCGCTAAGAGGCCTACATTGGGAAAAAGAATATCTTCAAATAAAAACTACACAGATGCATTCTGTGAAACTTATTTCTGATCTGTAAATTCAGTTAACAGAGATAAAACATATTTTTGATTGAGCAGTTATGAAACACTCTTTTTGTAGAAAATGCAAGTGGAGATTCGGAGCGCTAAGAGGGTGATAGTGGAAAAAGGAATGTCTTCAAATATAAACTACACAGAATCATTCGGTGAAACTTCTTTCTGATCTGTGCATTTAGCTAACAGAGTTAAACCATACTTTTGATTGAGCAGATCTGAACACTCTTTCTCTAGAAAATGCAACTGGACATTTGGAGCGCTAAGAGGGTAATAGTGGAAAAAGGAATATATTCAAATATAAACTACACAGTAGCATTCTGTGAAAATTCTTTCTGTTGTGTGCATTCAACTAACAGAGTTGAACCTTACTTTTGATTGAGCCGTTCTGAAACACTCTTTCTGTAGAAACTGCAATTGGACATGCTAAGCGCTAAGAGGCCTACATTGGGAAAAAGAATATCTTCAAATAAAAACTACACAGATGCATTCTGTGAAACTTATTTCTGATCTGTAAATTCAGTTAACAGAGATAAAACATATTTTTGATTGAGCAGTTATGAAACACTCTTTTTGTAGAAAATGCAAGTGGAGATTCGGAGCGCTAAGATGGTAATAGTGGAAAAAGGAATGTCTTCAAATATAAACTACACAGAATCATTCGGTGAAACTTCTTTCTGATCTGTGCATTCAGCTAACAGAGTTGAACCATACTTTTGATTGAGCAGATCTGAACACTCTTTCTGTTGAAAATGCAACTGGACATTTGGAGCGCTAAGAGCGTAGTAGTGGAAAAAGGAATATATTCAAATATAAACTACACAGAAGCATTCTGTGAAACTTCTTTCTGATCTGAGCATTCAGCTAACAGAGTTAAACCATACTTTTGATTGAGCAGTTTTGAAACACTCTGTCTGTAGAAAATGCAACTGGACATTCTTAGCGCTAAGTGGGTAATAGTGGAAAAAAGAATATGTTCAAATATAAACTACACAGAAGCATTGTATGAAAATTCTTTCTGTTCTGTGCATTCAACTAACAGAGTTGAACCTTACTTTTGATTGAGCCGTTCTGAAACACTCTTTCTGTAGAAACTGCAATTGGACATTCTGAGCGCTAAGAGGCCAATATTGGGAAAAAGAATGTCTACAAATAAAAACTACACTGAAGAATTGTGTGAAACTTCTTTCTGTTCTGTTTGTTCAACTAAAAGAGTTGAACCTTAGTTTTGATTGAGCCGTTCTTAAACACTCTTTCTGTAGAAAATGCAAGTGGAGATTCGGAGCGCTAAGAGGGTAATAGTGGAAAAAAGAATGTCTCCAAATATAAACTACACAGAATCATTCTGTGAAACTTCTTTCTGATCTGTGCATTCAGCTAACAGAGTTAAACCATACTTTTGATTGAGCAGATCAGAACACTCTTTCTGTAGAAAATGCAACTGGACCTTTGGAGCGCTAAGAGAGTAGTAGTGGAAAAAGGAATATATTCAAATATAAACTACACGGAAGCATTCTGTGAAACTTCTTTCTGATCTGAGCATTCAGCTAACAGAGTTAAACCATACTTTTGATTGAGCAGTTTTGAAACACTCTGTCTGTAGAAAATGCAACTGGACATTCATAGCGCTAAGTGGGTAATAGTGGAAAAAAGAATATGTTCAAATATAAACTACACAGAAGCATTGTTTGAAACTTCTTTCTGTTCTGCGCATTCAACTAAAAGAGTTGAAACTTACTTTTGATTGAGCCGTTCTGAAACACTCTTTCTGTAGAAACTGCAATTGGACATTCTGAGCTCTAAGAGGCCTATATTGGGAAAAAGAATGTCTACAAATAAAAACTACACAGAAGAATTGTGTGAAAATTCTTTCTGTTCTGTTTGTACAACTAAAAGAGTTGAACCTTAGTTTTGATTGAGCCATTCTGAAACACTCTTTCTGTAGAAAATGCAAGTGGAGATTCGGAGCGCTAAGAGGGTAATAATGGAAAAAGGAATGTCTCCAAATATAAACTACACAGAATCATTCTGTGAAACTTCTTTCTGATCTGTGCATTCAGCTAACAGGTTTAAACCATACTTTTGATTGAGCAGATCAGAACACTCTTTCTGTAGAAAATGCAACTGGACATTTGGAGCGCTAAGAGAGTAGTAGTGGAAAAAGGAATATATTCAAATATAAACTACACAGAAGCATTCTGTGAAACTTCTTTCTGATCTGAGCATTCAACTAACAGAGTTAAACCATACTTTTGATTGAGCAGTTTTGAAACACTCTGTCTGTAGAAAATGCAACTGGACATTCGTAGCGCTTAGTGGGTAATAGTGGAAAAAAGAGTATGTTCAAATATAAACTACACAGAAGCATTGTATGAAACTTCTTTCTGTTCTGTGCATTCAACTAACAGAGTTGAACCTTACTTTTGATTGAGCCTTTCTGAAACACTCTTTCTGTAGAAACTGCAATTGGACATTCTGAGCGCTAAGAGGCCTGTAATGGGAAAAAAAATATCTTCAAATAAAAACTACACAGAAGCATTGTGTGAAACTTATTTCTGATATGTTCATTAAGCTAACAGAGTTAAACCATACTTTTGATTGCGCAGTTCTGAACACTCTTTCTGTAGAAAATGCAAGTGGACATTCGGAGCGCTAAGAGGGTAATAGTGGAGAAAGGAATATATTCAAATATTAACTACACAGTAGCATTCTGTGAAAATTCTTTGTGTTCTGTGCATTCAACTAACAGAGTTGAACCTTACTTTTGATTGAGCCGTTCTGAAACACTCTTTCTGTAGAAACTGCAATTGGACATTCTGAGCGCTAAGAGTCCTATATTGGGAAAAAGAATGTCTACAAATAAAAACTACACAGAAGAATTGTGTGAAACTTCTTTCTGTTCTGTTTGTTCAACTAAAAGATTTCAACCTTAGTTTTGATTGAGCCGTTCTTAAACACTCTTTCTGTAGAAAATGCAAGTGGAGATTCGGAGCGCTAAGAGGGTAATAGTGGAAAAAGGAATGTCTCCAAATATAAACTACACAGAATCATTCTGTGAAACTTCTTTCTGATCTGTGCATTCAGCTAACAGAGTTAAACCATACTTTTGATTGAGCAGATCAGAACACTCTTTCTGTAGAAAATGCAACTGGACATTTGGAGCGCTAAGAGAGTAGTAGTGGAAAAAGGAATATATTCAAATATAAACTACACAGAAGCATTCTGTGAAACTTCTTTCTGATCTGAGCATTCAGCTAACAGAGTTAAACCATACTTTTGATTGAGCAGTTTTGAAACACTCTGTCTGTAGAAAATGCAACTGGACATTCGTAGCGCTAAGTGGGTAATAGTGGAAAAAAGAGTATGTTCAAATATAAACTACACAGAAGCATTGTATGAAACTTCTTTCTGTTCTGTGCATTCAACTAACAGATTTGAACCTTACTTTTGATTGAGCCTTTCTGAAACACTCTTTCTGTAGAAACTGCAATTGGACATTCTGAGCGCTAAGAGGCCTGTAATGGGAAAAATAATATCTTCAAATAAAAACTACACAGAAGCATTGTGTGAAACTTATTTCTGATATGTTCATTAAGCTAACAGAGTTAAACCATACTTTTGATTGCGCAGTTCTGAACACTCTTTCTGTAGAAAATGCAAGTGGACATTCGGAGCGCTAAGAGGGTAATAGTGGAGAAAGGAATATATTCAAATATAAACTACACAGTAGCATTCTGTGAAAATTCTTTCTGTTCTGTGCATTCAACTAACAGAGTTGAACCTTACTTTTGATTGAGCCGTTCTGAAACACTCTTTCTGTAGAAACTGCAATTGGACATGCTAAGCGCTAAGAGGCCTACATTGGGAAAAAGAATATCTTCAAATAAAAACTACACAGATGCATTCTGTGAAACTTATTTCTGATCTGTAAATTCAGTTAACAGAGATAAAACATATTTTTGATTGAGCAGTTATGAAACACTCTTTTTGTAGAAAATGCAAGTGGAGATTCGGAGCGCTAAGAGGGTAATAGTGGAAAAAGGAATGTCTTCAAATATAAACTACACAGAATCATTCGGTGAAACTTCTTTCAGATCTGTGCATTCAGCTAACAGAGTTAAACCATACTTTTGATTGAGCAGATCTGAACACTCTTTCTGTAGAAAATGCAACTGGACATTTGGAGCGCTAAGAGCGTAGTAGTGGAAAAAGGAATATATTCAAATATAAACTACACAGAAGCATTCTGTGAAACTTCTTTCTGATCTGAGCATTCAGCTAACAGAGTTAAACCATACTTTTGATTGAGCAGTTTTGAAACACTCTGTCTGTAGAAAATGCAACTGGACATTCATAGCGCTAAGTGGGTAATAGTGGAAAAAAGAATATGTTCAAATATAAACTACACAGAAGCATTGTTTGAAACTTCTTTCTGTTCTGCGCATTCAACTAACAGAGTTGAAACTTACTTTTGATTGAGCCGTTCTGAAACACTCTTTCTGTAGAAACTGCAATTGGACATTCTGAGCGCTAAGAGGCCTATATTGGGAAAAAGAATGTCTACAAATAAAAACTACACAGAAGAATTGTGTGAAACTTCTTTCTGTTCTGTTTGTACAACTAAAAGAGTTGAACCTTAGTTTTGATTGAGCCATTCTGAAACACTCTTTCTGTAGAAAATGCAAGTGGAGATTCGGAGCGCTAAGAGGGTAATAGTGGAAAAAGGAATGTCTCCAAATATAAACTACACAGAATCATTCTGTGAAACTTCTTTCTGATCTGTGCATTCAGCTAACAGGTTTAAACCATACTTTTGATTGAGCAGATCAGAACACTCTTTCTGTAGAAAATGCAACTGGACATTTGGAGCGCTAAGAGAGTAGTAGTGGAAAAAGGAATATATTCAAATATAAACTACACAGAAGCATTCTGTGAAACTTCTTTCTGATCTGAGCATTCAGCTAACAGAGTTAAACCATACTTTTGATTGAGCAGTTTTGAAACACTCTGTCTGTAGAAAATGCAACTGGACATTCGTACCGCTAAGTGGGTAATAGTGGAAAAAAGAATATGTTCAAATATAAACTACACAGAAGCATCGTATGAAACTTCTTTCTGTTCTGTGCATTCAACTAACAGAGTTGAACCTTACTTTTGATTGAGCCTTTCTGAAACACTCTTTCTGTAGAAACTGCAATTGGACATTCTGAGCGCTAAGAGGCCTCTATTGGGAAAAATAATATCTTCAAATAAAAACTACACAGAAGCATTGTGTGAAACTTATTTCTGATATGTTCATTAAGCTAACAGAGTTAAACCATACTTTTGATTGCGCAGTTCTGAACAGTCTTTCTGTAGAAAATGCAAGTGGACATTCGGAGCGCTAAGAGGGTAATAGTGGAAAAAGGAATATATTCAAATATAAACTACACAGTAGCATTCTGTGAAAATTCTTTCTGTTCTGTGCATTCAACTAACAGAGTTGAACCTTACTTTTGATTGAGCCGTTCTGAAACACTCTTTCTGTAGAAACTGCAATTGGACATGCTAAGCGCTAAGAGGCCTACATTGGGAAAAAGAATATCTTCAAATAAAAACTACACAGATGCATTCTGTGAAACTTATTTCTGATCTGTAAATTCAGTTAACAGAGATAAAACATATTTTTGATTGAGCAGTTATGAAACACTCTTTTTGTAGAAAATGCAAGTGGAGATTCGGAGCGCTAAGATGGTAATCGTGGAAAAAGGAATGTCTTCAAATATAAACTACACAGAATCATTCGGTGAAACTTCTTTCTGATCTGTGCATTCAGCTAACAGAGTTAAACCATACTTTTGATTGAGCAGATGTGAACACTCTTTCTGTAGAAAATGCAACTGGACATTTGGAGCGCTAGGAGCGTAGTCGTGGAAAAAGGAATATATTCAAATATAAACTACACAGAAGCATTCTGTGAAACTTCTTTCTGATCTGAGCATTCAGCTAACAGAGTTAAACCATACTTTTGATTGAGCAGTTTTGAAACACTCTGTAGAAAATGCAACTAGACATTCGTAGCGCTAAGTGGGTAATAGTGGAAAAAAGAATATGTTCAAATATAAACTACACAGAAGCATTGTATGAAACTTCTTTCTGTTCTGTGCATTCAACTAACAGAGTTGAACCTTACTTTTGATTGAGCCGTTCTGAAACACTCTTTCTGTAGAAACTGCAATTGGACATTCTGAGCGCTAAGAGGCCTATATTGGGAAAAAGAATGTCTACAAATAAAAACTACACAGAAGAATTGTGTGAAACTTCTTTCTGTTCTGTTTGTTCAACTAAAAGAGTTGAACCTTAGTTTTGATTGAGCCGTTCTTAAACACTCTTTCTGTAGAAAATGCAAGTGGAGATTCGGAGCGCTAAGGGGGTAATAGTGGAAAAAGGTATGTCTCCAAATATAAACTACACAGAATCATTCTGTGAAACTTCTTTCTGATCTGTGCATTCAGCTAACAGATTTAAACCATACTTTTGATTGAGCAGATCTGAACACTCTTTCTGTAGAAAATGCAACTGGACATTTGGAGCGCTAAGAGAGTAGTAGTGGAAAAAGGAATATATTCAAATATAAACTACACAGAAGCATTCTGTGAAACTTCTTTCTGATCTGAGCATTCAGCTAACAGAGTTAAACCATACTTTTGATTGAGCAGTTTTGAAACACTCTGTCTGTAGAAAATGCAACTGGACATTCGTAGCGCTAAGTGGGTAATAGTGGAAAAAATAGTATGTTCAAATATAAACTACACAGAAGCATTGTATGAAATTACTTTCTGTTCTGTGCATTCAACTAACAGAGTTGAACCTTAATTTTGATTGAGCCTTTCTGAAACACTCTTTCTGTAGAACCTGCAATTGGACATTCTGAGCGCTAAGAGGCCTCTATTGGGAAATAAAATATCTTCAAATAGAAACTACACAGAAGCATTGTGTGAAACTTATTTCTGATATGTTCATTAAGCTAACAGAGTTAAACCATACTTTTGATTGCGCAGTTCTGAACACACTTTCTGTAGAAAATGCAAGTGGACATTCGGAGCGCTAAGAGGGTAATAGTGGAAAAAGGAATATATTCAAATATAAACTACACAGTAGCATTCTGTGAAAATTCTTTCTGTTCTGTGCATTCAACTAACAGAGTTGAACCTTACTTTTGATTGAGCCATTCTGAAACACTCTTTCTGTAGAAACTGCAATTGGACATGCTAAGCGCTAAGAGGCCTACATTGGGAAAAAGAATATCTTCAAATAAAAACTACACAGATGCATTCTGTGAAACTTATTTCTGATCTGTAAATTCAGTTAAGAGAGATAAAACATATTTTTGATTGAGCAGTTATGAAACACTCTTTTTGTAGAAAATGCAAGTGGAGATTCGGAGCGCTAAGAGGGTAATAGTGGAAAAAGGAATGTCTTCAAATATAAACAACACAGAATCATTCGGTGAAACTTCTTTCTGATCTGTGCATTCAGCTAACAGAGTTAAACCATACTTTTGATTGAGCAGATCTGAACACTCTTTCTCTAGAAAATGCAACTGGACATTTGGAGCGCTAAGAGCATAGTAATGGAAAAAGGAATATATTCAAATATAAACTACACAGAAGCATTCTGTGAAACTTCTTTCTGATCTGAGCATTCAGCTAACAGAGTTAAACCATACTTTTGATTGAGCAGTTTTGAAACACTCCGTCTGTAGAAAATGCAACTGGACATTCGTAGCGCTAAGTGGGTAATAGTGGAAAAAAGAATATGTTCAAATATAAACTACACAGAAGCATTGTATGAAACTTCTTTCTGTTCTGTGCATTCAACTAACAGAGTTGAACCTTACTTTTGATTGAGCCGTTCTGAAACACTCTTTCCGTAGAAACTGCAATTGGACATTCTGAGCGCTAAGAGGCCTATATTGGGAAAAATAATATCTTCAAATAAAAACTACACAGAAGCATTGTGTGAAACTTATTTCTGATATATTCATTAAGCTAACAGAGTTAAACCATACTTTTGATTGCGCAGTTCTGAACACTCTTTCTGTAGAAAATTCAAGTGGACATTCGGAGCGCTAAGAGGGTAATAGTGGAAAAAGGAATATATTCAAATATAAACTACACAGTAGCATTCTGTGAAAATTCTTTCTGTTCTGTGCATTCAACTAACAGAGTTGAACCTTACTTTTGATTGAGCCGTTCTGAAACACTCCTTCTGTAGAAACTGCAATTGGACATGCTAAGCGCTAAGAGGCCTACATTGGGAAAAAGAATATCTTCAAATAAAAACTACACAGATGCATTCTGTGAAACTTATTTCTGATCTGTAAATTCAGTTAACAGAGATAAAACATATTTTTGATTGAGCAGTTATGAAACACTCTTTTTGTAGAAAATGCAAGTGGAGATTCGGAGCGCTAAGAGGGTAATAGTGGAAAAAGGAATGTCTTCAAATATAAACTACACAGAATCATTCGGTGAAACTTCTTTCTGATCTGTGCATTCAGCTAACAGAGTTAAACCATACTTTTGATTGAGCAGATCTGAACACTCTTTCTGTAGAAAATGCAACTGGACATTTGGAGCGCTAAGAGCGTAGTCGTGGAAAAAGGAATATATTCAAATATAAACTACACAGAAGCATTCTGTGAAACTTCTTTCTGATCTGAGCATTCAGCTAACAGAGTTAAACCATACTTTTGATTGAGCAGTTTTGAAACACTCTGTCTGTAGAAAATGCAACTGGACATTCGTAGCGCTAAGTGGGTAATAGTGGAAAAAAGAATATGTTCAAATATAAACTACACAGAAGCATTGTATGAAACTTCTTTCTGTTCTGTGCATTCAACTAACAGAGTTGAACCTTACTTTTGATTGAGCCGTTCTGAAACACTCTTTCTGTAGAAACTGCAATTGGACATTCTGAGCGCTAAGAGGCCTATATTGGGAAAAAGAATGTCTACAAATAAAAACTACACAGAAGAATTGTGTGAAACTTCTTTCTGTTCTGTTTGTTCAACTAAAAGTGTTGAACCTTAGTTTTGATTGAGCCGTTCTGAAACACTCTTTCTGTAGAAAATGCAAGTGGAGATTCGGAGCGCTAAGGGGGTAATAGTGGAAAAAGGAATGTCTCCAAATATAAACTACACAGAATCATTCTGTGAAACTTCTTTCTGATCTGTGCATTCAGCTAACAGATTTAAACCATACTTTTGATTGAGCAGATCTGAACACTCTTTCTGTAGAAAATGCAACTGGACATTTGGAGCGCTAAGAGAGTAGTAGTGGAAAAAGGAATATATTCAAATATAAACTACACAGAAGCATTCTGTGAAACTTCTTTCTGATCTGAGCATTCAGCTAACAGAGTTAAACCATACTTTTGATTGAGCAGTTTTGAAACACTCTGTCTGTAGAAAATGCAACTGGACATTCGTAGCGCTAAGTGGGTAATAGTGGAAAAAATAGTATGTTCAAATATAAACTACACAGAAGCATTGTATGAAATTACTTTCTGTTCTGTGCATTCAACTAACAGAGTTGAACCTTAATTTTGATTGAGCCTTTCTGAAACACTCTTTCTGTAGAACCTGCAATTGGACATTCTGAGCGCTAAGAGGCCTCTATTGGGAAATAAAATATCTTCAAATAGAAACTACACAGAAGCATTGTGTGAAACTTATTTCTGATATGTTCATTAAGCTAACAGAGTTAAACCATACTTTTGATTGCGCAGTTCTGAACACACTTTCTGTAGAAAATGCAAGTGGACATTCGGAGCGCTAAGAGGGTAATAGTGGAAAAAGGAATATATTCAAATATAAACTACACAGTAGCATTCTGTGAAAATTCTTTCTGTTCTGTGCATTCAACTAACAGAGTTGAACCTTACTTTTGATTGAGCCATTCTGAAACACTCTTTCTGTAGAAACTGCAATTGGACATGCTAAGCGCTAAGAGGCCTACATTGGGAAAAAGAATATCTTCAAATAAAAACTACACAGATGCATTCTGTGAAACTTATTTCTGATCTGTAAATTCAGTTAAGAGAGATAAAACATATTTTTGATTGAGCAGTTATGAAACACTCTTTTTGTAGAAAATGCAAGTGGAGATTCGGAGCGCTAAGAGGGTAATAGTGGAAAAAGGAATGTCTTCAAATATAAACAACACAGAATCATTCGGTGAAACTTCTTTCTGATCTGTGCATTCAGCTAACAGAGTTAAACCATACTTTTGATTGAGCAGATCTGAACACTCTTTCTCTAGAAAATGCAACTGGACATTTGGAGCGCTAAGAGCATAGTAATGGAAAAAGGAATATATTCAAATATAAACTACACAGAAGCATTCTGTGAAACTTCTTTCTGAACTGAGCATTCAGCTAACAGAGTTAAACCATACTTTTGATTGAGCAGTTTTGAAACACTCCGTCTGTAGAAAATGCAACTGGACATTCGTAGCGCTAAGTGGGTAATAGTGGAAAAAAGAATATGTTCAAATATAAACTACACAGAAGCATTGTATGAAACTTCTTTCTGTTCTGTGCATTCAACTAACAGAGTTGAACCTTACTTTTGATTGAGCCGTTCTGAAACACTCTTTCCGTAGAAACTGCAATTGGACATTCTGAGCGCTAAGAGGCCTATATTGGGAAAAATAATATCTTCAAATAAAAACTACACAGAAGCATTGTGTGAAACTTATTTCTGATATATTCATTAAGCTAACAGAGTTAAACCATACTTTTGATTGCGCAGTTCTGAACACTCTTTCTGTAGAAAATTCAAGTGGACATTCGGAGCGCTAAGAGGGTAATAGTGGAAAAAGGAATATATTCAAATATAAACTACACAGTAGCATTCTGTGAAAATTCTTTCTGTTCTGTGCATTCAACTAACAGAGTTGAACCTTACTTTTGATTGAGCCGTTCTGAAACACTCTTTCTGTAGAAACTGCAATTGGACATGCTAAGCGCTAAGAGGCCTACATTGGGAAAAAGAATATCTTCAAATAAAAACTACACAGATGCATTCTGTGAAACTTATTTCTGATCTGTAAATTCAGTTAACAGAGATAAAACATATTTTTGATTGAGCAGTTATGAAACACTCTTTTTGTAGAAAATGCAAGTGGAGATTCGGAGCGCTAAGAGGGTAATCGTGGAAAAAGGAATGTCTTCAAATATAAACTACACAGAATCATTCGGTGAAACTTCTTTCTGATCTGTGCATTCAGCTAACAGAGTTAAACCATACTTTTGATTGAGCAGATCTGAACACTCTTTCTGTAGAAAATGCAACTGGACATTTGGAGCGCTAAGAGCGTAGTCGTGGAAAAAGGAATATATTCAAATATAAACTACACAGAAGCATTCTGTGAAACTTCTTTCTGATCTGAGCATTCAGCTAACAGAGTTAAACCATACTTTTGATTGAGCAGTTTTGAAACACTCTGTCTGTAGAAAATGCAACTGGACATTCGTAGCGCTAAGTGGGTAATAGTGGAAAAAAGAATATGTTCAAATATAAACTACACAGAAGCATTGTATGAAACTTCTTTCTGTTCTGTGCATTCAACTAACAGAGTTGAACCTTACTTTTGATTGAGCCGTTCTGAAACACTCTTTCTGTAGAAACTGCAATTGGACATTCTGAGCGCTAAGAGGCCTATATTGGGAAAAAGAATGTCTACAAATAAAAACTACACAGAAGAATTGTGTGAAACTTCTTTCTGTTCTGTTTGTTCAACTAAAAGAGTTGAACCTTAGTTTTGATTGAGCCGTTCTGAAACACTATTTCTGTAGAAAATGCAATGGAGATTCGGAGCGCTAAGAGTGTAATAGTGGAAAAAGGAATATATTCAAATATAAACTACACAGTAGCATTCTGTGAAAATTCATTCTGTTCTGTGCATTCAGCTAACAGAGTTGAACCTTACTTTTGATTGAGCCGTTCTGAAACACTCTTTCTGTAGAAACTGCAATTGGACATGCTAAGCGCTAAGAGGCCTACATTGGGAAAAAGAATATCTTCAAATAAAAACTACACAGATGCATTCTGTGAAACTTATTTCTGATCTGTAAATTCAGTTAACAGAGATAAAACCTATTTTTGATTGAGCAGTTAGGAAACACGCTTTTTGTAGAAAATGCAAGTGGAGATTCGGAGCGCTAAGAGGGTAATAGTGGAAAAAGGAATGTCTTCAAATATAAACTACACAGAATCATTCGGTGGAACTTCTTTCTGATCTGTGCATTCAACTAACAGAGTTAAACCATACTTTTGATTGAGCAGATCTGAACACTCTTTCTGTAGAAAATGCAACTGGACATTTGGAGCGCTAAGAGCGTAGTAGTGGAAAAAGGAATATATTCAAATATAAACTACACAGAAGCATTCTGTGAAACTTCTTTCTGATCTGAGCATTCAGCTAACAGAGTTAAACCATACTTTTGATTGAGCAGTTTTGAAACACTCTGTCTGTAGAAAATGCAACTGGACATTCGTAGGGCTAAGTGGGTAATAGTGGAAAAAAGAATATGTTCAAATATAAACTACACAGAAGCATTGTATGAAACTTCTTTCTGTTCTGTGCATTCAACTAACAGAGTTGAACCTTACTTTTGATTGAGCCGTTCTGAAAGACTCTTTCTGTAGAAACTGCAATTGGACATTCTGAGCGCTAAGAGGCCTATATTGGGAAAAAGAATGTCTACAAATAAAAACTACACAGAAGAATTGTGTGAAACTTCTTTCTGTTCTGCTTGTTCAACTAAAAGAGTTGAACCTTAGTTTTGATTGAGCCGTTCTGAAACACTCTTTCTGTAGAAAATGCAATGGAGATTCGGAGCGCTAAGAGGGTAATAGTGGAAAAAGGAATATATTCAAATATAAACTACACAGTAGCATTCTGTGAAAATTCTTTCTGTTCTGTGCATTCAACTAACAGAGTTGAACCTTAGTTTTGATTGAGCCGTTCTGAAACACTCTTTCTGTAGAAACTGCAATTGGACATGCTAAGCGCTAAGAGGCCTACATTGGGAAAAAGAATATCTTCAAATAAAAACTACACAGATGGATTCTGTGAAACTTATTTCTGATCTGTAAATTCAGTTAACAGAGATAAAACATATTTTTGATTGAGCAGTTATGAAACACTCTTTTTGTAGAAAATGCAAGTGGAGATTCGGAGCGCTAAGAGGGTAATAGTGGAAAAAGGAATGTCTTCAAATATAAACTACACAGAATCATTCGGTGAAACTTCTTTCTGATCTGTGCATTCAGCTAACAGAGTTAAACCATACTTTTGATTGAGCAGATCTGACCACTCTTTCTGTAGAAAATGCAACTGGACATTTGGAGCGCTAAGAGCGTAGTAGTGGAAAAAGGAATATATTCAAATATAAACTACACAGAAGCATTCTGTGAAACTTCTTTCTGATCTGAGCATTCAGCTAACAGAGTTAAACCATACTTTTGATTGTGCAGTTTTGAAACACTCTGTCTGTAGTAAATGCAACTGGACATTCGTAGCGCTAAGTGGGTAATAGTGGAAAAAAGAATATGTTCAAATATAAACTACACAGAAGCATTGTATGAAACTTCTTTCTGTTCTGTGCATTGAACTAACAGAGTTGAACCTTACTTTTGATTGAGCCGTTCTGAAACACTCTTTCTGTAGAAACTGCAATTGGACATTCTGAGTGCTAAGAGGCCTATATTGGGAAAAAGAATGTCTACAAATAAAAACTACACAGAAGAATTGTGTGAAACTTCTTTCTGTTCTGTTTCTTCAACTAAAAGAGTTGAACCTTAGTTTTGATTGAGCCGTGCTGAAACACTCTTTCTGTAGAAAATGCAATGGAGATTCGGAGCGCTAATAGGGTAATAGTGGAAAAAGGAATATATTCAAATATAAACTACACAGTAGCATTCCGTGAAAATTCTTTCTGTTCTGTGCATTCAACTAACAGAGTTGAACCTTACTTTTGATTGAGCCGTTCTGAAACACTCTTTCTGTAGAAACTGCAATTGGACATGCTAAGCGCTAAGAGGCCTACATTGGGAAAAAGAATATCTTCAAATAAAAACTACACAGATGCATTCTGTGAAACTTATTTCTGATCTGTAAATTCAGTTAACAGAGATAAAACATATTTTTGATTGAGCAGTTATGAAACACTCTTTTTGTAGAAAATGCAAGTGGAGATTCGGAGCGCTAAGAGGGTAATAGTGGAAAAAGGAATGTCTTCAAATATAAACTACACAGAATCATTCGGTGAAACTTCTTTCTGATCTGTGCATTCAGCTAACAGAGTTAAACCATAATTTTGATTGAGCAGATCTGAACACTCTTTCTGTAGAAAATGCAACTGGACATTTGGAGCGCTAAGAGCGTAGTAGTGGAAAAAGGAATATATTCAAATATAAACTACACAGAAGCATTCTGTGAAACTTCTTTCTGATCTGAGCATTCAGCTAACAGAGTTAAACCATACTTTTGATTGAGCAGTTTTGAAACACTCTGTCTGTAGAAAATGCAACTGGACATTCGTAGCGCTAAGTGGGTAATAGTGGAAAAAAGAATATGTTCAAATATAAACTACACAGAGGCATTGTATGAAACTTCTTTCTGTTCTGTGCATTCAACTAACAGAGTTGAACCATACTTTTGATTGAGCCGTTCTGAAACACTCTTTCTGTAGAAACTGAAATTGGACATTCTGAGCGCTAAGAGGCCTATATTGGGAAAAAGAATGTCTACAAATAAAAACTACACAGAAGAATTGTGTGAAACTTCTTTCTGTTCTGTTTGTTCAACTAAAAGAGTTGAACCTTAGTTTTGATTGAGCCGTTCTGAAACACACTTTCTGTAGAAAATGGAAGTGGAGATTCGGAGCGCTAAGAGGGTAATATTGGAAAAAGGAATGTCTCCAAATATAAACTACACAGAATCATTCTGTGAAACTTCTTTCTGATCTGTGCATTCAGCTAACAGAGTTAAACCATACTTTTGATTGAGCAGATCTGAACACTCTTTCTGTAGAAAATGCAACTGGACATTTGGAGCGCTAAGAGATTAGTAGTGGAAAAAGGAATATATTCAAATATAAACTACACAGAATCATTCTGTGAAACTTCTTTCTGATCTGAGCATTCAGCTAACAGAGTTAAACCATACTTTTGATTGAGCAGTTTTGAAACACTCTGTCTGTAGAAAATGCAACTGGACATTCGTAGCGCTAAGTGGGTAATAGTGGAAAAAAGAATATGTTCAAATATAAACTACACAGAAGCATTGTATGAAACTTCTTTCTGTTCTGTGCATTCAACTAACAGAGTTGAACCTTACTTTTGATTGAGCCTTTCTGAAACACTCTTTCTGTAGAAACTGCAATTGGACATTCTGAGTGCTAAGAGGCCTCTATTGGGAAAAATAATATCTTCAAATAAAAACTACACAGAAGCATTGTGTGAAACTTATTTCTGATATGTTCATTAAGCTAACAGAGTTAAACCATACTTTTGATTGCGCAGTTCTGAACACTCTTTCTGTAGAAAATGCAAGTGGACATTCGGAGCGCTAAGAGGGTAATAGTGGAAAAAGGAATATATTCAAATATAAACTACACAGTAGCATTCTGTGAAAATTCTTTCTGTTCTGTGCATTCAACTAACAGAGTTGAACCTTACTTTTGATTGAGCCGTTCTGAAACACTCTTTCTGTAGAAACTGCAATTGGACATGCTAAGCGCTAAGAGGCCTACATTTTGAAAAAGAATATCTTCAAATAAAAACTACACAGATGCATTCTGTGAAACTTATTTCTGATCTGTAAATTCAGTTAACAGAGATAAAACATATTTTTGATTGAGCAGTTATGAAACACTCTTTTTGTAGAAAATGCAAGTGGAGATTCGGAGCGCTAAGTGGGTAATAGTGGAAAAAGGAATGTCTTCAAATATAAACTACACAGAATCATTCGGTGAAACTTCTTTCTGATCTGTGCATTCAGCTAACAGAGTTAAACCATACTTTTGATTGAGCAGATCTGAACACTCTTTCTGTAGAAAATGCAAGTGGACATTTGGAGCGCTAAGAGCGTAGTAGTGGAAAAAGGAATATATTCAAATATAAACTACACAGAAGCATTCTGTGAAACTTCTTTCTGATCTGAGCATTCAGCTAACAGAGTTAAACCATACTTTTGATTGAGCAGTTTTGAAACACTCTGTCTGTAGAAAATGCAACTGGACATTCGTAGCGCTAAGTGGGTAATAGTGGAAAAAAGAATATGTTCAAATATAAACTACACAGAAGCATTGTATGAAACTTCTTTCTGTTCTGTGCATTCAACTAACAGAGTTGAACCTTACTTTTGATTGAGACGTTCTGAAACACTCTTTCTGTAGAAACTGCAATTGGACATTCTGAGCGCTAAGAGGACTATATTGGGAAAAAGAATGTCTACAAATAAGAACTACACAGAAGAATTGTGTGAAACATCTTTCTGTTCTGTTTGTTCAACTAAAAGAGTTGAAACTTAGTTTTGATTGAGCCGTTCTGAAACACACTTTCTGTAGAAAATGCAAGTGGAGATTCGGAGCGCTAAGAGGGTAATAGTGGAAAAAGGAATGTCTCCAAATATAAACTACACAGAATCATTCGGTGAAACTTCTTTCTGATCTGTGCATTCAGCTAACAGAGTTAAACCATACTTTTGATTGAGCAGATCTGAACTCTCTTTCTGTAGAAAATGCAACTGGACATTTGGAGCGCTAAGAGAGTAGTAGTGGAAAAAGGAATATATTCAAATATAAACTACACAGAAGCATTCTGTGAAACTTCTTTCTGATCTGAGCATTCAGCTAACAGAGTTAAACCATACTTTTGATTGAGCAGTTTTGAAACACTCTGTCTGTAGAAAATGCAACTGGACATTCGTAGCGCTAAGTGGGTAATAGTGGAAAAAAGAATATGTTCAAATATAAACTACACAGAAGCATTGTATGAAACTTCTTTCTGTTCTGTGCATTCAACTAACAGAGTTGAACCTTACTTTTGATTGAGCCTTTCTGAAACACTCTTTCTGTAGAAACTGCAATTGGACATTCTGAGCGCTAAGAGGCCTCTATTGGGAAAAATAATATCTTCAAATAAAAACTACACAGAAGCATTGTGTGAAACTTATTTCTGATATGTTCATTAAGCTAACAGAGTTAAACCATACTTTTGATTGCGCAGTTCTGAACACTCTTTCTGTAGAAAATGCAAGTGGACATTCGGAGCGCTAAGAGGGTAATAGTGGAAAAAGGAATATATTCAAATATAAACTACACAGTAGCATTCTGTGAAAATTCTTTCTGTTCTGTGCATTCAACTAACAGAGTTGAACCTTACTTTTGATTGAGCCGTTCTGAAACACTCTTTCTGTAGAAACTGCAATTGGACATGCTCAGCGCTAAGAGGCCTACATTGGGAAAAAGAATATCTTCAAATAAAAACTACACAGATGCATTCTGTGAAACTTATTTCTGATATGTAAATTCAGTTAACAGAGATAAAACATATTTTTGATTGAGCAGTTATGAAACACTCTTTTTGTAGAAAATGCAAGTGGAGATTCGGAGCGCTAAGAGGGTAATAGTGGAAAAAGGAATGTCTTCAAATATAAACTACACAGAATCATTCGGTGAAACTTCTTTCTGATCTGTGCATTCAGCTAACAGAGTTAAACCATACTTTTGATTGAGCAGTTCTGAACACTCTTTCTGTAGAAAATGCAACTGGACATTTGGAGCGCTAAGAGCGTAGTAGTGGAAAAAGGAATATATTCAAATATAAACTACACAGAAGCATTCTGTGAAACTTCTTTCTGATCTGAGCATTCAGCTAACAGAGTTAAACCATACTTTTGATTGAGCAGTTTTGAAACACTCTGTCTGTAGAAAATGCAACTGGACATTCGTAGCGCTAAGTGGGTAATAGTGGAAAAAAGAATATGTTCAAATATAAACTACACAGAAGCATTCTGTGAAACTTCTTTCTGATCTGAGCATTCAGCTAACAGAGTTAAACCATACTTTTGATTGAGCAGTTTTGAAACACTCTGTCTGTAGTAAATGCAACTGGACATTCGTAGCGCTAAGTGGGTAATAGTGGAAAAAAGAATATGTTCAAATATAAACTACACAGAAGCATTGTATCAAACTTCTTTCTGTTCTGTGCATTGAACTAACAGAGTTGAACCTTACTTTTGATTGAGCCGTTCTGAAACACTCTTTCTGTAGAAACTGCAATTGGACATTCTGAGTGCTAAGAGGCCTATATTGGGAAAAAGAATGTCTACAAATAAAAACTACACAGAAGAATTGTGTGAAACTTCTTTCTGTTCTGTTTGTTCAACTAAAAGAGTTGAACCTTAGTTTTGATTGAGCCGTTCTGAAACACTCTTTCTGTAGAAAATGCAATGGAGATTCGGAGCGCTAAGAGGGTAATAGTGGAAAAAGGAATATATTCAAATATAAACTACACAGAATCATTCTGTGAAACTTCTTTCTGATCTGAGCATTCAGCTAACAGAGTTAAACCATACTTTTGATTGAGCAGTTTTGATACACTCTGTATGTAGAAAATGCAACTGGACATTCGGAGCGCTAAGTGGGTAATAGTGGAAAAAAGAATATGTTCAAATATAAACTACACAGAAGCATTGTATGAAACTACTTTCTGTTCTGTGCATTCAACTAACAGAGTTGAACCTTACTTTTGATTGAGCCTTTCTGAAACACTCTTTCTGTAGAAACTGCAATTGGACATTCTGAGCGCTAAGAGGCCTATTTTGGGAAAAATAATATCTTCAAATAAAAACTACACAGAAGAATTGTGTGAAACTTATTTCTTATATGTTTATCAAGCTAACAGAGTTAAACCATACTTTTGATTGCACAGTTCTGAACACTCTTTCTGTAGAAAATGCAAGTGGACATTCGGAGCGCTAAGAGGGTAATAGTGGAAAAAGGAATATATTCAAATATAAACTACACAGTAGCATTCTGTGAAAATTCTTTCTGTTCTGTGCATTCAACTAACAGAGTTGAACCTTACTTTTGATTGAGCCGTTCTGAAACACTCTTTCTGTAGAAACTGCAATTGGACATGCTAAGCGCTAAGAGGCCTACATTTTGAAAAAGAATATCTTCAAATAAAAACTACACAGATGCATTCTGTGAAACTTATTTCTGATCTGTAAATTCAGTTAACAGAGATAAAACATATTTTTGATTGAGCAGTTATGAAACACTCTTTTTGTAGAAAATGCAAGTGGAGATTCGGAGTGCTAAGAGGGTAATAGTGGAAAAAGGAATGTCTTCAAATATAAACTACACAGAATCATTCGGTGAAACTTCTTTCTCATCTGTGCATTCAGCTAACAGAGTTAAACCATACTTTTGATTGAGCAGATCTGAACACTCTTTCTGTAGAAAATGCAACTGGACATTTGGAGCGCTAAGAGCGTAGTAGTGGAAAAAGGAATATATTCAAATATAAACTACACAGAAGCATTCTGTGAAACTTCTTTCTGATCTGAGCATTCAGCTAACAGAGTTAAACCATACTTTTGATTGAGCAGTTTTGAAACACTCTGTCTGTAGAAAATGCAACTGGACATTCGTAGCGCTAAGTGGGTAATAGTGGAAAAAAGACTATGTTCAAATATAAACTACACAGAAGCATTGTATGAAACTTCTTTCTGTTCTGTGCATTCAACTAACAGAGTTGAACCTTACTTTTGATTGAGCCGTTCTGAAACACTCTTTCTGTAGAAACTGCAATTGGACATTCTGAGCGCTAAGAGGACTATATTGGGAAAAAGAATGTCTACAAATAAAAACTACACAGAAGAATTGTGTGAAACATCTTTCTGTTCTGTTTGTTCAACTAAAAGAGTTGAACCTTAGTTTTGATTGAGCCGTTCTGAAACACACTTTCTGTAGAAAATGCAAGTGGAGATTCGGAGCGCTAAGAGGGTAATAGTGGAAAAAGGATTGTCTCCAAATATAAACTACACAGAATCATTCGGTGAAACTTCTTTCTGATCTGTGCATTCAGCTAACAGAGTTAAACCATACTTTTGATTGAGCAGATCTGAACTCTCTTTCTGTAGAAAATGCAACTGGACATTTGGAGCGCTAAGAGAGTAGTAGTGGAAAAAGGAATATATTCAAATATAAACTACACAGAAGCATTCTGTGAAACTTCTTTCTGATCTGAGCATTCAGCTAACAGATTTAAACCATACTTATGATTGAGCAGTTTTGAAACACTCTGTCTGTAGAAAATGCAACTGGACATTCGTAGCGCTAAGTGGGTAATAGTGGAAAAAAGAATATGTTCAAATATAAACTACACAGAAGCATTGTATGAAACTTCTTTCTGTTCTGTGCATTCAACTAACAGAGTTGAACCTTACTTTTGATTGAGCCTTTCTGAAACACTCTTTCTGTAGAAACTGCAATAGGACATTCTGATCGCTAAGAGGCCTCTATTGGGAAAAATAATATCTTCAAATAAAAACTACACAGAAGCATTGTGTGAAACTTATTTCTGATATGTTCATTAAGCTAACAGAGTTAAACCATACTTTTGATTGCGCAGTTCTGAACACTCTTTCTGTAGAAAATGCAAGTGGACATTCGGAGCGCTAAGAGGGTAATAGTGGAAAAAGGAATATATTCAAATATAAACTACACAGTAGCATTCTGTGAAAATTCTTTCTGTTCTGTGCATTCAACTAACAGAGTTGAACCTTACTTTTGATTGAGCCGTTCTGAAACACTCTTTCTGTAGAAACTGCAATTGGACATGCTCAGCGCTAAGAGGCCTACATTGGGAAAAAGAATATCTTCAAATAAAAACTACACAGATGCATTCTGTGAAACTTATTTCTGATCTGTAAATTCAGTTAACAGAGATAAAACATATTTTTGATTGAGCAGTTATGAAACACTCTTTTTGTAGAAAATGCAAGTGGAGATTCGGAGCGCTAAGAGGGTAATAGTGGAAAAAGGAATGTCTTCAAATATAAACTACACAGAAACATTCGCTGAAACTTCTTTCTGATCTGTGCATTCAGCTAACAGAGTTAAACCATACTTTTGATTGAGCAGATCTGAACACTCTTTCTGTAGAAAATGCAACTGGACATTTGGAGCGCTAAGAGCGTAGTAGTGGAAAAAGGAATATATTCAAATATAAACTACACAGAAGCATTCCGTGAAACTTCTTTCTGATCTGAGCATTCAGCTAACAGAGTTAAACCATACTTTTGATTGAGCAGTTTTGAAACACTCTGTCTGTAGAAAATGCAACTGGACATTCGTATCGCTAAGTGGGTAATAGTGGAAAAAAGAATATGTTCAAATATAAACTACACAGAAGCATTGTATGAAACTTCTTTCTGTTCTGTGCATTCAACTAACAGAGTTGAACCTTACTTTTGATTGAGCCGTTCTGAAACACTCTTTCTGTAGAAACTGCAATTGGACATTCTGAGCGCTAAGAGGCCTATATTGGGAAAAAGAATGTCTACAAATAAAAACTACACAGAAGAATTGTGTGAAACTTCTTTCTGTTCTGTTTGTTCAACTAAAAGAGTTGAACCTTAGTTTTGATTGAGCCGTTCTGAAACAATCTTTCTGTAGAAAATGCAAGTGGAGATTCGGAGTGCTAAGAGGGTAATAGTGGAAAAAGGAATGTCTCCAAATATAAACTACACAGAATCATTCTGTGAAACTTCTTTCTGATCTGTGCATTCAGCTAACAGAGTTAAACCATACTTTTGATTGAGCAGATCTGAACTCTCTGTAGAAAATGCAACTGGACATTTGGAGCGCTAAGAGAGTAGTAGTGGAAAAAGGAATATATTCAAATATAAACTACACAGAAGCATTCTGTGAAACTTCTTTCTGATCTGAGCATTCAGCTAACAGAGTTAAACCATACTTTTGATTGAGCAGTTTTGAAACACTCTGTCTGTAGAAAATGCAACTGGACATTCGTAGCGCTAAGTGGGTAATAGTGGAAAAAATACTATGTTCAAATATAAACTACACAGAAGCATTGTATGAAACTTCTTTCTGTTCTGTGCATTCAACTAACAGAGTTGAACCTTACTCTTGATTGAGCCTTTCTGAAACACTCTTTCTGTAGAAACTGCAATTGGACATTCTGAGCGCTAAGAGGCCTATATTGGGAAAAATAATATCTTCAAATAAAAACTACACAGAAGCATTGTGTGAAAATTATTTCTGATATGTTCATTAAGCTAACAGAGTTAAACCCTACTTTTGATTGCGCAGTTCTGAACTCTCTTTCTGTAGAAAATGCAAGTGGACATTCGGAGCGCTAAGAGGGTAATAGTGGAAAAAGGAATATATTCAAATATAAACTACACAGTAGCATTCTGTGAAAATTCTTTCTGTTCTGTGCATTCAACTAATAGAGTTGAACCTTACTTTTGATTGAGCCGTTCTGAAACACTCTTTCTGTAGAAACTGCAATTGGACATGCTAAGCGCTAAGAGGCCTACATTGGGAAAAAGAATATCTTCAAATAAAAACTACACAGATGCATTCTGTGAAACTTATTTCTGATCTGTAAATTCAGTTAGCAGACATAAAACATATTTTTGATTGAGCAGTTATGAAACACTCTTTTTGTAGAAAATGCAAGTGGAGATTCGGAGCGCTAAGAGGGTAATAGTGGAAAAAGGAATGTCTTCAAATATAAACTACACAGAATCATTCGGTGAAACTTCTTTCTGATCTGTGCATTCAGCTAACAGAGTTAAACCATACTTTTGATTGAGCAGATCTGAACACTCTTTCTGTAGAAAATGCAACTGGACATTTGGAGCACTAAGAGCGTTGTAGTGGAAAAAGGAATATATTCAAATATAAACTACACAGAAGCATTCTGTGAAACTTCTTTCTGATCTGAGCATTCAGCTAACAGAGTTAAACCATACTTTTGATTGAGCAGTTTTGAAACACTCTGTCTGTAGAAAATGCAACTGGACATTCGTAGCGCTAAGTGGGTAATAGTGGAAAAAAGAATATGTTCAAATATAAACTACACAGAAGCATTGTATGAAACTTCTTTCTGTTCTGTGCATTCAACTAACAGAGTTGAACCTTACTTTTGATTGAGCCGTTCTGAAACATTCTTTCTGTAGAAACTGCAATTGGACATTCTGAGCGCTAAGAGGCCTATATTGGGAAAAAGAATGTCTACAAATAAAAACTACACAGAAGAATTGTGTGAAACTTCTTTCTGTTCTGTTTGTTCAACTAAAAGAGTTGAACCTTAGTTTTGATTGAGCCGTTCTGAAACACTCTTTCTGTAGAAAATGCAAGTGGAGATTCGGAGTGCTAAGAGGGTAATAGTGGAAAAAGGAATGTCTCCAAATATAAACTACACAGAATCATTCTGTGAAACTTCTTTCTGATCTGTGCATTCAGCTAACAGAGTTAAACCATACTTTTGATTGAGCAGATCTGAACTCTCTTTCTGTAGAAAATGCAACTGGACATTTGGAGCGCTAAGAGAGTAGTAGTGGAAAAAGGAATATATTCAAATATAAACTACACAGAAGCATTCTGTGAAACTTCTTTCTGATCTGAGCATTCAGCTAACAGAGTTAAACCATACTTTTGATTGAGCAGTTTTGAAACACTCTGTCTGTAGAAAATGCAACTGGACATTCGTAGCGCTAAGTGGGTAATAGTGGAAAAAAGACTATGTTCAAATATAAACTACACAGAAGCATTGTATGAAACTTCTTTCTGTTCTGTGCATTCAACTAACAGAGTTGAACCTTACTTTTGATTGAGCCTTTCTGAAACACTCTTTCTGTAGAAACTGCAATTGGACATTCTGAGCGCTAAGAGGCCTATATTGGGAAAAATAATATCTTCAAATAAAAACTACACAGAAGCATTGTGTGAAACTTATTTCTGATATGTTCATTAAGCTAACAGACTTAAACCATACTTTTGATTGCGCAGTTCTGAACTCTCTTTCTGTAGAAAATGCAAGTGGACATTCGGAGCGCTAAGAGGGTAATAGTGGAAAAAGGAATATATACAAATATAAACTACACAGTAGCATTCTGTGAAAATTCTTTCTGTTCTGTGCATTCAACTAACAGAGTTGAACCTTACTTTTGATTGAGCCGTTCTGAAACACTCTTTCTGTAGAAACTGCAATTGGACATGCTAAGCGCTAAGAGGCCTACATTGGGAAAAAGAATATCTTCAAATAAAAACTACACAGATGCATTCTGTGAAACTTATTTCTGATCTGTAAATTCAGTTAGCAGACATAAAACATATTTTTGATTGAGCAGTTATGAAACTCTTTTTGTAGAAAATGCAAGTGGAGATTCGGAGCGCTAAGAGGGTAATAGTGGAAAAAGGAATGTCTTCAAATATAAACTACACAGAATCATTCGGTGAAACTTCTTTCTGATCTGTGCATTCAGCTAACAGAGTTAAACCATACTTTTGATTGAGCAGATCTGAACACTCTTTCTGTAGAAAATGCAACTGGACATTTGGAGCGCTAAGAGCGTAGTAGTGGAAAAAGTAATATATTCAAATATAAACTACACAGAAGCATTCTGTGAAACTTCTTTCTGATCTGAGCATTCAGCTAACAGAGTTAAACCATACTTTTGATTGAGCAGTTTTGAAACACTCTGTCTGTAGAAAATGCAACTGGACATTCGTAGCGCTAAGTGGGTAATAGTGGAAAAAAGAATATGTTCAAATATAAACTACACAGAAGCATTGTATGAAACTTCTTTCTGTTCTGTGCATTCAACTAACAGAGTTGAACCTTACTTTTGATTGAGCCGATCTGAAACACTCTTTTGTAGAAACTGCAATTGGACATTCTGAGCGCTAAGAGGCCTATATTGGGAAAAAGAATGTCTACAAATAAAAACTACACAGAAGCATTGTGTGAAACTTCCTTCTGTTCTGTTTGTTCAACTAAAAGAGTTGAACCTTAGTTTTGATTGAGCCGTTCTGAAACACTCTTTCTGTAGAAAATGCAAGTGGAGATTCGGAGCGCTAAGATGGTAATAGTGGAAAAAGGAATGTCTCCAAATATAAACTACACAGAATCATTCTGTGAAACTTCTTTCTGATCTGTGCATTCAGCTATCAGAGTTAAACCATACTTTTGATTGAGCAGATCTGAACACTCTTTCTGTAGAAAATGCAACTGGACATTTGGAGCGCTAAGAGAGTAGTAGTGGATAAAGGAATATATTCAAATATAAACTACACAGAAGCATTCTGTGAAACTTCTTTCTGATCTGAGCATTCAGCTAACAGAGTTAAACCATACTTTTGATTGAGCAGTTTTGAAACACTCTGTCTGTAGAAAATGCAACTGGACATTCGTAGCGCTAAGTGGGTAATAGTGGAAAAAAGAATATGTTCAAATATAAACCACACAGAAGCATTGTATGAAACTTCTTTCTGTTCTGTGCATTCAACTAACAGAGTTGAACCTTACTTTTGATTGAGCCTTTCTGAAACACTCTTTCTGTAGAAACTGCAATTGGACATTCTGAGCGCTAAGAGGCCTCTATTGGGAAAAATAATATCTTCAAATAAAAACTACACAGAAGCATTTTGTGAAACTTATTTCTGATATGTTCATTAAGCTAACAGAGTTAAACCATACTTTTGATTGCGCAGTTCTGAAAACTCTTTCTGTAGAAAATGCAAGTGGACATTCGGAGCGCTAAGAGGGTAATAGTGGAAAAAGGAATATATTCAAATATAAACTACACAGTAGCATTCTGTGAAAATTCTTTCTGTTCTGTGCATTCAACTAACAGAGTTGAACCTTACTTTTGATTGAGCCGTTCTGAAACACTCTTTCTGTAGAAACTGCAATTGGACATGCTAAGCGCTAAGAGGCCTACATTGGGAAAAAGAATATCTTCAAATAAAAACTACACAGATGCATTCTGTGAAACTTATTTCTGATCTGTAAATTCAGTTAACAGAGATAAAACTTATTTTTGTTTGAGCAGTTATGAAACACTCTTTTTGTAGAAAATGCAAGTGGAGATTCGGAGCGCTAAGAGGGTAATAGTGGAAAAAGGAATGTCTTCAAATATAAACTACACAGAATCATTCGGTGAAACTTCTTTCTGATCTGTGCATTCAGCTAACAGAGTTAAACCATACTTTTGATTGAGCAGATCTGAACACTCTTTCTGTAGAAAATGCAACTGGACATTTGGAGCGCTAAGAGCGTAGTAGTGGAAAAAGGAATATATTCAAATATAAACTACACAGAAGCATTCTGTGAAACTTCTTTCTGATCTGAGAATTCAGCTAACAGAGTTAAACCATACTTTTGATTGAGCAGTTTTGAAATATTCTGTCTGTAGAAAATGCAACTGGACATTCGTAGCGCTAAGTGGGTAATTGTGGAAAAAAGAATATGTTCAAATATAAACTACACAGAAGCATTGTATGAAACTTCTTTCTGTTCTGTGCATTCAACTAACAGAGTTGAACCTTACTTTTGATTGAGCCGTTCTGAAACACTCTTTCTGTAGAAACTGCAATTGGACATTCTGAGCGCTAAGAGTCCTATATTGGGAAAAAGAATGTCTACAAATAAAAACTACACAGAAGAATTGTGTGAAACTTCTTTCTGTTCTGTTTGTTCAACTAAAAGAGTTGAACCTTAGTTTTGATTGAGCCGTTCTGAAACACACTTTCTGTAGAAAATGGAAGTGGAGATTCGGAGCGCTAAGAGGGTAATGGTGGAAAAAGGAATGTCTCCAAATATAAACTACACAAAAGTGTCAATCTACTAATTTATCTTCTAATAACTTTCCACCCAGGAGCATTCGTCCCTCTCATTAGACAGTTGTTCTATGCTTCTTTTTTTCACATTCTAATTGCCTCACCTGAACCAAAAAAAGAATGTGGATCTAGGATAAATACCTTTTGAAAAGTCATTTATTTCATTATATTATTTTTTCATATATCTGCATTATTGCATAGAATACCTGATTGGTCTTATGCTAAGTTTTTCATGTAACATTACCTCTGCAAGATGTTAATAAGTATCCTTCCAAAAATGTTTGAAAAATCTTGGGTAAAACATATTACGTAAGTTCCTGTTTTATAGTTTTCCAAGAGTTTTACTATCCTTGGCCAATGACAAAATTCAAAGCAGAGATACAGTACACAACTTTTGTAAAACTTACCTATTTTTCTTATAAGACTGTGGCTTTGTTTTGTTTTGTTTTGAACTTCTTTTCTGTGATGTGACATGAGACTGTGTGTTGAGTTAGGGGTGGGGACATACATTAACAGAGGTTTAGGAACTGCTTTGCTAAAGCAAGTTTGAGGAGAAAATGGGGAGACTAATACAAGATTTTCCTTTAAGCAGTGGGAGTTGAAGGGGTAGGTGGTTTTTGGAGAAAGAAGAGACCCATTCATGGCACAGGCTTCTTTATGTTTCTGCTCTGTGTGATACTTAATGAGGATACAGACATTCACTTCCTCTATTTCCCACCCCTGGCCGGGGGTAACCCAAAGGTACCTGATAAAGACACAGCCTTATAGCTGTATCAAGTATCCCTGAGTGTGTTAGGACTGGAGAGGCCTAAGGAATAAAAAACATACATGCATTAAATGGAACAAATACAGAGAAGAAGAAAACTCAGACATGGTACATTAATTGTGTACCTTTCCTTACAACCCAGCACATCACAGGGTACATGACCTGCTTCCTTTTGACCTGCTTCCTTTATGTTCACTGCATGAACAGGGAAGGGGGTTGGGGTACACGTGGGAGATAATTGTGTTTACTATGTACCTGGTATTAATACATCTATAGAGACAATTGGAATGACTATACTGGAGAAACAGCAAGAGAAGAACTGAAAAGGCTAAAACAAATACTTGGTTCTCTAAAAAATACTCCAAAGGATTTCTCATGTCTGACAAATTACATTTTAGTCTAATAGTAATAAGTGACCAAAACTAAGGTGATTTGATAAATATCATAAGGTATTTTATTGTGAAATTGATATCTATACGTATTGCTTATAAAGCTCAGTAATCTGTTCTTGAATTGAGAAATTACTGAGACAACATCAAAAGCTGTCATTTTTGTTTCTATGTTGTCGTTGTTATTGTTTGTGAGGTCAGAGCTTCTAAACTTTATGACTGTTTGAAAGGGGCCTATATAGACCTTGCCTGAATATTAAGTCATGCGAAATGATAAAAAGCTTTCTGATTTATTGGGTTAGACAAAGAAAAAATTGAGAAATTGAGCATCATTAAAATTAAAGACTTTTGTTATTAAAACTGTGCTTAGAATGAAAACAAAAGCCACAGGTTGGGAGAAAATTTTTTCAAAACATATTCAAAACATTTTCAAAACATATCAGATAAATTACTGGTATTTAAAGTATACAGAGAACTCGAAAATAAGAAAGAAAACAACTCATTTAAAAAATAGTCCAAAGGTCTAAATACAGCTGTCAAATGGGGATTTTGAAGTTACTAGTCATGTATCATTAGGGAACTGCAAGTCACAGCAACCGTGAGATATTATTACATGACTATTAAAATGACCAATATCCAAAAGTCTGATGATACCAAAAGCTGGCAAATGTGAGGAGAAACAGGAACTTTTATTCATTGCTTGTGAGAATGCAGAATAGTACAGCTACTTTGGCAGTCAGTTTGGCAGTTTCTTATAAAACTAAACATACTCCTACCACACAACCCAGCAATTACATTCCCGGTATTTACTTAAAGGATTTGAAAACTTACATGCACACAAAAGCCTTCTTCCCATGAATGTTACAGGAGCCTTATTCATGATCACTAAAATCGAAATGTCCTTCAGGAAGTGAATGGAAAAATAAACTGTGGTATATCCAGGCAATGGAATAGTATTCTGTCAAGCTACAGAAGACACACAGGAACCTTTAAATGCATATTGCCAAGTGAAAGAAGCCAGTCTGAAAAGTCTACATACCGTATGATTCAACTACATGACCTTCTGGAGAAAGCAAAACTATGGAGACAGTAAAGAGATCAGTGGCTATTAGGGATTTGGAGGAGATTTGTGCAGTCTAAACATGTCATGTGCCAACAATGACGTAAAGATATGTGAGATAAAGTATGACGAATTCTATTGACAAACACACGCAATGGCTTCCATTTAACTGAGAAGAAACCATATACCTAGCACAAGTCTTTTTCTGTGCATTAACTTTTTGTAATACAACTATATGAAGTTATAGCCTATTTTATATATGAATAAAAGCATTTCCAAAGGTTAAGAAAGGGCACAGTGAGAGTGAGAAGCACAGTCTGGGTAGGCAGGTCAATCTAGTTTTCTATCTGTGCTTTAAACTGCTATAACCATCAACTCAATCTACTAATTTATCTTCTACATAAATTAGTAGAGGAAACGATGAACGGATGGAGCAAGGAAGAATTTTAGGAGAGTGAATCCATTATTCTGTATGACACTGTAATGAGGATTATTTGTCATTACACATTTGACAAAACCTATAGAATTCATAAGACAAGGAGTAAACTCTAATACAAACTACATACTTTAGTCAATAGTAATGTACCAATATTGACTCATCAACTATAACAAATGTACCACACTATTGCAAGATGTTAAAAATCGGGGAAATTGGGGTAGAGGCTGAGGATGACGTGTGAATGCTTATTCACTTCTTTCTACAAACCTAAAATTGCTTTTAAAGAGTCAATAAAAATTAAAACAAGGCAGGGTTTTCATGCAATGGAAAAAAACACACAACTTTAGTAAGTGACTCATAATTATGCTTATGCCACTTTGCTAGATTTCACTTCATTAATAAATATAGTTTCATTCTTTATGTTATAAAGCAGAATAAAGTCAGATATCTAGAGAAATTGATTTTAATGATTAGAGTAAAAGCATTTTCACCTCCAACGTCAGAATGAGTTCTTCAGAATCAGTCCATTTTATAGTTAAATCAATCATTGATTTTAAAAAAATATTGAGAAAAACTTTAACTTCACTTTTTCCATCAAACTCAATGTCATGACAGCATTGTCATTTCAATCTAGGATTAAAACCTATTTCTGGACCCAGTGGACTTACTGTGATAGATTCTGAAAATGTCAGACGTTAAAGTCCAGTCTTTGATCTGCTGTCCTCTGCAGTTATCAAAAGGTCAGTTTATCCTGCTTCTTTTCTCTCTTTTTCATATATCTTGCACTTCAGCTTAATATTAGTATTAAGCTAAATTTCTTATTTTATTTTGATTGATAAAGGAAAACAGATTGTTTCAATACAGTTACTGAGAATAAGCAGCAAAACGTACTTATAAAGTACACAAGAGAGCTATAAGATAAAAATTTGTTCAAAAAAAGATTTGGAAATTTTTATTGCATGAATGTTCAAATGGAAAGGAAAACTTTCTGGATTCTTTTTCCACCACACAGGAGTAGCAGCACTAAAGTAGTGAATAATGTCCGTTCAATTGGTAGTTTTCATGTATTTCTGATATCAGAAATGGACTGTTAGTAACTAGTTTTAAAAGCAGAGCATTTTTGTGCATGGCATTCCCCTGAATTCCAAAGCCCAAACTTAACTTAGGCTAATTTCTCTCTGCTGGGAGCCCCATTAATTTCTCATAGATAACATTTCATATATATGCGGCATTCTGATGATGTAAAGGAATTCACACCTTATGGGCCTACAAGCCAAATTTAATCAATGGCTTGCTTCATATGGCTGAGAGCTAAAAATTGTTTTGGCATTTTGGAAGTGTTTAAAGAAGGAGAAGGAAGGGGAGAAGAAGAATGAGTAGATGAAGGAGAGACAGAGACTACATATGGCCAGCAAAGCCTATAATATTTACTGTCTAGTTCTTTACACAAAGAACTTTTCCAATCTTGAACAAAACACACACATTTTCTTTATGCCAAAAAAGGACTACAATAAGTCTTCACTTAACATCATTGACAGGTGCTTGAAAACTGGTCATAGGTATATATATTTATGGTCACGTGATGTTTTGATACACGCATACGGAGGGATAAATTGGGGATGGTTAATTGGTACAAAAATACCGTCAGCGAAACCCATTTTACCATAGGTTGACATCAAAAGAGTTCAGCTTCTATGGCTTTTGGTAACTAAAACGTCAACAAACTTGTAAATAAAGATCAAAACACTTCTAATATTAAATGCTGAAATAAATTTCAGCTATTCATACGTTTAAGATTAATAAAAGCTAGTAAAATCATTATTTACCTACTTATTTCAGTTTAGGGTTGCAGTTGACCACAGCCTATCCTGTCAGCTCAGGACGCAATGTGGGAACCAGCCCTGGACAGGGCGCCGTCGCATTGCAGGTGCACTCACACATACCCACAGTTACTCAGACTGGGACCACATAGACACGTCAATCAACCTCACATGCACAGCCTTGGGAAGTGAGAGGAAACTGGAGCATCCAGAGAATATCAATGCAGACATGGGGAGAATACATAAGCTCTACACAGACAGTGAACCCCAATTGGAATCAATTTGTTTTTTCTCATCAACATCATAATGAAATGACATTGAATGAAACGTCGTTATTCAAAGACCTGTTGTACTCAGTTCTAAACATTTCAGAATTAAGAGATCTACACACATCCTCTTCTATATAATGGAGTGGGTCTCTTAAAATTTCCTGGCAACATACTCTTAGCCTGCCTAGGAAACACTTTAGAATACAACTGCATTATAATAAATTTTCATATTCTATTCATATCTTCATATTTCTCCCTCTACTTATTAAGGTATAGTCTTGTATATGTAATCCTTCAGTTCCTGAACAAGGTGAACATATGATCTCATGATGTGTGTTTTAATTTCTTAACTTTGTTGAGATTTGGGAATGTGAGGATGATGGAAAGGAAAGAAAGGAATTCAGCAGCTATAAAAGAAATCTGACCTTTAATTTTTTTATTGAATTTGTTTCTTGTTTTATTTTTCCTTCCTTTGCACAAATGAGAACTTCTAGTTTTACAAAGGGTACCATCAACTTTAGGACAAAAATTTGTATTTGTGGCATAACACAAGTTGGAGACACAATGATTTAGAGATTGCATATCAATTTTATCAAATAAATGTGATAAAGTAGGTGATATGCACACACACACACATTTGTAGTGACAAAACCATTGACACAGATACCCAGATGGCACTTAATGTACTTTCAGCCTTAAATTCTTTCTCAAGGACAAGCCATTTGTTTGCAAATGATTTAGCATTCAAAAATGATTAAACACGGGAAAAAATGCATTGCACATAAAGTTCAGATTACAAGTGAATTAAAGTCACACTAATATAACTATAATTTATAATGAATTCAAATGGCTTTCAGAAGGGTCATCTGTGGAAGGTGAAGAGCAATCTGAATTTATTTTTCTGGTAACTGGTCACAGCAATGTTTTCTAGACTAGTGAGTGAGTGCTCATACAGCACCATGTGTGTTCAACAACACATAAAGTTGGATGACAAAATCTACTTTAGTGAGAAGGTAGCTATTTCCAGGGGCACCAATAGTAATGTCAGTTTTGAGTCTTGGGTTTGCTTTTGTTTGTTTACAAGGCGATGAAATGTTTAAGGAAAAAATAAATTCTACCAATCCATGTTGAGTGAACATTTCAATCCTTGTAAAGACCAAAGTCAGCTGCCACCATGCCATGCAAACCTTATAGTACATGACATGTTAAATCGGTAACCTCGAAAGGGACTTCTGAGAAGCTATGAGTAAAAGGCACATACAAAATGCCTCTGAGATGAATTCACAAATGAAATGGAAAAGGATAACTGTGTACATCCAAGAAGAATAGTAATTAACAGAAAACAAGAACACTTCTAAATTGAAAGAATCCCTAAAGTAAAAGAAGACCAAAGAAAAAGAAATAAAGATGAGAAGTGAAATGAGGCGGAAATGGTGAGCGACAAGGAGATACACTGAGAAAAAAAGTAGCTAAAGTTAGTGTGTTATTATTTCAGCAAAATTAAGTATATCAATACTGAGAAATATGACTTGAAATAGATTCAGTACCTCAAGCAGAAACATAAACAAATAACATCTGGGTTTTTCTTTTGATAACCAGTATTTTAAATACAAAAATCTAAAAATTTTGTCTTTGTGTAAGAGTTACACATTTATCATACCAATCAATAACAAAAAGGCGCTATAAATACTGTATGGAAATAAATGTCCTAACAGATGTTAACCAGACATCAGTCTTCACCGGTAAGGATTAGATTTGAAGGTGTTTGCAGATAATTAAAACTTGTTTTTATAACATAACTTAGCAGCTAAGTAGTATAATGAAAATGGGATATTCAAATTATAAGATATAAAATATTAAAGATAGAAGAACATGTTTATTTTTTCAATATAAATATTGTTACAGCTCAGAGAAACAGTATGAAATCTCAGGGCTCATGAAAGGCCACATTCTAGAGATAGTGATTGACAGGTATGGTAATTCCCCTACAGCGTGGTGCCTGTTGTCATGGAGTAGCATGTCTCCTACAGGGTACTACCAGCAGGTTCATGTAGGAAGAGCCAATAGTCCATGTGAGAAACCCCGGAAGGCTAAAGATAGAAGGAAATATTTGTGCCACGTTGAAGAGCAAGTTCACCAGGTGAATTGGCATGTGGCTAGGGTACAACTTCCCATACATATATAAATAATGAAACACACAAAAAATTATCAGAAAAGTATTTTATTATTATTAGAGTCACGATTAGCACTCTCCTCATCAGGAGAGTTTTAGGTTTTTTTCTAGCCCTACTCTATACTTTTTAAACACAGTCTCCAAGTTTCAAAATAAAAGTTTCTTATTTTTAATTCAAATCTCAATTACAATAAAACAAAAACCGAAAATGTAGAAGTTCCTTATTTTGACCATCTATATATCATACACAACAAAAAGACTGATAAAATTCCACTAAACACAACAGCTAGATCCGTATTCCCGTTACTGCTTAAGCCCATTCCAATAAGGATTTTATACCAAATCTGCCCTTGCCAAGGCTACCTGGGGCCTTCATTTTATTATTTGCAATGGACAATTTTAACTTCACATCCATGTTGGCTTCCTTACATCCTAGATGCACATACAGCCAGATTTTTTTCCATCAGATGTGATTTGATCCTCCAAATTCGGAATGCCTTGATGACCTCCTCTTTATCTAAAGATCACTTTAAAAAGCCTGAAGTATTTGGCTCTTCCCTAAATCTTTGGCCAGATGTAATGTCATCCTCCCATTGGCTTTCTTTGTCCAAACTACATTAGCCTTATCTCAGATCTTCAAACAAGTTATATTTCCTGCCTAAGATCTTTCTATGAGTGAGTGAAAGGTGTGACGAAGATAGTTCCTCTTTGCCCCCAAAGGTTTCATTGATCACGCTGATAATGAATTTACTGTTATTTTAATCTCTTACTGTTATACTCAGGCTTAAATTCTCTACCCTACACACTTCAGTTGACATAATTTTAATTTCCACTGTGATGCTTCTCTCTCTTCTGTCAACACTCTCTCCTCACAGGGTTTCATCCAGATCAGGAGTCAGTAACATTTTTGACAAAGAGCCAGATAGTAAATATTGCAGGCTTTGTGTTGCCAAGAGGCAAATTTATGGAACTATCTCTGCTGAAAAATTTCCCTGTATTTTACATTTTAGACTTATAAATGCCACACGTACTTATAACTCATGAGCCATACAAAAATAGGTGGCAGACCAGATCTGGCTCATGGGCTATAATAGTTTTCCAACCCCTCACCTAGATTCATGACTTTAGGCATGCTCTATAGGCTACGATGATCTAACTCACATCTCTAGCCAAGTCAACTTGTCAGTGCCTACTTGATGTCTCCACTTGGATTCTAACTAGCGTCTTAATTTAAGATTAAAAAATGTAAAATCAATCACACATACGCACCTACCCACACCTCTGTCACTTGCAAACTGCCTCATGTCATCAAGACTTTGCCATATCACTAAAAGTGACCATAATCCCCCATGTCCCTAAATCCAAATACCTTGATATAATTCTTGCTCAGTAAATTCAATCATCTTCAAATCAACTTCCAATCTCAACTGATTTTCTCCAACTTTATTGCTACACTCATAATCCCAACTACCATCATCCTTCAACTGGACAGGTGCAATAGTCAGCTAAATGAACCCCCTTCCTTCACTAGTGTACCCTTCCACAATAGTACACCCTCCTAAGAGCTAACCTCATCGTATCACACATCCATCATACACTTTTCAATGTAGTTAATTTATATTCACATTTTGATATAAGATCTAGATTTGGTCCCTGAGAACACTCATGTAATCTCTCTCCATGCTCTTCCTTCATGGACATTCCAGCCAAACCGGCCTTCTTTTCTTTGTAAGAAACTATCAAGCTCTCTTTTTAAATTACAGAATCTTTATATCTGCCCTTCTTTCTGCTCAGAGCACCCCAGATCTTCAAAGTACCTTCCTCTTTGTCTTCACTCAACTCTCAAATGAAATATTACCTCCTCAGAGAGAAAAATGCTCTGAAGTACCTACAGCCAGATCAGTGCCTTCCTCCTTGACAGTTTTACTCAGCCATGTTATCACATGTAATCTTCTTCGTAGTAGTGTACTTTATAGCCCTTCACACCATTGCTTTTTTTAGGTATTTGTATGTCTTCCTCCTCTTTCCCTCCTCACTACAGTATAGCCAATTGTGTCTTTGCCTTCTTCACTGCTATATCCCCTAGTGCCTGGTAGGCTTTCTATAAACAGCCATTTATTGACTTATTGACTACATGTATATGCTAATCCTTTTTACTAATTGTTGTTACACTATAAATTTCTCTTCTCCCTCTCTTCGCTTCCCTCTTCTCATGTCCCTTGATGCTTCCTACTCAATATTAACATGGACATCATTTTGTGTCTTCAGCATTTCTCTTTTCATTATATTATGATAGGTTAATTTTCCTAAGAAAACACTATTTTGACAAAAGCAAAGCATTAAAGTAAAGCAGCATAGGATCAATTTTTTCCTATTGAAAAGGAAACACCATCTTTCCGAGAAGACAATTCCACCAGGAAACAAAAAAAACACACACATTTCCGGTAAGTCCTAGTTCCCAAGACTTGAAGCCAGTATGTTTTTCCACTTTCAAGTATCCTTGACTGTAGAGATAAAAGGTATCCACTTAGAGATATTAACTCATTACCACTGCCTAAATTTGGTTTCCAGAAACACAACTTAATATGACATCAATGGATGTGATAATCATTTGAAAGTAGCTTTATCAAAATCATCCAACAGAACAAGTTACTTTCCTAATTAGCATCCTCGGTTAAATACCTAAATCTGATGAATAATAAGTTATGCATTATGCTAAATTGCATTGGCTCACTATCTTAGAATGCTTTCAAACTAATTAAAAATGAGATATTCAGTGATGAGAAACATAAAAAGATAAAAACCTATTTCAATCAGTTTAAATTAGAATTTAACATTTCTTCAATACGCTCTTTTGTAGTCAATTGCAAGAGTAATAAAGCAAAATTATTGAGTCTATAATAGTGACCGTTCAAAATTCATAGTGAATTATTAAAAAGAAAACTAAGGTCCCTGCCAACTTTCCACCTCACTTCAAAGCATAGCCAAGGTCATTACAACAGCAAGTAAAAGACTCCACACAATTCCCACTTCTTCGCCTCTATACTGTTACTTCTGGAATCTTCTACTGCTCCAAATTGTGTGTTTGCTCCAGACTCAGCAGTTCTCACCACCTTGTTCTTCCAATTGCCATCTTCTCTGTGCGGCCTTTCTTGACTACCCAGTTAAAAATTATCCTATCAAAATTATCTGATCCCCATCCAGGATTACTTTTCACCATCTAACTTACGATACTTTGCATATTTATGTGGCTCATTGTCTGTTATCTGTCTCCCTAAGTTAGAATGCGAGCTTCATGATGGCAGAGTTTTGGTCAATTTCCTTCACTCAATAATTCCTGACCCAAAGTAAACACTTCATAAGTATTTTTTGAATATACTAATATATAGTCCGAATTATCAAGGAACTTATAAATAAATAAAGACACAACCCAGCATATAGTGCAGCTTGAGAAATGTTGATAGTGTGGTACAGGAGGAGGTATGTAAACTATGAGAAGCAACAGTTAAATAAGAAGCAATCCAGAAAGACACACAGTGTGGGTGACATCTGAGTTAAAGGACAGAAGGTAAGAAGATAACCAGATGGAGAAAAGAGAGGAAGATCTTACAAACAAGCATCAGAAGTTACCATAAGAAAAGCAAGTACAAAATCATCAGAAGAAAAACAATTGCATCCCAGTTATTACCACAAACATAATTAACTATGAAAACCCAGAACAGTTCATGCTTTGATAATGCTAAAGTTGATACGTAGATTAAGATGTGATATAACAATCTGCAAATCTTAGTTTTCAGAAAACCTTTTTAGGCAAGATATGATGATTTAAGGAAGAAAAGTTGCTGATGGATGAGGCATGTTTTCCCTTAAAGACAAACACTATGAAGACTGCGTACAGCCTTTATAATGGAAAGGTGCCACGTTTTTTCTTTTTTAAGTCCTTGGAATCTCAGTTGGCAACTTTGAAATTCATGTGTAATTCATGAGTTTTTTAAAAGAAATGTAATAAGTAACACAAGTGATTCTAGAGCTTGTCTTTAGGCTGAGGTAGATATTGGCATTATAAATTGAAGTGCTAGAAAGGAACAATAAGAATTAAGAATAAGCAGTAATTTCTGCCAAGATCTGTGGCACCCAGTCTCACACATAAGGCTTTTTGGAATCTCTTGGTTTCCAAGGTTCAGGCTCTCATACTTTAGTTTGTACATAAAGGACTTAAGTTATTCTTAAAGCACAGTTTTAGCACTTCACACCAGGAGATGGTTATGAGACTGATCACAGGATAAAGTGAAATAGGATGTGTGCCTACTTGTAGAAGGAACCTCGTTCCTTTTGCCATTCTATTCCTACTTTTCTGGCAGGAAAGTCCTAGAAAAAATTTCATATACAGATTAATTTTAAACAATTTACATTATATTTTACTATTAATAGCTTCTAGAATATCTTAGCTTAGGCTGGCCCTGGTGGCTCACACTTGAAATCCCAGAATTTTGGGAGGCTGAAGTGGGCGGATCAACTGAAGTCAGGAGTTTGAGACTAGCCTAGCCAACATGGTCAAACCTAGTCTCTACTAAAAATCCAAAAATTAGCCGGGTGTGGTGATGCGTACCTGTAATCCCAGCTACACAGGAGGCTGAGGCAGGAGAACCATTGAGCCTGGGAGGTGGAGGCCGCAGTGAGCCAAGATTGTGTCACTGCACTCCAGCCTGGGCAACAGAGCAAGACTCTGTCTCACAAAAACAAAAAACAAACAAACAAAAAAAGAGTATCTTAGCTTATATATTTCTCACATCTGATCCTACCACTTTACTTCTTTTTTCCTGTTTATACCAATTATTTCTATTCCTCTTTACATATAGGCAGAAAGATAAGACTAAAATGTGTCATAGACAATGACATCTAGTAAATTGACGTATTCTTCATGTTTAATTCCACAACAGATTTCAAATACAACCAAAATCTCCAAATAAAATCTTAATTCTAAATTGAGTGCTTGTACAGTCTTCAAATATGTTCAAATAGAACATCAAAGCTCAATAAAAATAGTTATATCACTTGGGATGGTGTTTAAAATATTTTTTCCTAAATAAATTCAGCTTCAGAGGATGAGAAAACCTTCGTTAGGAGATGTTTTAAAGAACAAATTAAGTTAAATGTGAAGGAAATCATACTTTATTTTGTTGAATAGTAAGATTTTTTTGTTGCTATTGTGAATTAATGCCATCCAAATATTGAGTGATGTAATTCAATTTAGTAAAAGAAAAAAGTCTAAATTATCAACTTCTTTCCTTATAAAAATGAAATATGCTATAACTTGCATTTTTTCCATGGCAATGACCCTGATGATCAGAGAGGTTAAAACCTAAAAACATTTAAAATCATCTAATCTAAATTATAAAAAAGAAATCCCTTTCTTCAGAAAAAATAATTTTTTAAGGAAGCACTCATAAACAAATCTCTACTAGTAGATATACAGCATACACATCTCTTACTATCTCCCATGCAGACTGCATAAAAAGGCGTGCTGGCTACTTTTAAGAAAACAACATTCAGATGTCTGGAAAGTATCTGAAATGCATGATTAATCTACACAGATAATTTTCTCAAGAAACCAAATTTTGAAGACAAGTAATTCAAAAGTCTATTGTCTATAAAGTAAATCCGCTGGTATACTTAAACTGCTGTAATCCTTTCTCTGTTTACCTTATAGTGTGCACCTCTCAAGCTATGGGAATGCATGTCTTCTCTAAGAAGAGCTGACTTCTTTTGTAGGAAAAAGCTGTTGGAAATGACTGTTAGGATTTCAAATGTTTGGGAGTGTGTATTCATGTGGGTTTTACGTGTTGAATATTTGCATTTGTAATTTTAAGATGCTTAAATCAAAAACTAAAATGACCTATGCAACATAATTCTGCCATAGGATAAATTAAATTCAATTAAATGTTCCCATACAAATTATTATCTACCACAATGTAAAAATATTTATATATCACAAAGATGTAAGAAACACTGACTTCTATTATACAGCAGAGTTCAATTTCACTACTACTTAGCTTGATGATATTTTAAGGTCATGTCTCTTGGAATACACATTCAATATTCATTGCCAAACGTCTGAGCTCACCTCTCTTGAAGCAATATTCAATTATCAAAGGAAAATAATTTACCAAGCAACCTCACAAAACACAAACTCTAGGTAGCATCAAGGTTTTTCAAAGTGATTATTCCTTACTGGTCGAGATCCTAAGATATTAAAACTCATAGATCACATGATCTGAGATTTTCTAATTGAAAAGCTGTAGCTGTAAACCTTTCATTCAAAGTCGGATACTACTTTCAGCTGTCAAAAGAATTATGCAATCACTTAAACTTCTGGAATGAAAGAGAAAATGAAGGGAACAATAAAAGTAACTGAAATGCACTGAGAAATGAACATAAGGAACCAAATGGAGGCAAAGACAGAGAGAGAGAGAGAGAGGGCTGTTTATCTAACCTTCCCTTCTTGAGTGGGTTTTCTCTGATATCTCTAGAGAACAATTGGATGTGTAACAATGAAATACAAAACACAAGATACTGTCTTCGTATAATTACTTGTAATGATTCCAAGATGGCATAATTTGAGAACTTGCTAAATAGGACAACAAAGTGATCTGCTTTTCCAAAATTTTGCCCCTTAGCTTATATATTATTTCATGGTGAAGATCAATAAAACTGAAAATTGGAATTGCCAGATATTATCAGATTTTATTTTTTGAATGCTTAACAGCTGACCCAAAATCTGGTCATAAAAATGGAAGTTAAATTAAATTGTCCTCAAAATTTAAGTTTGCTACATTTGTAAGAACCACTTGCTTCTTCAAAATCTCAAACTTTCTCATATCTAGCAGCAAATTGAAATTAGGAATTTAAGCATGTAAATTCATCATGGAAACCAAATTGATTAAAATTTTCTGTGTATTCATGATAATGTTTAAAATTTTTGCTACATTTAAACCCTAAGTTAGTTACAAAAACCCTAAAATTATGCTTGTTTAAAAACTTGGGCTAACTTGCTTTTGAAAACATACTGACATATTCGTTCCATTCTTCTTATAATTATTTTTTTGTCACTCCCAAGCAGCACACCATTGTATATATCCCCAAAACGGCACTTCTTTGTTAAAGCCATTAGGACAGAAATATTTTTGAGCCAGATGCAATGGCTCATGCCTGTAATGTCAGTACTTTGGGAGGCCTAGGTTAGAGGACTGCTTGAGGATAGGAGTTTGTGACCTGCCTGGGCAACATAGCAAGACCCAGTCTTTACAAATGAAATGAAAATAAAATATAAAATAAACTGGCTGGACAAAGTAGTGCACACCTGTGGTCATAGCTACCAGGAGGCTGAGATGAGAGGACCATATGAACCCAGGAGTTTGGGGCTGAGAATGAGCTATGACTGCACCACTGCACTTCAGCCAGAACTATGGGTTGGTGAGTTAGAAATAAGTTCTCAGTTCTGAATATAATAACTGCTCCTGGCACTCCCCAGAATGAGCTGGGTTTTCTTTTGCCTCTCTATAGTCCCTCTTCCTCAGGAAATACCCCCATGGTTCTGCCCGCTGTGCTATTAATTACACCAATGCTTATTATATGTCAGTTCAGTTTTATCTAGATTCTCCCAAAGTCAGTGCTGAACTTAGTTGTTTGAAAATGTATATATTGTAATAGTTACCAAAAAGACCAAATACAGCTAGATATTTATGCTATTTGTTTTATTTCCATCGTAGGTATATTTCCTTTTAAAATTCATATATATCTTTCTCTAAGGATTGTCTCCGTTTTCAGATGTTAAGCACTTTCTCATGCACACACCACCTAAGCAGCAAAGACAGAGTCCACGTCAGGGAATGTCACATTCAGGATAAGTACCTATTATTCTGTAACTCAGAAGTAGGAAAATGGATGTCCTCAAGCAGATGCTTTTCTTGACAGATACAAAAATTTGACAAGGATCACTGACTGACTTCCAACCCACCATTCATCACTTTTATCTTATTTTGACCCTAAGGGTCCCAGAGGGATAATGGCACTACATTCCTATTTAGAATTCAGATTTCAGATTGCATTTCTTATATCATTGTTTATAAGTAGTGGTTGCACACAGTCGCGATAATACTATGACATTAATCTACATTCCTCGTTAAATCGATTTTTGTCTTCCGTTTTTGAGCTTAGCTACAATTTCTCACACGGTTTCTCTAGGAAGATTCCTCAATGACTGAAACATTTAGAACATGGTCGATTCATAAATACGACACTGGGATTCCCCAATGACTGAAACATTTTGAACATGGTCCATTCATAAATACGACACTGGGATTCCCCAATGACTGAAACATTTAGAACATGGTCCACTCATAAATACGACACTGGGATTCCCCAATGACTGAAACATTTAGAACATGGTCCATTCATAAATACGACACTGGGATTCCCCAATGACTGAAACTTTTAGAACATGGTCCATTCATAAATATGACATTGGGATTCCCCAATGACTGAAACATTTAGAACATGGTCCATTCATAAATATGACATTGGGATTCCCCAATGATTGAAAAATTTAGAACATGGTCTATTCATAAATATGAAGAGCTTGTGTAGAAAGTATAATTTACTTATCCTATTATGCTTAAGAAATTATGTGAAATAATGTGAAAATAATCTTAAAACATTTGCATGCATATTTGCTGCAAGAGTCATCTTTCATTGATACTTAATCATAATCATGGACATGGTGGGTCCCAATAACCAATATTTAATGCAAGACTGTAAATTTAATAGAGAGAAAACCTTATTTATAAATTTTCATGTGTTCTTTTCTTGACAATAAGGAGCTGTGAGATTTGTATTTTAAAAGATACTTAGTAATAAAAACTTTAATTTTTAAAACTTTTATTTTTAAATTCTGCTTAATTGCATAAAAGTTAAAAGGTAATATTTAATATTTAATGAGGCTTATTGAGCTAAATGATGATATGCAGCTTGGGTTATACTTGCAATTATAAGATTTGCTCATTATACCTAAGCAATCTCCTTCACTCAATCTAGCTACCACTAAGGAAGCAAAATTCCCTGAATCATAGTATCAAAGCATTCCATTATGTTTTCTATTAAGTTGTTTTGTTCTTTGAATCATTGTCTATTTTAATTTATCCTTTTAGAAAGAAAACAAATTACTTAACTTGCATTTCCCACTAGAAGCTTCACTACAGCTAGACTTGGAATTGATTTCAGGCCATTTTTTAATAAATGATGGTCCCTAGTGAAAGATAGAATACTTGAGCCATCAATATTGAGTAAATAAAAGGGTTTGGGTAAATAAGAGAGAAGATACCTATTTTTCTCAAATATTTTAAATATCTAATAACCTATTCCTCATCTAAAACAAGCCACAATTACTGGAAATGATGGTCAGAGGAAGGTATTAGCAACCCTGTGTAATACTACATGTCATGTTGGATCACTATTACAGAGAAACAGTTGTCATGCTGCATTTTAGTAATTCTACACATCACCAGAGAAATAGACAACTCTTATAGCCAAAGAAATCCAACGTAGCTACTGTCTACATATTCTTGTTTTAGACCTTTGGTGAAAAAAACTACTATGTGTATTGAATATATTTTACATTAGTTTTATCACAAAAGAAAAATGAGAATTCTATTAGATGCAAATACAAATTCTGAATGACAGGAAAGAAAAATTAAAATCAAAGCTGATCTTAATTAACAAAATGTATTATCTGCTTACATGTATATACAACTGTTCATATACAAAGGCACAGATGCATTTGTGGTTTTGAAAAAATATCTATTTCATTTCAAATCTTCATTGAACAATATTACATATGGCAAGAAAGCTGATCTTTTTGAAGGATCTTTTAAAAAGTGTTAAACTTTATTAGATACTCCAAACTAGCAAAGCTCAACTTCATCACAATTATATAATAACACTGCACACTTTCAATTTTATCTGGAGAAATATATCTATCCCTTGAAATAACTCTGTAAACTTCCTGCTCACAGATTTCATTTCAAGCCTTGAAAATGCAGAAAATCAATGCTGAATATACTTGCCCCGAAAGGAAAAGAAAATTTCAGGGGTGTCAGGATGTTTTATCACATAAAGTACAGAATTGCAATTTGTATCTGAGCAGGCAACACACCTCCAAAAATAATACAATACTTATCACAAAATACATTCACAGATACTAGATTTGGCACAAACCACTCCATACAGCTATTGATGAAATCAGTATTGAAAGCCTTATTCCAAAATCTATGGCCCTTTTCTACTCTCCAACTGACATTTCAGGATGCCACAACCTTGCAGCTCCACTCTCTCATTAATTTCCCCTAAATACCCTTGGCAGAAGAACGAGAAACGTCACATTTTTCATTTAATTTCTAAAGAACATCACATCCTTTAAGAATAGGTTCTTGAAATTTTAAAATGTTAAACATAAAAACCCTAAAGAGACAAACATCCAAAAACATAAAAACCCTAAACAGACAAACGTCCAAAAACTTTTCTTCAAAATCACAACAACTTTATATGCTACGTGTTCCTGTAAAATACCACATACACAAACTCACAGGCACACCCACCCACCCAAAACCCACACACTCGAATTTATATGGCCTCGTAATACCTCACATATATATACATGTCACCAAATGCAACAGAGACACACGCATATATATGGCCTCATAATACCTCACATATATATACATATCATCAATTACAACAGAGAAAAGCCAATTTCAGAAACATGGCTTCAATTTTGATGCATTTACTCACACTTAATTCTATTTCAATTTAACTGCAGAGATATTACAATACCCTGTAACAAAAACCTGACGGAAGATTGTAACAAATTGCTTAAACATCAAACCAAACACTAAACATAATTTCATCACAAAGTGAAATTCGCATCCAACTCGCAAAGAATTAGAAAATCCTTGCACTTACCTTGGCTTTGTCCATTCCCCAGATGACCCCAAAACACCACCGTCATCATCAACAGCCCCGGAGCCCACGTCCACATCCTTCTAGTGACACGCTCGTGTCTTCTGGCCATTGCATCTTAAACTCTGCATATTCAGTGGGGTGGATGTGAAAGTACAATAAATTACATTCTTAGAGAAATACACTACGACTCAAATCCCATATCTAATATGCACTGTGCATTTCTGAATTATCCTGCCTACAAGGAGGTACATTTGAAAATCATGCTTCCCTTTAGGGTTGTCATATTGATGATTAATACGAAAGCTCATTCATTTTTAATCTTTAAGCATTCATCTGAATTCCATTTTTAATATCATTTTCCAAAACAGGCCACTTAACCTATGAATGTTAAAAAGTACTCCCGATATACATATTGGAGTTCAGTCAAGCAAAAGCATGGTGTATGGACACTACTTAAGTATAACTTGATATTTAGGCAAATTGATGAATTTAACATACCATGTAATCTCTACATATATACAAAAGGACTTTTCAACACATTTATGTAAGTTTTGCATAAATACCCTTGAAAATATTCTCAAGTTTTAAGTGGTATTCTAATTATGTCAGTAATTTTAACTGAATAAAGAGATGCATCATGTGCAAAAACTAATCTTGTTTACTTAAAATTGAGAGTAAAATTAATTATAGAAGGTACAAAACACTTGTAATTTTGATTTCAGATATATGACCCACAGGAACCTTCATATATACAAATATTATACACATATATGACAATGTATATTTGAATGTTCATTTTGAAACTGCTTTTCATACTGATACATGAAAATACTTAAATGTCCACCAAAGCAAGGTTATTTATTCATACATTTGAATGATATACAGTAGCTCAAAAGAATAAACTTGAGTTGCATGTACTAATATGGATAAGTGTCCAAAATGAATAGTGAAGCAAAACTAGCAAATTTAATAATGATAAGTTCAAAATTACACCTTTCATATGTAAACATGTGCAATAGTTAAAACTATAAATTTTATGTTGCATAAATATATAATACAGTATAATAACGCATAAGAATGAGAAACACCTTCAAGACTAAAGTTAGGAAATTACAAGACTACAATTTAAATGGTTAGTAGGTGGAATTTTAAATCAGAGGTTACTCCTAAATCCCAATTTTTCCACAGTTGACAAAATAACGGAGTTAAGAAAAATAAACTTAATGATTTCCAGAATGAATGCTTTATTCAAAATGCTACGTAATTACAATTCTAATAAACTTGCAAGGGAATCCAGTCACCCAGAAATTTTTTATGCCTTTCTCCTACATCACGAAAGGGGAAGATTTAATTACCAACTTTGCATTACTTAACGTCAGACTCATAGTATCAGAGCTAAAGAGAAATTTAAGAAACACCTAACTCAACCTCTCCATTTTAAATGACCAAATGAGTTGAGAAGGTTACAATGACATTTCTAAGTTCATATGTAAAAACAGAATTTTGATGACAATGACAGTTTAAGTACTAATAAACACTCCTGGAAAAGTTACTGTAATCCAGGTTATTTGACTGTGCTAAATGCCTTACATTCTTTACCCAATTCAGTTTTCACAGAAATCCTATGAACAAAGCACTTCCAAAATTTACCACTTCACAGCTAAGAAAACAAGGCTTAGAGAAATGCTACACGATCCCCTAGTCATGAGGTTAGTAGGTACCACTGTGGAGACTGAGGCAAAACAGGACGATTTCAAAGCCTATGCTCTGAACAAGTAAACACTAAGCAGGAATTTAGTTCTAGATCTCCCAGTTGTAGTCCAATAATCAGCCAAAAAATGGTGCTGAGAAGAGGGGAAAGAAAGATGTCTTGTATGTGGAGCCTCATGTATTTGATCCCAAATACATCTTCATATTGAAAATCATTAGAGCACAAGGCAAAAGAATTATTAGTTTGTTTCTAAAATCATCAACCTTTCCCAAGTTGAACATACAAATATATTTTATCATATATATACTATATGTGTGTATAGCGTGTGTTTATCTAAGTATTCCTGTGGTTTATATATCTGGATGTGGAATTACAAGTGTTTTGTGGTTTATTATTTATTTATTATTATACTTTGAGTTTTGGGGTACATGTGCACAATGTGCAGGTTTGTTACATATGTATCCATGTGCCATGTTGATGTGCTGCACCCATTAACTCGTCATATAGCATTAGGTGTATCTCCTAATGCTGTCCCTGCCCCCTCCCCCCACCCCACCACAGTCCCCAGAGTGTGATGTTCCCCTTCCTGTGTCCACGTGTTCTCATTGTCTCCCTCTGTTGCTCTGGCTGGAGTCAGTGGTGTGATCATAGCTCACTTCAGACTCCAAGTCCTAGGCTCAAGCGATACTTTTGCCTCGGCCTCTCAAGTAGCTCGGACTACAGGCACGCACCACCATCCCCGGCTAATTTTTTTACAGAGATGGGTCCCACCGTGTTGCTTGACTGGTCTCAGCCTCCTTAAGTCAAGGGATCCTCCCACCTGGACTTCCGAAAGCACTGAGATTACAGGTGTCAGCCACCGTGCGTTTTTTGATTTCTTCAATTAATTTTACTTATACACTTGATTACACAAGATTAATTTTGTGTACATAATGAATCTCTTTTGAGGTTTAAGTTACTGATTAATTAGAGTACCACTTAACAAGCGTGTCATCCCAGCACTTTGGGAGGCTGAAGTGGGCGGCTCACCTGAGGTCAGGCATGAGCCACCGTGCCCGGCTTACACACATTCTTTTCACTCCTGCTTGCAGATCTCTGTTCCCTTCTAATTCCAGTGGAACCACTTTCACTTAGTATCAAAATATCCAGATCCACTCATCAAAGTGTAAATAATCCTCCAGCAAATTACCTTTGCAAATCTATTTTTATGTAATATTTCCTTAACTTCTTCTTACCTACATCCAGTAGTCATTTTACACGGCAGAATTTTTTCTATTTTATATAGAACTGAGGCAGTATTTGAAAAAAATCTCAAAACACTCTTCAGGAAGGACTGGCATCTAAAACACCAGTTCCAATATATATTTCAGTAACATTTTAAAGGACAGATGCTTTTCAAAATGTTATTATAATTTAAAAAAATGTAACCTTCCTCTCTGAGTTCATGTTTATGGAAAACTAATATTTCATAAATGCCAAGTTACTATGATGTATTATCTAAATGCTGCCCCTGCCATTCTATAAATACAAAAATCATAACCTTCTAACTAACTTTGGTATTAGTCAACAACTGTGCTGATGAAAAGTAAAATCAATTCATTTAAAATAATTTTCCATGAACAAAATCAAGTAACTTGTAAGTAGTATGGTAGATGAACCAAAAAATAAAGTAACATTAACCAGAAAGACATGCCATGGACTTCTCTAATCTTTTTTTGGAACACCCTTTTCATGCATATGAAAATAAAAATTAAATATAAAATACCTACTTTATGTATGTACTTTTACTTGTGTCTATTGTTCTTTAAAGATTAAAATAACTCCTAAAGCCTGGATAGCTGAGCCCATTGTGCTCTTCTGCCCATAAAATAGATCGGATGTGCAGTGAAAGAGGTAAAACTTAGGCTTTCAGGTTAGTTATGACGATGGAAACACAATTCTATTCAATAGTGTTCATCTTGGTCTTTCAAATGTTTAAGGTCACAAGGCAAAAGAGAACAGACTTTAAGAATGTTCGTGTATTACTTCTCGTCTTACCCAATAGCTACATTAGTTCAATTAGGCCAGTGTTTTGGAGTAAACAGCACTGTGAAATGTGTCGTGGAGTCCGGAGGCTCCACCACCTACCTCCATGTAGTTGTTCTGTCCGATGGAGCCTAGAGTAATACCTTAGGAGATGCATTACATCTACAGGTACCAACCAGGAAGGGTAGTCTTGAATTAAATGGCTTTAGAACACGTTATAAGAGCAAATCGAAGCTTCTAGGTATTAGAACCACTTCAATCACAGAGCGTCTCTGGGTTCTATCTGTGGCCAGCATCAAGTATCTGTCTGCCCTCCCCGAATGCTTTCTCTCATCATGTGGATCTTCTAGATGGTCTTATTCTTCCCCAGCCAGCCAACTTGATCAACAAGCCTAGGTATATTAGATATGTATAAAGTTGGTTCTTAAATAAAGTCCATTTCTGTATCTAGGTAAGTAATGTCTTCAGACTTACAATTTCATTGATATCTAGAAAGAGTGACTCTAGTTAGCTTCTAGTGTCAGTTTTTCTAGCAGCTTCTTTAAAAACAAAAATCCTCTCTGGAACAAAGCTTCCTTGCAAGTATTGCTGTTGGCAATAGTCCTCTTTACTGAAATGCTTATCCGGTGAAACTTGCGCTGTGCCAGTGAGCCTGCAGGTTGATGGTCCTTTTGTTCAACTTCTCCATTATAAAGCAACCTCTCTGATCACCCTTTTAAAACTAAAGACCAAAGAATCAAATGAGATCAGGAAGTGACCAGAGCTCACAGGTCATCAACTCCTCTTCTTAGCATATTATAGCACACAGTCTAAGCCCGAAAAACACAGCAGAACCCATTACAGCTCTCGAGTTCCAGTTATTAACATTGATTTTTTCCAATGGGAAATTTTCATTAGAAGCTATCACAGGACTCACATTCAGTAATAACTTAGATTAGGATACATACTGGAGCCTTTGTCCTTAGAGTAGGTGCCACTGAGTCACTATTAAAAGGAGTCTTTTTGATCTTAGTAAATTCTCACAGGGCTTATCTCAGTCTAAACTGTAACTGGCCTTTACTAGTGATGTCATGTGTAGTTCAAATTAATATTGTAATGTATATAAATTGTATATATAGGTATAATACATGCATGTATTTACAATTATTTATTTTATTTTATTTTTTAATAAGATAAAAGTTAGAGGTTAAAATATGACTCTAGGCCATTGTGCTTTAGAATGAAGAGCACAGACATGGGTTGGAAATGTAAATTTTGGCCCAATTTAATTTCTGTGACAAATTCATTAATGTCTTCAAGGTTCAGGCTCTATGTATGAGACAAATGAAAACAGCTCTAAGATTCCTGAAAACCCTAAAATATTAAAATTCCACTCTGCCATTAGTTCAGATAAATCATTTGCCAATTTGCCCCACAAGAACCAGGCATCTTTAAATGGTAACACAACATGCACTTCTCTCTCCCAAAGTGTGGTGCATAAACGTTCTGCTTCTCAATAACACAGGATGCCTGCTAAAATGTGCTGTCAGGGGGATTAGTAAGGAAATGTTGTATCAAAACTTCTGCAGATGTGGCCCTGAAATACACATTGTAATAAATCCTCCAGGCCTCTCAAGTTAGGAATAACTGGTTTATAAAATTGTACTTACTTAAAAATTATAGATAAACAGATTTCACCGTAACCCATTCTTTCTGTTCTGAATGAAATAAGGCTCTATATTCAGACTGAATTTTCAGTGAAAAACAACTTAAAATAGTGACAAATCATCTATAAGTTTAAATGAATATAACTAGGAGACCTGAAAACTCAGGTTTAGCAGTCATCTTCCAACAGTTTGAGAGCCCACAGGAGGCACAGAGCCCTCATGTCTCTCCAGAGAAGCAGGGTGATTCTTCCCCCTAAACACCATGCAATTCTTGAAGTGAGTGAAAGCATCCCTGCTCACACTGATACCCTCTCAAGTGAACTCAAAGTTAAGCCATCTCCAGCCAGACCAGATATCCTGGCCCATATCTCATTCATTAATATATGTTGAGAAGCCTTTGTTTCTTGGAAACTACATGAAGTGAATAGGCTGTGGACTCCACTGGACATAGTGGTCTATATTTAACCAATTCCCTTCACACATATGTATCAGATGCTCTCTTAGTTACGGAGCTGCAGTGGTGAATAAGAAAGCCACAGTCCTGTACTCCCAGGGTTTCAATTCTGAAGACGAAGACAGGCACAGAAACCCAACTGAGCAAAGAGAAGAGATTATTACAAAATGTGTTCACATGCAAAGTGAAGCAAGGGACTGAATATACAACAAGGGTTTTGGGGCGAACATTAGATACAATCTTAATTCAGATTATATAAGATTCATACATATAATTTTTATATATAGATATATTAATTTGGGCCGGGCGTGGTGGCTTATGCCTGTAATCCCAGCATTTTGGGAGGCCAAGGCGGATGGATCACTTCAGTCCAGGAGTTTCAGACCAGTCTGATCAACATGGCAAAACCCCATCTCTACTAAAAATAAAAAAGTTAGCCGGGTGTAGTGGTGTGCGCTTGTAGTCCCAGCTACTCAGGAGGCTGAGAAAGGAAAACTGCTTGAACCCAGGAGGCAGAGGTTTCAGTGAGCCAAGATTGTGCCACTGCACTCCAGCCTGGGTGACACAGCAAGACCCTGTCTCAAAAGAAAAAGAAAAAAAGAAATATTAATTTGGATTATACAGATTCTAACCACTTCTTTCAAGTGAGAATATTTAAGGTAAGACCTGAGAATAAAAAGAGTTAGCTTTTCATACACTACAGAAAGATTCGTCTTTTAGGAAAAACCCCCAGTGTTCATGGACCCTAATATATGAGCAAGATCTTGGCATGTAGAAGAAACCTGTGAATTGGATGAAATGAAAAACTGAAAAGTAGGAATCTGGATGAAGTACAGAAGGGAGAAAGACTAATGTGAGACGTGGCTGAAAGAGAAGGATATGTGAAACAGTACAGGTCTTCATTAGTAATGATGAGGAACATAAATGTTAGTCCAAGTACACCAGAAAAGTGGGAGAGTTGGAAACTGAAAGACATGTTAAGAGATCACTTTGGTTTCTCTGTAGCTAACAGGGTGTAGGAGATTAAGAATTAAAGTAGGTTGACTAAGGATGACCTAAGAAAATAAGCATAGGTAAGAAAATATGTGGCTCTGGCTAGGCTGGGGACATTGGAAATCAAAAGAGGTGGAGGAAATTACAGATGTATTTGGAACCAAAATATTTTTTAAATGAATGTTGAATTGGATATTGTCAGAATATTGAGGAAGGGCCAAAAATGACTTATAAGCGTCTAGCATGGCTGGCAGTGCCACTTACTGACATGTGGGAAACCAGGACATGTTACCTCTGAATTATTCGAGTGCTATTGTCATGTAAATCATCAACTCCCAGAATAAAGGTCTGGGCCAAACTCTAAGACTGGAAATTATGAGCTGTTTAGTAGTGTTTAGAGCTTAGAGAGAGTATGTGTGTGGAGAGAAAAGAAGAGCAATTAGGACAGAACCCTTAGAAACATCAATATTTAAAATTTGGGAAGAGAAACAGAAACAAATAAATTGTGGGAAAATGAAGCTCAGGGTAGTTGCAAGGGAATGCTAAAAATGAACTATGGCATTTGAGGAGAAAAACGTGGAAACTGAAAGCAAGAGAGTACGGATGGATCGTGAGGGAGCAGCAGCAGCTGTGTCCTAAGAAGAGTCTCAGTGAAAATGAAGGGTTGTAGGAATGAGGACATCTGGGCCAACGAGCTGGCAAGGAGTGATGTCCAGGAGGCAGAATATTTGCATCTAGATCCTGGTGGTATATACCCTTATAGAAAATGTTTCAGATTTGATGACAATAAAGTGGAGGAAAGAAAAAAAGTAATGGAAACAAAGATGTCAAAAAACGGGGAACCGAGGTTTGTACTGGTCCTTTCACGTGAAAGCTGAGCCACTAAAATGATGGCTGAACTTGCCTGAAGATGATATTGAGCAAAAGATCTACAGCCTTAAATAAATGGCAAGAGGCCAGGTGCAGTGGATCATGCCTGTAATCCCAGAACTTTGGGGGGCTGAGGCAGGCATATCACCTGAGGTCAGGAGTTCGAGACCAGCCTGGCCAACATGGCGAAACCCCGTCTCTACCAAAAATACAAAAATTAGCTGGGTGTGGTGGTATGCACCTGTAATCCCAGTTACTCAGGAACCTGAGGCAGGAGAATCACTTGAAACCGGGAGGAGGAGGTTGCAGTGAGCCGAGATCACACCATTACACTCCAGCATGGGTGACAGAGCAAGACTCCATCTCAAAAAAAAAAAAAAATAAGACCAGAGTGCCCAGGAGGGAGGTCTGTTGATGATGGTAATACCAAAGGGGCATGGCCGATATTTCCAAGGGGTTTGAGTTTCAAAGGAACAGTCTAATTTGCAAGGAGCGGAGAAATTAACAGTCTAGAAGTTGTAACGGGAACCAAGAACAACCACCTCGGCTTCCAGCCATAGGTATGTGGAGGGTGAGAAAAAGACCTGTCTCAATTTATGAAAGCTAGAGGAAAAACTGCACTTTAGTATCAACCAACTTTTGTTTTAAGATAATTACAAACCAATATGGAACTTAGCAAGAGTCAATTTTGACAGTTTCCTGCAGCTTAGTAAATTCTGCACAAAATTAAGATTTAACACAAAAGTAGAGAAAAATTTTAATGGCATAGCACATTTCTTCACAATTCCTTAAACCAAATAATTCCCTGTTCTTCTAACTCTCACCTTACACTATCAACTAGGCTTCTTATTCAATGAACGGTTTAAGTCTACTAAGACACACACACACACACACACACACGTCTTATCCAGCTGCAGATCTCATTTTTGAAGGTACACTGAAAGTACATAGATCATTCTATAATCATCAACTATGAAGATTGTGAGCAACTGGAACAAGTATTCTTGGAAAAGAAGTTTCCTGTGTATAAGAAAAAAAAGAGTCCAACTCTGGGAACTGACTTGGCTGAGTCATCATTATATGCCACTGGCAAGAAATCAAGAAGTAACTCAGGACTGATAAACTTTGTTAAAGGAAATGGAAACAGCCTATCTGTGAGGCTTAATTCTTGATAATCTGGCCAAGATATAGCATCTGGATAAGAGTTCACTGACTCAACTAAATTTTGTGAAGGTGAAGTACTTGTTAAAATGAAAGATCTATTTAGAGAGAAATAAGTAGACATAATGTCTGCACTATGGATAGGTGTATACCTGTTTTTTGCAAAAACAGTTTGTATCTTTGAAATGCTGGTTTGCCCTGGACAGAGCTAACTTAAATAGAGACCTGGCGCGGTGGTTCATGCCTGTAATCCCAGCACTTTGGGAGGCCGAGGAGGGTGGATCATGAGGTCAGGAGATCGAGACCATCCTGGCTAACACGGTGAAACCCCGTCTGTACTAAAAATGCAAAAAATTAGCCGGGCATGGTGGCGGGCACCTGTAGTCCCAGCTACTCTGGAGGCTGAGGCAGGAGAATGGTGTGAACCCGGGAGGCGGAGCTTGCAGTGAGCCGAGATCGTGCCACTGCACTCCAGCCGGGTGACAGAGAGAAACTCCGTCCCCAAAATATATATATATAGTTTTTTTATATATATATGTATATATACCCAAAGGATTATAAGTCATGCTGCTATAAAGACACATGCACACGTATGTTTATTGTGGCACTATTCACAATAGCAAAGACTTGGAACCAACCCAAACGTCCAACGATGATAGACTGGATTAAGAAAATGTGGCTGGATACATATGTAACAAACCTGCACATTGTGCATATGTACCCTAAAACCTAAAGTATAATAAAAAAAAAAGAAAATGTGGCACATATACACCATGGAATACTATGCAGCCATAAAAAAGGATGAGTTCATGTCCTTTGTAGACACATGGATGAAGCTGGAAACCATAATTCTCAGCAAACTATCACAAGGACAAAAAAAACCAAACGCTGCATGTTCTCACTCATAGGTGTGAATTGAACAATGAGAACACATGGACCCAGAAAGGGGAACATCACACTCCGGGGCCTGTCATGGGGTGGGGTGAGGGGGAGGGACAGCATTTGGAGATATACCTAATGTAAATGATGAGTTACTGGGTGCAGCACACCAACATGGCACATGTATACATATGTAACAAACCTGCACGTTGTGCACATGTGTCCTAGAACTTAAAGTATGTATATATATATATATATATATATATATATATATATATATATATATATATATATAAAGAGAAAACCATTAAAGAAAGGCTATAATACACAGGAACACACAGACATACATACACCTGTGTGTCTATATCTTCAGTTATCACACTTTTTCTATACAGACTCCACACGAGACAAACATGTTACATTTTATGAGAAACTATAAGTGGAAAGAGGAGAATTTGTGAAATCAATATAGAATGTTCCTTGTTTAGCATAATTCTAACTGTTTCTCATTAGAGGTCTGAGTATCAATCTGTATTATATGTGGCCATGCTGGCATTTGGGAAATTCCACAAGAAACTTTTTAAATATGAATTTGGAAAAGGGAAAAGGATTTTTAAAGTGTCTTTTTTTGTTCTGCATTCTATGTGGAACATCTATTTTGTGCTAACTGCTCGTGTTAGCTTGTGATTGCCTGTGACTATGTGGAAGATATACTTTACGTGACTATGTGAGCAATAGTCTTAAAGTTAAGAAATCTAAAATTTGGTTGGTTTAGTTGCTAATTAGGTAAATTACCTTGTAATGGTTACTTAACCTCTCAAAGATTAATTATCTTCAGTGGTACATTGAAGGTTCCATTCATATTGATTTTAGTAGACTTATCCTACTAAAAAGTAAATTTAACAGAAATTATTCTAGACCTCATTATTTCAGGAGACCCCACCCCAGCTTTTATTCCTAACTTCAAGAAATGCAGAGAAATTTAAAAATTCGATGTTCTCCCAATTCAACAGAATATAACTGAACTAAATCGATTTATGTATAATTCATTATTTCAACCTTTAACGCTATATCCGAGCGGTTTGTTTTCACCATAAAGTTATAGCTGTTTAGGCCAATAATTAAAGAGGACCTTGATAGAGAATGACAAGAGAGGATGATCACCCTATTGTCTATCTTCCAGCTGTTTTCAATGCCCTGAAGTTTTATTCACACCCAAATATTAGAATCTTATCTGAGAGAGCGTACTCAAATGATGAATCATGCTAATTTCTCAAGAAAAGTGTTACAGAATAATAAATGCCTTTCTGGTCAAAGCACTGATGCTCTGGAAATAATCTTTATCCAAATGAGGTACAGGAATTGTTAGGACTATTAAAAGTTTGTATATGATATCTGCCAGGTTCGACTGAGCTTCACTTAAAATCTACCATATTAGGGCCAAGTGTAATGACTCAAATTAGTGAACTTAAAAATTGTTTTAAAATGTTTCCTGGAGACATTTCAAATATTGCTCTCTGATTTATCACTGTTACTTTTGCTGAATTCAATTTGATGCCAAGATTTATTCAGATTAATCAAATGCCATAAACTCTGATACCTAATGTTCCTTAACACCTTAAGAACTTTTAAACAGATCAAATGTTGAAGATACGCTTTTAGTGAAACTGTACCTAAGCACATGAATTCTATTGAATATAGCTTTTTAGAAGACTAACAAAGAAAGAAGACTTAGGAAATTCGGAAACATTTTTTAAACCTTCTAGAGGGAATTAAACTACTGAAAAATAATTTCAATTGGTGAATCTAATGGCATTAATCAGAAGATAAGAAAAAAGTAACCATAAAACTTTATGGGGGTAATATTTGCTATGAGGATCAGGAAAAACAACTAATGGATATTAGGCTTAATATCTGGGTGATGAAATAAACTGTACAACCAATCCCATGGCATAAGCTTACCTCTGTAACAAACCTACACTTGTACCCCTGAACTTAAAAGTTAAAATTTAAATAAATAACGTTGTGCTATTAATTTCAACCAGAGCCTTTCCAAGGTGCAGGGAACTTTTGAGAATTTTATTTCTTGCAAAAGGAAACTTGATTCCTTGCTTAGGGCCTTCCTAGGAAAACCTCTATTCTTTGGAGAAGCATCATACTCCTACAATATTTAAGGACCATCATATTTGTCAGACTTTTTTTCTGTTTTACTGTGAGCAGTTTACAGAACATAAAGAAAAATCAAATCCGAAGGTGCACTACACGTGTTTTATCAAAAGGAACATTTTTGTGTACTTTTAAGAAAATACGACAAATTGAGTTTTCTGACCTATTACCAAGTTAGACATCTTGAGTGAATTGAATCTGTTGTAATCCTGTTTGGTTTTCATCCCATGGCTCTGGAAAACTGACATTTATCTCCAATTTTTCAACTCTGCTTCTTTCCAGTACCTCATCTATACGACTATTATAGTACTTTTCATCTGCTTCTACCACTACACTATGGCTGCATTACTTTTAACACAGTGTCCCACATGTTACCCATTTCTACCTTATATAAAGAGTAGAAATTGAATTGTAATTGAGTATCCAGTTGCCTCATATTCAGGTCTTCAACTGAAATAACTCCAGCTATCTCAAAACTTCAACCCTCTCTGGAAGTATTGGACCAAATTATCCCAGATTATAGCACTCTCAGGCTAAAATTACTAATGCTTCTATAGTTTCAGAGACTGTATCAGGTTATTCAACACAACATTCCATGCACCATTCCAGCCTCATATAATCAGAGGACACTTAGACGACTTTAATAGCCTTCAAAAGACACCCTCCTCTTTTACTTATATATATATTTATTTATCTATTTATTTAATGGAGACAAGGTCTCACTCTGTCACCCAGACTGGAGCGCAGTGGCATAATCACGGTCCACCGCAGCCTGCACCTGCCGGGCTCCGATCCTTCCACCGCAGCCTCCTGAGTGGCTGGGACCACAGGCGCCGCCACCACGTCTGCCTGGTTTTTGTATTTTTGTGGAGATGGGGTTTCACATGTTGCCCAGGCTGATCTGAGACTCCTGGGCTCAAGAGATCCACCTGCCCCGGCCTCCCAAAGTGCTGGGATTACATGAACGAGCCATTGTGCCCAGCCGGTCCCGCCCGGTTTTTAACCTTCGTACTGTTTATATAATCATCCTTCACAAAATAGAACACTTCATTACTCGATGGTTCTCATTATTCTAATATGAAGAACTATATTAAGAAAATAAATTCCTGGCCGGGCGCGGTGGCTCACACTTGTAATCCCAGCACTTTGGGAGGCCGAGGCGGGCGGATCACGAGGTCAGGAGATCGAGACCACGGTGAAACCCCGTCTCTACTAAAAATACAGAAAATTAGCCGGCGTGGTGGTGGCGCCTGTAGTCCCAGCTACTCGGGAGGCTGAGGCAGGAGAATGGCGGGAACCCGGGAGGCAGAGCATGCAGTGAGCCGAGATCGCACCACTGCACTCCAGCCTGGGCGACAGAGCCAGACTCCAGCTCAGACAAAAAAATAAATCAATAAATTTCCAATATTTCCTAGCATATCCAATTTAATTCTATACATCACATAAAAATAAAAGCCATCTTACTGTGTTAGTTTCTTACTGCTGTTACAGTAAATTAACATAAACTCAGAGGCTTAAAACAACACATTTTTTTTCTTTATACTTCTGGGGGTCAGAAGTCCAAAATGGGTCTTAGTGTGCTAAAATCAAGGTATCATCAAGTGTATATTTTGTCTAGAGATTCCAGGAGAGAATTCACCAGGTTTGAGGGGTCACATGTATCCCTGAGCTCTTGGCCTCTGCACATCTTGGACACAGCACATCACTTCAGCCTCGGCTCCAGTTTACCCAAGCTCTTCTGCTCACTCTGGTCTCTCCGCCTTCCTGTCTGAAGGTTCTTTGTGACTACAGTGGGCCCACCTAGATAATTCAGGATAATCGCTCCAGTTTAAGGTGAGGTGATTAGCAATCTTAATTCCACCTCTAACCATAATGCTTCCATGCTGCCTAACAACACATTCAAAAGGTCATCCTGCTAAGGGTCATTATTCTACCTACACACTAAGTGACTGAGAAAAAGTAAAGTTATCTATCATGCCTTACCTATGGCGAGGAAATAATAACTTATAATGATTTATCTACGAAAACCTGTTTTTAAAAGCTTTGGTCCTAGTCTATTGATTAAAGTTTTGGTATATTCCAGATAAATTTCATGTCCTTGATGCTAACACATTGTGCACAGTAGATGGCCTTTTTAAAATAGTACTGCATAAAGGAATATTTAAGGTTGTCTGGACAATAGAAAAGGAACTTTAGTTGCTATGCCACAAAAGGCCGGATTTCTGCACATTACACCTCCTACCAGTGCACACATGTGCCAAACTCCTTCCTGAAAGCCTGGTTTATGTTTCCTATGTGCTTAGCAATAGTTTTACTCTCACGACTGTTTATATTAAGTCCTATTTTTTAAAGCATATCCTCATTTGTTTGTTTTCCTGAGCCTCTGAACTGGATTTCATCTGGTATGTATTGCACAGGTTTGCACACTTGATTGTACGCTACCTAAAAGCATCCTCTTGTGTTCTGGACACGGTTATTTTTCTCCATGGTAAGGTGATAAGTGACTTCTCTGAGGACTTGCCACCTTAGAATGCAGTGGTGACATCACCTGCTCAGGCTCTGTCTGCAATGTGGAATTTAGTATTTTCCAACTTCTGGTCTAACTTGAACTTCATAATTAAGCAGAGCCGCCTTTTGAGGGAACAGTAGGGTGTCTGCCCCTAAACGTCTGTGTAAATGCAGAGACACATTTGGGAACATAACTGACTTTTACGTACAGAAGCCAGATGCATTTCATGACCATGCATGCTTAGGGAAGCAAGTTCATCTCATCTATCACAATAAGCATCTGTGCCACTAAATTCCACTGCAGGATACTTTTCACACTTAGACAACAAAACATTTAAGGAAATAAAAGCTCTTTCCAATAAAAATGTGCATCAAATACTGTGTGTATGTTTAAAAAAAAACCTTCCTCTATAAGATAAGGCCACAGGAACTACTAAAAAAGCATTCTTGAAATACATTTTCTGATAGGAATCTAGGCCCTTGCCTTATATAAGATTTAAGGAAAGTGATGTGTGTGTCTTTATACTTGAAAGGCTGTTTTCAACAGCAAAGGGTATGCTTTGAGGTATCAATATAGTTTTGAGAATGCAAAAGTTTAAAAGAAATGGAATGCATATTCTCCAGGTATGAATATGCAATTGTCATTATTTTCCTACCATCTACTAGATTAGAAACAGAAGAAAAATTATGGAAATGTCTGTTTTCCCTCAATAGGAGTACCTATTTATTAAAGTTAATTAATTACTATTCTTTAAACATTTTCAAAATAGACTCATAAGTGACAACTTTCAGAGAAAACAAGGGTTTTTGGATGTAAATATTTACTTATAACATGGATAAAATAATTTTGTTAAATATTAACTCCATATTCATAATGTTCTCTATTGTTTTTGCATTTTGTTTAACAATAGAGAATCTAAGACATTTAGTGTTCATGAGTTTCATACAGTTTCCTGTCAATGTACTTTGTCTTTTTTTTATTGGACTACTAATCATTTATTTATGATTTGTTGGAACTACTCATATTTTAAATATGTCAAGTGAACTGCAAGCACTTGTTGCTGATTTGATATTTGCTTTTTACACATATTCATTGTATCCTCTGAAAAAGAAAAGTTTTATATTTTAACAAATTCCAATCCATAAATTTTTTTTTAAATTTTCTGTTATTGGTTAGGGCTATGTTTGGATATTTAATTTTAACCGTAATGTTGCAAGTGATATTTGTCTATGGTATTTTTTCTTTATATTTTGGAAAAGTGTATTTGACATCCACTATGGAATTAATATTTATTAATGACATATTATACCTTTGTGCAACTATAAAATACATATAGCCAATTATCTGAACACCATTTTATGAACTGTTTATCACTTATCCACTGATTTGAAACACTATCTTTATCATATATTGGATTTTAGGTTTATCGAGATTATGTAACATGAAATTATTTAATTATGAAATTATGTGAATTCAAGCATGACAGTCAGCTCTTCTTCCCCACCACTACCCTGTAAAAGGATGGATGGAATAATTGCTTCCCTATGGCTTAAGTGTATGAGAGGTATACAACATGGTCTTGATGAAGTGGGAACTACACAGAAACTGTTTTTGGTCCTGAAATGTACTCCAGCTTTACCAATTTGTTCTACACATATACCATTGAGGGTAGAAGCTGAATTTTGCTAATGATTATATTTACACTACTTAACATTGTGCCAGATACTGAGTAGATGCTTAGAAACATGTTTAATGACTTGTTTTATTGATAGAGACCTGATTATCTGCTGTAGTGGTGCTATCTCATTCAGAATCATTTTGACCAGCCTTTCTCCATCATGAATAAAACACTTATTTACACACTTGTGTACATGCACATGTGCATAGAAACACACACACCCTTTGCAGAGACAAACTGCATCGAAAGCATGTACAAACATTATAGTATTTTTGTTGATTCTGACCTGATTCTGATTCTATTGTATACATTTTCATTCTGATCACAATAACAATAAAAATAGAAAACTATAAGTTGTGAAGCTGGAAGATGCAGAACATGAAAGATCGAATTACCAATTTTTTTTTCTATTTTCTTTAGTTGGCTGCTGATAAAATCAGAAAAGAAATGGACACAAAAATGAAAGTATGCAATGTGTGTGCGTGTGTGTGTGTGTGTATCACATGCACTCGTTTCCATGATGTACATATGGAATTTCATAACCAGCCAAACTAAGCTTCATAAGTGAATGAGAAATAAAATCCTTTACAGACAAGCAGATGCTGACAGATTTAGTCACCATCAGACCTGCCTTCCAAGAGCTCCTAAAGGAAGCACTAAACATGGAAAGGAAAAACCAGTACCAGCCTCTGCAAAAACACACCAAAATATATAAACCAATGAAACTAGGAAGAAACTGCTTCAACTAATGTGCAGAATAACCAGCTAACATCATGATGACAGGACCAAATTCACACATAACAATATTAACGGTAAATATAAATGAGCTAAATGCCCCAATTAAAAGACATACACTGGCAAATTGGATAAAGAGTCAATACCCACAGGTGTGCTGTATTCAGGAGACACATCTCACTTGCAAGGTCACACATAGGCTCAAAATAAAGGGATGGAGGAATATTTACCAAGCAAATGGAAAGAAAGAAAAAAAAAGCAGGAGTTGCAATCCTAGTCTCTAATAAAACAGACTTTAAACCAACAAGGATAAAAAAGGACAAAGAAGGGCATTACATAGTAGTAAAGGGATCAATGCAACAAGAAGAGCTAAGTATCCTAAATATATATATATGCCAAATACAGGAGCACCAGGATTCATAAAACGAGTTCCTAGAGACCTACAAGGAGACTTAGACTCCCACACAATAATAGTGGGAAACTTTAACAACCCACTATCAATATTAGACAGATCAACAAGAAAGGAAATTAACAAGGATATTCAGACTTGAACTCAGCTCTGGTCCAAGTGGACCTAATAGATACCTACAGAACTCTCCACCCCAAATCAACAGAATATACATTCTTCTCAGCACCACATAGCACTTATTCTAAAATCAACCACATAATTGGAAGTAAAACACTCCTCAGCAAATGCAAAAGAATGAAAATCATAACAAACAATCTCTCACACCACAGTGTAATCAAATTAGAACTCAGAATTAAGAAGCTCACTCAAAACTGCACAACTACATGGAAACTGAACAACCTGCTTATGAATGACTACTGGGTAAATAGCAAAATTAAGGCAGAAATAAATAAGTTCTTTGAAACCAATGAGAACAAAGACACAACATATCAGAATTTCTGGGATACAGTTAAAACAGTGTTTAGAGGGAAATTTACAGCATTAAATGTCCACATTAGAAAGTGGGAAAGATCTAAAATAGACACCCTAACATCACAATCAAAAGAAGCAATGGAAAACACATTAAAAACCTAGTATAAAACAAGAAATAACTAAGATCACAGCAGAACCGAATGGGAGAGAAACACAAAAAAACCTTCAAAAAAAAATCAATGAATCTAGGAGTGGGTTTTTTGAAAAGATTAACAAAATAGATAGACCGGTAGCCAGACTAACAAGGAAGAAAAGAGAGAAAGATCAAATAGACACATTAAAAAACGATAAAGGGGATATCACCACTGATCCCACAGAAATACAAACTATTATTAGAGAATACTGTAAACACCTCTACACAAATAAACTAGAAAATCTAGAAGAAATGGATAAAGTCCTGGACACATACACCCTCCCAAGACTGAAGCAGGAAGAAGTCAAATCCCTGAATAGACCAATAACAAGTTCTGAAATTGACTCAGTAATTACTAGCCTACCAACCAAAAAAAGCCCAGGACCAGATGTCTTCACAGCCGAGTTCTACCAGAGGTACAAAGAGGAGCTGGTACCATTCCTTCTGAAACTATTCTGAACAATAGAAAAAGAAAGACTCCTCCCTAAATCATTTTATGAGGCCAGCATCACTCTGATTCCAAAACCTGGCGGAGACCCAATAGAAAAAGAAAATTTCAGGCCAATATCACTGATGAACATCGATGCGAAAATCCTGAATAAAATACTGGCAAGAGAATCCAGCAGCACATCAAAAACTTATCCACCACGATCAAGTTGGCTTCATGCCTGGCATGCAAGGCTGGTTCAACATATGCAAATCAATAAACATAATCCATCACATAAACAGAACCAATGACAAAAACCACATGATTATCTCAATAGATGCAGAAAAGGCCTTCAATAAAATTCAACACCCCTCATACTAAAAACTCTCAATAAACTAGGTATTGATGGAACATATCTCACAAAAATAAGAGCTATTTATGACAAATGCATAGCTAATATCATGCTAAATGGCCAAAAGCTGGAAGCATTACCTTTGAAAACTGGCCCAAGAGTAGGATGCCCTCTCTCCCCACTCTTATCAACATAGTATTGGAAGTTCTGGCCAGGGCAATCGAGTAAGAGAAAGAAATAAAAGCATGCAAATAGGAAGAGAGGAAATCAAATTGTCTCTGTCTGCAGATGACATGATTGTATATTTACAAAACGCCACCACCTCAGCCCAAAAATTCCTTAACCTGATAAGCAACTTTGGCAAAGTCTCAGGATATAAAATTAATGTGCAAAAATCACAATCATTCTTATATACCAATAACAGACAAGCAGAGAGCCAAATCATTAGTAAACTCCCATTCACAATTGCTATAAAGAAAACAAAATACCTAGGAATACAACCTACAAGGGATGTGAAGGACCTCTTCAAAGAAAACTACAAACCAGAGCTCAAGGAAATGACAGGACACAAACATATAGAGAAACACTCCATCCTCATGGATAGGAAGACTCAATATCATGAAAATGGCCATATTGCCCAAAGTAATTTATAGATTCAATGCTATTCCCATCAAGCTACCATTGACTTTCTTCACAGAACTAGAAAAAAACTATGTTAAATTTCATATGGAAGCAAAAAAGAGCCTGTGGAGCCAAGGCTAACCTAAGCAAAAAGAACAAAGCTGGAGGCATGACGCTGCCTGACTTCAAACTATATTACAAAGCTAAAGTAACCAAAACAGCATGGTGCTAATACCAAAACAGATATATAGACCAATGAAACAGAATAGAGGCCTCAGAAATAACACCACACATCTACAACAATCTGATCTTCAACAAACCTGACAAAAGCAAGCAATGGGGAAAGGATTCCCTATGTAATTAATGGCGCTGGGAAAACTGGGTAGCCATATGCAGAAAAGAGAAACTAGACCCCTTCATTATACCTTATAAAAGAATTAACTCAAGGTGGATTAAAAACATAAATGTAAAACCTAAAACTATAAAAACCCTAGAAGAAAACCTAGGCAATATGATTCAGGACATAGGTGTGGGCAAAGACTTCATGACTAAATCACCAACAGCACTTGAAACAACAGCCAAAATTGACAGATGGAATCTAATCAAACTAAAGAGCTTCTGCTCAGTAAAATAAACTATCACAAGAGTGAACAGGCAACCTACAAAATATGAGAAAATTTTTGCAATCTATCCATCTGACAAAGGTCTAATATCCAGAATCTAGAAGGAACTTAAACAAATTTACAAGAAAAAAAAAACGAACAACCCCATCAAAAAGTGGGCAAAGGATATGAACAGACACTCCTCAAAAGAAGATATGTATATGGCCAATAAACATATGAAAAAAGCTCATTATCACTGTTCATTAGAGAAATGCAAATCAAAACCACAATGACATACCATCTCACACCAGTTAGAATGGTGATCATTAAAAATTCTGGAAACAGCAGATGCTGGAGAAGATGCAGAGAAATAGGAACACTTTTACACTGTTGGTGGGCTTGTAAAATAGTTCAACCATTGTGGAATACAATGTGGTGATTCCTCAAGGATATAAAACCAGAAATACCATTTGACCCAGCAATCCCATTACTGGGTATATACCAAAGGATTATACATCATTCTACTCTAAAGACACATGTACATATATGTTTATCATGGGACTATTTACAATAGCAAAGACTTGGAACCAACATAATGCCCATCAATGAGAGACTGGATGAAGAAAATGTGGCACATATTCACCATAGAATACTACACAGCCATAAAAAAGGATGAGTTCACGTCCTTTGCGGGGATATGGATGAAGCTGGAAACCATCATCCTCAGCAAACTAACACAGGAACAGAAAACCAAACACTGCATGTTCTCACTCATAAGTGGGTGCTGAACAATGAGAACATGTTGACACAGGGAGAGGAACATCACACACTGGGGTCTGTAGGTGGGTGTGGGGAAAGGGGAGGGAGAGCATTAGGACAAATAGCTAATGCATGTGGAGCTTAAAACCTAGATGACGGGTTGATGGGTGCAGCAAATTACCATGGCACAAGTATACCTATGTAACAAACCTGCATGTTCAGCACATGTATCCCAGAACTTAAAGTAAAATTTTAAAAAATGAAAGTATGCAATATGTGTATGTGTGTGTATACATACATATAAAACAAGCACTCATTTTCATTTTGTACATATATGCACATTATGAGTGTGAATATATGTTAAATAATATCCTATCAGTTTTGTATTTGTAACACATATATGTACATGCATATACAACAAATAGAGGTGTTTTGCATAATAATTTCATTTATATTCATTTCATCAGCTAAGAACTAAAAAGAATTTAAATCAAAATCAATTATTCATTTACAGGTGTTTTTAACCATCATCTCCCCCTTTATCTTCAGTTTTATGCCTCCTTGTATTGCCATTTTGTGACTTTTTTGCCATAAATTATACATATTTGGAACAGTCACTTTAAGAAATTCAATCTTTGGATAAGATCTCTAAGATTGATTTAGTATGAATACGTGTGTGGGCACACACTTGACAAAGAAAGGTCAGTTATAAATATATGTGTACACTTATCAAAATAATTCACATAAAATCTCTGAATAAAATTATCTGTATGCTTTTTCTGTCAATAAAAGCAATATAGTATAATTCTTGGTAGTAAACCTGTTTGTTTTCATTCTGTTGCCTACCATGTGAGCTGCCATGTTGGTATAAAACATCGATCATTTGATATTTTACTACAGCAAATAATAGTGATCCCCACGAAATAATAAATAAATCAGTGAGTTTCACGGAAATAAGTTTTTGGATGGATCAGATAATTTGAAGTTGTTAGTTTATTCTCCAGCAAGGTGAAAGAAAAAAGCTGTTAGTTTGTTCTCTATCAGGTGATCTAAGATGAAAACTAAAGTTCTCAAGGCCAGTGCATAATAATGGTGCCGTATTCTGTGCATCAATCACCATTACCAAATACCTATATTGCCAAATATTTCATGTACCGCTTTAGTGGTGATTAATCAATGTGCCATGGCACTGAAACTGAAACGAGACTTTGTAGTACAAGTGATATTCAAAGGGTTTTGAAAATTTATCAGCTCTATAGATATAGATGAAAATTTATCATCATCTATCTAGAAATCCTGTTTTTATAAATGTTACCTAGCCAAATATTGGTTTTATTTACTTAATATTTAGAAAACATGAGTTTAGTAAAAATTGTTCAGATTTTCTTAATGTAGTGTGTGAAATTACTATGTAATTATACAAGAAATATGCTACACAGCTGAATACACAAAGAGGTCAGCAGAGGGAGCAAAAGGTGCCTTTCCCCTATAATCCACAGCAACATCACCCGCTCTTCTCTCTACATCATCGATGTATGTTATCTAAAGTCCTGTGCAAATGCCACCTCAACACAAGTCCTCTAGCCTTGCCTTCTTATCAGAAGCAGCTCGAAAGCCCCGATAATTCTAGAACCACTGAAAAATACACACTTGTTGCAAGGATTGAAAAGCCTCATATTGCAAATTCAGAATTCACAGTACTGAAAAAATTCATAATTTTTTAAAGTTACAATACTGTGAACTATACAAAATGAATTATGCTGGGATCCGATGACTCTCTTCATTCCAGCCTATCTTATATTTTCTCATTCATTTCTCCACATAGTCACAACAACAGACTCACTATTACATTTCATTAATGGCTATTTTATAATAAATGATCTCAATAGCATTTCTGAAACCTCTGCTGTTCTGGTTTTACAGAACTCTTGAATTTTTGAATGAGTTAGTTTTTGATTGAAAAAGACCTGACTCTTATGCTTAGAAAAGCCATCATTTCTTTCTGTAAGCTTTCCGTCTTCTATAAGCTTTACATGTTCCATAAGCAAACATTCGCTGGTTTTGTGATCAAACTAGAGAGGCAAATTCAGTTAATAATAACAACGTCATTTATCATCCTCAAATCTAGTGTTATGGATAATACGATCTCCACAAGGAGACGGTTGCACGAGCGACAAGAGAAAGACAATCAACAGTCTTTTACTCATACCAAGATATGTCCACACACACTTGTTTCAACAGTCAAAGTAACGCCATATGTCCCCAGTGATGTGGGTGGGCAAAAGGAACAGTTGGCCTGCTAATGAGGGCCATATGTACACGCAGCCTATCGTACCATCCTTCTTACTTATGGTTGCTGAAAACTCAGTGGAAGAGCTTGCTCTGAGGAATGGCATGGCTGGAGGAGGAGAGGCTTCCTTAAGAGCAGGAAAGGACCATTTGTTGTACAACTACTGTATCTCTGAAACTGGGAGCTAAAGATATGCATGTACGTTACTCATTCTTATTAAGAGTTACTTACGCATCCGTAGAGTTCTTTACTCCAGTTTCACCTTCTTTCACTAAATTCTTTTGCATTTATGTGCAAAGGGATTTTGGGCCCTTTTCAAAAATTACTTTTCCTAATCAATCTTGTTAATTTGATGTTCATTTACATCGGCTTCTCTTTATTTTTAGCTTGATTTCCAGAAAAATTATACTTTCTTTGACATTGTTAAATGTTACAATATTAAAAGAAATGAAAAAGACTTAAAAACTTAGAATATTTGAATGAGGGTTTCTGGAAGGCAGAGAGAACAATAAGGCAAAAGTACTTACTGCACTACTGTTCCAAAGTAAAAGAAAAACAAAGATTTTAAAAATGATTATAGCAGCTTTGTATCTCAACCAGGGTTTCCTTTGAAATTTCTACAACTGCAAACACTATTCAGCAATTTGCACTGATTATAAAATTTATTGTTTTAAGGTCAATTGTGATACTATGATCAGATAATATAATTTACTTTACTCTTAATGGCTTCATTTTGACAACTGAGGGAGCTTTCAGGAAGGACAACGCTTCCTGCACAACAACCAGTAAAGCAGGTCACATCCATTTTCAATCTAATTTTAAGAAAAATGAAGGACAAACTACTTGTGAGGCAGCAAGAATTCATTTGCATTAAATTAATTTGAACAGGGCATTTCAAGTTCTCTCTGGCAACAATGGAATAAAGGGGAAAATGAATCTATCTTATGCAATGATCCTCTTCTAGGTTACAGAAAGATTTGAAAGGCTGACATGACCATTGCTAAATTTCTTCTAGAAGTCTATGATTAGTGTCATAGATATAACTCATGAGATAAAATATTCACAAAGAATGTCTGTGAACTGCATCAATTGTGATGGAACTACTGTCTAACATCCCTTTGAAAAGTTATATTCTGCAAAGGTTAAAAAACACCAACCTTTCGATGCTTTCTTATATGGATGAGCTTTTGTCAACAAGAACTAAGCTTCACAATTAAGCACTATGGAAGATAATGTTCTAGGTTAATTTAAACCTAACTAATCCAGGACTTGGCCTTGATAAATAATGGGTTTAATTAATATTTTTGACCCTAGCAGTGCAAATACTTTTACTTATATTTTACTAAAGCTAGTTTTGACAAATCTAAGGGTATTTAATTTATCAGTATCTGTTGTCAGATGAAAACTTCCCCATCAATACCTTCTAATGGTTCAAAAATAAACTGTTACCCCCACAGATACATTGTTTTTCCATGCGTAAGCAAGTACATTAATTTCAGGGTCTCAAGGCATAAAAGTGATATTACCACTTGTGATAGGCTGCATAATAGTCCCAAAAGATGTTCTTCACCTAATCTCCCGGCCCTGGGAATGTGCTGCCTTACACAGCCAAAGGACTTGTAGATACGATTCATTTAAGGATCTGGAGACAAGGTGATTATCCCAGATCATCCACGTGAGTCCAAAGTAATCACAGGAGTCCTTAGATGAAGTGGAGAGAAGGACTCAAAGTTAAAGGAGGAGACAGCGCGGAGACAGAAACAGAAATAAAAGCAACGCACCTTGAAAATGGAGGAATGGGGAAAAGACAATGAAGACAGGTGCCACCAGAAGCAGAAAATGCAAGAGAATGGATTCTCCCCTGAGCACCTCCAGAAGGAACCCACACTGCAGACACATTGACTTAGCCATATTAAAGTGATTTTGGACTTCTGACCTTTGAAACTGCAAGACAATAAATATGTGTTAAGTTATGTAAATGTGTCGTAATTTGTTATAGCAGCAGTAATACAACTAATACACCACTACAATAAGCAAAGGAAATAAAGTGCAATAGTGACAAACTTAAGGGTTTCCAGGAAAGAGAAACGAAGTGGTAAACTCAATCACAGGATTATATTAGTAACTGTAGTATATGTTACTTGCTTACCCTTTCAATCACATTATTGCTGTAATTATCATTATCATCCAATCAATATGATTACACCAGTATGTATAACTTAGACATGAAAATTTTTTTCTATTTCACTCTTCCCATAATTCCATGCAGCTACCCCTAAGCAACTATGTATCTGATGAAGCTAATATTTTCAGGGAAAATCTTCCATGTTAAGCAGAAAATTTACATCTAAAATTAAATTCTTTTAAGCCAGTCTGGGGACAATACCTAGAAAATTCAAACATTACTTCTCAAGAATACCACTAGCAGTGAATTTGTGACGCTATCTTCCACCAACTGAATCAAAATTAATTTTAAATATTTTCAAAGCAATATTTTAAAAAATCGTGTACACATTTTTTCCTCTTGGTAAAAATAAACCACTTCTCAACCATCCATTATATTTATGTTAGTTACATGAAGTCCATACATGAATTATCATACCACAAATAGAAAACTATTTAAATAGAAAAATCTCACTTGGTGCTGACAGAATGACAGCATAAAACTGTTAAGCATGAGGAGAAAGTTGTTTGCAGTGTAAATATTTCCCTTTTCCTATCAAAGTGTGTCCTGTGATCTAGCGCTCTTCTCTCCACATGCTTAAGTACAGCAAAAGTTATAAAAACACTCATTCTAGTTTTCTATACTTTAATGGTTGTAGAACATCAGAAGAGAATTGGGAGATGGGAATGTTTTGTGCTTGACATTACATTTGAGGGGAAAATAAAAACTTGGACATAATATGTGGGATGTCTCCACAGTAATACATGGGAGGGCAAGAAAAAAATGCTATCAAATTTCTACCATGCGCTGAGCCCCTTATATCAACAAATATCCAGCCTTTCTAATGTACTAACAACCACTCTTCATAGCAAGTATTCTATTCCCAGCTTGTAGGTAAGAAACAAAGCTTCAGAAAGGGATCTTCACCAATTTCACACAGTCAATAAAAGGCAGAACTAGGGCAAATATCAATAATAAAAATAGCAATCTAATCCTAATTGGACCTGGCACTGTTCTAAGAAGAAAATCATTAACAAAGGATTTTGAGTTACCACACTCTTAGTCTCCCCGTTTTACAAAAGAAGCAACTGGGGTAAAGTGAAGCTATGCCGTTTCTTTTCAAGCTCATATACCTAACAAGATACCACTTTAATCATGGGTCTCTGATAGATCGTGTACCTCATTTCTAGCGTTTGCTGAGATTTTTCTTATTAACCCTAAGCAAGTATTTGATCCCTGGTAAGTATGCTGTAATTTTTTCACCGCTCATTCTTATCACGGTTCTTCAAGAAAAGTACAGTTCAACACATTTGTCCTATTTGGTTACAAATTTTGAAATTCAAAATATGTATCACACTAAGCTGTTAGCTCCATTTGGAATTTTAAAAAACTAAATTTTTCACTCAGTTAAAAAAAATTGCATTGTTTACTCCCATATCTACAATATAGCTTATAAGTGTATATTTGTATTGAAAACATAATTTTCTACAACTTTTATAATATTTAAATATTATTTAAGGTTTTAATAATATTTAAATATTTAAATAATACATTTAAAAACATAGTTCAACAAGTCCGAATAATCCATCACTTACTTATGACAGAATATTTGTTCAGTATCTTCTGTTTGTTCACTCTTGTGTAATATATCCTATTTTAAGAATCAAAAACTTCTCTTAATGTCAACACTACAGCCTCTTCACAATTCCTACTTATTCCTAATTACCCTTCAGGAGCAAATAAAATGAATTTATCCCAAATTTCTTTGCTTTGAAACAACTTCAGTGAAAATGGTGGTTGTCAACCATATCTACCATTCATATATCCCATTGTTTTCTGCATTAAATTTCATCTAATACTCCTTATGCCATCAGTGTCACTACAAAGGGGGACAGGGGATGAATCTCATCATGAACAAAGGTATATACACTAGATCTTAGGATGTTCAATCATTTCCTTACTCTATTATGTCCCATCTGAACTACTCATATTAAAATGAGCAACTATATGAACATGGTACTTTTAAGAAAGGATGTTCAAAAATTAATTCATATCTTGTACAAATTGGTATCCAAGAAATCATGACCTAATAGGCATCACATATGTGAATGAAAAAATTCACTTTCAGCAATGAATGTTGATGACACTCCTTTAGCAAGAGTTGTACCGAGCTACCCACAACTCCTCAGCACTCACTATTCTCATACATGCGGTCGGACAATGTCCAAGGGTGCAGTGATTCTGTCCAGAGGCTTTTCTGGGCCGTTAGAGCTGTCTCAGCCTGTGTACAGGGTTATACAGACACTCTAGGGCATTCATGACTCTGATCACTGGAGCAGCCCTGTACTAACTGCAAATTTATGGAGGAAACTTTCAAGTCCTCTTGCCCCCCAGTTGGGGTAACTCTGTTACCTATTTCATGTGGTCTCAGTTCTCCAACAAAAATGATCTCGGCCTGCTCATCTTACTTCCATTTCACTACATGGCACAACTAGAAGTTGACTAGGTATTCTGCTTTAATGTATATGCAAAGCCCTCTTGTTCAGGAATGTTTGTAGAATAATATTTCTAAATTAGGAATACAATTGGTCTTGTTCTTTCCTGAGGGATAAAATGTCATCTCTCTTCTTCTCTCCCTCTCTCCTTTCTTCCTAACTCAGCTAACCCTCTATCTGAAAGAATTACAAAGGAAGAAATCTAGGGCATTGTTTAGCATTCTCAGGAGGATTGGAAATGTTGGAATGACAGCGAGTATCACACATACACTGCTTGAAGTATTTTGTAGGATCCAAGGGAAGAGAAAATTTTGACATTCCAGAAAATTTAAGTCATCCTTTTAATATCAGGACCAGAAAGAAACAGGTCACACGGGCAAGAGCCATAAAACTAATTATCTTGACTCTTTCCAGAATACCTGAGCTATAAATGTACAGGGAATCCTGTAATCAGATGCAAAGTTGTGTATAATATACTTAGTTCCCAAATGTAACTAGGAATTTTATGTATATAATGTGAAAAATCGTTCCAAAGTATTTGAGACTCCAAAAACTTTCCTAGCTAGCATTCAATATTCTTGCTTAACTTCTCCTTATACCCCTAACTGTATTGAGCATGCATAGACACACAAAAGCTAGGATCAACTATTACCGCTTAAGAAAGAAAAGGAGGAAAAAGGCTGTATTATAGGGATTTAGTTTTCTTCCTCAACTCTTGAAGAAGCCTATTTGTATCAGCCCGTGTCAGACAACAAAGTACTTATCAATAAAGTTTTATGAATGTGGTCACATATGAAATATAAGAGCATTCAGTTTCTACCTCTCCTTTTCTCATAAATCCTACATCAGATAGACATTAGCTATATCTGCCAATGTTTCCACGGAATCTTAAAGACTATTCACTGCAAAGCTGGCAGTGTAGCCTGAAAGCAAGTTATGTCTGCGTTGCAACTTCACACTAAGTGGTTTAAAAATACAACTAAATGTGGCCTGTCTTTATCTTGATTATAAGACATAAATTATCCCAAGAATATTCTTAGTAAAAATTGGGTCTCCCGGTCAAGCCACTTCTATTAAGAAGGACACAGGTCAGTTTTTAGGAGTTTAGGTGTTATTTGGAAGTTAGGAGCATCTAAATATGGAATATAACTCCATTAAATTATAGTATATTTTATATCAAAGAGAAACGACAAAAATAAGAAATGTTTTAAGTATTTTTTCGTATAGCGTGTTCATATATAATTACTTCAGTAGTCTCAATGTAGTCATGCAATTGTTTGGGTAAAGAACTAAACTTGAAGTTAAATAGCATAGGTCTGAATTCTTATGGTTTATAACATTCATATATTTTATATGTTCCAGAATAATATGTAATTTCTAAGTTTATAACATAATAATTACAGAAATCTAGGTAAAGTAATACTTCTGTGACACAGTCTCTTCATCTACAAAATGGAATATTGCTTTTCTCCTTAAATTTATATTAAAAATTGGAGAAGTAATATATGTGAAAGAACCTTACATTAAATATGCAAGTTTTATTTGTTGAATTCAAACAGTCATTAAAGAACAAAATAAAACATTACATTTGGATTAACAAAGTAGATACATATATCTCAATCTGAGAAACCTTTAAGCTCTCTTGACCATAAAATGACATTGGATCCTATAAGAGAGTTTGGTAAATATTTGAAAGATATTTCAATTTCACACCTAAATGTTGATTCTGACATTTATTTCCTAAACTTATCATTTGTATACTTACCTGCTATTAAATCCACAGGGGTCATGTCACTAACTGTATGCCCACCGATTTTATTGAGAGGTATTCAGCAGGGCCCACAAAGTAAGTATTGAATTTTTTTAAAAAACAGACCCAAAACACCTAAAAGCAAAACACTTAGTAAATTCTTATAATCATGAAGATCACAAATTAGTGCTATTAGTAAGAAAGAAACTTCTAAACCAAATAAAGTCCTAATACCTCCAACGAATTTTGTCTCTCTGATACACACACACACGATTAAAAAAAAAATGAAGGAAATGTAAAAAAATAAATAAATGAAGGAAGTTCTGTGGGAAATGTCCATAATTTCATGCCCAGAATTTCCCTATCAATCTCTTTCTCCAAAGTTCTTCCGAGAAAATAAAGTTGCCTTTCTCTCAACGTTAACTCATCACTTTTCTCATAGCATTTTCAAAAGAAATATTTCCTGTCAGCCGGCCACTTAAACTTTGTGCTGTTAAAGAAATCCAAAAAGGTATCAATTTTGCAACAAAGGATAAAGAGGAGACGAAGTGAACCAACATGGCTTTTAAGCTAAATTGCCGTCACCTGTCACAGGTTGTCTAGCGAGCCTCAAGTTCCCTCTAATAAGCTTATGGAGGGTGCGGAGCAAAGGCACCTCAAGGTGCTCTGCGGGTTTTCCCCTGGTAAATTAGGCTGAAAGGAAAAAAGTCCCACCCCCCACCCCCAAACTTGGAGACCAGGGCTGCCCTGCCGAATGCTGTGCCCAGACCTCCTACTTCCACGCCCTTCCAGTCCTTTCCTCGGCTTGGAAAATTGGGCATGAGGCAAGCAAAAGGAAGGACAGAAGGCCAAAACGGGCATCCGGGAAGCCAAATTTCTGTCTCAAAAGCTCGTCTAGAAACGCGTACATAGCGCGTGCCTTGCGGACATCTCCTAAAACCCCGTTCACTGAAGCTAATTCCTCCCGAACGCCCCCACGCCGGCTGAGGATCGCAACCGCCCATCCGCCCCTCCAGCCTGTGCAGCCGCCCCCAAAACCTCCCGTGAATCGGGAAATGTCAAGGCAGCAGCGCTTGGGGAGCCGAGCAGCCTCGCCAGTTCCAAGTCTCTGGTTCGAGACCCCTCGCTTCGCCTCTTTGGGGAACTCACCTGGAGTCAGGTTTAGATGGCAGCCTCCACCCAGGGGACCGGGAAGCGGCCCCGGGAAGCGCCGCCGCGTCCTGTGAATAACGAGCGCAGCGCAGCGGAGCAGCTCCCCCTGGACTGGCCGCTCCCCGATTCCTCCCGCTCTGTCCGGGAACCGTCCCTCCGTTCTTTCCTCTCCCTCCCCTGCCTGCAGCCGCCGCGCTCCCTCCTCCTGCTGGCGGCTCAGGGCTGTGCTTCCGCCTCCCTCCTGCGGGCGCACGAGCTGCCCGCGCTGCTAATGAGCAGGCTCCAGGCTCCGCCCGGCCAGGGGTGCGCACACACCCCACGCCGGAGACGAGCTCCCAGGAGCGGAGCTATGGATACGCCTGGTGCGGCCGCTGGAGAAATGAACTGGAGGAGGCATCCAGCATCTCACACTTTCTGGCCACTCAGCTTAACTAAGCCATAACCCCAGACTTCTTCCTAAATCTCCAGTAATTTACAGGTGCTGAAAAGTCAATGAGGGGTTTGAGCACAATCTGTGTTAACAGTATTGCCAGTATAGAGATGCTAATCTGGCTAGATTCTAGGGATGAAATGTTCAAGGGACGGTATATGATTCTTTCTGGTGGTTATTTTGACATATTTTGGCTATACTTACAGATCTGTAAAATAAACCAGCAATCTTCTAATCATGACAACACAGATTCCTAATTGAAGGCAGCTGATACTTATTAAATACCAGGCTCTGTTTAATAGGCTCTTCTTTCCCAGCTGATCTTTACTACAATTCTGTGAGCACTACTAGCACCCCTATTCTATATTTTAAGAATTTGGGTTTAACTTTTAAAACAAGACGGTCTTAAAACAAGACTAAGGATCATGTCCAACCTTGCAGAGATTCTAAGTTTCTGAGCCTAAATAATAACTGAAATCTGTAGCTCCCACAACCCATAGCCTGTGTATAATGTGTTGCAGCATCTTGGATGGTACTGTGTAACTGAACCAACAAAGATAATAGGACCATCAGCAAATACACACCACGAGACTAATGAATACCTAGAATCCTAGTGAGACTTGTAAATAGTCAAGCACCCTAAGTAACAATAGTTCAAGTGCATGCTAAACATGGTGATTACTTATAAAAGAACAGCAACCAGTATGAGTGAAGACAGGCAAATAATGTTCAAAATGTTCAGAATCAATGTCCAGCCACTTATGAGTTGAATTCCCCACTCTAAAAAGGAGGCCAGATGTGATGTATTCTAAGAAGTCTACAATGGGCGTGGTCTTTTCGCAACCAAAAAGGGCTTTTTAAACACTTATTTCCCATTAAGAATATGCAATAGCTAATTAATATTAAATCTGAAAATCAGTGATAATTTATTTCAACTAACCTTACATGAAAAAATCATTACTCATTCAAGCTTTTAGAATTAGATTAAATAGCATTGAGTATCAAATTTACTTCAACCCATAGAAATAATAGACAGTTAATTAATAAAGTAAGTAATTTAATTAACTTTACTTTTGTGTCATGATGTATTTTTCCTTAGGAAAAGGATAAGACATTTTTTCCATGGTATAAAATACTAGAATATGACTTTTATATTTTTCTTCATGAAGATTAAAGAATTAATAAAATAAGTACAGACATATTGTCAACAAATCTATCCAGATCATTCATTCTCCACTCAAGAAATTATGCTAGGCAAGCTTTATTTCTCCATATGTACAAGGCAATTCAGAGGTCAAAAATTTGAAAACACTTCAATGAACATCAACCATTAATTAACTAAGAGTAGATTTTATTTATAAACAACTTTAAAAGACTATAAAAAAGGTATAACAAACTTCTACTTTATCAGTACTGCTACTCCTGTTGAACACAAAGATATATAATTATAGTTTTCTCCCTATTTAAAATATTTATTGATTCTGGCATAATAATGTCATACTCATCCCTCAATAATCAGTGTACATGGAACCAGAAATCTTTTCTTTCACCTAGTCAATTTAAGTATTTCTGTGTTTTGCATGTTAACACTCTATTTATTCTGTGTTTCTAGTGCTTATCCTCAAAATTTTTATAGTTCCGTTCACATATGAATTCTACCAATCAGCACTATATATAAATAATGCAACGTATAAAATGTGTTAAATAAATGGATGTAAGATTTATGCTAAATTTTTCACATAGTAAGTACTTCAAAACCCTTATTATTTTTCCTTAAGCTTTTATGTGCATATATTTTATCTCTCCAACTAAAGAATAAACTTCTAAATAAGAAGAGTTTTGTCTATAAATTTTACGCATTTTAATACATTATTAATCTAAAACCTTGGACTAGAGTTTGGAATTCTTTTATGTATTCATTTATTGATTCAAAAAATAGGTGTCCATGCCATTTTTTCTAAACCTTGTGCAAGATGTAGGGTATACAATGATGTCCAGACTTTAGAGTCCTTGACCTCATGGCGTTTAAAGTGCAGTAATGTACAGTAATTTTAAAATCTATTTATTATTATTTAAAACAATCAATGAATACATTCTTGTCGAAAATAACTGAAAAGTCTGTCTGAATTCCCTGGCCAAGGCCAAAACATGAAAGCAAAAGAGCTGCCTGAAAACAGTGCAAGCCACTCTCCAGAGGGTTTCTCTGTTGAAACAGCACATCGCATTATGGAAATAATGAGAAAAATTAGTAACTGTGCAAACGACAACACATATGCATCTTTGTGGTTTCTGACCTTTTAGCATCGTCGAAGCAAGACCACAAACCTTTCAACACCAGGCGTGGTATTAATCTTGCACAGAATATAATGTTTTCACATATTTTATTCTGATTTCCTACAAAGTAATTTCAATTTCTAGCTAAAGCTAATGGATTTTTCTAGTGAAAACATTGTGTACCGAATGACTTTCCAGTGAGATCCGCGTACCATGCGCCATTTTCATGTTCGTGCTCATTTCTCTGAAGTCTGTTTGCCTTTAATTCACCATAATGAAATTCCTTGTGTACTTTTATTGGCAACCATTGCATAGTGACACTTGCATCCAAATGTAATTCCATTTGAGCTTGGCAGTGTTTGCTTTTTTATCAGAAGAGGAAAGTTAGAGGGAACAAGGGGCAAAGATGTGTGTAAGAATATCTGAGGGACCATCACAGCATCATCACAAATTCAAGATTTTTTTGAAACATTAGACAAGGGACTCACAGCCATGCCCTGGGATGGCTGAAACACTTCACAACCTGCTCATGTTTATGACCAAAATCATCACCTAAAATGAATTCAATGTGTCAATATCATAATATTGTTTGTGTATAAGTAATCATGAAGCAGTTAGGGAAGGGAGTATAATCTAGTAAGAAATTGGAACAAAAAGTGTTAGACAAAATTCAAGAAGATTTAAAAGAAGAAAATTAACCTGTCTGATCTGAACAGAATTGGAAAAGCACATCAATCATAGCTCTATACATTGACCATAGACTTAAAGCATAACATAAAAATAAAGAAGGCAGATAACTCAGGAAAACATTTCTATTAAATCTACTCCGTAAAGTTTTCCCATACTTTTATTTTACTAACAGGAGCATACATTTAAATCTGACAAAATCATATATATTTTGTTGATTCAATTTGTAGCAGATAGAGGAGCATGTCCCAGTGCTATGACAGTGAGTTGTCACTATAACATACCACTGCTTTACATCTTACCCACAGGCTAAAATGCTTACCCCTAGAGTCGTGACTTTGTATATGACAGGAGATTGCTACTAAAAGTAAATATATTTGGCTGAAGGGTAGATACAACTTTAGGCCATTATATCATTCACTAAAATTTAGCTGGCATTTACATATTTACCTGCTTAGTTCATATGACAAATATGTTTGAGAGACTGCCATATACAAAAAAAAAAGATGGAACCATCTTACAAATTTAGAGATTACTTAAAGAAATGGAACTGAAGGGTTAACTGTGATGGCAAGAATGAAGAGAGCAAAACCAGAGGGTACTTCAAGGAGAACAGGCATGAGAGAGGCATTATAATTTGGAGGGTGCTATGATTTGAACCTATGTGCCCATCCAAAGTTTGTATGTTGAAACTAAAATCCCAGGACAATGACATCAAGAGATGGGGCTTTTGGTTAAGTGATTAAATGAAGAAGGATCCACCCTCATGAATGAGATAAACGTCCTCGTAAGAGATGCTTTAGAGGAATGCCGGGCTCCTCAGTCTCTTCTGCCATGTCGTTACATTGTCCGTTTTTGCCCACTTTTGTCACGTGAAGACGAAGCAAGAAGGTGCCACCTCGGGACCAACTGCCAAATCTCCACTGCCTTGATTTCGGACTTCTCAGCCCCAGAACTGTGAGAAATACATTTCTGTTTTTTATGAATTACTCAATCTGTGGCATTTTGTTATAGCAGCATACAGACAAAAACAGGGTAAACAGCCTGGTGAGAGTGGATATTTTAGAAACTTGAGATGATTCAATGTCGCTGATTCTCCATTTTCTCATATGTAAAATGAAGGAAATAATGCTGATTACTTCATAGTTCATTGTACAAATTAAATTAACTATGTAAATAAAGCAATATAGTTCCTTTTATCTAGTATACATTGTTTAAGTGTTGTTGTCATTACATGAGGAAAACAAGAACTTCCCCAAACAGAAGGATGTGGGAACCAAAACTAAGATATAAGAAAGGACCAAAGTTCACTGTGACAATCTGGTCAAGCGCTGGTTAGGGAAGATAGCATAATGTTACGCATAGATATTATTATAGGATAATTTTCCTCCACCCCGAACTCCTCTAGCACTTTCCCTACGTCTTTCATTGCACTTCTTCCTTTGTCTCTTTAATTACGGTTATTTATATAAATCTTTTAGCTTCCTACAAAAATAAGCTTGTAGTGGGACAGATTCTTGAGGATCTATGTCAAAGCAATTTTTCTATTTCCTACAGCAAGTAACCCAGTAGTAATCACACAGAATTTGTTAAAAGAATAAACATAGGAAGATTAATTTCCATTTTTTTCTTTGCTAATTTTTAATCAGAATTATACCATTGTTAGGGAGGGAGAAATTATAAATTGAGGACATGAGTATTAACATTTAAATCTGTTATTCTGCTTTATTTTAGAGCTTGCCATGTTTTGTGATTAAAAAAAGAAACAGGACATTCTGTATAGCTGTTGCAAAACGTGTGGTCTGTTGGTGAACTAGCAGCACCAGCATTATCAAGATTTCCTTAGTTTGCAGGGCTACTGAGTCAGAATTCGCATTTTGACAAAACTCCAGGTGATTCATGCTCTGCATTTAAGTTGGAGAAGCACTGTTCTATAGTTCTCCTTATGTCCTAAATGCATTGTCAGTGAAAGAAAATACTATACGTATGATAATAATAACGGTAATATTAACAAAAATGTAACTATTAGTAATTTTCTATGCTCTCCCAGATACTAAGTCTTTTATTTAATACTTGTGATATTTCTGCGAAGTTGCAATTGATATCACCTACTAAACTGATACTCAGAAATCTGAAGTAATTCTCCAAGGTCACAAAGCTAGTGAATCACAAACCAGATTTTTAAACTCTTGCTGCTTCATTCCAAAGACTAAACCGTTTCTAACTCACGGTTAATACATTTGCTTCTGCCTTCCATTTCCTAAATATGGTTTCCTTTCTATTTCATTAGCTTTACTTATACATGACTGATTTTTAACCCTCTCTAACATTTGCAGAATATGGTGTACTATGGTTAATAAGGACAATACCAAGTAATATCATGTTGAGAAAGCGTGCAGAAGTAGCATCAAAAAACAGACTTTTTCCAAAATGTTTACTAAAAACTTTCAATAAAAACAAGATTTTCTACTTAGAATTTCTACCTTGCATAACTCAAATGGAGCATGATTATTAAAATGACAAAAAGATTCCGTAATTGCCTAAGAGCTAAGAATAAGAATTGCTATATAAAAAAGCATAAATATGCCATATGAATGACATGTATAAGAATCATGGGAGTGCTATTTGGTATTTAGTATTTAGTTCCATTCTGCAGCATGATCAAAAAGAAGCATCTGTATAGTTCACTGTGCATTATAGCACAATAAATCACCTCATTAGGCTCAGATATATGTAAAGATTTACAGTCTGGGAAAGTCCACTAGATATTCTTAATCACTTCTTAGACTGTACTGTCCCCCATATTTCTCTTTTTCTATAGAAAGGTTGCACATGGAAAGGCTTTATTTGAAATCCAGCAATGAATGGAATGTCTGTGAAGCAAGAAATAGATGGAAATTGACATTTTAAAAGAAAGTTTGGCTTCTGAAGAGATACAGCTGTGACCTTGGTCTTTTTGTTGGAGAGAAGTATTCCCTAGCCTTACTGTACTATTTTTCCCAAAGCACCCTCTCTATTGTTCTCCCTTCATCTCTGGCTCGTATCATATGGCCCCTCCCTCATTCTATCTGGTGAGTTCTGAGAAAAATGCTTAAATTCTGCAGAGAAGATTGAGAACAATGCTAAATATTCCTCAGAGAAGCAAAATATTATGTTAACAGTTTATATTTTCACATGAAATTGTCTATCTCTTCTCTCTGTCTCATGTGTGTATGTGTGTATGTGTATATATATATATACATATAATATACAGTAGATATGTATATATAGAGTATAATATTCAGTATATATGTATATATAGTATAATATACCGTATATATGTATATATATACAGTGTGTGTGTGTGTGTGTGTGTATATATATATACATACATATATATATATGTATATATATACTACCATTTACCTCCCAGGCTATATGTCCTGACATCTTAAAAGTAGAAAGCCCTCACAGGCCGCGGTTGCTCACGCCTGTAATCCCAGCACTTTGAGAGGCCGAGGCGTGCAGATCACCTGAGGTCGGGAGTTCAAGACCAGCCTGACCAACATGGTGAAACCCCATCTCTACTAAAAATACAAAAAATTAGCTGGGCGTTGTGTTGCGCACCTGTAATCCCAGCTACTCAGGAGGTGGAGGCAGGAGAATCACATGAACCCGGGAGTCGGAGGTTGTGTGAGCCGAGACCATGACATTGCACTGCAGCCTGGGCAATGAGAGCAAAACTCCATCTGAAAAATAAAGGTGGATAGGCCTTAAAAGACTTTTGAAAATGAGATTTGTCAAATATTTATTAGAGATGAAGAAAATAAGTGCGGACCCACACGTAACTTGTCTGAGGTCACAGAAGTAGGGACCCACACGTAACTTGTATGAGGTCACAGAGGTAGTCATGCTGCAGCAGCCTTATTGGTTTTCCTCTATGACATGCATTATTATTGTTTTTGATCATTTCAAGAGGTTTCTAGTCGATAGTGGGACAAAATTTCTAATTTGGGAACCTAATTTTCTCTGCAAATCTTCTTTACATCTCTAGCTTATTAATACACCTCAGAAGTGTTACAGGAATTAATTCGCAGGATTTTGAAGAATATTTTGAGGTATGCTGGGAAAAATCATGTCAAGTATCAATGATTAGAAACTAAACAATCAATATTAGATATTGTAAAATTATATTTAATCTTCCATATGGCATAAATAAGTTATTTTAATGTACAGTCGTTGTACTTTGTAAATTTGCATATAAAATATTTGAAAAAATAACTTTCAATATGTAAAATGTAAATATACAAAGGAAAGGATCGGAAAAAATAGATAAAAATAATCAGGCTAAGAAAACACTACAGTGTCACCCTCAGAAGACTATAGAAGGATTCTCACCCTCGAGAAACAGAGGAACTTGAACATGGAAATGACCCTCTGCTGGCCATACTGATTATGGTACATAATTTTAAAAGGCTTTTAGAGAGAAGGGAAATGTTTTATTATGCATTCAGCACAGTGTTATGGTGATGTTTCTTAACTATCAGCTATTTTTAAAATTCTTATAATCTTTCTATAGATGACAAAGTTACATAAATATGAAGGATAAGAAGGGCCCCTGCAAACCTGATAATACAATTCTCTTTTCAATGATAACGTATTTCTAAGCGCGCATCTCCTAATCATATTGATGTGCATTAAGTGTTCTTTTACCTACACCTGTCAAAGTGGCTAAAGTAATATTTCATGAGGAGATAATTTTTTCCTTTAGGTGATTTTTTCCGCATAATACTCTAACATTTCCAATTCCATCTTTCTCGAAAAAGTTTACATGATATACATATACAATTACTAAAATTTTGGCGGCATAAATAATTTAAATGGACTTTACTTCAAAGATAATATTTACTTTTAAAGTTGTAAACCTTTGAATCATCAATTAATTAGAATTATCTTTTTCTTTATAAATAAAGTTTTTTGTCCCTACATATTTATGATTTGGAAATTTTCACCTGGAAAATTTCATTTTCAGTTGTATGCCTTGTCTTTAGTATAAAATTCAGTATTTCAATTTCAATATAATTTTTTGATTGATTTTAATGCAGAGAACAGAAAGGAATATCTTCAAATATAAACTACACAGAATCATTCTGTGAAACATCTTTCTGATCTGTGCATTCAGCTAACAGAGTTAAACCGTACTTTTGATTGAGCAGTTCTGAACACTCTTTCTGTAGAAAATGCAACTGGACATTTGCAGCGCTAAGAGGGTAGTAGTGGAAAAAGGAATATATTCAAATATAAAGTAAACAGAAGCATTCTGTGAAATTTCTTTCTGTTCTCTGCAACTTCTTTCTGTTCTCTGCATTCAACTAACAGAGTTGAGCCTTACTTTTGAAGGAGCAGTTCCGAAACACTCTTTGTGTAGAAACTGAAATTGGACATTCGGAGAGCTAAGAGGATAAAAGTCGAAAAAGGAATATCTTCAGCTAAATACTACACAGAAGCATTCTGTGAAACTTATTTCTGATATGTGCATTCAACAAACAGAGTAAAACCATACTTTTGATTGAGCCATTATGAACACTCTTTCTGAAGAAAATGCAAGTGGACATTCGGAGCACTAAGAAGGTAATACAGGAAAAAGGAATATATTCAAATATAAACTACACAGAAGAATTCTGTGAAACTTCTTTCTGTTCTGTGCATTCAACTAACAGAGTTGAACCTTACTTTTGATTGAGCCGTCCTGAAACACTCATTCTGTAGAAACTGCAATTGGACATTCTGAGCGCTAAGTGGCCTATATTGGGAAAAAGAATATCTCCAAATAAAAACTACTCAGAAGAATTCTGTGAAACTTATTTCTGATCTGTGCATTCAGCTAACAGAGTTAAACCATACTTTTGATTGAGCAGTTATTAAACACTGTTTCTGTAGGAAATGCAAGTGGACATTAGGAGCGCTAAGATTGTAATAGTGGAAAAAGGAATATCCCCAAATAAAAACTACACAGAAGCATTCTCTGAAACTCCTTTCTGTTCTCTGCATTAAACTAACAGAGTTGAGCCTTACTTTTGAAGGAGCTGTTCTGAAACAATCTTTGTGTAGAAACTGCCAGTGGACATTCGGAACGCTAAGAGGGTAATAGTCGAAAAAGGAATATCTTCAACTAAATACTAAACAGAAGCATTCTGTGAAACTTCTTTCTTTTCTGTGCATTCAACTAAAAGAGTTGAACCTTACTTTTGATTGAGCCGTTCTGAAACACTCTTTCTGTAGAAAATGCAAGTGGTGATTCGGAGCGCTAAGAGGGTAATAGAGGAAAAAGGAATATCTTCAAATATAAACTACACAGAAGCATTCTGTAGAACTTCTTTCTGTTCCTTGCATTCAACTAACAATATTGAACCTTACTTTTGATTGACCAGTTCTGAAACTCTCTTTCTGTAGATACTGCAATTGGAAATTCTGAACGCTAAGAGTCCTATATTGGAAAAAGGAATATCTACAAATAAAAACTACACAGAAGAATTCTGTGAAACTTCTTTCTGATCTGTGCATTCAACTAACAGAGTTAAACCATACTTTTGATTGAGCAGTTCTGAACACTCTTTCTGTAGAAAATGCAAGTGGACATTCGGAGCTCTAAGAGGATAATAGTGGAAAAAGTAATATCGTCAAATAAGAACTACAGACAAGCATTCTGTGAAACTACTTTCTGTTCTGTGCATTCAAATAACAGAGTTGAACCTTACTTTTGATAGAGCCATTCTGAAACACTCTTTCTGTAGAAAATTCAATTGGACAATCTGAGCGATAAGAGGCCTATATTGGGAAAAAGAATATCTTCAAATAAAAACTACACAGAAGCATTCTGTGACACTTTTTCTGATCTGTGCATTCAGCTAACAGAGTTAAATCATACATTTGATTGATCAGTTCTGAACACTCTTTCTGTAGAAAATACAACTGGACATTTGGAGCGCTAAGAGGGTATTAGTGCAAAAAGGAATATATTCAAATATAAACTACACAGAAGCATTCTGTGAAACTTGTTTCTGTTCTGTGCATTCAACTAACATAGTTGAACCTTACTTTTGATTGAGCCTTTCTGAAACACTCTTTCTGTAGAAAATGCAATTGGACATTCTGAGCGCTAAGAGGCCTATATTGGTAAAAAGAATATCTTCATATAAACACTACACAGCAGCATTCTGTGAAACTTCTTTCTGATCTGTGCATTCAGCTAACAGAGTTAAACCATACTTTTGATTGAGCAGTTCTGAAACACTCTTTCTGTAGAAAATGCAACTGGACATTCAGAGCGCTAAGTGGGTAATAGTGGAAAATGGAATATCTTCAAATATAAACTACACAGAAGAATTCTGTGAAACTTATTTCTGATCTGTGCATTCACCTAACACAGTTAAACCATACTTTTGATAGAGCAGTTCTGAACACACTTTCTGTAGAAAATGCAAGTGGACTTTCGGAGATCTAAGAGGCCTATATTGGTAAAAAGAATATCTTCATATAAACACTACACAGCAGCATTCTGTGAAGCTTCTTTCTGATCTGTGCATTCAGCTAACAGAGTTAAACCATACTTTTGATTGAGCAGTTCTGAAACACTCTTTCTGTAGAAAATGCAACTGGACATTCAGAGCGCTAAGTGGGTAATAGTGGAAAATGGAATATATTCAAATATAAACTACACAGAAGCATTCTGTGAAACTACATTGTGTTCTGTGCATTCAACTAACAGAGTTGAAACTTAATTTTGATTGAGCAGTTCTGAAACACTCTTTCTGTAGAAACTGCAATTTAACATACTGAGTGCTATGATGCCTATATTGGGATAAAGAATATCTTAAAATAAAAACTAAACAGATGCATTCTGTGAAACTTCTTTCTTATCTGTGCATTCAGCTAACAGAGTTAAACGATACATTTGATTTAGCAGTTCTGAAACACTCTTTCTGTAGAAAATGCAAGTGGACATTCGGTGCGCTAAGATGGTAATTGTGGAAAAAGGAATATCTTCAAATAAAAACTACACAGAGGCATTCTCTGAAACTTGTTTCTGTTCTCTGCTTTCAACTAACAGGGTTGAGCCTTATTTTTGAAGGAGCAGTCCTGAAACACTCTTTCTGTAGAAACTGAAAGTGGACATTCGGAGCGCTATGAGGGTAATAGTGGAAAAAGGAATGTCTCCAAATATAAACTACACAGAAACATTCTGTGAAACTTCTTTTTGTTCCGTTCATTCAACTAACAGAGTTGAACCTTACATTTGAGCAGTTCAGAAACACTCTTTCTGTAGATACTGCAATTGGACATACTGAGCGCTAAGACTCCTATATTGGAGAAAGGAATATCTTCAAATAAAAAGTACACAGAAGCATTCTGTGAAAATTCTTTCTGATCTGTGCATTCAGCTAACAGAGTTAAACCATACTTTTGATTGAGCAGTTCTGAACACTCTTTCTGTAGAAAATGCAAGTGGACATTCGGAGCGCTAAGAGGGTAATACTGAAAAAGGGAATATATTCAAATATAAACTACACAGAGGCATTCTGTGTAACTCCTTTCTGTTCTCTGCATTCAACTAACAGAGTTGAGCCCTACTTTAGAAGGAGCAGTTCTGAAACACTCTTTGTGTAGAAACTGAAATTGGACATTCGGAGAGCTAAGAGGATAATAGTCGAAAAAGGAATGTCTTCAACAAAATACTACACGGAAGGATTCTGTGAAACTTATTTCTGATATGTGCATTCAAATAACAGAGTAAAACCATACTTTTGATTGAGCCGTTCTGAACACTCTTTCTGTAGAAAATGCATGTGGACATTCGGAGCACTAAGAGGGTAATACTGGAAAAAGGAATATATTCAAATATAAACTACACAGAAACATTCTGTGAAACTTCTTGCTGTTCTGTGCATTCAAGTAACAGAGTTGAACCTTACTTTTGATGGAACCGTTCTGAAACCCTCTTTCTGTAGAAAATGCAAGTGGACATTCGGAGCGCTAAGATGGTAATAGTGGAAAAAGGAATACATTCAAATATAAACTACACAGAAGCATTCTGTGAAACTTCTTTCTGTTCTGTGCATTCAACTAACAGAGTTGAACCTTACTTTTGATTGAGCCTTCTGAAACACTCATTCTGTAGAAACTGCAATTGGACATTCTGAGCGCTAAGTGGCCTATATTGGGAAAAAGAATATCTCCAAATAAAAACTACTCAGAAGCATTCTGTGAAACTTATTTCTGATCTGTGCATTCAGCTAACAGAGTTAAACGATACTTTTGATTGAGAATTTATGAGACACTCTTTCTGTAGAAAATGCAAGTGGACATTCGGAGCGCTAAGATTGTATTAGTGGAAAAAGGAATATCCCCAAATTAAAACTACACAGAAGCATTCTCTGAAACTCTTTTCTGTTCTCTGCATTCAACTAACAGATTTGAGCCTTACTTTGAAGGAGCTGTTCTGAAACACTCATTGTGTAGAAACTGCCAGTGGACATTCGGAACGCTAAGAGGGTAATAGTTGAAAAAGGAATATCTATAACTAAATACTACACAGAAGCATTCTGTGAAACTTCTTTCTGTTCTGTGCATTCAACTAAAAGAGTTGAACCTTACTTTTGATTGAGCCGTTCTGAAACACTCTTTCTGTAGAAAATGCAAGTGGTGATTCGGAGCGCTAAGAGGGTAATAGTGAAAAAAGGAATATCTTCAAATATAAACTACACAGAAGCATTCTCTGAAACTTCTTTCTGTTCCGTGCATTCAACTAACAGTATTGAACCTTACTTTTGATTGAGCAGTTCTGAAACTCTCTTTCTGCAGATACTGCAATTGGACATTCTGAGCGCTAAGAGACCTATATTGGAAAAAGGAATATCTTCAAATAAAAACTACACAGAAGAATTCTGTGAAACTTCTTTCTGATCTGTGCATTCAACTAACAGAGTTAAACCATACTTTTGATTGAGCAGTTCTGAACACTCTTTCTGTAGAAAATGCAAGTGGACATTCGTAGCTCTAAGTGGGTAATAGTGGAAAAAGTAATATCGTCAAATATGAATTACAGAGAAGCATTCTGTGAAACTACTTTCTGTTCTGTGCATTCAAATAACAGAGTTGAGCCCTACTTTTGAAGGAGCAGTTCTGAAACACTCTTTGTGTAGAAACTGCAATTGGACAATCTGAGCGCTAGAGGCCTATATTGGGAAAAAGAATATCTTCAAATAAAAACTACACAGAAGCATTCTGTGCAACTTCTTTCTAATCTGTGCATTCAGCTAAGAGAGTTAAATCATACATTTGATTGAGCAGTTCTGAACACTCTTTCTGTAGAAAATGCAACTGGACATTTGGAGCGCTAAGAGGGTAGTATTGGAAAAAGCAATATATTCAAATATAAACTACACAGAAGCATTCTGTGAAACTTCTTTTTGTTCTGTGCATTCAACTAACATAGTTGAACCTTACTTTTGATTGAGCTTTTCTGAAACACCCTTTCTGTAGAAACTGCAATTGGACATTCTGAGCGCTAAGAGGCCTATATTGGTAAAAAGAATATCTTCATATAAACATTACACCGCAGCATTCTGTGAAACTTCTTTCTGTTCTGTGCATTCAGCTAACAGAGTTAAACCATTCTTTTGATTGAGCAGTTCTGAAACAATCTTTCTGTACATAATGCAACTGGAGATTCAGAGCGCTAAGTGGGTAATAGTGAAAAATGGAATATCTTCAAATATAAACTACACAGAAGAATTCTGTGAAACTTCTTTCTGATCTGTGCATTCACCTAACAGGGTTAAACCACACTTATGTTTGAGCAGTTCTGAACACTCCTTCTGTAGAAAATGCAACTGGACATTTGGAGCGCTAAGAGGTTAATAGTGGAAAAAGGAATACCTTCAAATAAATAGTACACAGAAGCATTCTGTGAAACTTCTTTCTGTTCTGTGAATTCAACTAAAAGAGGTGAACCCTACTTTTCATTGAGCCGTTCTGAAACACTCTTTCTGTAGAAAGTGCAATTGGATATTCGGAGCGCTAAGAGGCCTATATATGAGAAAGGACTATCTTCAAATGAAAACTACACAGAAACATTCTGTGAAACTTCGTACTGATCTGTGCATTCAGCTAACAGAGTTAAACCATACTTTTGATTGTGCAGTTCGGAAAAACTCTTTCTGTAGAAAATGCAAGTGGACATTCGGAGCGCTTAGAAGGTAATAGTGGAAAAAGGAATATCTTCAAATATAAACTACACAGAATCATTCTCTGAAACTTCTTTCTGTTCTGTTCATTCAACTAACAGAGTTGAACCTTACTTTTGATTGAGCCTTTCTGAAACACACTTTCTGTAGAAAGTGCAATTGGAAATTCTGTGCGCTAAGAGGCCTATATTGGTAAAAAGAATATCTCCATATAAACACTACAGAGCAGCATTCTGTGAAACATCTTTCTGATCTGTGCATTCAGGTAACTGAGCTAAACCATACTTTTGATTGAACAGTTCTGAAACACTCTTTCTGTAGAAAATGCAACTGGACATTCAGAGAGCTAAGTGGGTAATAGTGGAAAATGGAATATCTTCATATATAAACTACACAGAAGAATTCTGTGAAACTTATTTCTGATCTGTGCATTCACCTAACAGAGTTAAATCATACTTTTGATAGAGCAGTTCTGAACACACTTTCTGTAGAAAATGCAAGTGGACATTCTGAGCTCTAAGAGGGTAACAGTGGAAAAAGGAATATCTTCAAATACAAACTACACAGAAGCAATCTGTGAAACTACATTCTGTTCTGTGCATTCAACTAACAGATTTGAACCTTAGATTTGATTGAGCCGTTCTGAAACACTCTTTCTGTAGAAAATGCAAGTGGAGATTCGGAGCGCTAAGAGGGTAATAGTGGAAAATGGAATGTCTTCAAATATAAACTGCACAGAATGATTCTGTGAAACTTCTTTCTGATCTGTGCATTAAGCTAACAGAGTTAAACCATACTTTTGATTCAGCAGATCTGAACACTCTTTCTGTAGAAAATGCAACTGGACATTTGGAGCGCTAAGAGGGTAGTAGTGGAAAAAGGAATATATTCAAATATAAACTACACAGAAGCATTCTGTGAAACTTCTTTCTGATCTGAGCATTCAGCTAACAGAGTTAAACCATACTTTGGATTGAGCAGTTTTGAAACACTCTGTCTGTAGAAAATGCAACTGGTCATTCGTAGCGCTAAGTGGGTAATATTGGAAAAAAGAATATGTTCAAATATAAACTACACAGAAGCATTGTATGAAACATCTTTCTGTTCTGTGCATTCAACTAAAAGTGTTGAACCTTACTTTTGATTGAGCCGTTCTGAAACACTCTTTCTGTAGAAACTGCAATTGGACATTCTAAGCGCTAAGAGGCCTACATTGGGAAAAAGAATATCTTCAAATAAAAACTACACAGATGCATTCTGTGAAACTTATTTCTGATCTGTAAATTCAGATAACAGAGCTAAACCATATTTTTGATTGAGCAGTTATGAAACACTCTTTTTGTAGAAAATGCAAGTGGACATTCGGAGCGCTAAGATTGTAATAGAGGAAAAAGGAATATCTTCAATTAAAAACTACACAGAAGCATTCTCTGAAACCCCTTTCTGTTCTCCGCATTCAACTAAGAGAGTTGAGACTTACTTTCGAAGGAGCAGTTCTGAAACACTCTTTGTGTAGAAACTGCCAGTGGATATTCGGAGCGCTTAGTGGGTAATAGTCCAAAAAGGAGTATCTTCAACTAAATACTACACAGAAGCATTCTGTGAAACTTCTTTCTGTTCTATGCATTCAACTAAGAGAGTTGAACCTTACATTTGATTGAGCCGTTCTGAAACACTCTTTCTGTAGAAACTGGAATTGGACATTCTGAGTGCTAAGAGGCCTATATTGGGAAAAATAATATATTCAAATAAAAACCACACAGAAGCATTGTTTGAAACTTATTTCTGATATGTGCATTCAGCTAACAGAGTGAAACCATACTTTTGATTGCGCAGTTCAGAACACTCTTTCTGTGGAAAATGCAAGTGGACATTCGGAGCGCTATGAGGGTAAGAGTGGAAAAAGGAATATATTCAATTATAAACTACACAGTAGCATTCTTTGAAACTTCTTTCTGTTCTGTTCATTCAACTAAAAGAGTTGAACCTTAGTTTTGATTGAGCCGTTCTGAAACACTCTTTCTGTAGAAACTGCAATTGGACATTCTGAGCGCTAAGAGGCCTATATTGGGAAAGAGAATATCTACAAATAAAAACTACACAGAAGCATTCTGTGAAAATTCTTTCTGTTCTGTTCATTCAACTAAAAGAGTTGAACCGTAGTTTTGATTGAGCCGTTCTGAAACACTCTTTCTGTAGAAAATGCAAGTGGAGATTCGGAGCGCTAAGAGGGTAATAGTGGAAAAAGGAATGTCTTCAAATATAAACTACACAGAATCATTATGTGAAACTTCTTTCTGATCTGTGCATTCAGCTAACAGAGTTAAACCATACTTTTGATTGAGCAGATCTGAACACTCTTTCTGTAGAAAATGCAACTGGATATTTGGAGCGCTAAGAGGGTAGTAGTGGAAAAGGTATATATTCAAATATAAACTACACAGAAGCATTCTGTGAAACTTCTTTCTGATCTGAGCATTCAGATATCAGAGTTAAACCATATATTTGATTGAGCAGTTTTGAAACACTCCGTCTGTAGAAAATGCAACTGGACATTCGTAGCGCTAAGTGGGTAATAGTGGAAAAAAGAATATGTTCAAATATGAACTACACAGAAGCATTGTATGAAACTTCTTTCTGTTCTGTGCATTCAACTAACAGAGTTGAAACTTACTTTTGATTGAGCCGTTCTGAATCACTCTTTCTATAGAAAATGCAATTGGACATTCTGAGCGCTAAGAGGCCTATATTGGGAAAAATAATATCTTCAAATAAAAACTACACAGAAGCATTGTGTGAGACTTATTTCTGATATGTGCATTCAGCTAACAGAGTTAAACCATACTTTTGATTGCGCAGTTCCGAACACTCTTTCTGTAGAAAATGCAAGTGGACATTCGGAGCGCTAAGAGGGTAATAGTGGAAAAAGGAATGTCTTCAAATATAAACTACACAGTAGCATTCTGTGAAACTTCTTTCTGTTCTGTGCATTCAACTAACAGAGTTGAACCTTACTTTTGATTGAGCCGTTCTGAAACACTCTTTCTGTAGAAACTGCAATTTTACATTCTAAGGGCTAAGAGGCCTACATTGGGAAAAAGAATATCTTCAAATAAAAACTACACAGATGCATTCTGTGAAACTTATTTCTGATCTGTAAATTCAGTTAAAAGAGCTAAACCATATTTTTGATTGAGCAGTTATGAAACACTCTTTTTGTAGAAAATGCAAGTGGAGATTCGGAGCGCTAAGAGGCTAATAGTGGAAAAAGGAATGTCTTCAAATATAAACTACACGGAATCATTCGGTGAAATTTCTTTCTGATCTGTGCATTCAGCTAACAGAGTTAAACCATACTTTTGATTGAGCAGATCTGAACACTCTTTCTGTAGAAAATGCAACTGGACATTTGGAGCGCTAAGAGCGTAGTAGTTGAAAAAGGAATATATTCAAATATAAACTACACAGAAGCATTCTGTGAAACTTCTTTCTGATCTGAGCATTCAGCTAACAGAGTTAAACCATACTTTTGATTGAGCAGTTTTGAAACACTCTGTCTGTAGAAAATGCAACTGGACATTCGTAGCGCTAAATGGGTAATAGTGGAAAAAAGAATATGTTCAAATATAAACTACACAGAAGCATTGTATGAAACTTCTTTCTGTTCTGTGCATTCAACTAACAGAGTTGAACCTTACTTTTGATTGAACCGTTCTGAAACACTCTATTTTAGAAACTGCAATTGGACATTCTGAGCGCTAAGAGGCCTATATTTGGAAAAGAATGTCTACAAATAAAAACTACACAGAAGAATTGTGTGAAACTTCTTTCTGTTCTGTTTGTTCAACTAAAAGAGTTGAACCTTAGTTTTGATTGAGCCGTTCTGAAACACTCTTTCTGTAGAAAATGCAAGTGGAGATTCGGAGCGCTAAGAGGGTAATAGTGGAAAAAGGAATGTCTCCAAATATAAACTACACAGAATCATTCTGTGAAACTTCTTTCTGATCTGTGCATTCAGCTAACAGAGTTAAACCATACTTTTGATTGAGCAGATCTGAACACTCTTTCTGTAGAAAATGCAACTGGACATTTGGAGCGCTAAGAGAGTAGTAGTGGAAAAAGTAATATATTCAAATATAAACTACACAGAAGCATTCTGTGAAACTTCTTTCTGATCTGAGCATTCAGCTAACAGAGTTAAACCATACTTTTGATTGAGCAGTTTTGAAACACTCTGTCTGTAGAAAATGCAACTGGACATTTGTAGCGCTAAGTGGATAATAGTGGAAAAAAGAATATGTTCAAATATAAACTGCACAGAAGCATTGTATGAAGCTTCTTTCTGTTCTCTGCATTCAACTAACAGAGTTGAACCTTACTTTTGATTGAGCCTTTCTGAAACACTCTTTCTGTAGAAACTGCAATTGGACATTCTGAGCGCTAAGAGGCCTCTATTGGGAAAAATAATATCTTCAAATAAAAACTACACAGAAGCATTGTGTGAAACTTATTTCTGATATGTTCATTAAGCTAACAGAGTTAAACCATACTTTTGATTGCGCAGTTCTGAACACTCTTTCTGTAGAAAATGCAAGTGGACATTCGAAGCGCTAAGAGGGTAATAGTGGAAAAAGGAATATATTCAAATATAAACTACACAGTAGCATTCTGTGAAAATTCTTTCTGTTCTGTGCATTCAACTAACAGAGTTGAACCTTACTTTTGATTGAGCCGTTCTGAAACACTCTTTCTGTAGAAACTGCAATTGGACATTCTGAGCGCTAAGAGGCCTATATTGGGAAAAAGAATGTCTACAAATAAAAACTACACAGAAGAATTTTGTGAAACTTCTTGCTGTTCTGTTTGTTCAACTAAAAGAGTTGAACCTTAGTTTTGATTGAGCCGTTCTGAAACACTCTTTCTGTAGAAACTGCAATTGGACATGCTATGCGCTAAGAGGCCTACATTGGGTAAAATAATATCTTCAAATAAAAACTACACAGATGCATTCTGTGAAACTTATTTCTGATCTGTAAATTCAGTTAACAGAGATAAAACATATTTTTGATTGAGCAGTTATGAAACACTCTTTTTTTTAGAAAATGCAAGTGGAGATTCGGAGCGCTAAGAGGGTAATAGTGGAAAAAGGAATGTCTTCAAATATAAACTACACAGAATCATTCGGTGAAACTTCTTTCTGATCTGTGCATTCAGCTAACAGAGTTAAACCATACTTTTGATTGAGCAGATCTGAACACTCTTTCTGTAGAAAATGCAACTGGACATTTGGAGCGCTAAGAGCGTAGTAGTGGAAAAAAGAATATATTCAAATATAAACTACACAGAAGCATTCTGTGAAACTTCTTTCTGATCTGAGCATTCAGCTAACAGAGTTAAACCATACTTTTGATTGCGCAGTTTTGAAACACTCTGTCTGTAGAAAATGCAACTGGACATTCGTAGCGCTAAGTGGGTAATAGTGGAAAAAAGAATATGTTCAAATATAAACTACACAGAAGCATTGTATGAAACTTCTTTCTGTTCTGTGCATTCAACTAACAGAGTTGAACCTTACTTTTGATTGAGCCGTTCTGAAACACTCTTTCTGTAGAAACTGCAATTGGACATTCTGAGCGCTAAGAGGCCTATATTGGGAAAAGAATGTCTACAAATAAAAACTACACAGAAGAATTGTGTGAAACTTCTTTCTGTTCTGTTTGTTCAAATAAAAGAGTTGAATCTTAGTTTTGATTGAGCCGTTCTGAAACACTCTTTCTGTAGAAAATGCAAGTGGAGATTCGGAGCGCTAAGAAGGTAATAGTGGAAAAACGAATGTCTCCAAATATAAACTACACAGAATCATTCTGTGAAACTTCTTTCTGATCTGTGCATTCAGCTAACAGATTTAAACCATACTTTTGATTGAGCAGATCTGAACACTCTTTCTGTAGAAACTGCAATTGGACATTCTAAGCGCTAAGAGGCCTACATTGGGATAAAGAATATCTTCAAATAAAAACTACACAGATACATTCTCTGAAACTTATTTCTGATCTGTAAATTCAGTTAACAGAGCTAAACCATATTTTTGATTGAGCAGTTATGAAACACTCTTTTTGTAGGAAATGCAAGTGGACATTGGGAGCGCTAAGATTGTAATAGAGGAAAAAGGAATATCTCCAATTAAATACTACACAGAAGCATTCTCTGAAACCCCTTTCTGTTCTCCACATTCAACTAACAGAGTTGAGCCTTACTTTCGAAGGAGCAGTTCTGAAACAATCTTTGTGTAGAAACTGCCAGTGGATATTCTGAGCGCTAAGTGGGTAATAGTCCAAAAAGTAGTATCTTCAACTAAATACTACACAGAAGCATTCTGTGAAACTACTTTCTGTTCTGTGCATTCAACTAAGAGAGTTGAACCTGACATTTGATTGAGGCGTTCTGAAACACCCTTTCTGTAGAAACTGCAATTGGACATTCTGAGCACTGAGAGGCCTATATTGGGAATAATAATATCTTCAAATAAAAACTACCCAGAAGCATTCTTTGAAACTTATTTCTGATATGTGCATTCAGCTAACAGAGTTAAACCATACTTTTGATTGCTCAGTTCAGAACATTCTTTCTGTAGAAAATCTAAGTGGACATTCGGAGCGCTAAGAGGGTAATAGTGGAAAAAGGAATATATTCAAATATAAACTACACAGTAGCATTCTGTGAAAATTCTTTCTGTTCTGTGGATTCAACTAACAGAGTTGAACCTTACTTTTGATTGAGCCGTTCTGAAACACTCTTTCTGTAGAAACTGCAATTGGACATGCTAAGCGCTAAGAGGCCTACATTGGGATAAAGAATATCTTCAAATAAAAACTACACAGATACATTCTCTGAAACTTATTTCTGATCTGTGCATTCAGCTAACAGAGTTAAACCATACTTTTGATTGAGCAGATCTGAACACTCTTTCTGTAGAAAATGCAACTGGACATTTGGAGCGCTAAGATTGTAATAGAGGAAAAAGGAATATCTCCAATTAAAAACTACACAGAAGCATTCTCTGAAACCCCTTTCTGTTCTCCGCATTCAACTAACAGAGTTGAGCCTTACTTTCGAAGGAGCAGTTCTGAAACAAACTTTGTGTAGAAACTGCCAGTGGATATTCTGCGCGCTAAGTGGGTAATAGTCCAAAAAGGAGTATCTTCAACTAAATACTACACAGTAGCATTCTGTGAAACTACTTTCTGTTCTGCGCATTCAACTAACAGAGTTGAACCTGACATTTGCTTGAGGCGTTCTGAAACACCCTTTCTGTAGAAACTACAATTGGACATTCTGAGCGCTGACAGGCCTATATTGGGAATAATAATATCTTCAAATAAAAATTACACAGAAGCATTGTTTGAAATTTATTTCTGATATGTGCATTCAGCTAACAGAGTTAAACCATACTTTTGATTGCTCAGTTCAGAACACTCTTTCTGTAGAAAATGTAAGTGGACATTCGGAGCGCTAAGAGGGTAATAGTGGAAAAAGGAATATATTCAAATATAAACTACACAGAAGCATTCTGTGAAACTTCTTTCTGTTCTGTGCATTCAACTACCAGGGTTGAACCTTAATTTTGATTGAGCCGTTCTGAAACACTCTTTCTGTAGAAACTGCAATTGGACATTCTGAGCACTAAGAGGCCTATATTGGGAAAAAGAATATCTACAAATAAAAACTACACAGAAGCATTCTGTGAAACTTCTTTCTGTTCTGTTCATTCAACTAAAAGAGTTGAACCTTAGTTTTGATTGAGCCGTTCTGAAACACTCTTTCTGTAGAAAATGCAAGTGGAGATTCGGAGCGCTAAGAGGGTAATAGTGGAAAAAGGAATGTCTTCAAATATAAACTACACAGAATCATTCTGTGAAACTTCTTTCTGATCTGTGCATTCAGGTAACAGAGTTAAACCATATATTTGATTGAGCAGATCTGAACACTCTTTCTGTAGAAAATGCAACTGGACATTTGGAGCGCTAAGAGCGTAGTAGTGGAAAAAGGAATATATTCAAATATAAACTACACAGAAGCATTCTGTGAAACTTTTTCTGATCTGAGAATTCAGGTAACAGAGTTAAACCATACTTTTGATTGAGCAGTTTTGAAACACTCTGTCTGTAGAAAATGCAACTGGACATTCGTAGCGCTAAGTGGGTAATAGTGGAAAAAAGAATATGTTCAAATATAAACTACACAGAAGCATTGTATGAAACTTCTTTCTGTTCTGTGCATTCAACTAACAGAGTTGAACCTTACTTTTGATTGAGCCGTTCTGAAACACTCTTTCCGTAGAAACTGCAATTGGACATTCTGAGCGCTAAGAGGCCTATATTGGGAAAAATAATATCTTCAAATAAAAACTACACAGAAGCATTGTGTGAAACTTATTTCTGATATGTGCATTCAGCTAACAGAGTTAAACCATACTTTTGATTGCGCAGTTCCGAACACTCTTTCTGTAGAAAATGCAAGTGGACATTCTGAGCGCTAAGAGGGTAATAGTGGAAAAAGGAATATATTCAAATATAAACTACACAGAAGCATTCTGTGAAACTTCTTTCTGTTCTGTGCATTCAACTACCAGGGTTGAACCTTACTTTTGATTGAGCCGTTCTGAAACACTCTTTCTGTAGAAACTGCAATTGGACATTCTGAGCGCTAAGAGGCCTATATTGGGAAAAGAATATCGACAAATAAAAACTACACAGAAGCATTCTGTGAACCTTCTTTCTGTTCTGTTCATTCAACTAAAAGAGTTGAACCTTAGTTTTGATTGATCCGTTCTGAAACACTCTTTCTGTAGAAAATGCAAGTGGAGATTCGGAGCGCTAAGAGGGTAATAGTGGAAAAAGGAATGTCTTCAAATATAAACTACACAGAATCATTCTGTGAAACTTCTTTCTGATCTGTGCATTCAGCTAACAGAGTTAAACTATACTTTTGATTGAGCAGATCTGAACACTCTTTCTGTAGAAAATGCAACTGGACATTTGGAGCTCTAAGAGGGTAGTAGTGGAAAAAGGAATATATTCTAATATAAACTACACAGAAGCATTCTGTGAAACTTCTTTCTGATCTGAGCATTCAGCTAACAGAGTTAAACCAGACTTTTGATTGAGCAGTTTTGAAACACTCTGTCTATAGAAAATGCAACTGGACATTCGTAGCGCTAAGTGGGTAATAGTGGAAAAAAGAATATGTTCAAATATAAACTACACAGAAACATTGTATGAAACTTCTTTCTGTTCTGTGCATTCAACTAACACAGCTGAACCTTACTTTAGATTGAGCCGTTCTGAAACACTCTTTCCGTAGAAATTGCAATTGGACATTCTGAGCGCTAAGAGGCCTATATTGGGAAAAATAATATCTTCAAATAAAAACTACACAGAAGCATTGTGTGAAACTTATTTCTGATATGTGCATTCAGCTAACAGAGTTAAACCATACTTTTGATTGCGCAGTTCCGAACACTCTTTCTGTAGAAAATGCAAGTGGAAATTCGGAGCGCTAAGAGGGTAATAGTGGAAAAAGGAATATATTCAAATATAAACTACACAGTAGCATTCTGTGAAACTTCTTTCTGTTCTGTGCATTCAACTAACAGATTTGAACCTTACTTTTGATTGAGCCGTTCTGAAACACTCTTTCTGTAGAAACTGCAATTGGACATTCTAAGCGCTGAGAGGCCTATATTGGGAATAATAATATCTTCAAATAAAAACTACCCAGAAGCATTCTTTGAAACTTATTTCTGATATGTGCATTCAGCTAACAGAGTTAAACCATACTTTTGATTGCTCAGTTCAGAACATTCTTTCTGTAGAAAATGTAAGTGGACATTCGGAGCGCTAAGAGGGTAATAGTGGAAAAAGGAATATATTCAAATATAAACTACACAGTAGCATTCTGTGAAAATTCTTTCTGTTCTGTGGATTCAACTAACAGAGTTGAACCTTACTTTTGATTGAGCCGTTCTGAAACACTCTTTCTGTAGAAACTGCAATTGGACATGCTAAGCGCTAAGAGGCCTACATTGGGAAAAAGAATATCTTCAAATAAATACTACACAGATGCATTCTGTGAAACTTATTTCTGATCTTTAAATTCAGTTAACAGAGATAAAACATATTTTTGATTGAGCAGTTATGAAACACTCTTTTTGTAGAAAATGCAAGTGGAGATTCGGAGCGCTAAGAGGCTAATAGTGGAAAAAGGAATGTCTTCAAATATAAACTACACGGAATCATTCGGTGAAATTTCTTTCTGATCTGTGCATTCAGCTAACAGAGTTAAACCATACTTTTGATTGATCAGATCTGAACACTCTTTCTGTAGAAAATGCAACTGGACATTTGGAGCGCTAAGAGCGTAGTAGTTGAAAAAGGAATATATTCAAATATAAACTACACAGAAGCATTCTGTGAAACTTCTTTCGGATCTGAGCATTCAGCTAACAGAGTTAAACCATACTTTTGATTGAGCAGTTTTGAAACACTCTGTCTGTAGAAAATGCAACTGGACATTCGTAGCGCTAAATGGGTAATAGTGGAAAAAAGAATATGTTCAAATATAAACTACACAGAAGCATTGTATGAAACTTCTTTCTGTTCTGTGCATTCAACTAACAGAGTTGAACCTTACTTTTGATTGAACCGTTCTGAAACACTCTTTTTTAGAAACTGCAATTGGACATTCTGAGCGCTAAGAGGCCTATATTTGGAAAAGAATGTCTACAAATAAAAACTACACAGAAGAATTGTGTGAAACTTCTTTCTGTTCTGTTTGTTCAACTAAAAGAGTTGAACCTTAGTTTTGATTGAGCCGTTCTGAAACACTCTTTCTGTAGAAAATGCAAGTGGAGATTCGGAGCGCTAAGAGGGTAATAGTGGAAAAAGGAATGTCTCCAAATATAAACTACACAGAATCATTCTGTGAAACTTCTTTCTGATCTGTGCATTCAGCTAACAGAGTTAAACCATACTTTTGATTGAGCAGATCTGAACACTCTTTCTGTAGAAACTGCAATTGGACATTCTAAGCGCTAAGAGGCCTACATTGGGATAAAGAATATCTTCAAATAAAAACTACAGAGATACATTCTCTGAAACTTATTTCTGATCTGTAAATTCAGTTAACAGAGCTAAACCATATTTTTGATTGAGCAGTTATGAAACACTCTTTTTGTAGGAAATGCAAGTGGACATTGGGAGCGCTAAGATTGTAATAGAGGAAAAAGGAATATCTCCAATTAAATACTACACAGAAGCATTCTCTGAAACCCCTTTCTGTTCTCCACATTCAACTAACAGAGTTGAGCCTTACTTTCGAAGGAGCAGTTCTGAAACAAACTTTGTGTAGAAACTGCCAGTGGATATTCTGAGCGCTAAGTGGGTAATAGTCCAAAAAGTAGTATCTTCAACTAAATACTACACAGAAGCATTCTGTGAAACTAATTTCTGTTCTGTGCATTCAACTAAGAGAGTTGAACCTGACATTTGATTGAGGCGTTCTGAAACACCCTTTCTGTAGAATCTGCAATTGGACATTCTGAGCACTGAGAGGCCTATATTGGGAATAATAATATCTTCAAATAAAAACTACCCAGAAGCATTCTTTGAAACTTATTTCTGATATGTGCATTCAGCTAACAGAGTTAAACCATACTTTTGATTGCTCAGTTCAGAACATTCTTTCTGTAGAAAATCTAAGTGGACATTCGGAGCGCTAAGAGGGTAATAGTGGAAAAAGGAATATATTCAAATATAAACTACACAGTAGCATTCTGTGAAAATTCTTTCTGTTCTGTGGATTCAACTAACAGAGTTGAACCTTACTTTTGATTGAGCCATTCTGAAACACTCTTTCTGTAGAAACTGCAATTGGACATGCTAAGCGCTAAGAGGCCTACATTGGGATAAAGAATATCTTCAAATAAAAACTACACAGATACATTCTCTGAAACTAATTTCTGATCTGTGCATTCAGCTAACAGAGTTAAACCATACTTTTGATTGAGCAGATCTGAACACTCTTTCTGTAGAAAATGCAACTGGACATTTGGAGCGCTAAGATTGTAATAGAGGAAAAAGGAATATCTCCAATTAAAAACTACACAGAAGCATTCTCTGAAACCCCTTTCTGTTCTCCGCATTCAACTAACAGAGTTGAGCCTTACTTTCGAAGGAGCAGTTCTGAAACAAACTTTGTGTAGAAACTGCCAGTGGATATTCTGCGCGCTAAGTGGGTAATAGTCCAAAAAGGAGTATCTTCAACTAAATACTACACAGTAGCATTCTGTGAAACTACTTTCTGTTCTGCGCATTCAACTAACAGAGTTGAACCTGACATTTGCTTGAGGCGTTCTGAAACACCCTTTCTGTAGAAACTACAATTGGACATTCTGAGCGCTGACAGGCCTATATTGGGAATAATAATATCTTCAAATAAAAATTACACAGAAGCATTGTTTGAAATTTATTTCTGATATGTGCATTCAGCTAACAGAGTTAAACCATACTTTTGATTGCTCAGTTCAGAACACTCTTTCTGTAGAAAATGTAAGTGGACATTCGGAGCGCTAAGAGGGTAATAGTGGAAAAAGGAATATATTCAAATATAAACTACACAGAAGCATTCTGTGAAACTTCTTTCTGTTCTGTGCATTCAACTACCAGTGTTGAACCTTAATTTTGATTGAGCCGTTCTGAAACACTCTTTCTGTAGAAACTGCAATTGGACATTCTGAGCACTAAGAGGCCTATATTGGGAAAAAGAATATCTACAAATAAAAACTACACAGAAGCATTCTGTGAAACTTCTTTCTGTTCTGTTCATTCAACTAAAAGAGTTGAACCTTAGTTTTGATTGAGCCGTTCTGAAACACTCCTTCTGTAGAAAATGCAAGTGGAGATTCGGAGCGCTAAGAGGGTAATAGTGGAAAAAGGAATGTCTTCAAATATAAACTACACAGAATCATTCTGTGAAACTTCTTTCTGATCTGTGCATTCAGGTAACAGAGTTAAACCATATATTTGATTGAGCAGATCTGAACACTCTTTCTGTAGAAAATGCAACTGGACATTTGGAGCGCTAAGAGCGTAGTAGTGGAAAAAGGAATATATTCAAATATAAACTACACAGAAGCATTCTGTGAAACTTTTTCTGATCTGAGAATTCAGCTAACAGAGTTAAACCATACTTTTGATTGAGCAGTTATGAAACACTCTGTCTGTAGAAAATGCAACTGGACATTCGTAGCGCTAAGTGGGTAATAGTGGAAAAAAGAATATGTTCATATATAAACTACACAGAAGCATTGTATGAAACTTCTTTCTGTTCTGTGCATTCAACTAACAGAGTTGAACCTTACTTTTGATTGAGCCGTTCTGAAACACTCTTTCCGTAGAAACTGCAATTGGACATTCTGAGCGCTAAGAGGCCTATATTGGGAAAAATAATATCTTCAAATAAAAACTACACAGAAGCATTGTGTGAAACTTATTTCTGATATGTGCATTCAGCTAACAGAGTTAAACCATACTTTTGATTGCGCAGTTCCGAACACTCTTTCTGTAGAAAATGCAAGTGGACATTCTGAGCGCTAAGAGGGTAATAGTGGAAAAAGGAATATATTCAAATATAAACTACACAGAAGCATTCTGTGAAACTTCTTTCTGTTCTGTGCATTCAACTACCAGGGTTGAACCTTACTTTTGATTGAGCCGTTCTGAAACACTCTTTCTGTAGAAACTGCAATTGGACATTCTGAGCGCTAAGAGGCCTATATTGGGAAAAGAATATCGACAAATAAAAACTACACAGAAGCATTCTGTGAACCTTCTTTCTGTTCTGTTCATTCAACTAAAAGAGTTGAACCTTAGTTTTGATTGATCCGTTCTGAAACACTCTTTCTGTAGAAAATGCAAGTGGAGATTCGGAGCGCTAAGAGGGTAATAGTGGAAAAAGGAATGTCTTCAAATATAAACTACACAGAATCATTCTGTGAAACTTCTTTCTGATCTGTGCATTCAGCTAACAGAGTTAAACTATACTTTTGATTGAGCAGATCTGAACACTCTTTCTGTAGAAAATGCAACTGGACATTTGGAGCTCTAAGAGGGTAGTAGTGGAAAAAGGAATATATTCTAATATAAACTACACAGAAGCATTCTGTGAAACTTCTTTCTGATCTGAGCATTCAGCTAACAGAGTTAAACCAGACTTTTGATTGAGCAGTTTTGAAACACTCTGTCTATAGAAAATGCAACTGGACATTCGTAGCGCTAAGTGGGTAATAGTGGAAAAAAGAATATGTTCAAATATAAACTACACAGAAACATTGTATGAAACTTCTTTCTGTTCTGTGCATTCAACTAACACAGCTGAACCTTACTTTAGATTGAGCCGTTCTGAAACACTCTTTCCGTAGAAATTGCAATTGGACATTCTGAGCGCTAAGAGGCCTATATTGGGAAAAATAATATCTTCAAATAAAAACTACACAGAAGCATTGTGTGAAACTTATTTCTGATATGTGCATTCAGCTAACAGAGTTAAACCATACTTTTGATTGCGCAGTTCCGAACACTCTTTCTGTAGAAAATGCAAGTGGAAATTCGGAGCGCTAAGAGGGTAATAGTGGAAAAAGGAATATATTCAAATATAAACTACACAGTAGCATTCTGTGAAACTTCTTTCTGTTCTGTGCATTCAACTAACAGATTTGAACCTTACTTTTGATTGAGCCGTTCTGAAACACTCTTTCTGTAGAAACTGCAATTGGACATTCTAAGCGCTGAGAGGCCTATATTGGGAATAATAATATCTTCAAATAAAAACTACCCAGAAGCATTCTTTGAAACTTATTTCTGATATGTGCATTCAGCTAACAGAGTTAAACCATACTTTTGATTGCTCAGTTCAGAACATTCTTTCTGTAGAAAATGTAAGTGGACATTCGGAGTGCTAAGAGGGTAATAGTGGAAAAAGGAATATATTCAAATATAAACTACACAGTAGCATTCTGTGAAAATTCTTTCTGTTCTGTGGATTCAACTAACAGAGTTGAACCTTACTTTTGATTGAGCCGTTCTGAAACACTCTTTCTGTAGAAACTGCAATTGGACATGCTAAGCGCTAAGAGGCCTACATTGGGAAAAAGAATATCTTCAAATAAATACTACACAGATGCATTCTGTGAAACTTATTTCTGATCTTTAAATTCAGTTAACAGAGATAAAACATATTTTTGATTGAGCAGTTATGAAACACTCTTTTTGTAGAAAATGCAAGTGGAGATTCGGAGCGCTAAGAGGCTAATAGTGGAAAAAGGAATGTCTTCAAATATAAACTACACGGAATCATTCGGTGAAATTTCTTTCTGATCTGTGCATTCAGCTAACAGAGTTAAACCATACTTTTGATTGAGCAGATCTGAACACTCTTTCTGTAGAAAATGCAACTGGACATTTGGAGCGCTAAGAGCGTAGTAGTTGAAAAAGGAATATATTCAAATATAAACTACACAGAAGCATTCTGTGAAACTTCTTTCGGATCTGAGCATTCAGCTAACAGAGTTAAACCATACTTTTGATTGAGCAGTTTTGAAACACTCTGTCTGTAGAAAATGCAACTGGACATTCGTAGCGCTAAATGGGTAATAGTGGAAAAAAGAATATGTTCAAATATAAACTACACAGAAGCATTGTATGAAACTTCTTTCTGTTCTGTGCATTCAACTAACAGAGTTGAACCTTACTTTTGATTGAACCGTTCTGAAACACTCTTTTTTAGAAACTGCAATTGGACATTCTGAGCGCTAAGAGGCCTATATTTGGAAAAGAATGTCTACAAATAAAAACTACACAGAAGAATTGTGTGAAACTTCTTTCTGTTCTGTTTGTTCAACTAAAAGAGTTGAACCTTAGTTTTGATTGAGCCGTTCTGAAACACTCTTTCTGTAGAAAATGCAAGTGGAGATTCGGAGCGCTAAGAGGGTAATAGTGGAAAAAGGAATGTCTCCAAATATAAACTACACAGAATCATTCTGTGAAACTTCTTTCTGATCTGTGCATTCAGCTAACAGAGTTAAACCATACTTTTGATTGAGCAGATCTGAACACTCTTTCTGTAGAAACTGCAATTGGACATTCTAAGCGCTAAGAGGCCTACATTGGGATAAAGAATATCTTCAAATAAAAACTACAGAGATACATTCTCTGAAACTTATTTCTGATCTGTAAATTCAGTTAACAGAGCTAAACCATATTTTTGATTGAGCAGTTATGAAACACTCTTTTTGTAGGAAATGCAAGTGGACATTGGGAGCGCTAAGATTGTAATAGAGGAAAAAGGAATATCTCCAATTAAATACTACACAGAAGCATTCTCTGAAACCCCTTTCTGTTCTCCACATTCAACTAACAGAGTTGAGCCTTACTTTCGAAGGAGCAGTTCTGAAACAAACTTTGTGTAGAAACTGCCAGTGGATATTCTGAGCGCTAAGTGGGTAATAGTCCAAAAAGTAGTATCTTCAACTAAATACTACACAGAAGCATTCTGTGAAACTAATTTCTGTTCTGTGCATTCAACTAAGAGAGTTGAACCTGACATTTGATTGAGGCGTTCTGAAACACCCTTTCTGTAGAATCTGCAATTGGACATTCTGAGCACTGAGAGGCCTATATTGGGAATAATAATATCTTCAAATAAAAACTACCCAGAAGCATTCTTTGAAACTTATTTCTGATATGTGCATTCAGCTAACAGAGTTAAACCATACTTTTGATTGCTCAGTTCAGAACATTCTTTCTGTAGAAAATCTAAGTGGACATTCGGAGCGCTAAGAGGGTAATAGTGGAAAAAGGAATATATTCAAATATAAACTACACAGTAGCATTCTGTGAAAATTCTTTCTGTTCTGTGGATTCAACTAACAGAGTTGAACCTTACTTTTGATTGAGCCATTCTGAAACACTCTTTCTGTAGAAACTGCAATTGGACATGCTAAGCGCTAAGAGGCCTACATTGGGATAAAGAATATCTTCAAATAAAAACTACACAGATACATTCTCTGAAACTAATTTCTGATCTGTGCATTCAGCTAACAGAGTTAAACCATACTTTTGATTGAGCAGATCTGAACACTCTTTCTGTAGAAAATGCAACTGGACATTTGGAGCGCTAAGATTGTAATAGAGGAAAAAGGAATATCTCCAATTAAAAACTACACAGAAGCATTCTCTGAAACCCCTTTCTGTTCTCCGCATTCAACTAACAGAGTTGAGCCTTACTTTCGAAGGAGCAGTTCTGAAACAAACTTTGTGTAGAAACTGCCAGTGGATATTCTGCGCGCTAAGTGGGTAATAGTCCAAAAAGGAGTATCTTCAACTAAATACTACACAGTAGCATTCTGTGAAACTACTTTCTGTTCTGCGCATTCAACTAACAGAGTTGAACCTGACATTTGCTTGAGGCGTTCTGAAACACCCTTTCTGTAGAAACTACAATTGGACATTCTGAGCGCTGACAGGCCTATATTGGGAATAATAATATCTTCAAATAAAAATTACACAGAAGCATTGTTTGAAATTTATTTCTGATATGTGCATTCAGCTAACAGAGTTAAACCATACTTTTGATTGCTCAGTTCAGAACACTCTTTCTGTAGAAAATGTAAGTGGACATTCGGAGCGCTAAGAGGGTAATAGTGGAAAAAGGAATATATTCAAATATAAACTACACAGAAGCATTCTGTGAAACTTCTTTCTGTTCTGTGCATTCAACTACCAGGGTTGAACCTTAATTTTGATTGAGCCGTTCTGAAACACTCTTTCTGTAGAAACTGCAATTGGACATTCTGAGCACTAAGAGGCCTATATTGGGAAAAAGAATATCTACAAATAAAAACTACACAGAAGCATTCTGTGAAACTTCTTTCTGTTCGGTTCATTCAACTAAAAGAGTTGAACCTTAGTTTTGATTGAGCCGTTCTGAAACACTCCTTCTGTAGAAAATGCAAGTGGAGATTCGGAGCGCTAAGAGGGTAATAGTGGAAAAAGGAATGTCTTCAAATATAAACTACACAGAATCATTCTGTGAAACTTCTTTCTGATCTGTGCATTCAGGTAACAGAGTTAAACCATATATTTGATTGAGCAGATCTGAACACTCTTTCTGTAGAAAATGCAACTGGACATTTGGAGCGCTAAGAGCGTAGTAGTGGAAAAAGGAATATATTCAAATATAAACTACACAGAAGCATTCTGTGAAACTTTTTCTGATCTGAGAATTCAGCTAACAGAGTTAAACCATACTTTTGATTGAGCAGTTATGAAACACTCTGTCTGTAGAAAATGCAACTGGACATTCGTAGCGCTAAGTGGGTAATAGTGGAAAAAAGAATATGTTCATATATAAACTACACAGAAGCATTGTATGAAACTTCTTTCTGTTCTGTGCATTCAACTAACAGAGTTGAACCTTACTTTTGATTGAGCCGTTCTGAAACACTCTTTCCGTAGAAACTGCAATTGGACATTCTGAGCGCTAAGAGGCCTATATTGGGAAAAATAATATCTTCAAATAAAAACTACACAGAAGCATTGTGTGAAACTTATTTCTGATATGTGCATTCAGCTAACAGAGTTAAACCATACTTTTGATTGCGCAGTTCCGAACACTCTTTCTGTAGAAAATGCAAGTGGACATTCTGAGCGCTAAGAGGGTAATAGTGGAAAAAGGAATATATTCAAATATAAACTACACAGAAGCATTCTGTGAAACTTCTTTCTGTTCTGTGCATTCAACTACCAGGGTTGAACCTTACTTTTGATTGAGCCGTTCTGAAACACTCTTTCTGTAGAAACTGCAATTGGACATTCTGAGCGCTAAGAGGCCTATATTGGGAAAAGAATATCGACAAATAAAAACTACACAGAAGCATTCTGTGAACCTTCTTTCTGTTCTGTTCATTCAACTAAAAGAGTTGAACCTTAGTTTTGATTGATCCGTTCTGAAACACTCTTTCTGTAGAAAATGCAAGTGGAGATTCGGAGCGCTAAGAGGGTAATAGTGGAAAAAGGAATGTCTTCAAATATAAACTACACAGAATCATTCTGTGAAACTTCTTTCTGATCTGTGCATTCAGCTAACAGAGTTAAACTATACTTTTGATTGAGCAGATCTGAACACTCTTTCTGTAGAAAATGCAACTGGACATTTGGAGCTCTAAGAGGGTAGTAGTGGAAAAAGGAATATATTCTAATATAAACTACACAGAAGCATTCTGTGAAACTTCTTTCTGATCTGAGCATTCAGCTAACAGAGTTAAACCAGACTTTTGATTGAGCAGTTTTGAAACACTCTGTCTATAGAAAATGCAACTGGACATTCGTAGCGCTAAGTGGGTAATAGTGGAAAAAAGAATATGTTCAAATATAAACTACACAGAAACATTGTATGAAACTTCTTTCTGTTCTGTGCATTCAACTAACACAGCTGAACCTTACTTTAGATTGAGCCGTTCTGAAAAACTCTTTCCGTAGAAACTGCAGTTGGACATTCTGAGCGCTAAGAGGCCTATATTGGGAAAAATAATATCTTCAAATAAAAACTACACAGAAGCATTGTGTGAAACTTATTTCTGATATGTGCATTCAGCTAACAGAGTTAAACCATACTTTTGATTGCGCAGTTCCGAACACTCTTTCTGTAGAAAATGCAAGTGGAAATTCGGAGCGCTAAGAGGGTAATAGTGGAAAAAGGAATATATTCAAATATAAACTACACAGTAGCATTCTGTGAAACTTCTTTCTGTTCTGTGCATTCAACTAACAGATTTGAACCTTACTTTTGATTGAGCCGTTCTGAAACACTCTTTCTGTAGAAACTGCAATTGGACATTCTAAGCGCTAAGAGTCCTACATTGGGATAAAGAATATCTTCAAATAAAAACTACACAGATACATTCTCTGAAACTTATTTCTGATCTGTAAATTCAGTTAACAGAGCTAAACCATATTTTTGATTGAGCAGTTATGAAACACTCTTTTTGTAGAAAATGCAAGTGGACATTGGGAGCGCTAAGATTGTAATAGAGGAAAAAGGAATATCTCCAATTAAATACTACACAGAAGCATTCTCTGAAACCCCTTTCTGTTCTCCGCATTCAACTAACAGAGTTGAGCCTTACTTTCGAAGGAGCAGTTCTGAAACAAACTTTGTGTAGAAACTGCCAGTGGATATTCTGAGCGCTAAGTGGGTAATAGTCCAAAAAGTAGTATCTTCAACTAAATACTACACAGAAGCATTCTGTGAAACTACTTTCTGTTCTGTGCATTCAACTAAGAGAGTTGAACCTGACATTTGATTGAGGCGTTCTGAAACACCCTTTCTGTAGAAACTGTAATTGGACATTCTGAGCGCTGAGAGGCCTATATTGGGAATAATAATATCTTCAAATAAAAACTACCCAGAAGCATTCTTTGAAACTTATTTCTGATATGTGCATTCAGCTAACAGAGTTAAACCATACTTTTGATTGCTCAGTTCAGAACATTCTTTCTGTAGAAAATCTAAGTGGACATTCGGAGGGCTAAGAGGGTAATAGTGGAAAAAGGAATATATTCAAATATAAACTACACAGTAGCATTCTGTGAAAATTCTTTCTGTTCTGTGGATTCAACTAACAGAGTTGAACCTTACTTTTGATTGAGCCGTTCTGAAACACTCTTTCTGTAGAAACTGCAATTGGACATGCTAAGCGCTAAGAGGCCTACATTGGGATAAGGAATATCTTCAAATAAAAACTACACAGATACATTCTCTGAAACTTATTTCTGATCTGTGCATTCAGCTAACAGAGTTAAACCATACTTTTGATTGAGCAGATCTGAACACTCTTTCTGTAGAAAATGCAACTGGACATTTGGAGCGCTAAGATTGTAATAGAGGAAAAAGGAATATCTCCAATTAAAAACTACACAGAAGCATTCTCTGAAACCCCTTTCTGTTCTCCGCATTCAACTAACAGATTTGAGCCTTACTTTCGAAGGAGCAGTTCTGAAACAAACTTTGTGTAGAAACTGCCAGTGGATATTCTGCGCGCTAACTGGGTAATAGTCCAAAAAGGAGTATCTTCAACTAAATACTACACAGAAGCATTCTGTGAAACTACTTTCTGTTCTGCGCATTGAACTAACAGAGTTGAACCTGACATTTGCATGAGGCGTTCTGAAACACCCTTTCTGTAGAAACTGCAATTGGACATTCTGAGCGCTGACAGGCCTATATTGGGAATAATAATATCTTCAAATAAAAATTACACAGAAGCATTGTTTGAAAATTATTTCTGATATGTGCATTCAGCTAACAGAGTTAAACCATACTTTTGATTGCTCAGTTCAGAACACTCTTTCTGTAGAAAATGTAAGTGGACATTCGGAGCGCTAAGAGGGTAATAGTGGAAAAAGGAATATATTCAAATATAAACTACACAGAAGCATTCTGTGAAACTTCTTTCTGTTCTGTGCATTCAACTACCAGGGTTGAACCTTAATTTTGATTGAGCCGTTCTGAAACACTCTTTCTGTAGAAACTGCAATTGGACATTCTGAGCACTAAGAGGCCTATATTGGGAAAAAGAATATCTACAAATAAAAACTACACAGAAGCATTCTGTGAAACTTCTTTCTGTTCTGTTCATTCAACTAAAAGAGTTGAACCTTAGTTTTGATTGAGCCGTTCTGAAACACTCTTTCTGTAGAAAATGCAAGTGGAGATTCGGAGCGCTAAGAGGGTAATAGTGGAAAAAGGAATGTCTTCAAATATAAACTACACAGAATCATTCTGTGAAACTTCTTTCTGATCTGTGCATTCAGGTAACAGAGTTAAACCATATATTTGATTGAGCATATCTGAACACACTTTCTGTAGAAAATGCAAATGGACATTTGGAGCGCTAAGAGGGTAGTAGTGGAAAAAGTAATATATTCAAATATAAACTACACAGAAGCATTCTGTGAAACTTTTTCTGATCTGAGAATTCAGCTAACAGAGTTAAACCATACTTTTGATTGAGCAGTTTTGAAACACTCTGTCTGTAGAAAATGCAACTGGACATTCGTAGCGCTAAGTGGGTAATAGTGGAAAAAAGAATATGTTCAAATATAAACTACACAGAAGCATTGTATGAAACTACTTTCTGTTCTGTTCATTCAACTAACAGAGTTGAACCTTACTTTTGATTGAGCCGTTCTGAAACACTCTTTCCGTAGAAACTGCAATTGGACATTCTGAGCGCTAAGAGGCCTATATTGGGAAAAATAATATCTTCAAATAAAAACTACACAGAAGCATTGTGTGAAAATTATTTCTGATATGTTCATTAAGCTAACAGAGTTAAACCATATTTTTGATTGCGCAGTTCCGAACACTCTTTCTGTAGATAATGCAAGTGGACATTCGGAGCGCTAAGAGGGTAATAGTGGAAAAAGGAATATATTCAAATATAAACTACACAGAAGAATTCTGTGAAACTTCTTTCTGTTCTGTGCATTCAACTACCAGGGTTGTACCTTGCTTTTGATTGAGCCGTTCTGAAACACTCTTTCTGTAGAAACTGCAATTGGACATTCTGAGCGCTAAGAGGCCTATATTGGGAAAAAGAATATCTACAAATAAAAACTACACAGAAGCATTCTGTGAACCTTCTTTCTGTTCTGTTCATTCAACTAAAAGAGTTGAACCTTAGTTTTGATTGATCCGTTCTGAAACACTCTTTCTGTAGAAAATGCAAGTGGAGATTCGGAGCGCTAAGAGGGTAATAGTGGAAAAAGGAATGTCTTCAAATATAAACTACACAGAATCATTCTGTGAAACTTCTTTCTGATCTGTGCATTCAGCTAACAGAGTTAAACTATACTTTTTATTGAGCAGATCTGAACACTCTTTCTGTAGAAAATGCAACTGGACATTTGGAGCGCTAAGAGGGTAGTAGTGGAAAAAGGAATATATTCAAATATAAACTACACAGAAGCATTCTGTGAAACTTCTTTCTGATCTGAGCATTCAGCTAACAGAGTTAAACCATACTTTTGATTGAGCAGTTTTGAAACACTCTGTCTGTAGAAAATGCAACTGGACATTCATAGCGCTATGTGGGTAATAGTGGAAAAAAGAACATGTTCAAATATAAACTACACAGAAGCATTGTATGAAACTTCTTTCTGTTCTGTGCATTCAACTAACAGAGTTGAACCTTACTTTTGATTGAGCCTTTCTGAAACACTCTTTCTGTAGAAACTGCAATTGGACATTCTGAGCGCTAAGAGGCCTATATTGGGAAAAATAATATCTTCAAATAAAAACTACACAGAAGCATTGTGTGAAACTTATTTCCGATATGCTCATTAAGCTAACAGAGTTAAACCATACTTTTGAATGCGCAGTTCTGAACACTCTTTCTGTAGAAAATGCAAGTGGACATTCGGAGCGCTAAGAGGGTAAGAGTGGAAAAAGGAATATATTCAAATATAAACTACACAGTAGCATTCTGTGAAAATTCTTTCTGTTCTGTGCATTCAACTAACAGAGTTGAACCTTACTTTTGATGGAGCCGTTCTGAAACACTCTTTCTGTAGAAACTGCAATTGGACATGCTAAGCGCTAAGAGGCCTACATTGGGATAAAGAATATCTTCAAATAAAAACTACACAGATACATTCTCTGAAACTTATTTCTGATCTGTGCATTCAGCTACCAGAGTTAAACCATACTTTTGATTGAGCAGATCTGAACACTCTTTCTGTAGAAAATGCAACTGGACATTTGGAGCGCTAAGAGCGTAGTAGTGGAAAAAGGAATATATTCAAATATAAACTACACAGAAGCATTCTGTGAAACTTCTTTCTGATCTGAGCATTCAGCTAACAGAGTTAAACCATACTTTTGAATGAGCAGTTTTGAAACACTCTGTCTGTAGAAAATGCAACTGGACATTCGTAGCGCTAAGTGGGTAATAGTGGAAAAAAGAATATGTTCAAATATAAACTACACAGAAGCATTGTATGAAACTTCTTTCTGTTCTGTGCATTCAACTAACAGAGTTGAACCTTACTTTTGATTGAGCCGTTCTGAAACACTCTTTCTGTAGAAACTGCAATTGGACATTCTGAGCGCTAAGAGGCCTATATTGGGAAAAAGAATGTCTACAAATAAAAACTACACAGAAGAATTGTGTGAAACTTCTTTCTGTTCTGTTTGTTCAACTAAAAGAGTTGAACCTTAGTTTTGATTGAGCCGTTCTGAAACACTCTTTCTGTAGAAAATGCAAGTGGAGATTCGGAGCGCTAAGAGGGTAATAGTGGAAAAAGGAATGTCTCCAAATATAAACTACACAGAATCTTTCTGTGAAACTTCTTTTTGATCTGTGCATTCAGCTAACAGAGTTAAACCATACTTTTGATTGAGCAGATCTGAACACTCTTTCTGTAGAAAATGCAACTGGACATTTGGAGCGCTAAGAGAGTAGTAGTGGAAAAAGGAATATATTCAAATATAAACTACACAGAAGCATTCTGTGAAACTTCTTTCTGATCTGAGCATTCAGCTAACAGAGTTAAACCATACTTTTGATTGAGCAGTTTTGAAACACTCTGTCTGTAGAAAATGCAACTTGACATTCGTAGCGCTAAGTGGGTAATAGTGGAAAAAAGAATATGTTCAAATATAAACTACACAGAAGCATTGTATGAAACTTCTTTCTGTCCTGTGCATTCAACTAACAGAGTTGAAACTTACTTTTGATTGAGCCTTTCTGAAACACTCTTTCTGTAGAAACTGCAATTGGACATTCTGAGCGCTAAGAGGCCTATATTGGGAAAAATAATATCTTCAAATAAAAACTACACAGAAGCATTGTGTGAAACTTATTTCTGATATGTGCATTCAGCTAACAGAGTTAAACCATACTTTTGATTGCGCAGTTCCGAACACTCTTTCTGTAGAAAATGCAAGTGGAAATTCGGAGCGCTAAGAGGGTAATAGTGGAAAAAGGAATATATTCAAATATAAACTACACAGTAGCATTCTGTGAAACTTCTTTCTGTTCTGTGCATTCAACTAACAGATTTGAACCTTACTTTTGATTGAGCCGTTCTGAAACACTCTTTCTGTAGAAACTGCAATTGGACATTCTAAGCGCTAAGAGTCCTACATTGGGATAAAGAATATCTTCAAATAAAAACTACACAGATACATTCTCTGAAACTTATTTCTGATCTGTAAATTCAGTTAACAGAGCTAAACCATATTTTTGATTGAGCAGTTATGAAACACTCTTTTTGTAGAAAATGCAAGTGGACATTGGGAGCGCTAAGATTGTAATAGAGGAAAAAGGAATATCTCCAATTAAATACTACACAGAAGCATTCTCTGAAACCCCTTTCTGTTCTCCGCATTCAACTAACAGAGTTGAGCCTTACTTTCGAAGGAGCAGTTCTGAAACAAACTTTGTGTAGAAACTGCCAGTGGATATTCTGAGCGCTAAGTGGGTAATAGTCCAAAAAGTAGTATCTTCAACTAAATACTACACAGAAGCATTCTGTGAAACTACTTTCTGTTCTGTGCATTCAACTAAGAGAGTTGAACCTGACATTTGATTGAGGCGTTCTGAAACACCCTTTCTGTAGAAACTGTAATTGGACATTCTGAGCGCTGAGAGGCCTATATTGGGAATAATAATATCTTCAAATAAAAACTACCCAGAAGCATTCTTTGAAACTTATTTCTGATATGTGCATTCAGCTAACAGAGTTAAACCATACTTTTGATTGCTCAGTTCAGAACATTCTTTCTGTAGAAAATCTAAGTGGACATTCGGAGGGCTAAGAGGGTAATAGTGGAAAAAGGAATATATTCAAATATAAACTACACAGTAGCATTCTGTGAAAATTCTTTCTGTTCTGTGGATTCAACTAACAGAGTTGAACCTTACTTTTGATTGAGCCGTTCTGAAACACTCTTTCTGTAGAAACTGCAATTGGACATGCTAAGCGCTAAGAGGCCTACATTGGGATAAGGAATATCTTCAAATAAAAACTACACAGATACATTCTCTGAAACTTATTTCTGATCTGTGCATTCAGCTAACAGAGTTAAACCATACTTTTGATTGAGCAGATCTGAACACTCTTTCTGTAGAAAATGCAACTGGACATTTGGAGCGCTAAGATTGTAATAGAGGAAAAAGGAATATCTCCAATTAAAAACTACACAGAAGCATTCTCTGAAACCCCTTTCTGTTCTCCGCATTCAACTAACAGATTTGAGCCTTACTTTCGAAGGAGCAGTTCTGAAACAAACTTTGTGTAGAAACTGCCAGTGGATATTCTGCGCGCTAACTGGGTAATAGTCCAAAAAGGAGTATCTTCAACTAAATACTACACAGAAGCATTCTGTGAAACTACTTTCTGTTCTGCGCATTGAACTAACAGAGTTGAACCTGACATTTGCATGAGGCGTTCTGAAACACCCTTTCTGTAGAAACTGCAATTGGACATTCTGAGCGCTGACAGGCCTATATTGGGAATAATAATATCTTCAAATAAAAATTACACAGAAGCATTGTTTGAAAATTATTTCTGATATGTGCATTCAGCTAACAGAGTTAAACCATACTTTTGATTGCTCAGTTCAGAACACTCTTTCTGTAGAAAATGTAAGTGGACATTCGGAGCGCTAAGAGGGTAATAGTGGAAAAAGGAATATATTCAAATAAAAACTACACAGAAGCATTCTGTGAAACTTCTTTCTGTTCTGTGCATTCAACTACCAGGGTTGAACCTTAATTTTGATTGAGCCGTTCTGAAACACTCTTTCTGTAGAAACTGCAATTGGACATTCTGAGCACTAAGAGGCCTATATTGGGAAAAAGAATATCTACAAATAAAAACTACACAGAAGCATTCTGTGAAACTTCTTTCTGTTCTGTTCATTCAACTAAAAGAGTTGAACCTTAGTTTTGATTGAGCCGTTCTGAAACACTCTTTCTGTAGAAAATGCAAGTGGAGATTCGGAGCGCTAAGAGGGTAATAGTGGAAAAAGGAATGTCTTCAAATATAAACTACACAGAATCATTCTGTGAAACTTCTTTCTGATCTGTGCATTCAGGTAACAGAGTTAAACCATATATTTGATTGAGCATATCTGAACACACTTTCTGTAGAAAATGCAAATGGACATTTGGAGCGCTAAGAGGGTAGTAGTGGAAAAAGTAATATATTCAAATATAAACTACACAGAAGCATTCTGTGAAACTTTTTCTGATCTGAGAATTCAGCTAACAGAGTTAAACCATACTTTTGATTGAGCAGTTTTGAAACACTCTGTCTGTAGAAAATGCAACTGGACATTCGTAGCGCTAAGTGGGTAATAGTGGAAAAAAGAATATGTTCAAATATAAACTACACAGAAGCATTGTATGAAACTACTTTCTGTTCTGTGCATTCAACTAACAGAGTTGAACCTTACTTTTGATTGAGCCGTTCTGAAACACTCTTTCCGTAGAAACTGCAATTGGACATTCTGAGCGCTAAGAGGCCTATATTGGGAAAAATAATATCTTCAAATAAAAACTACACAGAAGCATTGTGTGAAAATTATTTCTGATATGTTCATTAAGCTAACAGAGTTAAACCATATTTTTGATTGCGCAGTTCCGAACACTCTTTCTGTAGATAATGCAAGTGGACATTCGGAGCGCTAAGAGGGTAATAGTGGAAAAAGGAATATATTCAAATATAAACTACACAGAAGAATTCTGTGAAACTTCTTTCTGTTCTGTGCATTCAACTACCAGGGTTGTACCTTGCTTTTGATTGAGCCGTTCTGAAACACTCTTTCTGTAGAAACTGCAATTGGACATTCTGAGCGCTAAGAGGCCTATATTGGGAAAAAGAATATCTACAAATAAAAACTACACAGAAGCATTCTGTGAACCTTCTTTCTGTTCTGTTCATTCAACTAAAAGAGTTGAACCTTAGTTTTGATTGATCCGTTCTGAAACACTCTTTCTGTAGAAAATGCAAGTGGAGATTCGGAGCGCTAAGAGGGTAATAGTGGAAAAAGGAATGTCTTCAAATATAAACTACACAGAATCATTCTGTGAAACTTCTTTCTGATCTGTGCATTCAGCTAACAGAGTTAAACTATACTTTTTATTGAGCAGATCTGAACACTCTTTCTGTAGAAAATGCAACTGGACATTTGGAGCGCTAAGAGGGTAGTAGTGGAAAAAGGAATATATTCAAATATAAACTACACAGAAGCATTCTGTGAAACTTCTTTCTGATCTGAGCATTCAGCTAACAGAGTTAAACCATACTTTTGATTGAGCAGTTTTGAAACACTCTGTCTGTAGAAAATGCAACTGGACATTCATAGCGCTATGTGGGTAATAGTGGAAAAAAGAACATGTTCAAATATAAACTACACAGAAGCATTGTATGAAACTTCTTTCTGTTCTGTGCATTCAACTAACAGAGTTGAACCTTACTTTTGATTGAGCCTTTCTGAAACACTCTTTCTGTAGAAACTGCAATTGGACATTCTGAGCGCTAAGAGGCCTATATTGGGAAAAATAATATCTTCAAATAAAAACTACACAGAAGCATTGTGTGAAACTTATTTCCGATATGCTCATTAAGCTAACAGAGTTAAACCATACTTTTGAATGCGCAGTTCTGAACACTCTTTCTGTAGAAAATGCAAGTGGACATTCGGAGCGCTAAGAGGGTAAGAGTGGAAAAAGGAATATATTCAAATATAAACTACACAGTAGCATTCTGTGAAAATTCTTTCTGTTCTGTGCATTCAACTAACAGAGTTGAACCTTACTTTTGATGGAGCCGTTCTGAAACACTCTTTCTGTAGAAACTGCAATTGGACATGCTAAGCGCTAAGAGGCCTACATTGGGATAAAGAATATCTTCAAATAAAAACTACACAGATACATTCTCTGAAACTTATTTCTGATCTGTGCATTCAGCTACCAGAGTTAAACCATACTTTTGATTGAGCAGATCTGAACACTCTTTCTGTAGAAAATGCAACTGGACATTTGGAGCGCTAAGAGCGTAGTAGTGGAAAAAGGAATATATTCAAATATAAACTACACAGAAGCATTCTGTGAAACTTCTTTCTGATCTGAGCATTCAGCTAACAGAGTTAAACCATACTTTTGAATGAGCAGTTTTGAAACACTCTGTCTGTAGAAAATGCAACTGGACATTCGTAGCGCTAAGTGGGTAATAGTGGAAAAAAGAATATGTTCAAATATAAACTACACAGAAGCATTGTATGAAACTTCTTTCTGTTCTGTGCATTCAACTAACAGAGTTGAACCTTACTTTTGATTGAGCCGTTCTGAAACACTCTTTCTGTAGAAACTGCAATTGGACATTCTGAGCGCTAAGAGGCCTATATTGGGAAAAAGAATGTCTACAAATAAAAACTACACAGAAGAATTGTGTGAAACTTCTTTCTGTTCTGTTTGTTCAACTAAAAGAGTTGAACCTTAGTTTTGATTGAGCCGTTCTGAAACACTCTTTCTGTAGAAAATGCAAGTGGAGATACGGAGCGCTAAGAGGGTAATAGTGGAAAAAGGAATGTCTCCAAATATAAACTACACAGAATCTTTCTGTGAAACTTCTTTTTGATCTGTGCATTCAGCTAACAGAGTTAAACCATACTTTTGATTGAGCAGATCGGAACACTCTTTCTGTAGAAAATGCAACTGGACATTTGGAGCGCTAAGAGAGTAGTAGTGGAAAAAGGAATATATTCAAATATAAACTACACAGAAGCATTCTGTGAAACTTCTTTCTGATCTGAGCATTCAGCTAACAGAGTTAAACCATACTTTTGATTGAGCAGTTTTGAAACACTCTGTCTGTAGAAAATGCAACTTGACATTCGTAGCGCTAAGTGGGTAATAGTGGAAAAAAGAATATGTTCAAATATAAACTACACAGAAGCATTGTATGAAACTTCTTTCTGTCCTGTGCATTCAACTAACAGAGTTGAAACTTACTTTTGATTGAGCCTTTCTGAAACACTCTTTCTGAAGAAACTGCAATTGGACATTCTGGGCGCTAAGAGGCCTCTATTGGGAAAAATAATATCTTCAAATAAAAACTACACAGAAGCATTGTGTGAAACTTATTTCTGATATGTTCATTAAGCTAACAGAGTTAAACCATACTTTTGATTGCGCAGTTCTGACCACTCTTTCTGTAGAAAATGCAAGTGGACATTCGGAGCGCTAAGAGGGTAATAGTGGAAAAAGGAATATATTCAAATATAAACTACACAGTAGCATTCTGTGAAAATTCTTTCTGTTCTGTGCATTCAACTAACAGTGTTGAACCTTACTTTTGATTGAGCCGTTCTGAAACACTCTTTCTGTAGAAACTGCAATTGGACATGCTAAGCGCTAAGAGGCCTACATTGGGAAAAGGAATATCTTCAAATAAAAACTACACAGATTCATTCTGTGAAACTTATTTCTGATCTGTAAATTCAGTTAACAGAGATAAAACATATTTTTGATTGAGCAGTCATGAAACACTCTTTTTGTAGAAAATGCAAGTGGAGATTCGGAGCGCTAAGTGGGTAATAGTGGAAAAAGGAATGTCTTCAAATATAAACTACACAGAATCATTTGGTGAAACTTCTTTCTGATCTGTGCATTCCGCTAACAGAGTTAAACCATACTTTTGATTGAGCAGATCTGAACACTCTTTCTGTAGAAAATGCAACTGGACATTTGGAGCGATAAGAGCGTAGTAGTGGAAAAAGGAATATATTCAAATATAAACTACACAGAAGCATTCTGTGAAACTTCTTTCTGATCTGAGCATTCAGCTAACAGAGTTAAACCATACTTAGGAATGAGCAGTTTTGAAACACTCTGTCTGTAGATAATGCAACTGGACATTCATAGCGCTAAGTGGGTAATAGTGGAAAAAAGAACATGTTCAAATATAAACTACACAGAAGCATTGTATGAAACTTCTTTCTGTTCTGTGCATTCAACTAACAGAGTTGAACCTTACTTTTGATTGAGCCTTTCTGAAACACTCTTTCTGTAGAAACTGCAATTGGACATTCTGAGCGCTAAGAGGCCTATATTGGGAAAAATAATATCTTCAAATAAAAACTACACAGAAGCATTGTGTGAAACTTATTTCTGATATGCTCATTAAGCTAACAGAGTGAAACCATACTTTTGATTGCGCAGTTCTGAACACTCTTTCTGTAGATAATGCAAGTGGACATTCAGAGCGCTAAGAGGGTAATAGTGGAAAAAGGAATATATTCAAATATAAAATACACAGTAGCATTCTGTGAAAATTCTTTCTGTTCTGTGCATTCAACTAACAGAGTTGAACCTTACATTTGATGGAGCCGTTCTGAAACACTCTTTCTGTAGAAACTGCAATTGGACATGCTAAGCGCTAAGAGGCCTACATTGGGATAAAGAATATCTTCAAATAAAAACTACACAGATACATTCTCTGAAACTTATTTCTGATCTGTGCATTCAGCTAACAGAGTTAAACCATACTTTTGATTGAGCAGATCTGAACTCTCTTTCTGTAGAAAATGCAACTGGACATTTGGAGCGCTAAGAGCGTAGTAGTGGAAAAAGGAATATATTCAAATATAAACTACACAGAAGCATTCTGTGAAACTTCTTTCTGATCTGAGCATTCAGCTAACAGAGTTAAACCATACTTTTGATTGAGCAGTTTTGAAACACTCTGTCTGTAGGAAATGCAACTGGACATTCGTAGCGCTAAGTGGGTAAGAGTGGAAAAAAGAATATGTTCAAATATAAACTACACAGAAGCATTGTATGAAACTTCTTTCTGTTCTGTGCATTCAACTAACAGAGTTGAACCTTACTTTTGATTGAGCCGTTCTGAAACACTCTTTCTGTAGAAACTGCAATTGGACATTCTGAGCGCTAAGAGGCCTATATTGGGAAATAGAATGTCTACAAATAAAAACTACACAGAAGAATTGTGTGAAACTTCTTTCTGTTCTGTTTGTTCAACTAAAAGAGTTGAACCTTAGTTTTGATTGAGCCGTTCTGAAACACTCTTTCTGTAGAAAATGCAAGTGGAGATTCGGAGCGCTAAGTGGGTAATAGTGGAAAAAGGAATGTCTTCAAATATAAACTACACAGAATCATTCGGTGAAACTTCTTTCTGATCTGTGCATTCAGCTAACAGAGTTAAACCATACTTTTGATTGAGCAGATCTGAACACTCTTTCTGTAGAAAATGCAACTGGACATTTGGAGCGATAAGAGCGTAGTAGTGGAAAAAGGAATATATTCAAATATAAACTACACAGAAGCATTCTGTGAAACTTCTTTCTGATCTGAGCATTCAGCTAACAGAGTTAAACCATACTTAGGAATGAGCAGTTTTGAAACACTCTGTCTGTAGAAAATGCAACTGGACATTCATAGCGCTAAGTGGGTAATAGTGGAAAAAAGAACATGTTCAAATATAAACTACACAGAAGCATTGTATGAAACTTCTTTCTGTTCTGTGCATTCAACTAACAGAGTTGAACCTTACTTTTGATTGAGCCTTTCTGAAACACTCTTTCTGTAGAAACTGCAATTGGACATTCTGAGCGCTAAGAGGCCTATATTGGGAAAAATAATATCTTCAAATAAAAACTACACAGAAGCATTGTGTGAAACTTATTTCTGATATGCTCATTAAGCTAACAGAGTTAAACCATACTTTTGATTGCGCAGTTCTGAACACTCTTTATGTAGAAAATGCAAGTGGACATTCGGAGCGCTAAGATGGTAATAGTGGAAAAAGGAATATATTCAAATATAAAATACACAGTAGCATTCTGTGAAAATTCTTTCTGTTCTGTGCATTCAACTAACAGAGTTGAACCTTACTTTTGATGGAGCCGTTCTGAAACACTCTTTCTGTAGAAAATGCAAGTGGAGATTCGGAGCGCTAAGAGGGTAATAGTGGAAAAAGGAATGTCTCCAAATATAAACTACACAGAATCATTCTGTGAAACTTCTTTCTGATCTGTGCATTCAGCTAACAGAGTTAAACCATACTTTTGATTGCGCAGATCTGAACTCTCTTTCTGTAGAAAATGCAACTGGACATTTGGAGCGCTAAGAGCGTAGTAGTGGAAAAAGGAATATATTCAAATATAAACTACACAGAAGCATTCTGTGAAACTTCTTTCTGATCTGAGCATTCAGCTAACAGAGTTAAACCATACTTTTGATTGAGCAGTTTTGAAACACTCTGTCTGTAGAAAATGCAACTGGACATTCGTAGCGCTAAGTGGGTAAGAGTGGAAAAAAGAATATGTTCAAATATAAACTACACAGAAGCATTGTATGAAACTTCTTTCTGTTCTGTGCATTCAACTAACAGAGTTGAACCTTACTTTTGATTGAGCCGTTCTGAAACACTCTTTCTGTAGAAACTGCAATTGGACATTCTGAGCGCTAAGAGGCCTATATTGGGAAAAAGAATGTCTACAAATAAAAACTACACAGAAGAATTGTGTGAAACTTCTTTCTGTTCTGTTTGTTCAACTAAAAGAGTTGAACCTTAGTTTTGATTGAGCCGTTCTGAAACACTCTTTCTGTAGAAAATGCAAGTGGAGATTCGGAGCGCTAAGAGGGTAATAGTGGAAAAAGGAATGTCTCCAAATATAAACTACACAGAATCATTCTGTGAAACTTCTTTCTGATCTGTGCATTCAGCTAACAGAGTTAAACCATACTTTTGATTGAGCAGATCTGAACACTCTTTCTGTAGAAAATGCAACTGGACATTTGGAGCGCTAAGAGAGTAGTAGTGGAAAAAGGAATATATTCAAATATAAACTACACAGAAGCATTCTGTGAAACTTCTTTCTGATCTGAGCATTCAGCTAACAGAGTTAAACCATACTTTTGATTGAGCAGTTTTGAAACACTCTGTCTGTAGAAAATGCAACTGGACACTCGTAGCGCTAAGTGGGTAATAGTGGAAAAAAGAATATGTTCAATATAAACTACACAGAAGCATTGTATGAAACTTCTTTCTGTTCTGTGCATTCAACTAACAGAGTTGAACCTTACTTTTGATTGAGCCGTTCTGAAACACTCTTTCTGTAGAAACTGCAATTGGACATTCTGAGCGCTAAGAGGCCTATATTGGGAAAAAGAATGTCTACAAATAAAAACTACACAGAAGAATTGTGTGAAACTTCTTTCTGTTCTGTTTGTTCAACTAAAAGGGTTGAACCTTAGTTTTGATTGAGCCGTTCTGAAACACTCTTTCTGTAGAAAATGCAAGTGGAGATTCGGAGCGCTAAGAGGGTAATAGTGGAAAAAGTAATATATTCAAATATAAACTACACAGAAGCATTCTGTGAAACTTCTTTCTGATATGAGCATTCAGCTAACAGAGTTAATCCATACTTTTGATTGAGCAGTTTTGAAACACTCTGTCTGTAGAAAATGCAACTGGACATTCGTAGCGCTAAGTGGGTAATAGGGGAAAAAAGAATATGTTCAAATATAAACTACACAGAAGCATTGTATGAAACACCTTTCTGTTCTGTGCATTCAACTAACAGAGTTGAAACTTACTTTTGATTGAGCCTTTCTGAAACACTCTTTCTGTAGAAACTGCCATTGGACATTCTGAGAGCTAAGAGGCCTCGATTGGGAAAAATAATATCTTCAAATAAAAACTACACAGAAGCATTGTGTGAAACTTATTTCTGATATGTTCATTAAGCTAACAGAGTTAAACCATACTTTTGATTGCGCAGTTCTGACCACTCTTTCTGTAGAAAATGCAAGTGGACATTCGGAGCGCTAAGAGGGTAATAGTGGAAAAAGGAATATATTCAAATATAAACTACACAGTAGCATTCTGTGAAAATTCTTTCTGTTCTGTGCATTCAACTAACAGAGTTGAACCTTACTTTTGATTGAGCCGTTCTGAAACACTCTTTCTGTAGAAACTGCAATAGGACATGCTAAGCGCTAAGAGGCCTACATTGGGAAAAGGAATATCTTCAAATAAAAACTACACAGATGCATTCTGTGAAACTTATTTCTGATCTGTAAATTCAGTTAACAGAGATAAAACATATTTTTGATTGAGCAGTTATGAAACACTCTTTTTGTAGAAAATGCAAGTGGAGATTCGCAGCGCTAAGAGGGTAATAGTGGAAAAAGGAATGTCTTCAAATATAAACTACACAGAAATATTCGGTGAATCTTCTTTCTGATCTGTGCATTCAGCGAACAGCGTTAAACCATACTTTTGATTGAGCAGATCTGAACACTCTTTCTGTAGAAAATGCAACTGGACATTTGGAGCGCTAAGAGCGTAGTAGTAGAAAAAGGAATATATTCAAATATAAACTACACAGAAGCATTCTGTGAAACTTCTTTCTGATCTGAGCATTCAGCTAACAGAGTTAAACCATACTTTCGATTGAGCCGTTTTGAAACTCTCTGTCTGTAGAAAATGCAACTGGACATTCGTAGCGCTAAGTGGGTAATAGTAGAAAAAAGAATATGTTCAAATATAAACTACACAGAAGCATTGTATGAAACTCCTTTCTGTTCTGTGCATTCAACTAACAGAGTTGAACCTTACTTTTGATTGAGCCGTTCTGAAACACTCTTTCTGTAGAAACTGCAATTGGACTTTCTGAGCGCTAAGAGGCCTATATTGGGAAAAAGAATATCTACAAATAAAAACTACACAGAAGAATTGTGTGAAACTTCTTTCTGTTCTGTTTGTTCAACTAAAAGAGTTGAACCTTAGTTTTGATTGAGCCGTTCTGAAACACTCTTTCTGTAGAAAATGCAAGTGGAGATTCGGAGCGCTAAGAGGGTAATAGTGGAAAAAGGAATGTCTCCAAATATAAACTACACAGAATCATTCTGTGAAACTTCTTTCTGATCTGTGCATTCAGCTAACAGAGTTAAACCATACTTTTGATTGAGCAGATCTGAACACTCTTTCTGTAGAAAATGCAACTGGACATTTGGAGCGCTAAGAGAATAGTAGTGGAAAAAGTAATATATTCAAATATAAACTACACAGAAGCATTCTGTGAAACTTCTTTCTGATCTGAGCATTCAGCTAACAGAGTTAAACCATACTTTTGATTGAGCAGTTTTGAAACACTCTGTCTGTAGAAAATGCAACTGGACATTCGTAGCGCTAAGTGGGTAATAGTGGAAAAAAGAATATGTTCAAATATAAACTACACAGAAGCATTGTATGGAACTATTTTCTGTTCTGTGCATTCAACTAACAGAGGTGAACCTTACTTTTGATTGAGCCTTTCTGAAACACTCTTTCTGTAGAAACTGCAATTGGACATTCTGAGCGCTAAGAGGCCTCTATTGGGAAAAATAATATCTTCAAACAAAAACTACACAGAAGCATTGTGTGAAACTTATTTCTGATATGTTCATTAAGCTAACAGAGTTAAACCATACTTTTGATTGCGCAGTTCTGAACACTCTTTCTGTAGAAAATGCAAGTGGACATTCGGAGCGCTAAGAGGGTAATAGTGGAAAAAGGAATATATTCAAATATAAACTACACAGTAGCATTCTGTGAAAATTCTTTCTGTTCTGTGCATTCAACTAACAGAGTTGAACCTTACTTTTGATTGAGCCGTTCTGAAACACTCTTTCTGTAGAAACTCCAATTGGGCATGCTAAGCGCTAAGAGGCCTACATTGGGAAAAAGAATATCTTCAAATAAAAACTACACTGATGCATTCTCTGAAACTTATTTCTGATCTGTAAATTCAGTTAACAGAGATAAAACATATTTTTGATTGAGCAGTTATGAAACACTCTTTTTGTAGAAAATGCAAGTGGAGATTCGGAGCGCTAAGAGGGTAATAGTGGAAAAAGGAATGTATTCAAATATAAACTACACAGATTCATTCGGTGAAACTTCTTTCTGATCTGTGCATTCAGCTAACAGAGTTAAACCATACTTTTGATTGAGCAGATCTGAACACTCTTTCTGTAGAAAATGCAACTGGACATTTGGAGCGCTAAGAGCGTAGTAGTGGAAAACGGAATATATTCAAATATAAACTACACAGAAGCATTCTGTGAAACTTCTTTCTGATCTGAGCATTCAGCTAACAGAGTTAAACCATACTTTTGATTGAGCAGTTTTGAAACACTCTGTCTGTAGAAAATGCAACTGGACATTCGTAGCGCTAAGTGGGTAATAGTGGAAAAAAGAATATGTTCAAATATAAACTACACAGAAGCATTGTATGAAACTTCTTTCTGTTCTGTGCATTCAACTAACAGAGTTGAACCTTACATTTGATTGAGCCTTTCTGAAACACTCTTTCTGTAGAAAATGCAATTGGACATTCTGAGCGCTAAGAGGCCTCTATTGGGAAAAATAATATCTTCAAATAAAAACTACAGAGAAGCATTGTGTGAAACTTATTTCTGATATGTTCATTAAGCTAACAGAGTTAAACCATACTTTTGATTGCGCTGTTCTGAACACTCTTTCTGTAGAAAATGCAAGTGGACATTCGGAGCGCTAAGAGGGTAATAGTGGAAAAAGGAATATATTCAAATATAAACTACACAGTAGCATTCTGTGAAAATTCTTTCTGTTCTGTGCATTCAACTAACAGAGTTGAACCTTACTTTTGATTGAGCCGTTCTGAAACACTCTTTCTGTAGAAACTCCAACTGGGCATGCTAAGCGCTAAGAGGCCTACATTGGGAAAAAGAATATCTTCAAATAAAAACTACACAGATGCATTCTCTGAAACTTATTTCTGATCTGTAAATTCAGTTAACAGAGATAAAACATATTTTTGATTGAGCAGTTATGAAACACTCTTTTTGTAGAAAATGCAAGTGGAGATTCGGAGCGCTAAGAGGGTAATAGTGGAAAAAGGAATGTCTTCAAATATAAACTACACAGAATCATTCGGTGAAACTTCTTTCTGATCTGTGCTTTCAGCGAACAGCGTTAAACCATACTTTTGATTGAGCAGATCTGAACACTCTTTCTGTAGAAAATGCAACTGGACATTTGGAGCGCTAAGAGCGTAGTAGTGGAAAAAGGAATATATTCAAATATAAACTACACAGAAGCATTCTGTGAAACTTCTTTCTGATCTGAGCATTCAGCTAACAGAGTTAAACCATACTTTTGATTGAGCAGTTTTGAAACACTCTGTCTGTAGAAAATGCAACTGGACATTCGTAGCGCTAAGTGGGTAATAGTGGAAAAAAGAATATATTCAAATATAAACTACACAGAAGCATTGTATGAAACTTCTTTCTGTTCTGTGCATTCAACTAACAGAGTTGAACCTTACTTTTGATTGAGCCGTTCTGAGACACTCTTTCTGTAGAAACTGCAATTGGACATTCTGAGCGCTAAGAGGTGTATATTGGGAAAAAGAATGTCTACAAATAAAAGCTACACAGAAGAATTGTGTGAAACTTCTTTCTGTTCTGTTTGTTCAACTAAAAGAGTTGAACCTTAGTTTTGATTGAGCCGTTCTGAAACACTCTTTCTGTAGAAAATGCAAGTGGAGATTCGGAGCGCTAAGAGGGTAATAGTGGAAAAAGGAATGTCTCCAAATATAAACTACACAGAATCATTCTGTGAAACTTCTTTCTGATCTGTGCATTCAGCTAACAGAGTTAAACCATACTTTTGATTGAGCAGATCTGAACACTCCTTCTGTAGAAAATGCAACTGGACATTTGGAGCGCTAAGAGAGTAGTAGTGGAAAAAGGAATATATTCAAATATAAACTACACAGAAGCATTCTGTGAAACTTCTTTCTGATCTGAGCATTCAGCTAACAGAGTTAAACCATACTTTTGATTGAGCAGTTTTGAAACACTCTGTCTGTAGAAAATGCAACTGGACATTCGTAGCGCTAAGTGGATAATAGTGGAAAAAAGAATATGTTCAAATATAAACTACACAGAAGCATTGTATGAAACTTCTTTCTGATCTGTGCATTCAACTAACAGAGTTGAACCTTACTTTTGATTGAGCCTTTCTGAAACACTCTTTCTGTAGAAACTGCAATTGGACATTCTGAGCGCTAAGAGGCCTATATTGGGAAAAATAATATCTTCAAATAAAAACTACACAGAAGCATTGTGTGAAACTTATTTCTGATATGTTCATTAAGCTAACAGAGTTAAACCATACTTTTGATTGCGCAGTTCTGAACACTCTTTCTGTAGAAAATGCAAGTGGACATTCGGAGCGCTAAGAGGGTAATAGTGGAAAAAGGAACATATTCAAATATAAACTACACAGTAGCATTCTGTGAAAATTCTTTCTGTTCTGTGCATTCAACTAACAGAGTTGAACCTTACTTTTGATTGAGCCGTTCTGAAACACTCTTTCTGTAGAAACTCCAATTGGGCATGCTAAGCGCTAAGAGGCCTACATTGGGAAAAAGAATATCTTCAAATAAAAACTACACAGATGCATTCTCTGAAACTTATTTCTGATCTGTAAATTCAGTTAACAGAGATAAAACATATTTTTGATTGAGCAGTTATGAAACACTCTTTTTGTAGAAAATGCAAGTGGAGATTCGGAGCGCTAAGAGGGTAATAGTGGAAAAAGGAATGTCTTCAAATATAAACTACAAAGAATCATTCGGTGAATCTTCTTTCTGATCTGTGCATTCAGCGAACAGCGTTAAACCATACTTTTGATTGAGCAGATCTGAACACTCTTTCTGTAGAAAATGCAACTGGACATTTGGAGCGCTAAGAGCGTAGTAGTGGAAAAAGGAATATATTCAAATATAAACTACACAGAAGCATTCTGTGAAACTTCTTTCTGATCTGAGCATTCAGCTAACAGAGTTAAACCATACTTTTGATTGTGCAGTTTTGAAACACTCTGTATGTAGAAAATGCAACTGGACATTCGTAGCGCTAAGTGGGTAATAGTGGAAAAAAGAATATGTTCAAATATAAACTACACAGAAGCATTGTATGAAACTTCTTTCTGTTCTGTGCATTCAACTAACAGAGTTGAACCTTACTTTTGATTGAGCCGTTCTGAGATACTCTTTCTGTAGAAACTGCAATTGGACATTCTGAGCGCTAAGAGGCCTATATTGGAAAAAGAATGTCTACAAATAAAAACTACACAGAAGAATTGTGTGAAACTTCTTTCTGTTCTGTTTGTTCAACTAAAAGAGTTGAACCTTAGTTTTGATTGAGCCGTTCTGAAACACTCTTTCTGTAGAAAATGCAAGTGGAGATTCGGAGCGCTAAGAGGGTAATAGTGGAAAAAGGAATGTCTCCAAATATAAACTACACAGAATCATTCTGTGAAACTTCTTTCTGATCTGTGCATTCAGCTAACAGAGTTAAACCATACTTTTGATTGAGCAGATCTGAACACTCCTTCTGTAGAAAATGCAACTGGACATTTGGAGCGCTAAGAGAGTAGTAGTGGAAAAAGGAATATATTCAAATATAAACTACACAGAAGCATTCTGTGAAACTTCTTTCTGATCTGAGAATTCAGCTAACAGAGTTAAACCATACTTTTGATTGAGCAGTTTTGAAACACTCTGTCTGTAGAAAATGCAACTGGACATTCGTAGCGCTAAGTGGATAATAGTGGAAAAAAGAATATGTTCAAATATAAACTACAAAGAAGCATTGTATGAAACTTCTTTCTGACCTGTGCATTCAACTAACAGAGTTGAACCTTACTTTTGATCGAGCCTTTCTGAAACACTCTTTCTGTAGAAACTGCAATTGTACATTGTGAGCGCTAAGAGGCCTATATTGGGAAAAATAATATCTTCAAATAAAAACTACACAGAAGCATTGTGTGAAACTTATTTCTGATATGTTCATTAAGCTAACAGAGTTAAACCATACTTTTGATTTCTCAGTTCTTAACACTCTTTCTGTAGAAAATGCAAGTGGACATTCGGAGCGCTAAGAGGGTAATAGTGGAAAAAGGAATATATTCAAATATAAACTACACAGTAGCATTCTGTGAAAATTCTTTCTGTTCTGTGCATTCAACTAACAGAGTTGAACCTTACTTTTGATTGAGCCGTTCTGAAACACTCTTTCTGTAGAAACTCCAATTGGGCATGCTAAGCGCTAAGAGGCCTACATTGGGAAAAAGAATATCTTCAAATAAAAACTACACAGATGCATTCTCTGAAACTTATTTCTGATCTGTAAATTCAGTTAACAGAGATAAAACATATTTTTGATTGACCAGTTATGAAACACTCTTTTTGTAGAAAATGCAAGTGGAGATTCGGAGCGCTAAGAGGGTAATAGTGGAAAAAGGAATGTCTTCAAATATAAACTACACAGAATCATTCGGTGAAACTTCTTTCTGATCTGTGCATTCAGCTAACAGAGTTAAACCATACTTTTGATTGAGCAGATCTGAACACTCTTTCTGTAGAAAATGCAACTGGACATTTGGAGCGCTTAGAGCGTAGTAGTGGAAAAAGGAATATATTCAAATATAAACTACACAGAAGCATTCTGTGAAACTTCTTTCTGATCTGAGCATTCAGCTAACAGAGTTAAACCATACTTTTGATTGAGCAGTTTTGAAACACTCTGTCAGTAGAAAATGCAATTGGACATTCTGAGCGCTAAGAGGCCTCTATTGGGAAAAATATTATCTTCAAATAAAAACTACACAGAAGCATTGTGTGAAACTTATTTCTGATATGTTCATTAAGCTAACAGAGTTAAACCATACTTTTGATTGCGCTGTTCTGAACACTCTTTCTGTAGAAAATGCAAGTGGACATTCGGAGCGCTAAGAGGGTAATAGTGGAAAAAGGAATATATTCAAATATAAACTACACAGTAGCATTCTGTGAAAATTCTTTCTGTTCTGTGCATTCAACTAACAGAGTTGAACCTTACTTTTGATTGAGCCGTTCTGAAACACTCTTTCTGTAGAAACTCCAATTGGGCATGCTAAGCGCTAAGAGGCCTACATTGGGAAAAAGAATATCTTCAAATAAAAACTACACAGATGCATTCTCTGAAACTTATTTCTGATCTGTAAATTCAGTTAACAGAGATAAAACATATTTTTGATTGAGCAGTTATGAAACACTCTTTTTGTAGAAAATGCAAGTGGAGATTCGGAGCGCTAAGAGGGTAATAGTGGAAAAAGGAATGTATTCAAATATAAACTACACAGAATCATTCGGTGAAACTTCTTTCTGATCTGTGCATTCAGCTAACAGAGTTAAACCATACATTTGATTGAGCAGATCTGAACACTCTTTCTGTAGAAAATGCAACTGGACATTTGGAGCGCTAAGAGCGTAGTAGTGGAAAAAGGAATATATTCAAATATAAACTACACAGAAGCATTCTGTGAAACTTCTTTCTGATCTGAGCATTCAGCTAACAGAGTTAAACCATACTTTTGATTGAGCAGTTTTGAAACACTCTGTCTGTAGAAAATGCAACTGGACATTCGTAGCGCTAAGTGGGTAATAGTGGAAAAAAGAATATGTTCAAATATAAACTACACAGAAGCATTGTATGAAACTTCTTTCTGTTCTGTGCATTCAACTAACAGAGTTGAACCTTACTTTTGATTGAGCCGTTCTGAAACGCTCTTTCTGTAGAAACTGCAATTGGACTTTCTGAGCGCTAAGAGGCCTATATTGGGAAAAAGAATGTCTACAAATAAAAACTACACAGAAGAATTGTGTGAAACTTCTTTCTGTTCTGTTTGTTCAACTAAAAGAGTTGAACCTTAGTTTTGATTGAGCCGTTCTGAAACACTCTTTCTGTAGAAAATGCAAGTGGAGATTCGGAGCGCTAAGAGGGTAATAGTGGAAAAAGGAATGTCTCCATATATAAACTACACAGAATCATTCAGTGAAACTTCTTTCTGATCTGTGCATTCAGCTAACAGAGTTAAACCATACTTTTGATTGAGCAGATCTGAACACTCCTTCTGTAGAAAATGCAACTGGACATTTGGAGCGCTAAGAGAGTAGTAGTGGAAAAAGGAATATATTCAAATATAAACTACACAGAAGCATTCTGTGAAACTTCTTTCTGATCTGAGCATTCAGCTAACAGAGTTAAACCATACTTTTGATTGAGCAGTTTTGAAACACTCTGTCTGTAGAAAATGCAACTGGACATTCGTAGCGCTAAGTGGATAATAGTGGAAAAAAGAATATGTTCAAATATAAACTACACAGAAGCATTGTATGAAACTTCTTTCTGATCTGTGCATTCAACTAACAGAGTTGAACCTTAATTTTGATTAAGCCTTTCTGAAACACTCTTTCTGTAGAAACTGCAATTGGACATTCTGAGCGCTAAGAGGCCTATATTGGGAAAAATAATATCTTCAAATAAAAACTACACAGAAGCATTGTGTGAAACTTATTTCTGATATGTTCATTAAGCTAACAGAGTTAAACCATACTTTTGATTGCGCAGTTCTGAACACTGTTTCTGTAGAAAATGCAAGTGGACATTCGGAGCGCTAAGAGGGTAATAGTGGAAAAAGGAATATATTCAAATATAAACTACACAGTAGCATTCTGTGAAAATTCTTTCTGTTCTGTGCATTCAACTAACAGAGTTGAACCTTACTTTTGATTGAGCCGTTCTGAAACACTCTTTCTGTAGAAACTCCAATTGGGCATGCTAAGCGCTAAGAGGCCTACATTGGGAAAAAGAATATCTTCAAATAAAAACTACACAGATGCATTCTCTGAAACTTATTTCTGATCTGTAAATTCAGTTAACAGAGATAAAACATATTTTTGATTGAGCAGTTATGAAACCCTCTTTTTGTAGAAAATGCAAGTGGAGATTCGGAGCGCTAAGAGGGTAATAGTGGAAAAAGGAATGTCTTCAAATATAAACTACACAGAATCATTCGGTGAAACTTCTTTCTGATCTGTGCATTCAGCTAACAGAGTTAAACCATACTTTTGATTGAGCAGATCTGAACACTCTTTCTGTAGAAAATGCAACTGGACATTTGGAGCGCTTAGAGCGTAGTAGTGGAAAAAGGAATATATTCAAATATAAACTACACAGAAGCATTCTGTGAAACTTCTTTCTGATCTGAGCATTCAGCTAACAGAGTTAAACCATACTTTTGATTGAGCAGTTTTGAAACACTCTGTCAGTAGAAAATGCAACTGGACATTCGTAGCGCTAAGTGGGTAATAGTGGAAAAAAGAATATGTTCAAATATAAACTACACAGAAGCATTGTATGAAACTTCTTTCTGTTCTGTGCATTCAACTAACAGAGTTGAACCTTACTTTTGATTGAGCCTTTCTGAAACACTCTTTCTGTAGAAAATGCAATTGGACATTCTGAGCGCTAAGAGGCCTCTATTGGGAAAAATATTATCTTCAAATAAAAACTACACAGAAGCATTGTGTGAAACTTATTTCTGATATGTTCATTAAGCTAACAGAGTTAAACCATACTTTTGATTGCGCTGTTCTGAACACTCTTTCTGTAGAAAATGCAAGTGGACATTCGGAGCGCTAAGAGGGTAATAGTGGAAAAAGGAATATATTCAAATATAAACGACACAGTAGCATTCTGTGAAAATTCTTTCTGTTCTGTGCATTCAACTAACAGAGTTGAACCTTACTTTTGATTGAGCCGTTCTGAAACACTCTTTCTGTAGAAACTCCAATTGGGCATGCTAAGCGCTAAGAGGCCTACATTGGGAAAAAGAATATCTTCAAATAAAAACTACACAGATGCATTCTCTGAAACTTATTTCTGATCTGTAAATTCAGTTAACAGAGATAAAACATATTTTTGATTGAGCAGTTATGAAACACTCTTTTTGTAGAAAATGCAAGTGGAGATTCGGAGCGCTAAGAGGGTAATAGTGGAAAAAGGAATGTATTCAAATATAAACTACACAGAATCATTCGGTGAAACATCTTTCTGATCTGTGCATTCAGCTAACAGAGTTAAACCATACATTTGATTGAGCAGATCTGAACACTCTTTCTGTAGAAAATGCAACTGGACATTTGGAGCGCTAAGAGCGTAGTAGTGGAAAAAGGAATATATTCAAATATAAACTACACAGAAGCATTCTGTGAAACTTCTTTCTGATCTGAGCATTCAGCTAACAGAGTTAAACCATACTTTTGATTGAGCAGTTTTGAAACACTCTGTCTGTAGAAAATGCAACTGGACATTCGTAGCGCTAAGTGGGTAATAGTGGAAAAAAGAATATGTTCAAATATAAACTACACAGAAGCATTGTATGAAACTTCTTTCTGTTCTGTGCATTCAACTAACAGAGTTGAACCTTACTTTTGATTGAGCCGTTCTGAAACACTCTTTCTGTAGAAACTGCAATTGGACATTCTGAGCGCTAAGAGGCCTATATTGGAAAAAGAATGTCTACAAATAAAAACTACACAGAAGAATTGTGTGAAACTTCTTTCTGTTCTGTTTGTTCAACTAAAAGAGTTGAACCTTAGTTTTGATTGAGCCGTTCTGAAACACTCTTTCTGTAGAAAATGCAAGTGGAGATTCGGAGCGCTAAGAGGGTAATAGTGGAAAAAGGAATGTCTCCAAATATAAACTACACAGAATCATTCTGTGAAACTTCTTTCTGATCTGTGCATTCAGCTAACAGAGTTAAACCATACTTTTGATTGAGCAGATCTGAACACTCCTTCTGTAGAAAATGCAACTGGACATTTGGAGCGCTAAGAGAGTAGTAGTGGAAAAAGGAATATATTCAAATATAAACTACACAGAAGCATTCTGTGAAACTTCTTTCTGATCTGAGAATTCAGCTAACAGAGTTAAACCATACTTTTGATTGAGCAGTTTTGAAACACTCTGTCTGTAGAAAATGCAACTGGACATTCGTAGCGCTAAGTGGATAATAGTGGAAAAAAGAATATGTTCAAATATAAACTACAAAGAAGCATTGTATGAAACTTCTTTCTGACCTGTGCATTCAACTAACAGAGTTGAACCTTACTTTTGATCGAGCCTTTCTGAAACACTCTTTCTGTAGAAACTGCAATTGTACATTGTGAGCGCTAAGAGGCCTATATTGGGAAAAATAATATCTTCAAATAAAAACTACACAGAAGCATTGTGTGAAACTTATTTCTGATATGTTCATTAAGCTAACAGAGTTAAACCATACTTTTGATTTCTCAGTTCTTAACACTCTTTCTGTAGAAAATGCAAGTGGACATTCGGAGCGCTAAGAGGGTAATAGTGGAAAAAGGAATATATTCAAATATAAACTACACAGTAGCATTCTGTGAAAATTCTTTCTGTTCTGTGCATTCAACTAACAGAGTTGAACCTTACTTTTGATTGAGCCGTTCTGAAACACTCTTTCTGTAGAAACTCCAATTGGGCATGCTAAGCGCTAAGAGGCCTACATTGGGAAAAAGAATATCTTCAAATAAAAACTACACAGATGCATTCTCTGAAACTTATTTCTGATCTGTAAATTCAGTTAACAGAGATAAAACATATTTTTGATTGACCAGTTATGAAACACTCTTTTTGTAGAAAATGCAAGTGGAGATTCGGAGCGCTAAGAGGGTAATAGTGGAAAAAGGAATGTCTTCAAATATAAACTACACAGAATCATTCGGTGAAACTTCTTTCTGATCTGTGCATTCAGCTAACAGAGTTAAACCATACTTTTGATTGAGCAGATCTGAACACTCTTTCTGTAGAAAATGCAACTGGACATTTGGAGCGCTTAGAGCGTAGTAGTGGAAAAAGGAATATATTCAAATATAAACTACACAGAAGCATTCTGTGAAACTTCTTTCTGATCTGAGCATTCAGCTAACAGAGTTAAACCATACTTTTGATTGAGCAGTTTTGAAACACTCTGTCAGTAGAAAATGCAATTGGACATTCTGAGCGCTAAGAGGCCTCTATTGGGAAAAATATTATCTTCAAATAAAAACTACACAGAAGCATTGTGTGAAACTTATTTCTGATATGTTCATTAAGCTAACAGAGTTAAACCATACTTTTGATTGCGCTGTTCTGAACACTCTTTCTGTAGAAAATGCAAGTGGACATTCGGAGCGCTAAGAGGGTAATAGTGGAAAAAGGAATATATTCAAATATAAACTACACAGTAGCATTCTGTGAAAATTCTTTCTGTTCTGTGCATTCAACTAACAGAGTTGAACCTTACTTTTGATTGAGCCGTTCTGAAACACTCTTTCTGTAGAAACTCCAATTGGGCATGCTAAGCGCTAAGAGGCCTACATTGGGAAAAAGAATATCTTCAAATAAAAACTACACAGATGCATTCTCTGAAACTTATTTCTGATCTGTAAATTCAGTTAACAGAGATAAAACATATTTTTGATTGAGCAGTTATGAAACACTCTTTTTGTAGAAAATGCAAGTGGAGATTCGGAGCGCTAAGAGGGTAATAGTGGAAAAAGGAATGTATTCAAATATAAACTACACAGAATCATTCGGTGAAACTTCTTTCTGATCTGTGCATTCAGCTAACAGAGTTAAACCATACATTTGATTGAGCAGATCTGAACACTCTTTCTGTAGAAAATGCAACTGGACATTTGGAGCGCTAAGAGCGTAGTAGTGGAAAAAGGAATATATTCAAATATAAACTACACAGAAGCATTCTGTGAAACTTCTTTCTGATCTGAGCATTCAGCTAACAGAGTTAAACCATACTTTTGATTGAGCAGTTTTGAAACACTCTGTCTGTAGAAAATGCAACTGGACATTCGTAGCGCTAAGTGGGTAATAGTGGAAAAAAGAATATGTTCAAATATAAACTACACAGAAGCATTGTATGAAACTTCTTTCTGTTCTGTGCATTCAACTAACAGAGTTGAACCTTACTTTTGATTGAGCCGTTCTGAAACGCTCTTTCTGTAGAAACTGCAATTGGACTTTCTGAGCGCTAAGAGGCCTATATTGGGAAAAAGAATGTCTACAAATAAAAACTACACAGAAGAATTGTGTGAAACTTCTTTCTGTTCTGTTTGTTCAACTAAAAGAGTTGAACCTTAGTTTTGATTGAGCCGTTCTGAAACACTCTTTCTGTAGAAAATGCAAGTGGAGATTCGGAGCGCTAAGAGGGTAATAGTGGAAAAAGGAATGTCTCCATATATAAACTACACAGAATCATTCAGTGAAACTTCTTTCTGATCTGTGCATTCAGCTAACAGAGTTAAACCATACTTTTGATTGAGCAGATCTGAACACTCCTTCTGTAGAAAATGCAACTGGACATTTGGAGCGCTAAGAGAGTAGTAGTGGAAAAAGGAATATATTCAAATATAAACTACACAGAAGCATTCTGTGAAACTTCTTTCTGATCTGAGCATTCAGCTAACAGAGTTAAACCATACTTTTGATTGAGCAGTTTTGAAACACTCTGTCTGTAGAAAATGCAACTGGACATTCGTAGCGCTAAGTGGATAATAGTGGAAAAAAGAATATGTTCAAATATAAACTACACAGAAGCATTGTATGAAACTTCTTTCTGATCTGTGCATTCAACTAACAGAGTTGAACCTTAATTTTGATTAAGCCTTTCTGAAACACTCTTTCTGTAGAAACTGCAATTGGACATTCTGAGCGCTAAGAGGCCTATATTGGGAAAAATAATATCTTCAAATAAAAACTACACAGAAGCATTGTGTGAAACTTATTTCTGATATGTTCATTAAGCTAACAGAGTTAAACCATACTTTTGATTGCGCAGTTCTGAACACTGTTTCTGTAGAAAATGCAAGTGGACATTCGGAGCGCTAAGAGGGTAATAGTGGAAAAAGGAATATATTCAAATATAAACTACACAGTAGCATTCTGTGAAAATTCTTTCTGTTCTGTGCATTCAACTAACAGAGTTGAACCTTACTTTTGATTGAGCCGTTCTGAAACACTCTTTCTGTAGAAACTCCAATTGGGCATGCTAAGCGCTAAGAGGCCTACATTGGGAAAAAGAATATCTTCAAATAAAAACTACACAGATGCATTCTCTGAAACTTATTTCTGATCTGTAAATTCAGTTAACAGAGATAAAACATATTTTTGATTGAGCAGTTATGAAACCCTCTTTTTGTAGAAAATGCAAGTGGAGATTCGGAGCGCTAAGAGGGTAATAGTGGAAAAAGGAATGTCTTCAAATATAAACTACACAGAATCATTCGGTGAAACTTCTTTCTGATCTGTGCATTCAGCTAACAGAGTTAAACCATACTTTTGATTGAGCAGATCTGAACACTCTTTCTGTAGAAAATGCAACTGGACATTTGGAGCGCTTAGAGCGTAGTAGTGGAAAAAGGAATATATTCAAATATAAACTACACAGAAGCATTCTGTGAAACTTCTTTCTGATCTGAGCATTCAGCTAACAGAGTTAAACCATACTTTTGATTGAGCAGTTTTGAAACACTCTGTCAGTAGAAAATGCAACTGGACATTCGTAGCGCTAAGTGGGTAATAGTGGAAAAAAGAATATGTTCAAATATAAACTACACAGAAGCATTGTATGAAACTTCTTTCTGTTCTGTGCATTCAACTAACAGAGTTGAACCTTACTTTTGATTGAGCCTTTCTGAAACACTCTTTCTGTAGAAAATGCAATTGGACATTCTGAGCGCTAAGAGGCCTCTATTGGGAAAAATATTATCTTCAAATAAAAACTACACAGAAGCATTGTGTGAAACTTATTTCTGATATGTTCATTAAGCTAACAGAGTTAAACCATACTTTTGATTGCGCTGTTCTGAACACTCTTTCTGTAGAAAATGCAAGTGGACATTCGGAGCGCTAAGAGGGTAATAGTGGAAAAAGGAATATATTCAAATATAAACGACACAGTAGCATTCTGTGAAAATTCTTTCTGTTCTGTGCATTCAACTAACAGAGTTGAACCTTACTTTTGATTGAGCCGTTCTGAAACACTCTTTCTGTAGAAACTCCAATTGGGCATGCTAAGCGCTAAGAGGCCTACATTGGGAAAAAGAATATCTTCAAATAAAAACTACACAGATGCATTCTCTGAAACTTATTTCTGATCTGTAAATTCAGTTAACAGAGATAAAACATATTTTTGATTGAGCAGTTATGAAACACTCTTTTTGTAGAAAATGCAAGTGGAGATTCGGAGCGCTAAGAGGGTAATAGTGGAAAAAGGAATGTATTCAAATATAAACTACACAGAATCATTCGGTGAAACATCTTTCTGATCTGTGCATTCAGCTAACAGAGTTAAACCATACATTTGATTGAGCAGATCTGAACACTCTTTCTGTAGAAAATGCAACTGGACATTTGGAGCGCTAAGAGCGTAGTAGTGGAAAAAGGAATATATTCAAATATAAACTACACAGAAGCATTCTGTGAAACTTCTTTCTGATCTGAGCATTCAGCTAACAGAGTTAAACCATACTTTTGATTGAGCAGTTTTGAAACACTCTGTCTGTAGAAAATGCAACTGGACATTCGTAGCGCTAAGTGGGTAATAGTGGAAAAAAGAATATGTTCAAATATAAACTACACAGAAGCATTGTATGAAACTTCTTTCTGTTCTGTGCATTCAACTAACAGAGTTGAACCTTACTTTTGATTGAGCCGTTCTGAAACGCTCTTTCTGTAGAAACTGCAATTGGACTTTCTGAGCGCTAAGAGGCCTATATTGGGAAAAAGAATGTCTACAAATAAAAACTACACAGAAGAATTGTGTGAAACTTCTTTCTGTTCTGTTTGTTCAACTAAAAGAGTTGAACCTTAGTTTTGATTGAGCCGTTCTGAAACACTCTTTCTGTAGAAAATGCAAGTGGAGATTCGGAGCGCTAAGAGGGTAATAGTGGAAAAAGGAATGTCTCCATATATAAACTACACAGAATCATTCAGTGAAACTTCTTTCTGATCTGTGCATTCAGCTAACAGAGTTAAACCATACTTTTGATTGAGCAGATCTGAACACTCCTTCTGTAGAAAATGCAACTGGACATTTGGAGCGCTAAGAGAGTAGTAGTGGAAAAAGGAATATATTCAAATATAAACTACACAGAAGCATTCTGTGAAACTTCTTTCTGATCTGAGCATTCAGCTAACAGAGTTAAACCATACTTTTGATTGAGCAGTTTTGAAACACTCTGTCTGTAGAAAATGCAACTGGACATTCGTAGCGCTAAGTGGGTAATAGTGGAAAAAAGAATATGTTCAAATATAAACTACACAGAAGCATTGTATGAAACTTCTTTCTGTTCTGTGCATTCAACTAACAGAGTTGAACCTTACTTTTGATTGAGCCGTTCTGAAACACTCTTTCTGTAGAAACTGCAATTGGACATTCTGAGCGCTAAGAGGCCTATATTGGGAAAAAGAATGTCTACAAATAAAAACTACACAGAAGAATTGTGTGAAACTTCTTTCTGTTCTGTTTGTTCAACTAAAAGAGTTGAAACTTAGTTTTGATTGAGCCGTTCTGAAACACTCTTTCTGTAGAAAATGCAAGTGGAGATTCGGAGCGCTAAGAGGGTAATAGTGGAAAAAGGAATGTCTCCAAATATAAACTACACAGAATCATTCTGTGAAACTTCTTTCTGATCTGTGCATTCAGCTAACAGAGTTAAACCATACTTTTGATTGAGCAGATCTGAACACTCTTTCTGTAGAAAATGCAACTGGACATTTGGAGCGCTAAGAGAGTAGTAGTGGAAAAAGGAATATATTCAAATATAAACTACACAGAAGCATTCTGTGAAACTTCTTTCTGATCTGAGCATTCAGCTAACAGAGTTAAACCATACTTTTGATTGAGCAGTTTTGAAACACTCTGTCTGTAGAAAATGCAACTGGATATTCGTAGCGCTAAGTGGGTAATAGTGGAAAAAAGAATATGTTCAAATATAAACTACACAGAAGCATTGTATGAAACTTCTTTCTGTTCTGTGCATTCAACTAACAGAGTTGAACCTTACTTTTGATTGAGCCTTTCTGAAACACTCTTTCTGTAGAAAATGCAATTGGACATTCTGAGCGCTAAGAGGCCTATATTGGGAAAAATAATATCTTCAAATAAAAACTACACAGAAGCATTGTGTGAAACTTATTTCTGATATGTTCATTAAGCTAACAGAGTTAAACCATACTTTTGATTGCGCAGTTCTGAACACTCTTTCTGTAGAAAATGCAAGTGGACATTCGGAGCGCTAAGAGGGTAATAGTGGAAAAAGGAATATATTCAAATATAAACTACACAGTAGCATTCTGTGAAAATTCTTTCTGTTCTGTGCATTCAACTAACAGAGTTGAACCTTACTTTTGATTGAGCCGCTCTGAAACACTCTTTCTGTAGAAACTGCAATTGGACATGCTAAGCGCTAAGAGTCCTACATTGGGAAAAAGAATATCTTCAAATAAAAACTACACAGATGCATTCTGTGAAACTTATTTCTGATCTGTAAATTCAGTTAACAGAGATAAAACATATTTTTGATTGCGCAGTTATGAAACACTCTTTTTGTAGAAAATGCAAGTGGAGATTCGGAGCGCTAAGAGGGTAATAGTGGAAAAAGGAATGTCTTCAAATATAAACTACACAGAATCATTCGGTGAAACTTCTTTCTGATCTGTGCATTCAGCGAACAGCGTTAAACCATACTTTTGATTGAGCAGATCTGAACACTCTTTCTGTAGAAAATGCAACTGGACATTTGGAGCGCTAAGAGCGTAGTAGTGGAAAAAGGAATATATTCAAATATAAACTACACAGAAGCATTCTGTGAAACTTCTTTCTGATCTGAGCATTCAGCTAACAGAGTTAAACCATACTTTTGATTGAGCAGTTTTGAAACACTCTGTATGTAGAAAATGCAACTGGACATTCGTAGCGCTAAGTGGGTAATAGTGGAAAAAAGAATATGTTCAAATATAAACTACACAGAAGCATTGTATGAAACTTCTTTCTGTTCTGTGCATTCAACTAACAGAGTTGAACCTTACTTTTGATTGAGCCGTTCTGAGACACTCTTTCTGTAGAAACTGCAATTGGACATTCTGAGCGCTAAGAGGCCTATATTGGGAAAAAGAATGTCTACAAATAAAAACTACACAGAAGAATTGTGTGAAACATCTTTCTGTTCTGTTTGTTCAACTAAAAGAGTTGAACCTTAGTTTTGATTGAGCCGTTCTGAAACACTCTTTCTGTAGAAAATGCAAGTGGAGATTCGGAGCGCTAAGAGGGTAATAGTGGAAAAAGGAATGTCTCCAAATATAAACTACACAGAATAATTCTGTGAAACTTCTTTCTGATCTGTGCATTCAGCTAACAGAGTTAAACCATACTTTTGATTGAGCAGATCTGAACACTCCTTCTGTAGAAAATGCAACTGGACATTTGGAGCGCTAAGAGAGTTGTAGTGGAAAAAGGAATATATTCAAATATAAACTACACAGAAGCATTCTGTGAAACTTCTTTCTGATCTGAGCATTCAGCTAACAGAGTTAAACCATACTTTTGATTGAGCAGTTTTGAAACACTCTGTCTGTAGAAAATGCAACTGGACATTCGTAGCGCTAAGTGGGTAATAGTGGAAAAAAGAATATGTTCAAATATAAACTACACAGAAGCATTGTATGAAACTTCTTTCTGTTCTGTGCATTCAACTAACAGAGTTGAACCTTACTTTTGATTGAGCCTTTCTGAAACACTCTTTCTGTAGAAAATGCAATTGGACATTCTGAGCGCTAAGAGGCCTATATTGGGAAAAATAATGTCTTCAAATAAAAACTACACAGAAGCATTGTGTGAAACTTATTTCTGATATGTTCATTAAGCTAACAGAGTTAAACCATACTTTTGATTGCGCAGTTCTGAACACTCTTTCTGTAGAAAATGCAAGTGGACATTCGGAGCGCTAAGAGGGTAATAGTGGAAAAAGGAATATATTCAAATATAAACTACACAGTAGCATTCTGTGAAAATTCTTTCTGTTCTGTGCATTCAACTAACAGAGTTGAACCTTACTTTTGATTGAGCCGTTCTGAAACACTCTTTCTGTAGAAACTCCAATTGGGCATGCTAAGCGCTAAGAGACCTACATTGGGAAAAAGAATATCTTCAAATAAAAACTACACAGATGCATTCTGTGAAACTTATTTCTGATCTGTAAATTCAGTTAACAGAGATAAAACATATTTTTGATTGAGCAGTTATGAAACACTCTTTTTGTAGAAAATGCAAGTGGAGATTCGGAGCGCTAAGAGGGTAATAGTGGAAAAAGGAATGTCTTCAAATATAAACTACACAGAATCATTCGGTGAAACTTCTTTCTGATCTGTGCATTCAGCGAACAGCGTTAAACCATACTTTTGATTGAGCAGATCTGAACACTCTTTCTGTAGAAAATGCAACTGGACATTTGGAGCGCTAAGAGCGTAGTAGTGGAAAAAGGAATATATTCAAATATAAACTACACAGAAGCATTCTGTGAAACTTCTTTCTGATCTGAGCATTCAGCTAACAGAGTTAAACCATACTTTTGATTGAGCAGTTTTGAAACACTCTGTATGTAGAAAATGCAACTGGACATTCGTAGCGCTAAGTGGGTAATAGTGGAAAAAAGAATATGTTCAAATATAAACTACACAGAAGCATTGTATGAAACTTCTTTCTGTTCTGTGCATTCAACTAACAGAGTTGAACCTTACTTTTGATTGAGCCGTTCTGAGACACTCTTTCTGTAGCAACTGCAATTGGACATTCTGAGCGCTAAGAGGCCTATATTGGGAAAAAGAATGTCTACAAATAAAAGCTACACAGAAGAATTGTGTGAAACTTCTTTCTGTTCTGTTTGTTCAACTAAAAGAGTTGAACCTTAGTTTTGATTGAGCCGTTCTGAAACACTCTTTCTGTAGAAAATGCAAGTGGAGATTCGGAGCGCGAAGAGGGTAATAGTGGAAAAAGGAATGTCTCTAAATATAAACTACACAGAATCATTCTGTGAAACTTCTTTCTGATCTATGCATTCAGCTAACAGAGTTAAACCATACTTTTGATTGAGCAGATCTGAACACTCCTTCTGTAGAAAATGCAACTGGACATTTGGAGCGCTAAGAGAGTAGTAGTGGAAAAAGGAATATATTCAAATATAAACTACACAGAAGCATTCTGTGAAACTTCTTTCTGATCTGAGCATTCAGCTAACAGAGTTAAACCATACTTTTGATTGAGCAGTTTTGAAACACTCTGTCTGTAGAAAATGCAACTGGACATTCGTAGCGCTAAGTGGATAATAGTGGAAAAAAGAATATGTTCAAATATAAACTACACAGAAGCATTGTATGAAACTTCTTTCTGATCTGTGCATTCAACTAACAGAGTTGAACCTTACTTTTGATTGAGCCTTTCTGAAACACTCTTTCTGTAGAAACTGCAATTGGACATTCTGAGCGCTAAGAGGCCTATATTGGGAAAAATAATATCTTCAAATAAAAACTACACAGAAGCATTGTGTGAAACTTATTTCTGATATGTTCATTAAGCTAACAGAGTTAAACCATACTTTTGATTGCGCAGTTCTGAACACTCTTTCTGTAGAAAATGCAAGTGGACATTCGGAGCGCTAAGAGGGTAATAGTGGAAAAAGGAATATATTCAAATATAAACTACACAGTAGCATTCTGTGAAAATTATTTCTGTTCTGTGCATTCAACTAACAGAGTTGAACCTTACTTTTGATTGAGCCGTTCTGAAACACTCTTTCTGTAGAAACTCCAATTGGGCATGCTAAGCGCTAAGAGGCCTACATTGGGAAAAAGAATATCTTCAAATAAAAACTACACAGATGCATTCTCTGAAACTTATTTCTGATCTCTAAATTCAGTTAACAGAGATAAAACATATTTTTGATTGAGGAGTTATGAAACACTCTTTTTGTAGAAAATGCAAGTGGAGATTCGGAGCGCTAAGAGGGTAATAGTGGAAAAAGGAATGTCTTCAAATATAAACTACACAGAATCATTCGGTGAAACTTCTTTCTGATCTGTGCATTCAGCTAACAGAGTTAAAACATACTTTTGATTGAGCAGATCTGAACACTCTTTCTGTAGAAAATGCAACTGGACATTTGGAGCGCTTAGAGCGTAGTAGTGGAAAAAGGAATATATTCAAATATAAACTACACAGAAGCATTCTGTGAAGCTTCTTTCTGATCTGAGCATTCAGCTAACAGAGTTAAACCATACTTTTGATTCAGCAGTTTTGAAACACTCTGTCTGTAGAAAATGCAACTGGACATTCGTAGCGCTAAGTGGGTAATAGTGGAAAAAAGCATATGTTCAAATATAAACTACACAGAAGCATTGTATGAAACTTCTTTCTGTTCTGTGCATTCAACTAACAGAGTTGAACCTTACTTTTGATTGAGCCGTTCTGAAACACTCTTTCTGTAGAAACTGCAATTGGACATTCTGAGCGCTAAGAGGCCTATATTGGGAAAAAGAATGTCTACAAATAAAAACTACACAGAAGAATTGTGTGAAACTTCTTTCTGTTCTGTTTGTTCAACTAAAAGAGTTGAACCTTAGTTTTGATTGAGCCGTTCTGAAACACTCTTTCTGTAGAAAATGCAAGTGGAGATTCGGAGCGCTAAGAGGGTAATAGTGGAAAAAGGAATGTCTGCAAATATAAACTACACAGAATCATTCTGTGAAACTTCTTTCTGATCTGTGCATTCAGCTAACAGAGTTAAACCATACTTTTGATTGAGCAGATCTGAACACTCTTTCTGTAGAAAATGCAACTGGACATTTGGAGCGCTAAGAGAGTATTAGTGGAAAAAGGAATATATTCAAATATAAACTACACAGAAGCATTCTGTGAAAATTCTTTCTGTTCTGTGCATTCAACTAACAGAGTTGAACCTTACTTTTGATTGAGCCGTTCTGAAACACTCTTTCTGTAGAAACTCCAATTGGGCATGCTAAGCGCTAAGAGGCCTACATTGGGAAAAAGAATATCTTCAAATAAAAACTACACAGATGCATTCTGTGAAACTTATTTCTGATCTGTAAATTCAGTTAACAGAGATAAAACATATTTTTGATTGAGCAGTTATGAAACACTCTTTTTGTAGAAAATGCAAGTGGAGATTCGGAGCGCTAAGAGGGTAATAGTGGAAAAAGGAATGTCTTCAAATATAAACTACACAGAATCATTCGGTGAAACTTCTTTCTGATCTGTGCATTCAGCGAACAGCGTTAAACCATACTTTTGATTGAGCAGATCTGAACACTCTTTCTGTAGAAAATGCAACTGGACATTTGGAGCGCTAAGAGCGTAGTAGTGGAAAAAGGAATATATTCAAATATAAACTACACAGAAGCATTCTGTGAAACTTCTTTCTGATCTGAGCATTCAGCTAACAGAGTTAAACCATACTTTTGATTGAGCAGTTTTGAAACACTCTGTCTGTAGAAAATGCAACTGGACATTCGTAGCGCTAAGTGGGTAATAGTGGAAAAAAGAATATGTTCAAATATAAACTACACAGAAGCATTGTATGAAACTTCTTTCTGTTCTGTGCATTCAACTAACAGAGTTGAACCTTACTTTTGATTGAGCCGTTCTGAAACACTCTTTCTGTAGAAACTGCAATTGGACATTCTGAGCGCTAAGAGGCCTATATTGGGAAAAAGAATGTCTACAAATAAAAACTACACAGAAGAATTGTGTGAAACTTCTTTCTGTTCTGTTTGTTCAACTAAAAGAGTTGAACCTTAGTTTTGATTGAGCCGTTCTGAAACACTCTTTCTGTAGAAAATGCAAGTGGAGATTCGGAGCGCTAAGAGGGTAATAGTGGAAAAAGGAATGTCTCCAAATATAAACTACACAGAATCATTCTGTGAAACTTCTTTCTGATCTGTGCATTCAGCTAACAGAGTTAAACCATACTTTTGATTGAGCAGATCTGAACACTCTTTCTGTAGAAAATGCAACTGGACATTTGGAGCGCTAAGAGAGTAGTAGTGGAAAAAGGAATATATTCAAATATAAACTACACAGAAGCATTCTGTGAAACTTCTTTCTGATCTGAGCATTCAGCTAACAGAGTTAAACCATACTTTTGATTGAGCAGTTTTGAAACACTCTGTCTGTAGAAAATGCAACTGGACATTCGTAGCGCTAAGTGGGTAATAGTGGAAAAAAGAATATGTTCAAATATAAACTACACAGAAGCATTGTATGAAACTTCTTTCTGTTCTGTGCATTCAACTAACAGAGTTGAACCTTACTTTTGATTGAGCCTTTCTGAAACACTCTTTCTGTAGAAACTGCAATTGGACATTCTGAGCGCTAAGAGGCCTCTATTGGGAAAAATAATATCTTCAAATAAAAACTACACAGAAGCATTGTGTGAAACTTATTTCTGATATGTTCATTAAGCTAACAGAGTTAAACCATACTTTTGATTGCGCTGTTCTGAACACTCTTTCTGTAGAAAATGCAAGTGGACATTCGGAGCGCTAAGAGGGTAATAGTGGAAAAAGGAATATATTCAAATATAAACTACACAGTAGCATTCTGTGAAAATTCTTTCTGTTCTGTGCATTCAACTAACAGAGTTGAACCTTACTTTTGATTGAGCCGTTCTGAAACACTCTTTCTGTAGAAACTGCAATTGGACATGCTAAGCGCTAAGAGGCCTACATTGGGAAAAAGAATATCTTCAAATAAAAACTACACAGATGCATTCTGTGAAACTTATTTCTGATCTGTAAATTCAGTTAACAGAGATAAAACATATTTTTGATTGAGCAGTTATGAAACACTCTTTTTGTAGAAAATGCAAGTGGAGTTTCGGAGCGCTAAGAGGGTAATAGTGGAAAAAGGAATGTCTTCAAATATAAACTACACAGAATCATTCGGTGAAACTTCTTTCTGATCTGTGCATTCAGCAAACAGCGTTAAACCATACTTTTGATTGAGCAGATCTGAACACTCTTTCTGTAGAAAATGCAACTGGACATTTGGAGCGCTAAGAGCGTAGTAGTGGAAAAAGGAATATATTCAAATATAAACTACACAGAAGCATTCTGTGAAACTTCTTTCTCATCTGAGCATTCAGCTAACAGAGTTAAACCATACTTTTGATTGAGCAGTTTTGAAACACTCTGTATGTAGAAAATGCAACTGGACATTCGTAGCGCTAAGTGGGTAATAGTGGAAAAAAGAATATGTTCAAATATAAACTACACAGAAGCATTGTATGAAACTTCTTTCTGTTCTGTGCATTCAACTAACAGAGTTGAACCTTACTTTTGATTGAGCCGTTCTGAGACACTCTTTCTGTAGAAACTGCAATTGGACATTCTGAGCGCTAAGAGGCCTATATTGGGAAAAAGAATGTCTACAAATAAAAACTACACAGAAGAATTGTGTGAAACTTCTTTCTGTTCTGTTTGTTCAACTAAAAGAGTTGAACATTAGTTTTGATTGAGCCGTTCTGAAACACTCTTTCTGTAGAAAATGCAAGTGGAGATTCGGAGCGCTAAGAGGGTAATAGTGGAAAAAGAAATGTCTCCAAATATAATCTACACAGAATCATTCTGTGAAACTTCTTTCTGATCTGTGCATTCAGCTAACAGTGTTAAACCATACTTTTGATTGAGCAGATCTGAACACTCCTTCTGTAGAAAATGCAACTGGACATTTGGAGCGCTAAGAGAGTAGTAGTGGAAAAAGGAATGTATTCAAATATAAACTACACAGAAGCATTCTGTGAAACTTCTTTCTGATCTGAGCATTCAGCTAACAGAGTTAAACCATACTTTTGATTGAGCAGTTTTGAAACACTCTGTCTGTAGAAAATGCAACTGGACATTCGTAGCGCTAAGTGGATAATAGTGGAAAAAAGAATATGTTCAAATATAAACTACACAGAAGCATTGTATGAAACTTCTTTCTGATGTGTGCATTCAACTAACAGAGTTGAACCTTACTTTTGATTGAGCCTTTCTTAAACACTCTTTCTGTAGAAACTGCAATTGGACATTCTGAGCGCTAAGAGGCCTATATTGGGAAAAATAATATCTTCAAATAAAAACTACACAGAAGCATTGTGTGAAACTTATTTCTGATATGTTCATTAAGCTAACAGAGTTAAACCATACTTTTGATTGCGCTGTTCTGAACACTCTTTCTGTAGAAAATGCAAGTGGACATTCGGAGCGCTAAGAGGGTAATAGTGGAAAAAGGAATATATTCAAATATAAACTACACAGTAGCATTCTGTGAAAATTCTTTCTGTTCTGTGCATTCAACTAACAGAGTTGAACCTTACTTTTGATTGAGCCGTTCTGAAACACTCTTTCTGTAGAAACTGCAATTGGACATGCTAAGCGCTAAGAGGCCTACATTGGGAAAAAGAATATCTTCAAATAAAAACTACACAGATGCATTCTCTGAAACTTATTTCTGATCTGTAAATTCAGTTAACAGAGATAAAACATATTTTTGATTGAGCAGTTATGAAACACTCTTTTTGTAGAAAATGCAAGTGGAGATTCGGAGCGCTAAGAGGGTAATAGTGGAAAAAGGAATGTCTTCAAATATAAACTACACAGAATCATTCGGTGAAACTTCTTTCTGATCTGTGCATTCAGCGAACAGCGTTAAACCATACTTTTGATTGAGCAGATCTGAACACTCTTTCTGTAGAAAATGCAACTGGACATTTGGAGCGCTAAGAGCGTAGTAGTGGAAAAAGGAATATATTCAAATATAAACTACACAGAAGCATTCTGTGAAACTTCTTTCTGATCTGAGCATTCAGCTAACAGAGTTAAACCATACTATTGATTGAGCAGTTTTGAAACACTCTGTATGTAGAAAATGCAACTGGACATTCGTAGCGCTAAGTGGGTAATAGTGGAAAAAAGAATATGTTCAAATATAAACTACACAGAAGCATTGTATGAAACTTCTTTCTGTTCTGTGCATTCAACTAACAGAGTTGAACCTTACTTTTGATTGAGCCGTTCTGAGACACTCTTTCTGTAGAAACTGCAATTGGACATTCTGAGCGCTAAGAGGCCTATATTGGGAAAAAGAATGTCTACAAATAAAAACTACACAGAAGAATTGTGTGAAACTTCTTTCTGTTCTGTTTGTTCAACTAAAAGAGTTGAACCTTAGTTTTGATTGAGCCGTTCTGAAACACTCTTTCTGTAGAAAATGCAAGTGGAGATTCGGAGCACTAAGAGGGTAATAGTGGAAAAAGAAATGTCTCCAAATATAAACTACACAGAATCATTCTGTGAAACTTCTTTCTGATCTGTGCATTCAGCTAACAGAGTTAAACCATACTTTTGATTGAGCAGATCTGAACACTCCTTCTGTAGAAAATGCAACTGGACATTTGGAGCGCTAAGAGAGTAGTAGTGGAAAAAGGAATATATTCAAATATAAACTACACAGAAGCATTCTGTGAAACTTCTTTCTGATCTGAGCATTCAGCTAACAGAGTTAAACCATACTTTTGATTGAGCAGTTTTGAAACACTCTGTCTGTAGAAAATGCAACTGGACATTCGTAGCGCTAAGTGGGTAATAGTGGAAAAAAGAATATGTTCAAATATAAACTACACAGAAGCATTGTATGAAACTTCTTTCTGATCTGTGCATTCAACTAACAGAGTTGAACCTTACTTTTGATTGAGCCTTTCTGAAACACTCTTTCTGTAGAAACTGCAATTGGACATTCTGAGCGCTAAGAGGCCTATATTGGGAAAAATAATATCTTCAAATAAAAACTACACAGAAGCATTGTGTGAAACTTATTTCTGATATGTTCATTAAGCTAACAGAGTTAAACCATACTTTTGATTGCGCAGTTCTGAACACTCTTTCTGTAGAAAATGCAAGTGGACATTCCGAGCGCTAAGAGGGTAATAGTGGAAAAAGGAATATATTCAAATATAAACTACACAGTAGCATTCTGTGAAAATTCTTTCTGTTCTGTGCATTCAACTAACAGAGTTGAACCTTACTTTTGATTGAGCCGTTCTGAAACACTCTTTCTGTAGAAACTCCAATTGGGCATGCTAAGCGCTAAGAGGCCTACATTGGGAAAAAGAATATCTTCAAATAAAAACTACACAGATGCATTCTCTGAAACTTATTTCTGATCTGTAAATTCAGTTAACAGAGATAAAACATATTTTTGATTGAGCAGTTATGAAACCCTCTTTTTGTAGAAAATGCAAGTGGAGATTCGGAGCGCTAAGAGGGTAATAGTGGAAAAAGGAATGTCTTCAAATATAAACTACACAGAATCATTCGGTGAAACTTCTTTCTGATCTGTGCATTCAGCTAACAGAGTTAAACCATACTTTTGATTGAGCAGATCTGAACACTCTTTCTGTAGAAAATGCAACTGGACATTTGGAGCGCTAAGAGCGTAGTAGTGGAAAAAGGAATATATTCAAATATAAACTACACAGAAGCATTCTGTGAAACTTCTTTCTGATCTGAGCATTCAGCTAACAGAGTTAAACCATACTTTTGATTGAGCAGTTTTGAAACACTCTGTCTGTAGAAAATGCAACTGGACATTCGTAGCGCTAAGTGGGTAATAGTGGAAAAAAGAATATGTTCAAATATAAACTACACAGAAGCATTGTATGAAACTTCTTTCTGTTCTGTGCATTCAACTAACAGAGTTGAACCTTACTTTTGATTGAGCCGTTCTGAAACACTCTTTCTGTAGAAACTGCAATTGGACATTCTGAGCGCTAAGAGGCCTATATTGGGAAAAAGAATGTCTACAAATAAAAACTACACAGAAGAATTGTGTGAAACTTCTTTCTGTTCTGTTTGTTCAACTAAAAGAGTTGAACCTTAGTTTTGATTGAGCCGTTCTGAAACACTCTTTCTGTAGAAAATGCAAGTGGAGATTCGGAGCGCTAAGAGGGTAATAGTGGAAAAAGGAATGTCTCCAAATATAAACTACACAGAATCATTCTGTGAAACTTCTTTCTGATCTGTGCATTCAGCTAACAGAGTTAAACCATACTTTTGATTGAGTAGATCTGAACACTCTTTCTGTAGAAAATGCAACTGGACATTTGGAGCGCTAAGAGATTAGTAGTGGAAAAAGGAATATATTCAAATATAAACTACACAGAGGCATTCTGTGAAACTTCTTTCTGATCTGAGCATTCAGCTAACAGAGTTAAACCATACTTTTGATTGAGCAGTTTTGAAACACTCTGTCTGTAGAAAATGCAACCGGACATTCGTAGCGCTAAGTGGGTAATAGTGGAAAAAAGAGTATGTTCAAATATAAACTACACAGAAGCATTGTATGAAACTTCTTTCTGTTCTGTGCATTCAACTAACAGAGTTGAACCTTACTTTTGATTGAGCCTTTCTGAAACACTCTTTCTGTAGAAACTGCAATTGGACATTCTGAGCGCTAAGAGGCCTATATTGGGAAAAATAATATCTTCAAATAAAAACTACACAGAAGCATTGTGTGAAACTTATTTCTGATATGTTCATTAAGCTAACAGAGTTAAACCATACTTTTGATTGCGCAGTTCTGAACACTCTTTCTGTAGAAAATGCAAGTGGACATTCCGAGCGCTAAGAGGGTAATAGTGGAAAAAGGAATATATTCAAATATAAACTACACAGTAGCATTCTGTGAAAATTCTTTCTGTTCTGTGCATTCAACTAACAGAGTTGAACCTTACTTTTGATTGAGCCGTTCTGAAACACTCTTTCTGTAGAAACTCCAATTGGGCATGCTAAGCGCTAAGAGGCCTACATTGGGAAAAAGAATATCTTCAAATAAAAACTACACAGATGCATTCTCTGAAACTTATTTCTGATCTGTAAATTCAGTTAACAGAGATAAAACATATTTTTGATTGAGCAGTTATGAAACCCTCTTTTTGTAGAAAATGCAAGTGGAGATTCGGAGCGCTAAGAGGGTAATAGTGGAAAAAGGAATGTCTTCAAATATAAACTACACAGAATCATTCGGTGAAACTTCTTTCTGATCTGTGCATTCAGCTAACAGAGTTAAACCATACTTTTGATTGAGCAGATCTGAACACTCTTTCTGTAGAAAATGCAACTGGACATTTGGAGCGCTAAGAGCGTAGTAGTGGAAAAAGGAATATATTCAAATATAAACTACACAGAAGCATTCTGTGAAACTTCTTTCTGATCTGAGCATTCAGCTAACAGAGTTAAACCATACTTTTGATTGAGCAGTTTTGAAACACTCTGTCTGTAGAAAATGCAACTGGACATTCGTAGCGCTAAGTGGGTAATAGTGGAAAAAAGAATATGTTCAAATATAAACTACACAGAAGCATTGTATGAAACTTCTTTCTGTTCTGTGCATTCAACTAACAGAGTTGAACCTTACTTTTGATTGAGCCGTTCTGAAACACTCTTTCTGTAGAAACTGCAATTGGACATTCTGAGCGCTAAGAGGCCTATATTGGGAAAAAGAATGTCTACAAATAAAAACTACACAGAAGAATTGTGTGAAACTTCTTTCTGTTCTGTTTGTTCAACTAAAAGAGTTGAACCTTAGTTTTGATTGAGCCGTTCTGAAACACTCTTTCTGTAGAAAATGCAAGTGGAGATTCGGAGCGCTAAGAGGGTAATAGTGGAAAAAGGAATGTCTCCAAATATAAACTACACAGAATCATTCTGTGAAACTTCTTTCTGATCTGTGCATTCAGCTAACAGAGTTAAACCATACTTTTGATTGAGCAGATCTGAACACTCTTTCTGTAGAAAATGCAACTGGACATTTGGAGCGCTAAGAGAGTAGTAGTGGAAAAAGGAATATATTCAAATATAAACTACACAGAGGCATTCTGTGAAACTTCTTTCTGATCTGAGCATTCAGCTAACAGAGTTAAACCATACTTTTGATTGAGCAGTTTTGAAACACTCTGTCTGTAGAAAATGCAACCGGACATTCGTAGCGCTAAGTGGGTAATAGTGGAAAAAAGAGTATGTTCAAATATAAACTACACAGAAGCATTGTATGAAACTTCTTTCTGTTCTGTGCATTCAACTAACAGAGTTGAACCTTACTTTTGATTGAGCCTTTCTGAAACACTCTTTCTGTAGAAACTGCAATTGGACATTCTGAGCGCTAAGAGGCCTCTATTGGGAAAAATAATATCTTCAAATAAAAACTACACAGAAGCATTGTGTGAAACTTATTTCTGATATCTTCATTAAGCTAACAGAGTTAAACCATACTTTTGATTGCGCAGTTCTGAACACTCTTTCTGTAGAAAATTCAAGTGGACATTCGGAGCGCTAAGAGGGTAATAGTGGAAAAAGGAATATATTCAAATATAAACTACACAGTAGCATTCTGTGAAAATTTTTCTGTTCTGTGCATTCAACTAACAGAGTTGAACCTTACTTTTGATTGAGCCGTTCTGAAACACTCTTTCTGTAGAAACTGCAATTGGACATGCTAAGCGCTAAGAGGCCTACATTGGGAAAAAGAATATCTTCAAATAAAAACTACACAGATGCATTCTGTGAAACTTATTTCTGATCTGTAAATTCAGTTAACAGAGATAAACCATATTTTTGATTGAGCAGTTATGAAACACTCTTTTTGTAGAAAATGCAAGTGGAGATTCGGAGCACTAGAGGGTAATAGTGGAAAAAGGAATGTCTCCAAATATAAACTACACAGAATCATTCGGTGAAACTTCTTTCTGATCTGTGCATTCAGCGATCAGCGTTAAACCATACTTTTGATTGAGCAGATCTGAACACTCTTTCTGTAGAAAATGCAACTGGACATTTGGAGCGCTAAGAGCGTAGTAGTGGAAAAAGGAATATATTCAAATATAAAGTACACAGAAGCATTCTGTGAAACTTCTTTCTGATCTGAGCATTCAGCTAACAGAGTTAAACCATACATTTGATTGAGCAGTTTTGAAACACTCTGTCTGTAGAAAATGCAACTGGACATTCGTAGCGCTAAGTGGGTAATAGTGGAAAAAAGAATATGTTCAAATATAAACTACACAGAAGCATTGTATGAAACTTCTTTCTGTTCTGTGCATTCAACTAACAGAGTTGAACCTTACTTTTGATTGAGCCGTTCTGAAACACTCTTTCTGTAGAAACTGCAATTGGACATTCTGAGTGCTAAGAGGCCTATATTGGGAAAAAGAATGTCTACAAATAAAAACTACACAGAAGAATTGTGTGAAACTTCTTTCTGTTCTGTTTGTTCAACAAAAAGAGTTGAACCTTAGTTTTGATTGAGCCGTTCTGAAACACTCTTTCTGTAGAAAATGCAAGTGGAGATTCGGAGCGCTAAGAGGGTAATAGTGGAAAAAGGAATGTCTCCAAATATAAACTACACAGAATCATTCTGTGAAACTTCTTTCTGATCTGTGCATTCAGCTAACAGAGTTAAACCATACTTTTGATTGAGCAGATCTGAACACTCTTTCTGTAGAAAATGCAACTGGACATTTGGAGCGCTAAGAGAGTAGTAGTGGAAAAAGGAATATATTCAAATATAAACTACACAGAAGCATTCTGTGAAACTTCTTTCTGATCTGAGCATTCAGCTAACAGAGTTAAACCATACTTTTGATTGAGCAGTTTTGAAACACTCTGTCTGTAGAAAATGCAACTGGACATTCGTAGCGATAAGTGGATAATAGTGGAAAAAAGAATATGTTCAAATATAAACTACACAGAAGCATTGTATGAAACTTCTTTCTGATCTGTGCATTCAACTAACAGAGTTGAACCTTACTTTTGATTGAGCCTTTCTGAAACACTCTTTCTGTAGAAACTGCAATTGGACATTCTGAGCGCTAAGAGGCCTCTGTTGGGAAAAATAATATCTTCAAATAAAAACTACACAGAAGCATTGTGTGAAACTTATTTCTGATATGTTCATTAAGCTAACAGAGTTAAACCATACTTTTGATTGCGCAGTTCTGAACACTCTTTCTGTAGAAAATGCAAGTGGACATTCGGAGCGCTAAGAGGGTAATAGTGGAAAAAGGAATATATTCAAATATAAACTACACAGTAGCATTCTGTGAAAATTCTTTCTGTTCTGTGCATTCAACTAACAGAGTTGAACCTTACTTTTTATTGAGCCGTTCTGAAACACTCTTTCTGTAGAAACTGCAATTGGACATGCTAAGCGCTAAGAGGCCTACATTGGGAAAAAGAATATCTTCAAATAAAAACTACACAGATGCATTCTTTGAAACTTATTTCTGATCTGTAAATTCAGTTAACAGAGATAAAACATATTTTTGATTGAGTAGTTATGAAACACTCTTTTTGTAGAAAATGCAAGTGGAGATTCGGAGCGCTAAGAGGGTAATAGTGGAAAAAGGAATGTCTTCAAATATAAACTACACAGAATCATTCGGTGAAACTTCTTTCTGATCTGTGCATTCAGCTAACAGAGTTAAACCATACTTTTGATTGAGCAGATCTGAACACTCTTTCTGTAGAAAATGCAACTGGACATTTGGAGCGCTAAGAGCGTAGTAGTGGAAAAAGGAATATATTCAAATATAAACTACACAGAAGCATTCTGTGAAACTTCTTTCTGATCTGAGCATTCAGCTAACAGAGTTAAACCATACTTTTGATTGAGCAGTTTTGAAACACTCTGTCTGTAGAAAATGCAACTGGACATTCGTAGCGCTAAGTGGGTAATAGTGGAAAAAAGAATATGTTCAAATATAAACTACACAGAAGCATTGTATGAAACTTCTTTATGTTCTGTGCATTCAACTAACAGAGTTGAACCTTACTTTTGATTGAGCCGTTCTGAAACACTCTTTCTGTAGAAACTGCAATTGGACATTCTGAGCGCTAAGAGGCCTATATTGGGAAAAAGAATGTCTACAAATAAAAACTACACAGAAGAATTGTGTGAAACTTCTTTCTGTTCTGTTTGTTCAACTAAAAGAGTTGAACCTTAGTTTTGATTGAGCCGTTCTGAAACACTCTTTCTGTAGAAAATGCAAGTGGAGATTCGGAGCGCTAAGAGGGTAATAGTGGAAAAAGGAATGTCTCCAAATATAAACTACACAGAATCATTCTGTGAAACTTCTTTCTGATCTGTGCATTCAGCTAACAGAGTTAAACCATACTTTTGATTGAGCAGATCTGAACACTCTTTCTGTAGAAAATGCAACTGGACATTTGGAGCGCTAAGAGAGTAGTAGTGGAAAAAGGAATATATTCAAATATAAACTACACAGAAGCATTCTGTGAAACTTCTTTCTGATCTGAGCATTCAGCTAACAGACTTAAACCATACTTTTGATTGAGCAGTTTTGAAACACTCTGTCTGTAGAAAATGCAACCGGACATTCGTAGCGCTAAGTGGGTAATAGTGGAAAAAAGAATATGTTCAAATATAAACTACACAGAAGCATTGTATGAAACTTCTTTCTGTTCTGTGCATTCAACTAACAGAGTTGAACCTTACTTTTGATTGAGCCTTTCTGAAACACTCTTTCTGTAGAAAATGCAATTGGACATTCTGAGCGCTAAGAGGCCTCTATTGGGAAAAATAATATCTTCAAATAAAAACTACACAGAAGCATTGTGTGAAACTTATTTCTGATATGTTCATTAAGCTAACAGAGTTAAACCATACTTTTGATTGCGCAGTTCTGAACACTCTTTCTGTAGAAAATGCAAGTGGACATTCGGAGCGCTAAGAGGGTAACAGTGGAAAAAGGAATATATTCAAATATAAACTACACAGTAGCATTCTGTGAAAATTCTTTCTGTTCTGTGCATTCAACTAACAGAGTTGAACCTTACTTTTGATTGAGCCCTTCTGAAACACTCTTTCTGTAGAAACTGCAATTGGACATGCTAAGCGCTAAGAGGCCTACATTGGGAAAAAGAATATCTTCAAATAAAAACTACACAGATGCATTCTGTGAAACTTATTTCTGATCTGTAAATTCAGTTAACAGAGATAAAACATATTTTTGATTGAGCAGTTATGAAATACTCTTTTTGTAGAAAATGCAAGTGGAGATTCGGAGCGCTAAGAGGGTAATAGTGGAAAAAGGAATGTCTACAAATATAAACTACACAGAATCATTCTGTGAAACTTCTTTCTGATCTGTGCATTCAGCTAACAGACTTAAAACATACTTTTGATTGAGCAGATCTGAACACTCTTTCTGTAGAAAATGCAACTGGACATTTGGAGCGCTAAGAGAGTAGTAGTGGAAAAAGGAATATATTCAAATATAAACTACACAGAAGCATTCTGTGAAACTTCTTTCTGATCTGAGCATTCAGCTAACAGAGTTAAACCATACTTTTGATTGAGCAGTTTTGAAACACTCTGTCTGTAGAAAATGCAACTGGACATTCGTAGCGCTATGTGGGTAATAGTGGAAAAAAGAATATGTTCAAATATAAACTACACAGAAGCATTGTATGAAACTTCTTCCTGTTCTGTGCATTCAACTAACAGAGTTGAACCTTACTTTTGATTGAGCCGTTCTGAAACACTCTTTCTGTAGAAACTGCAATTGGACATTCTGAGCGCTAAGAGGCCTATATTGGGAAAAAGAATGTCTGCAAATAAAAACTACCCAGAAGAATTGTGTGAAACTACTTTCTGTTCTGTTTGTTCAACTAAAAGAGTTGAACCTTAGTTTTGATTGAGCTGTTCTGAAACATTCTTTCTGTAGAAAATGCAAGTGGAGATTCGGAGCGCTAAGAGGTTAATAGTGGAAAAAGGAATGTCTCCAAATATAAACTACACAGAATCATTCTGTGAAACTTCTTTCTGATCTGTGCATTCAGCTAACAGAGTTAAACCATACTTTTGATTGAGCAGATCTGAACACTCTTTCTGTAGAAAATGCAACTGGACATTTGGAGCGCTAAGAGAGTAGTAGTGGAAAAAGGAATATATTCAAATATAAACTTCACAGAAGCATTCTGTGAAACTTCTTTCTGATCTGAGCATTCAGCTAACAGAGTTAAACCATACTTTTGATTGAGCAGTTTTGAAACACTCTGTCTGTAGAAAATGCAACTGGACATTCGTAGCGCTAAGTGGATAATAGTGGAAAAAAGAATATGTTCAAATATAAACTACACAGAAGCATTGTATGAAACTTCTTTCTGATCTGTGCATTCAACTAACAGAGTTGAACCTTACTTTTGATTGAGCCTTTCTGAAACACTCTTTCTGTAGGAACTGCAATTGGACATTCTGAGCGCTTAGAGGCCTATATTGGGAAAAATAATATCTTCAAATAAAAACTACACAGAAGCATTGTGTGAAACTTATTTCTGATATGTTCATTAAGCTAACAGAGTTAAACCATACTTTTGATTGCGCAGTTCTGAACACTCTTTCTGTAGAAAATGCAAGTGGACTTTCGGAGCGCTAAGAGGGTAATAGTGGAAAAAGGAATATATTCAAATATAAACTACACAGTACCATTCTGTGAAAATTCTTTCTGTTCTGTGCATTCAACTAACAGAGTTGAACCTTACTTTTGATTGAGCCGTTCTGAAACACTCTTTCTGTAGAAACTCCAATTGGGCATGCTAAGCGCTAAGAGGCCTACATTGGGAAAAAGAATATCTTCAAATAAAAACTACACAGATGCATTCTCTGAAACTTATTTCTGATCTGTAAATTCAGTTAACAGAGATAAAACATATTTTTGATTGAGCAGTTATGAAACCCTCTTTTTGTAGAAAATGCAAGTGGAGATTCGGAGCGCTAAGAGGGTAATAGTGGAAAAAGGAATGTCTTCAAATATAAACTACACAGAATCATTCGGTGAAACTTCTTTCTGATCTGTGCATTCAGCTAACAGAGTTAAACCATACTTTTGATTGAGCAGATCTGAACACTCTTTCTGTAGAAAATGCAACTGGACATTTGGAGCGCTAAGAGCGTAGTAGTGGAAAAAGGAATATATTCAAATATAAACTACACAGAAGCATTATGTGAAACTTCTTTCTGATCTGAGCATTCAGCTAACAGAGTTAAACCATACTTTTGATTGAGCAGTTTTGAAACACTCTGTCTGTAGAAAATGCAACTGGACATTCGTAGCGCTAAGTGGGTAATAGTGGAAAAAAGAATATGTTCAAATATAAACTACACAGAAGCATTGTATGAAACTTCTTTCTGTTCTGTGCATTCAACTAACAGAGTTGAACCTTACTTTTGATTGAGCCGTTCTGAAACACTCCTTCTGTAGAAACTGCAATTGGACATTCTGAGCGCTAAGAGGCCTATATTGGGAAAAAGAATGTCTACAAATAAAAACTACACAGAAGAATTGTGTGAAACTTCTTTCTGTTCTGTTTGTTCAACTAAAAGAGTTGAACCTTAGTTTTGATTGAGCCGTTCTGAAACACTCTTTCTGTAGAAAATGCAAGTGGAGATTCGGAGCGCTAAGAGGGTAATAGTGGAAAAAGGAATGTCTCCAAATATAAACTACACAGAATCATTCTGTGAAACTTCTTTCTGATCTGTGCATTCAGCTAACAGAGTTAAACCATACTTTTGATTGAGCAGATCTGAACACTCTTTCTGTAGAAAATGCAACTGGACATTTGGAGCGCTAAGAGCGTAGTAATGGAAAAAGGAATATATTCAAATATAAACTACACAGAAGCATTCTGTGAAACTTCTTTCTGATCTGAGCATTCAGCTAACAGAGTTAAACCATACTTTTGATTGAGCAGTTTTGAAACACTCTGTCTGTAGAAAATGCAACTGGACATTCGTAGCGCTAAGTGGGTAATAGTGGAAAAAAGAATATGTTCAAATATAAACTACACAGAAGCATTGTATGACACTTCTTTCTGTTCTGTGCATTCAACTAACAGAGTTGAACCTTACTTTTGATTGAGCCGTTCTGAAACACTCTTTCTGTAGAAACTGCAATTGGACATTCTGAGCGCTAAGAGGCCTATATTGGGAAAAAGAATGTCTACAAATAAAAACTACACAGAAGAATTGTGTGAAACTTCTTTCTGTTCTGTTTGTTCAACTAAAAGAGTTGAACCTTAGTTTTGATTGAGCCGTTCTGAAACACTCTTTCTGTAGAAAATGCAAGTGGAGATTCGGAGCGCTAAGAGGGTAATAGTGGAAAAAGGAATGTCTCCAAATATAAACTACACAGAATCATTCTGTGAAACTTCTTTCTGATCTGTGCATTCAGCTAACAGAGTTAAACCATACTTTTGATTGAGCAGATCTGAACACTCTTTCTGTAGAAAATGCAACTGGACATTTGGAGCGCTAAGAGAGTAGTAGTGGAAAAAGGAATATATTCAAATATAAACTACACAGAAGCATTCTGTGAAACTTCTTTCTGATCTGAGCATTCAGCTAACAGAGTTAAACCATACTTTTGATTGAGCAGTTTTGAAACACTCTGTCTGTAGAAAATGCAACTGCACATTCGTAGCGCTAAGTGGGTAATAGTGGAAAAAAGAATATATTCAAATATAAACTATACAGAAGCATTGTATGAAACTTCTTTCTGTTCTGTGCATTCAACTAACAGAGTTGAACCTTACATTTGATTGAGCCTTTCTGAAACACTCTTTCTGTAGAAACTGCAATTGGACATTCTGAGCGCTAAGAGGCCTCTATTGGGAAAAATAATATCTTCAAATAAAAACTACACAGAAGCATTGTGTGAAACTTATTTCTGATATGTTCATTAAGCTAACAGAGTTAAACCATACTTTTGATTGCACAGTTCTGAACACTCTTTCTGTAGAAAATGCAAGTGGACATTCGGAGCGCTAAGAGGGTACTAGTGGAAAACGGAATATATTGAAATATAAACTACACAGTAGCATTCTGTGAAAATTCTTTCTGTTCTGTGCATTCAACTAACAGAGTTGAACCTTACTTTTGATTGAGCCGTTCTGAAACACTCTTTCTGTAGAAACTGCAATTGGACATGATAATCGCTAAGAGGCCTACATTGGGAAAAAGAATATCTTCAAATAAAAACTACACAGATGCATTCTGTGAAACTTATTTCTGATCTGTAAATTCAGTTAACAGAGATAAAACATATTTTTGATTGAGCAGTTATGAAACACTCTTTTTGTAGAAAATGCAAGTGGAGATTCGGAGCGCTAAGAGGGTAATAGTGGAAAAAGTAATGTCTTCAAATATAAACTACACAGAATCATTCGGTGAAACTTCTTTCTGATCTGTGCATTCAGCTAACAGAGTTAAACCATACTTTTGATGGAGCAGATCTGAACACTCTTTCTGTAGAAAATGCAACTGGACATTTGGAGCGCTAAGAGAGTAGTAGTGGAAAAAGGAATATATTCAAATATAAACTACACAGAAGCATTCTGTGAAACTTCTTTCTGATCTGAGCATTCAGCTAACAGAGTTAAACCATACTTTTGATTGAGCAGTTTTGAAACACTCTGTCTGTAGAAAATGCAACCGGACATTCGTAGCGCTAAGTGGGTAATAGTGGAAAAAAGAATATGTTCAAATATAAACTACACAGAAGCATTGTATGAAACTTCTTTCTGCTCTGTGCATTCAATTAACAGAGTTGAACCTTACTTTTGATTGAGCCTTTCTGAAACAATCTTTCTGTAGAAAATGCAATTGGACATTCTGAGCGCTAAGAGGCCTCTATTGGGAAAAATAATATCTTCAAATAAAAACTACACAGAAGCATTGTGTGAAACTTATTTCTGATATGTTCATTAAGCTAACAGAGTTAAACCATACTTTTGATTGCGCAGTTCTGAACACTCTTTCTGTAGAAAATGCAAGTGGACATTCGGAGCGCTAAGAGGGTAATAGTGGAAAAAGGAATATATTCAAATATAAACTACACAGTAGCATTCTGTGAAAATTCTTTCTGTTCTGTGCATTCAACTAACAGAGTTGAACCTTACTTTTGATTGAGCCGTTCTGAAACACTCTTTCTGTAGAAACTGCAATTGGACATGCTAAGCGCTAAGAGGCCTACATTGGGAAAAAGAATATCTTCAAATATAAACTACACAGATGCATTCTGTGAAACTTATTTCTGATCTGTAAATTCAGTTAACAGAGATAAAACATATTTTTGATTGAGCAGTTATGAAATACTCTTTTTGTAGAAAATGCAAGTGGAGATTCGGAGCGCTAAGAGGGTAATAGTGGAAAAAGGAATGTCTTCAAATATAAACTACACAGAATCATTCGGTGAAACTTCTTTGTGATCTGTGCATTCAGCTAACAGAGTTAAACCACACTTTTGATTGAGCAGATCTGAACACTCTTTCTGTAGAAAATGCAACTGGACATTTGGAGCGCTAAGAGCGTAGTAGTGGAAAAAGGAATATATTCAAATATAAACTACACAGAAGCATTCTGTGAAACTTCTTTCTGATCTGAGCATTCAGCTAACAGAGTTAAACCATACTTTTGATTGAGCAGTTTTGAAACACTCTGTCTGTAGAAAATGCAACTGGACATTCGTAGCGCTAAGTGGGTAATAGTGGAAAAAAGAATATGTTCAAATATAAACTACACAGAAGCATTGTATGAAACTTCTTTCTGTTCTGTGCATTCAACTAACAGAGTTGAACCTTACTTTTGATTGAGCCGTTCTGAAACACTCTTTCTGTAGAAACTGCAATTGGACATTCTGAGCGCTAAGAGGCCTATATTGGGAAAAAGAATGTCTACAAATAAAAACTACACAGAAGAATTGTGTGAAACTTCTTTCTGTTCTGTTTGTTCAACTAAAAGAGTTGAACCTTAGTTTTGATTGAGCCGTTCTGAAACACTCTTTCTGTAGAAAATGCAAGTGGAGATTCGGAGCGCTAAGAGGATAATAGTGGAAAAAGGAATGTCTCCAAATATAAACTACACAGAATCATTCTGTGAAACTTCTTTCTGATCTGTGTATTCAGCTAACAGAGTTAAACCATACTTTTGATTGAGCAGATCTGAACACTCTTTCTGTAGAAAATGCAACTGGACATTTGGAGCGCTAAGAGAGTAGTAGTGGAAAAAGGAATATATTCAAATATAAACTACACAGAAGCATTCTGTGAAACTTCTTTCTGATCTGAGCATTCAGCTAACAGAGTTAAACCATACTTTTGATTGAGCAGTTTTGAAACACTCTGTCTGTAGAAAATGCAACCGGACATTCGTAGCGCTAAGTGGGTAATAGTGGAAAAAAGAATATGTTCAAATATAAACTACACAGAAGCATTGTATGAAACTTCTTTCTGTTCTGTGCATTCAACTAACAGAGTTGAACCTTACTTTTGATTGAGCCTTTCTGAAACACTCTTTCTGTAGAAAATGCAATTGGACATTCTGAGCGCTAAGAGGCCTCTATTGGGAAAAATAATATCTTCAAATAAAAACTACACAGAAGCATTGTGTGAAACTTATTTCTGATATGTTCATTAAGCTAACAGAGTTAAACCATACTTTTGATTGCGCAGTTCTGAACACTCTTTCTGTAGAAAATGCAAGTGGACATTCGGAGCGCTAAGAGGGTAATAGTGGAAAAAGGAATATATTCAAATATAAACTACACAGTAGCATTCTGTGAAAATTCTTTCTGTTCTGTGCATTCAACTAACAGAGTTGAACCTTACTTTTGATTGAGCCCTTCTGAAACACTCTTTCTGTAGAAACTCCAATTGGGCATGCAAAGCGCTAAGAGGCCTACATTGGGAAAAAGAATATCTTCAAATAAAAACTACACAGATGCATTCTCTGAAAATTATTTCTGATCTGTAAATTCAGTTAACAGAGATAAAACATATTTTTGATTGAGCAGTTATGAAACACTCTTTTTGTAGAAAATGCAAGTGGAGATTCGGAGCGCTAAGTGGGTAATAGTGGAAAAAGGAATGTCTTCAAATATAAACTACACAGAATCATTCGGTGAAACTTCTTTCTGATCTGTGCATTCAGCTAACAGAGTTAAACCATACTTTTGATTGAGCAGATCTGAACACTCTTTCTGTAGAAAATGCAACTGGACATTTGGAGCGCTAAGAGCGTAGTAGTGGAAAAAGGAATATATTCAAATATAAACTACACAGAAGCATTCTGTGAAACTTCTTTCTGATCTGAGCATTCAGCTAACAGAGTTAAACCATACTTTTGATTGAGCAGTTTTGAAACACTCTGTCTGTAGAAAATGCAACTGGACATTCGTAGCGCTAAGTGGGTAATAGTGGAAAAAAGAATATGTTCAAATATAAACTACACAGAAGCATTGTATGAAACTTCTTTCTGTTCTGTGCATTCAACTAACAGAGTTGAACCTTACTTTTGATTGATCCGTTCTGAAACACTCTTTCTGTAGAAACTGCAATTGGACATTCTGAGCGCTAAGTGGCCTATATTGGGAAAAAGAATGTCTACAAATAAAAACTACACAGAAGAATTGTGTGAAACTTCTTTCTGTTCTGTTTGTTCAACTAAAAGAGTTGAAACTTAGTTTTGATTGAGCCGTTCTGAAACACTCTTTCTGTAGAAAATGCAAGTGGAGATTCGGAGCGCTAAGAGGGTAATAGTGGAAAAAGGAATGTCTCCAAATATAAACTACACAGAACCATTCTGTGAAACTTCTTTCTGATCTGTGCATTCAGCTAACAGAGTTAAACCATACTTTTGATTGAGCAGATCTGAACACTCTTTCTGTAGAAAATGCAACTGGACATTTGGAGCGCTAAGAGTGTAGTAGTGGAAAAAGGAATATATTCAAATATAAACTACACAGAAGCATTCTGTGAAACTTCTTTCTGATCTGAGCATTCAGCTAACAGAGTTAAACCATACTTTTGATTGAGCAGTTTTGAAACACTCTGTCTGTAGAAAATGCAACTGGACATTCGTAGCGCTAAGTGGGTAATAGTGGAAAAAAAATATGTTCAAATATAAACTACACATAAGCATTGTATGAAACTTCTTTCTGTTCTGTGCATTCAACTAACAGTGTTGAACCTTACTTTTGATTGAGCCTTTCTGAAACACTCTTTCTGTAGAAACTGCAATTGGACATTCTGAGCGCTAAGAGGCCTATATTGGGAAAAAAAATATCTTCAAATAAAAACTACACAGAAGCATTCTGTGAAAATTATTTCTGATATGTTCATTAAGCTAACATAGTTAAACCATACTTTTGATTGCACAGTTCTGAACACTCTTTCTGTAGAAAATGCAAGTGGACATTCGGAGCGCTAAGAGGGTACTAGTGGAAAACGGAATATATTCAAATATAAACTACACAGTAGCATTCTGTGAAAATTCTTTCTGTTCTGTGCATTCAACTAACAGAGTTGAACCTTACTTTTGATTGAGCCGTTCTGAAACACTCTTTCTGTAGAAACTGCAATTGGACATGATAATCGCTAAGAGGCCTACATTGGGAAAAAGAATATCTTCAAGTAAAAACTACACAGATGCATTCTGTGAAACTTATTTCTGATCTGTAAATTCAGTTAACAGAGATAAAACATATTTTTGATTGAGCAGTTATGAAACACTCTTTTTGTAGAAAATGCAAGTGGAGATTCGGAGCGCTAAGAGGGTAATAGTGGAAAAAGTAATGTCTTCAAATATAAACTACACAGAATCATTCGGTGAAACTTCTTTCTGATCTGTGCATTCAGCTAACAGAGTTAAACCATACTTTTGATTGAGCAGATCTGAACACTCTTTCTGTAGAAAATTCAACTGGACATTTGGAGCGCTAAGAGAGTATTAGTGGAAAAAGGAATATATTCAAATATAAACTACACAGAAGCATTCTGTGAAACTTATTTCTGATCTGAGCATTCAGCTAACAGAGTTAAACCATACTTTTGATTGAGCAGTTTTGAAACACTCTGTCTGTAGAAAATGCAACCGGACATTCGTAGCGCTAAGTGGGTAATAGTGGAAAAAAGAATATGTTCAAATATAAACTACACAGAAGCATTGTATGAAACTTCTTTCTGTTCTGTGCATTCAATTAACAGAGTTGAACCTTACTTTTGATTGAGCCTTTCTGAAACACTCTTTCTGTAGAAAATGCAATTGGACATTCTGAGCGCTAAGAGGCCTCTATTGGGAAAAATAATATCTTCAAATAAAAACTACACAGAAGCATTGTGTGAAACTTATTTCTGATATGTTCATTAAGCTAACAGAGTTAAACCATACTTTTGATTGCGCAGTTCTGAACACTCTTTCTGTAGAAAATGCAAGTGGACATTCGGAGCGCTAAGAGGGTAATAGTGGAAAAAGGAATATATTCAAATATAAACTACACAGTAGCATTCTGTGAAAATTATTTCTGTTCTGTGCATTCAACTAACAGAGTTGAACCTTACTTTTGATTGAGCCGTTCTGAAACACTCTTTCTGTAGAAACTGCAATTGGACATGCTAAGCGCTAAGAGGCCTACATTGGGAAAAAGAATATCTTCAAATAAAAACTACACAGATGCATTCTGTGAAACTTATTTCTGATCTGTAAATTCAGTTAACAGAGATAAAACATATTTTTGATTGAGCAGTTATGAAATACTCTTTTTGTAGAAAATGCAAGTGGAGATTCGGAGCGCTAAGAGGGTAATAGTGGAAAAAGGAATGTCTTCAAATATAAACTACACAGAATCATTCGGTGAAACTTCTTTGTGATCTGTGCATTCAGCTAACAGAGTTAAACCACACTTTTGATTGAGCAGATCTGAACACTCTTTGTGTAGAAAATGCAACTGGACATTTGGAGCGCTAAGAGCGTAGTAGTGGAAAAAGGAATATATTCAAATATAAACTACACAGAAGCATTCTGTGAAACTTCTTTCTGATCTGAGCATTCAGCTAACAGAGTTAAACCATACTTTTGATTGAGCAGTTTTGAAACACTCTGTCTGTAGAAAATGCAACTGGACATTCGTAGCGCTAAGTGGGTAATAGTGGAAAAAAGAATATGTTCAAATATAAACTACACAGAAGCATTGTATGAAACTTCTTTCTGTTCTGTGCATTCAACTAACAGAGTTGAACCTTACTTTTGATTGAGCCGTTCTGAAACACTCTTTCTGTAGAAACTGCAATTGGACATTCTGAGCGCTAAGAGGCCTATATTGGGAAAAAGAATGTCTACAAATAAAAACTACACAGAAGAATTGTGTGAAACTTCTTTCTGTTCTGTTTGTTCAACTAAAAGAGTTGAACCTTAGTTTTGATTGAGCCGTTCTGAAACACTCTTTCTGTAGAAAATGCAAGTGGAGATTCGGAGCGCTAAGAGGGTAATAGTGGAAAAAGGAATGTCTCCAAATATAAACTACACAGAATCATTCTTTGAAACTTCTTTCTGATCTGTGCATTCAGCTAACAGAATTAAACCATACTTTTGATTGAGCAGATCTGAACACTCTTTCTGTAGAAAATGCAACTGGACATTTGGAGCGCTAAGAGAGTAGTAGTGGAAAAAGGAATATATTCAAATATAAACTACACAGAAGCATTCTGTGAAACTTCTTTCTGATCTGAGCATTCAGCTAACAGAGTTAAACCATACTTTTGATTGAGCAGTTTTGAAACACTCTGTCTGTAGAAAATGCAACTGGACATTCGTAGCGCTATGTGGGTAATAGTGGAAAAAAGAATATGTTCAAATATAAACTACACAGAAACATTGTATGAAACTTCTTCCTGTTCTGTGCATTCAACTAACAGAGTTGAACCTTACTTTTGATTGAGCCGTTCTGAAACACTATTTCTGTAGAAACTGCAATTGGACATTCTGAGCGCTAAGAGGCCTATATTGGGAAAAAGAATGTCTACAAATAAAAACTACCCAGAAGAATTGTGTGAAACTACTTTCTGTTCTGTTTGTTCAACTAAAAGAGTTGAACCTTAGTTTTGATTGCGCTGTTCTGAAACACTCTTTCTGTAGAAAATGCAAGTGGAGATTCGGAGCGCTAAGAGGTTAATAGTGGAAAAAGGAATGTCTCCAAATATAAACTACACAGAATCATTCTGTGAAACTTCTTTCTGATCTGTGCATTCAGCTAACAGAGTTAAACCATACTTTTGATTGAGCAGATCTGAACACTCTTTCTGTAGAAAATGCAACTGGACATTTGGAGCGCTAAGAGAGTAGTAGTGGAAAAAGGAATATATTCAAATATAAACTACACAGAAGCATTCTGTGAAACTTCTTTCTGATCTGAGCATTCAGCTAACAGAGTTAAACCATACTTTTGATTGAGCAGTTTTGAAACACTCTGTCTGTAGAAAATGCAACTGCACATTCGTAGCGCTAAGTGGGTAATAGTGGAAAAAAGAATATATTCAAATATAAACTATACAGAAGCATTGTATGAAACTTCTTTCTGTTCTGTGCATTCAACTAACAGAGTTGAACCTTACATTTGATTGAGCCTTTCTGAAACACTCTTTCTGTAGAAACTGCAATTGGACATTCTGAGCGCTAAGAGGCCTCTATTGGGAAAAATAATATCTTCAAATAAAAACTACACAGAAGCATTGTGTGAAACTTATTTCTGATATGTTCATTAAGCTAACAGAGTTAAACCATACTTTTGATTGCGCAGTTCTAAACACTCTTTCTGTAGAAAATGCAAGTGGACATTCGGAGCGCTAAGACGGTAATAGTGGAAAAAGGAATATATTCAAATATAAACTACAGAGTAGCATTCTGTGAAAATACTTTCTGTTCTGTGCATTCAACTAACAGAGTTGAACCTTACTATTGATTGAGCCGTTCTGAAACACTCTTTCTGTAGAAACTCCAATTGGGCATGCAAAGCGCTAAGAGGCCTACATTGGGAAAAAGAATATCTTCAAATAAAAACTACACAGATGCATTCTCTGAAACTTATTTCTGATCTGTAAATTCAGTTAACAGAGATAAAACATATTTTTGATTGAGCAGTTATGAAACACTCTTTTTGTAGAAAATGCAAGTGGAGATTCGGAGCGCTAAGTGGGTAATAGTGGAAAAAGGAATGTCTTCAAATATAAACTACACAGAATCATTCGGTGAAACTTCTTTCTGATCTGTGCATTCAGCTAACAGAGTTAAACCATACTTTTGATTGAGCAGATCTGAACACTCTTTCTGTAGAAAATGCAACTGGACATTTGGAGCGCTAAGAGCGTAGTAGTGGAAAAAGGAATATATTCAAATATAAACTACACAGAAGCATTCTGTGAAACTTCTTTCTGATCTGAGCATTCAGCTAACAGAGTAAAACCATACTTTTGATTGAGCAGTTTTGAAACACTCTGTCTGTAGAAAATGCAACTGGACATTCGTAGCGCTAAGTGGGTAATAGTGGAAAAAAGAATATGTTCAAATATAAACTACACAGAAGCATTGTATGAAACTTCTTTCTGTTCTGTGCATTCAACTAACAGAGTTGAACCTTACTTTTGATTGATCCGTTCTGAAACACTCTTTCTGTAGAAACTGCAATTGGACATTCTGAGCGCTAAGTGGCCTATATTGGGAAAAAGAATGTCTACAAATAAAAACTACACAGAAGAATTGTGTGAAACTTCTTTCTGTTCTGTTTGTTCAACTAAAAGAGTTGAACCTTAGTTTTGATTGAGCCGTTCTGAAACACTCTTTCTGTAGAAAATGCAAGTGGAGATTCGGAGCGCTAAGAGGGTAATAGTGGAAAAAGGAATGTCTCCAAATATAAACTACACAGAATCATTCTGTGAAACTTCTTTCTGATCTGTGCATTCAGCTAACAGAGTTAAACCATACTTTTGATTGAGCAGATCTGAACACTCTTTCTGTAGAAAATGCAACTGGACATTTGGAGCGCTAAGAGTGTAGTAGTGGAAAAAGGAATATATTCAAATATAAACTACACAGAAGCATTCTGTGAAACTTCTTTCTGATCTGAGCATTCAGCTAACAGAGTTAAACCATACTTTTGATTGAGCAGTTTTGAAACACTCTGTCTGTAGAAAATGCAACTGGACATTCGTAGCGCTAAGTGGGTAATAGTGGAAAAAAAATATGTTCAATATAAACTACACATAAGCATTGTATGAAACTTCTTTCTGTTCTGTGCATTCAACTAACAGTGTTGAACCTTACTTTTGATTGAGCCTTTCTGAAACACTCTTTCTGTAGAAACTGCAATTGGACATTCTGAGCGCTAAGAGGCCTATATTGGGAAAAAAAATATCTTCAAATAAAAACTACACAGAAGCATTCTGTGAAAATTATTTCTGATATGTTCATTAAGCTAACATAATTAAACCATACTTTTGATTGCACAGTTCTGAACACTCTTTCTGTAGAAAATGCAAGTGGACATTCGGAGCGCTAAGAGGGTACTAGTGGAAAACGGAATATATTCAAATATAAACTACACAGTAGCATTCTGTGAAAATTCTTTCTGTTCTGTGCATTCAACTAACAGAGTTGAACCTTACTTTTGATTGAGCCGTTCTGAAACACTCTTTCTGTAGAAACTGCAATTGGACATGATAATCGCTAAGAGGCCTACATTGGGAAAAAGAATATCTTCAAATAAAAACTACACAGATGCATTCTGTGAAACTTATTTCTGATCTGTAAATTCAGTTAACAGAGATAAAACATATTTTTGATTGAGCAGTTATGAAACACTCTTTTTGTAGAAAATGCAAGTGGAGATTCGGAGCGCTAAGAGGGTAATAGTGGAAAAAGTAATGTCTTCAAATATAAACTACACAGAATCATTCGGTGAAACTTCTTTCTGATCTGTGCATTCAGCTAACAGAGTTAAACCACACTTTTGATTGAGCAGATCTGAACACTCTTTGTGTAGAAAATGCAACTGGACATTTGGAGCGCTAAGAGCGTAGTAGTGGAAAAAGGAATATATTCAAATATAAACTACACAGAAGCATTCTGTGAAACTTCTTTCTGATCTGAGCATTCAGCTAACAGAGTTAAACCATACTTTTGATTGAGCAGTTTTGAAACACTCTGTCTGTAGAAAATGCAACTGGACATTCGTAGCGCTAAGTGGGTAATAGTGGAAAAAAGAATATGTTCAAATATAAACTACACAGAAGCATTGTATGAAACTTCTCTCTGTTCTGTGCATTCAACTAACAGAGTTGAACCTTACTTTTGATTGAGCCGTTCTGAAACACTCTTTCTGTAGAAACTGCAATTGGCCATTCTGAGCGATAAGAGGCCTATATTGGGAAAAAGAATGTCTACAAATAAAAACTACACAGAAGAATTGTGTGAAACTTCTTTCTGTTCTGTTTGTTCAACTAAAAGAGTTGAACCTTAGTTTTGATTGAGCCGTTCTGAAACACTCTTTCTGTAGAAAATGCAAGTGGAGATTCGGAGCGCTAAGAGGGTCATAGTGGAAAAAGGAATGTCTCCAAATATAAACTACACAGAATCATTCTGTGAAACTTCTTTCTGATCTGTGCATTCAGCTAACAGTGTTAAACCATACTTTTGATTGAGCAGATCTGAACACTCTTTCTGTAGAAAATGCAACTGGACATTTGGAGCGCTAAGAGAGTAGTAGTGGAAAAAGGAATATATTCAAATATAAACTACACAGAAGCATTCTGTGAAACTTCTTTCTGATCTGAGCATTCAGCTAACAGAGTTAAACCATACCTTTGATTGAGCAGTTTTGAAACACTCTGTCTGTAGAAAATGCAACTCGACATTCGTAGCGCTAAGTGGATAATAGTGGAAAAAAGAATATGTTCAAATATAAACTACACAGAAGCATTGTATGAAACTTCTTTCTGTTCTGTGCATTCAACTAACAGAGTTGAACCTTACTTTTGATTGAGCCTTTCTGAAACACTCTTTCTGTAGAAACTGCAATTGGACATTCTGAGCGCTAAGAGGCATATATTGGGAAAAATAATATCTTCAAATAAAAACTACACAGAAGCATTGTGTGAAACTTATTTCTGATATGTTCATTAAGCTAACAGAGTTAAACCATACTTTTGATTGCGCAGTTCTGAACACTCTTTCTGTAGAAAATGCAAGTGGACATTCGGAGCGCTAAGAGGGTAATAGTGGAAAAAGGAATATATTCAAATATAAACTACACAGTAGCATTCTGTGAAAATTCTTTCTGTTCTGTGCATTCAACTAACAGAGTTGAACCTTACTTTTGATTGAGCCGTTCTGAAACACTCTTTCTGTAGAAACTCCTATTGGGCATGCTAAGCGCTAAGAGGCCTACATTGGGAAAAAGAATATCTTCAAATAAAAACTACACAGATGCATTCTCTGAAACTTATTTCTGATCTGTAAATTCAGTTAACAGAGATAAAACATATTTTTGATTGAGCAGTTATGAAACACTCTTTTTGTAGAAAATGCAAGTGGAGATTCGGAGCGCTAAGAGGGTAATAGTGGAAAAAGGAATGTCTTCAAATATAAACTACACAGAATCATTCGGTGAAACTTCTTTCTGATCTGTGCATTCAGCTAACAGAGTTAAACCACACTTTTGATTGAGCAGATCTGAACACTCTTTGTGTAGAAAATGCAACTGGACATTTGGAGCGCTAAGAGCGTAGTAGTGGAAAAAGGAACATATTCAAATATAAACTACACAGAAGCATTCTGTGAAACTTCTTTCTGATCTGAGCATTCAGCAAACAGAGTTAAACCATACTTTTGATTGAGCAGTTTTGAAACACTCTGTCTGTAGAAAATGCAACTGGACATTCGTAGCGCTAAGTGGGTAATAGTGGAAAAAAGAATATGTTCAAACATAAACTACACAGAAGCATTGTATGAAACTTCTTTCTGTTCTGTGCATTCAACTAACAGAGTTGAACCTTACTTTTGATTGAGCCGTTCTGAAACACTCTTTCTGTAGAAACTGCAATTGGACATTCTGAGCGCTAAGAGGCCTATATTGGGAAAAAGAATGTCTACAAATAAAAACTACACAGAAGAATTGTGTGAAACTTCTTTCTGTTCTGTTTGTTCAACTAAAAGAGTTGAACCTTAGTTTTGATTGAGCCGTTCTGAAACACTCTTTCTGTAGAAAATGCAAGTGGAGATTCGGAGCGCTAAGAGGGTAATAGTGGAAAAAGGAATGTCTCCAAATATAAACTACACAGAATCATTCTGTGAAACTTCTTTCTGATCTGTGCATTCCGCTAACAGTGTTAAACCATACTTTTGATTGAGCAGATCTGAACACTCTTTCTGTAGAAAATGCAACTGGACATTTGGAGCGCTAAGAGAGTAGTAGTGGAAAAAGGAATATATTCAAATATAAACTACACAGAAGCATTCTGTGAAACTTCTTTCTGATCTGAGCATTCAGCTAACAGAGTTAAACCATACTTTTGATTGAGCAGTTTTGAAACACTCTGTCTGTAGAAAATGCAACTGGACATTCGTAGCGCTAAGTGGGTAATAGTGGAAAAAAGAATATGTTCAAATATCAACTACACAGAAGCATTGTATGAAACTTCTTTCTGTTCTGTGCATTCAACTAACAGAGTTGAACCATACTTTTGATTGAGCCTTTCTGAAACACTCTTTCTGTAGAAACTGCAATTGGACATTCTGAGCGCTAAGAGGCCTATATTGGGAAAAATAATATCTTCAAATAAAAACTACAAAGAAGCATTGTGTGAAACTTATTTCTGATATGTTCATTAAGCTAACAGAGTTAAACCATACTTTTGATTGCGCAGTTCTGAACACTCTTTCTGTAGAAAATGCAAGTGGACATTCGGAGCGCTAAGAGGGTAATAGTGGAAAAAGGAATATATTCAAATATAAACTACACAGTAGCCTTCTGTGAAAATTCTTTCTGTTCTGTGCATTCAACTAACAGAGTTGAACCTTACTTTTGATTGAGCCGTTCTGAAACACTCTCTGTAGAAACTCCAATTGGGCATGCTAAGCGCTAAGAGGCCTACATTGGGAATAAGAATATCTTCAAATAAAAACTACACAGATGAATTCTCTGAAACTTATTTCTGATCTGTAAATTCAGTTAACAGAGATAAAACATATTTTTGATTGAGCAGTTATGAAACACTCTTTTTGTAGAAAATGCAAGTGGAGATTCGGAGCGCTAAGATGATAATAGTGGAAAAAGGAATGTCTTCAAATATAAACTACACAGAATCATTCGGTGAAACTTCTTTCTGATCTGTGCATTCAGCTAACAGAGTTAAACCATACTTTTGATTGAGCAGATCTGAACACTCTTTCTGTAGAAAATGCAACTGGACATTTGGAGCGCTAAGAGCGTAGTAGTGGAAAAAGGAATATATTCAAATATAAACTAAACAGAAGCATTCTGTGAAACTTCTTTCTGATCTGAGCATTCAGCTAACAGAGTTAAACCATACTTTTGATTGAGCAGTTTTGAAACACTCTGTCTGTAGAAAATGCAACTGGACATTCGTAGCGCTAAGTGGGTAATAGTGGAAAAAAGAATATGTTCAAATATAAACTACACAGAAGCATTGTATGAAACTTCTCTCTGTTCTGTGCATTCAACTAACAGAGTTGAACCTTACTTTTGATTGAGCCGTTCTGAAACACTCTTTCTGTAGAAACTGCAATTGGACATTCTGAGCGATAAGAGGCCTATATTGGGAAAAAGAATGTCTACAAATAAAAACTACACAGAAGAATTGTGTGAAACTTCTTTCTGTTCTGTTTGTTCAACTAAAAGAGTTGAACCTTAGTTTTGATTGAGCCGTTCTGAAACACTCTTTCTGTAGAAAATGCAAGTGGAGATTCGGAGCGCTAAGAGGGTCATAGTGGAAAAAGGAATGTCTCCAAATATAAACTACACAGAATCATTCTGTGAAACTTCTTTCTGATCTGTGCATTCAGCTAACAGTGTTAAACCATACTTTTGATTGAGCAGATCTGAACACTCTTTCTGTAGAAAATGCAACTGGACATTTGGAGCGCTAAGAGAGTAGTAGTGGAAAAAGGAATATATTCAAATATAAACTACACAGAAGCATTCTGTGAAACTTCTTTCTGATCTGAGCATTCAGCTAACAGAGTTAAACCATACCTTTGATTGAGCAGTTTTGAAACACTCTGTCTGTAGAAAATGCAACTCGACATTCGTAGCGCTAAGTGGATAATAGTGGAAAAAAGAATATGTTCAAATATAAACTACACAGAAGCATTGTATGAAACTTCTTTCTGTTCTGTGCATTCAACTAACAGAGTTGAACCTTACCTTTGGTTGAGCCTTTCTGAAACACTCTTTCTGTAGAAACTGCAATTGGACATTCTGAGCGCTAAGAGGCCTATATTGGGAAAAATAATATCTTCAAATAAAAACTACACAGAAGCATTGTGTGAAACTTATTTCTGATATGTTCATTAAGCTAACAGAGTTAAACCATACTTTTGATTGCGCAGTTCTGAACACTCTTTCTGTAGAAAATGCAAGTGGACATTCGGAGCGCTAAGAGGGTAATAGTGGAAAAAGGAATATATTCAAATGTAAACTACACAGTAGCATTCTGTGAAAATTCTTTCTGTTCTGTGCATTCAACTAACAGAGTTGAACCTTACTTTTGATTGAGAAGTTCTGAAACACTCTTTCTGTAGAAACTCCTATTGGGCATGCTAAGCGCTAAGAGGCCTACATTGGGAAAAAGAATATCTTCAAATAAAAACTACACAGATGCATTCTCTGAAACTTATTTCTGATCTGTAAATTCAGTTAACAGAGATAAAACATATTTTTGATTGAGCAGTTATGAAACACTCTTTTTGTAGAAAATGCAAGTGGAGATTCGGAGCGCTAAGAGGGTAATAGTGGAAAAAGGAATGTCTTCAAATATAAACTACACAGAATCATTCGGTGAAACTTCTTTCTGATCTGTGCATTCAGCTAACAGAGTTAAACCATACTTTTGATTGAGCAGATCTGAACACTCTTTCTGTAGAAAATGCAACTGGACATTTGGAGCGCTAAGAGCGTAGTAGTGGAAAAAGGAATATATTCAAATATAAACTACACAGAAGCATTCTGTGAAACTTCTTTCTGATCTGAGCATTCAGCTAACAGAGTTAAACCATACTTTTCATTGAGCAGTTTTGAAACACTCTGTCTGTAGAAAATGCAACTGGACATTCGTAGCGCTAAGTGGGTAATAGTGGAAAAAAGAATATGTTCAAATATAAACTACACAGAAGCATTGTATGAAACTTCTTTCTGTTCTGTGCATTCAACTAACAGAGTTGAACCTTACTTTTGATTGAGCCGTTCTGAAACACTCTTTCTGTAGAAACTGCAATTGGACATTCTGAGCGCTAAGAGGCCTATATTGGGAAAAAGAATGTCTACAAATAAAAACTACACAGAAGAATTGTGTGAAACTTCTTTCTGTTCGGTTTGTTCAACTAAAAGATTTGAACCTTAGTTTTGATTGAGCCGTTCTGAAACACTCTTTCTGTAGAAAATGCAAGTGGAGATTCGGAGCACTAAGAGGGTCATAGTGGAAAAAGGAATGTCTCCAAATATAAACTACACAGAATCATTCTGTGAAACTTCTTTCTGATCTGTGCATTCTGCTAACAGAGTTAAACCATACTTTTGATTGAGCAGATCTGAACACTCTTTCTGTAGAAAATGCAACTGGACATTTGGAGCGCTAAGAGAGTAGTAGTGGAAAAAGGAATATATTCACATATAAACTACACAGAAGCATTCTGTGAAACTTCTTTCTGATCTGAGCATTCAGCTAACAGAGTTAAACCATACCTTTGATTGAGCAGTTTTGAAACACTCTGTCTGTAGAAAATGCAACTGGACATTCGTAGCGCTAAGTGGATAATAGTGGAAAAAAGAATATGTTCAAATATAAACTACACAGAAGCATTGCATGAAACTTCTTTCTGTTCTGTGCATTCAACTAACAGAGATGAACCTTACTTTTGATTGAGCCTTTCTGAAACACTCTTTCTGTAGAAACTGCAATTGGACATTCTGAGCGCTAAGAGGCATATATTGGGAAAAATAATATCTTCAAATAAAAACTACACAGAAGCATTGTGTGAAACTTATTTCTGATATGTTCATTAAGCTAACAGAGTTAAACCATACTTTTGATTGCGCAGTTCTGAACACTCTTTCTGTAGAAAATGCAAGTGGACATTCGGAGCGCTAAGAGGGTAATAGTGGAAAAAGGAATATATTCAAATATAAACTACACAGTAGCATTCTGTGAAAATACTTTCTGTTCTGTGCATTCAATTAACAGAGTTGAACCTTACTTTTGATTGAGCCGTTCTGAAACACTCTTTCTGTAGAAACTCCAATTGGGCATGCTAAGCGCTAAGAGGCCTACATTGGGAAAAAGAATATCTTCAAATAAAAACTACACAGATGCATTCTCTGAAACTTATTTCTGATCTGTAAATTCAGTTAACAGAGATAAAACATATTTTTGATTGAGCAGTTATGAAACACTCTTTTTGTAGAAAATGCAAGTGGAGATTCGGAGCGCTAAGAGGGTAATAGTGGAAAAAGGAATGTCTTCAAATATAAACTACACAGAATCATTCGGTGAAACTTCTTTCTGATCTGTGCATTCAGCTAACAGAGTTAAACCATACTTTTTATTGAGCAGATCTGAACACTCTTTCTGTAGAAAATGCAAATGGACATTTGGAGCGCTAAGAGCGTAGTAGTGGAAAAAGGAATATATTCAAATATAAACTACACAGAAGCATTCTGTGAAACTTCTTTCTGATCTGAGCATTCAGCTAACAGAGTTAAACAATACTTTTGATTGAGCAGTTTTGAAACACTCTGTCTGTAGAAAATGCAACTGGACATTCGTAGCGCTAAGTGGGTAATAGTGGAAAAAAGAATATGTTCAAATATAAACTACACAGAAGCATTGTATGAAACTTCTTTCTGTTCTGTGCATTCAACTAACAGAGTTGAACCTTACTTTTGATTGAGCCGTTCTGAAACACTCTTTCTGTAGAAACTGCAATTGGACATTCTGAGCGCTAAGAGGCCTATATTGGGAAAAAGAATGTCTACAAATAAAAACTACACAGAAGAATTGTGTGAAACTTCTTTCTGTTCTGTTTGTTCAACTAAAATATTTGAACCTTAGTTTTGATTGAGCCGTTCTGAAACACTCTTTCTGTAGAAAATGCAAGTGGAGATTCGGAGCGCTAAGAGGGTAATAGTGGAAAAAGGAATGTCTCCAAATATAAACTACACAGAATCATTCTGTGAAACTTCTTTCTGATCTGTGCATTCAGCTAACAGAGTTAAACCATACTTTTGATTGAGCAGATCTGAACACTCTTTCTGTAGAAAATGCAACTGGACATTTGGAGCGCTAAGAGAGTAGTAGTGGAAAAAGGAATATATTCAAATATAAACTACACAGAAGCATTCTGTGAAACTTGTTTCTGATCTGAGCATTCAGCTAACAGAGTTAAACCATACTTTTGATTGAGAAGTTTTGAAACACTCTGTCTGTAGAAAATGCAACTGGACATTCGTAGCACTAAGTGGGTAATAGTGGAAAAAAGAATATGTTCAAATATAAACTACACAGAAGCATTGTATGAAACTTCTTTCTGTTCTGTGCATTCAACTAACAGAGTTGAACCTTACTTTTGATTGAGCCGTTCTGAAACACTCTTTCTGTAGAAACTGCAATTGGACATTCTGAGCGCTAAGAGGCCTATATTGGGAAAAAGAATGTCTACAAATAAAAACTACACAGAAGAATTGTGTGAAACTTCTTTCTGTTCTGTTTGTTCAACTAAAAAAGTTGAACCTTAGTTTTGATTGAGCCGTTCTGAAACACTCTTTCTGTAGAAAATGCAAGTGGAGATTCGGAGCGCTAAGAGGGTAATAGTGGAAAAAGGAATGTCTCCAAATATAAACTACACAGAATCATTCTGTGAAACTTCTTTCTGATCTGTGCATTCAGCTAACAGTGTTAAACCATACTTTTGATTGAGCAGATCTGAACACTCTTTCTGTAGAAAATGCAACTGGACATTTGGAGCGCTAAGAGAGTAGTAGTGGAAAAAGGAATATATTCAAATATAAACTACACAGAAGCATTCTGTGAAACTTCTTTCTGATCTGAGCATTCAGCTAACAGAGTTAAACCATACTTTTGATTGAGCAGTTTTGAAACACTCTGTCTGTAGAAAATGCAACTGGACATTGGTAGCGCTAAGTGGGTAATAGTGGAAAAAAGAATATGTTCAAATATAAACTACACAGAAGCATTGTATGAAACTTCTTTCTGTTCTGTGCATTCAACTAACGGAGTTGAACCTTACTTTTGATTGAGCCTTTCTGAAACACTCTTTCTGTAGAAACTGCAATTGGACATTGTGAGCGCTAAGAGGCCTATATTGGGAAAAATAATATCTTCAAATAAAAACTACACAGAAGCATTGTGTGAAACTTATTTCTGATATGTTCATTAAGCTAACAGAGTTAAACCATACTTTGATTGCGCAGTTCTGAACACTCTTTCTGTAGAAAATGCAAGTGAACATTCGGAGCGCTAAGAGGTTAATAGTGGAAAAAGGAATATATTCAAATATAAACTACACAGTAGCATTCTGTGAAAATTCTTTCTGTTCTGTGCATTCAACTAACAGAGTTGAACCTTACTTTTGATTGAGCCGTTCTGAAACACTCTTTCTGTAGAAACTGCAATTGGACATGCTAAGCGCTAAGAGGCCTACATGGGGAAAAAGAATATCTTCAAATAAAAACTACACAGATGCATTCTGTGAAACTTATTTCTGATCTGTAAATTCAGTTAACAGAGATAAAACATATTTTTGATTGAGCAGTTATGAAACACTCTTTTTGTAGAAAATGCAAGTGGAGATTCGGAGCGCTAAGAGGGTAATAGTGGAAAAAGGAATGTCTTCAAATATAAACTACACAGAATCATTCGGTGAAACTTCTTTCTGATCTGTGCATTCAGCTAACAGAGTTAAACCATACTTTTGATTGAGCAGATCTGAACACTCTTTCTGTAGAAAATGCAACTGGACATTTGGAGCGCTAAGAGCGTAGTAGTGGAAAAAGGAATATATTCAAATATAAACTACACAGAAGCATTCTGTGAAACTTCTTTCTGATCTGAGCATTCAGCTAACAGAGTTAAAACATACTTTTGATTGAGCAGTTTTGAAACACTCTGTCTGTAGAAAATGCAACTGGACATTCGTAGCGCTAAGTGGGTAATAGTGGAAAAAAGAATATGTTCAAATATAAACTACACAGAAGCATTGTATGAAAATTCTTTCTGTTCTGTGCATTCAACTAACGGAGTTGAACCTTACTTTTGATTGAGCCTTTCTGAAACACTCTTTCTGTAGAAACTGCAATTGGACATTTTGAGCGCTAAGAGGCCTATATTGGGAAAAATAATATCTTCAAATAAAAACTACACAGAAGCATTGTGTGAAACTTATTTCTGATATGTTCATTAAGCTAACAGAGTTAAACCATACTTTTGATTGCGCAGTTCTGAACACTCTTTCTGTAGAAAATGCAAGTGGACATTCGGAGCGCTAAGAGGGTAATAGTGGAAAAAGGAATATATTCAAATATAAACTACACAGTAGCATTCTGTGAAAATTCTTTCTGTTCTGAGCATTCAACTAACAGAGTTGAACCTAACTTTTGATTGACCGTTCTGAAACACTCTTTCTGTAGAAACTGCAATTGGACATGCTAAGCGCTAAGAGGCCTACATTGGGAAAAAGAATATCTTCAAATAAAAACTACACAGATGCATTCTGTGAAACTATTTTCTGATCTGTAAATTCAGTTAACAGAGATAAAACTTATTTTTGATTGAGCAGTTATGAAACACTCTTTTTGTAGAAAATGCAAGTGGAGATTCGGAGCGCTAAGAGGGTAATAGTGGAAAAAGGAATGTCTTCAAATATAAACTACACAGAATCATTCGGTGAAACTTCTTTCTGATCTGTGCATTCAGCTAACAGAGTTAAACCATACTTTTGATTGAGCAGATCTGAACACTCTTTCTGTAGAAAATGCAACTGGATATTTGGAGCGCTAAGAGCGTAGTAGTGGAAAAAGGAATATATTCAAATATAAACTACACAGAAGCATTCTGTGAAACTTCTTTCTGATCTGAGCTTTCAGCTAACAGAGTTAAACCAAACTTTTGATTGAGCTGTTTTGAAACACTCTGTCTGTAGAATATGCAACTGGACATTCGTAGCGCTAAGTGGGTAATAGTGGAAAAAAGAATATGTTCAAATATAAACTACACAGAAGCATTGTATGAAACTTCTTTCTGTTCAGTGCATTCAACTAACGGAGTTGAACCTTACTTTTGATTGAGCCTTTCTGAAACACTCTTTCTGTAGAAACTGCAATTGGACATTGTGAGCGCTAGGAGGCCTATATTGGGAAAAATAATATCTTCAAATAAAAACTACACGGAAGCATTGTGTGAAACTTATTTCTGATATGTTCATTAAGCTAACAGAGTTAAACCATACTTTTGATTGCGCAGTTCTGAACACTCTTTCTGTAGAAAATGCAAGTGGACATTCGGAGCGCTAAGAGGGTAATAGTGGAAAAAGGAATATATTCAAATATAAACTACACAGTAGCATTGTGTGAAAAGTCTTTCTGTTCTGTGCATTCAACTAACAGAGTAGAACCTTACTTCTGATTGAGCCGTTCTGAAACACTCTTTCTGTAGAAACTGCAATTGGACATGCTAAGCGCTAAGAGGCCTACATTGGGAAAAAGAATATCTTCAAATAAAAACTACACAGATGCATTCTGTGAAACTTATTTCTGATCTGTAAATTCAGTTAACAGAGATAAAACATATTTTTGATTGAGCAGTTATGAAACACTCTTTTTGTAGAAAATGCAAGTGGAGATTCGGAGCGCTAAGAGGGTAATAGTGGAAAAAGGAATGTCTTCAAATATAAACTACACAGAATCATTCGGTGAAACTACTTTCTGATATGTGCATTCAGCTAACAGAGTTAAACCATACTTTTGATTGAGCAGATCTGAACACTCTTTCTGTAGAAAATGCAACTGGACATTTGGAGCGCTAAGAGCGTAGTAGTGGAAAAAGGAATATATTCAAATATAAACTACACAGAAGCATTCTGTGAAACTTCTTTCTGATCTGAGCATTCAGCTAACAGAGTTAAACCATACTTTTGATTGAGCAGTTTTGAAACACTCTGTCTGTAGAAAATGCAACTGGACATTCGTAGCGTTAAGTGGGTAATAGTGGAAAAAAGAATATGTTCAAATATAAACTACACAGAAGCATTGTATGAAACTTCTTTCTCTTCTGTGCATTCAACTAACAGAGTTGAACCTTACTTTTGATTGAGCCGTTCTGAAACACTCTTTCTGTAGAAACTGCAATTGGACATTCTGAGCGCTAAGAGGCCTATATTGGGAAAAAGAATGTCTACAAATAAAAACTACACAGAAGAATTGTGTGAAACTTCTTTCTGTTCTGTTTGTTCAACTAAAAGAGTTGAACCTTAGTTTTGATTGAGCCGTTCTGAAACACTCTTTCTGTAGAAAATGCAAGTGGATATTCGGAGCGCTAAGAGGGTAATAGTGGAAAAAGTAATGTCTCCAAATATAAACTACACAGAATCATTCTGTGAAACTTCTTTCTGATCTGTGCATTCAGCTAACAGAGTTAAACCATACTTTTGATTGAGCAGATCTGAACACTCTTTCTGTAGAAAATACAACTGGACATTTGGAGCGCTAAGAGAGTAGTAGTGGAAAAAGGAATATATTCAAATATAAACTACACAGAAGCATTCTGTGAAACTTCTTTCTGATCTGAGCATTCAGCTAACAGAGTTAAACCATACTTTTGATTGAGCAGTTTTGAAACACTCTGTCTGTAGGAAATGCAACTGGACATTCGTAGCGCTAAGTGGGTAATAGTGGAAAAAAGAATATTTTCAAATATAAACTACACAGAAGCATTGTATGAAACTACTTTCTGTTCTGTGCATTCAACTAACAGAGTTGAACCTTACTTTTGATTGAGCCTTTCTGAAACACTCTTTCTGTAGAAACAGCAATTGGACATTCTGAGCGCTAAGAGGCATATATTGGGAAAAATAATATCTTCAAATAAAAACTACACAGAAGCATTGTGTGAAACTTATTTCTGATATGTTCATTAAGCTAACAGAGTTAAACCATACTTTTGATTGCGCAGTTCTGAACACTCTTTCTGTAGAAAATGCAAGTGGACATTCGGAGCGCTAAGAAGGTAATAGTGGAAAAAGGAATATATTCAAATATAAACTACACAGTAGCATTCTTTGAAAATTCTTTCTGTTCTGTGCATTCAACTAACAGAGTTGAACCTTACTTTTGATTGAGCCGTTCTGAAACACTCTCTGCAGAAACTCCAATTGGGCATGCTAAGCGCTAAGAGGCCTACATTGGGAAAAAGAATATCTTCAAATAAAAACTACACAGATGCATTCTCTGAAACTTATTTCTGATCTGTAAATTCAGTTAACAGAGATAAAACATATTTTTGATTGAGCAGTTATGAAACACTCTTTTTGTAGAAAATGCAAGTGGAGATTCGGAGCGCTAAGAGGGTAATAGTGGAAAAAGGAATGTCTTCAAATATAAACTACACAGAATCATTCGGTGAAACTACTTTCTGATATGTGCATTCAGCTAACAGAGTTAAACCATACTTTTGATTGAGCAGATCTGAACACTCTTTCTGTAGAAAATGCAACTGGACATTTGGAGCGCTAAGAGCGTAGTAGTGGAAAAAGGAATATATTCAAATATAAACTACACAGAAGCATTCTGTGAAACTTCTTTCTGATCTGAGCATTCAGCTAACAGAGTTAAACCATACTTTTGATTGAGCAGTTTTGAAACACTCTGTCTGTAGAAAATGCAACTGGACATTCGTAGCGTTAAGTGGGTAATAGTGGAAAAAAGAATATGTTCAAATATAAACTACACAGAAGCATTGTATGAAACTTCTTTCTCTTCTGTGCATTCAACTAACAGAGTTGAACCTTACTTTTGATTGAGCCGTTCTGAAACACTCTTTCTGTAGAAACTGCAATTGGACATTCTGAGCGCTAAGAGGCCTATATTGGGAAAAAGAATGTCTACAAATAAAAACTACACAGAAGAATTGTGTGAAACTTCTTTCTGTTCTGTTTGTTCAACTAAAAGAGTTGAACCTTAGTTTTGATTGAGCCGTTCTGAAACACTCTTTCTGTAGAAAATGCAAGTGGATATTCGGAGCGCTAAGAGGGTAATAGTGGAAAAAGTAATGTCTCCAAATATAAACTACACAGAATCATTCTGTGAAACTTCTTTCTGATCTGTGCATTCAGCTAACAGAGTTAAACCATACTTTTGATTGAGCAGATCTGAACACTCTTTCTGTAGAAAATACAACTGGACATTTGGAGCGCTAAGAGAGTAGTAGTGGAAAAAGGAATATATTCAAATATAAACTACACAGAAGCATTCTGTGAAACTACTTTCTGATCTGAGCATTCAGCTAACAGAGTTAAACCATACTTTTGATTGAGCAGTTTTGAAACACTCTGTCTGTAGGAAATGCAACTGGACATTCGTAGCGCTAAGTGGGTAATAGTGGAAAAAAGAATATTTTCAAATATAAACTACACAGAAGCATTGTATGAAACTACTTTCTGTTCTGTGCATTCAACTAACAGAGTTGAACCTTACTTTTGATTGAGCCTTTCTGAAACACTCTTTCTGTAGAAACAGCAATTGGACATTCTGAGCGCTAAGAGGCATATATTGGGAAAAATAATATCTTCAAATAAAAACTACACAGAAGCATTGTGTGAAACTTATTTCTGATATGTTCATTAAGCTAACAGAGTTAAACCATACTTTTGATTGCGCAGTTCTGAACACTCTTTCTGTAGAAAATGCAAGTGGACATTCGGAGCGCTAAGAAGGTAATAGTGGAAAAAGGAATATATTCAAATATAAACTACACAGTAGCATTCTTTGAAAATTCTTTCTGTTCTGTGCATTCAACTAACAGAGTTGAACCTTACTTTTGATTGAGCCGTTCTGAAACACTCTCTGCAGAAACTCCAATTGGGCATGCTAAGCGCTAAGAGGCCTACATTGGGAAAAAGAATATCTTCAAATAAAAACTACACAGATGCATTCTCTGAAACTTATTTCTGATCTGTAAATTCAGTTAACAGAGATAAAACATATTTTTGATTGAGCAGTTATGAAACACTCTTTTTGTAGAAAATGCAAGTGGAGATTCGGAGCGCTAAGAGGGTAATAGTGGAAAAAGGAATGTCTTCAAATATAAACTACACAGAATCATTCCGTGAAACTTCTTTCTGATCTGTGCATTCAGCTAACAGAGTTAAACCATACTTTTGATTGAGCAGATCTGAACACTCTTTCTGTAGAAAATGCAACTGGACATTTGGAGCGCTAAGAGCGTAGTAGTGGAAAAAGGAATATATTCAAATATAAACTACACAGAAGCATTCTGTGAAACATCTTTCTGATCTTAGCATTCAGCTAACAGAGTTAAACCATACTTTTGATTGAGCAGTTTTGACACACTCTGTCTGTAGAAAATGCAACTGGACATTCGTAGCGCTAAGCGGGTAATAGTGGAAAAAAGAATATGTTCAAATATAAACTACACAGAATCATTGTATGAAACTTCTTTCTGTTCTGTGCATTCAACTAACAGAGTTGAACCTTACTTTTGATTGAGCCGTTCTGAAACACTCTTTCTGTAGAAACTGCAATTGGACATTCTGAGCACTAAGAGGCCTATATTGGGAAAAAGAATGTCTACAAATAAAAACTACACAGAAGAATTGTGTGAAACTTCTTTCTGTTCTGTTTGTTCAACTAAAAGAGTTGAACCTTAGTTTTGATTGAGCAGTTCTGAAACACTCTTTCTGTACAAAATGCAAGTGGAGATTCGGAGCGCTAAGAGGGTAATAGTGGAAAAAGGAATGTCTCCAAATATAAACTACACAGAATCATTCTGTGAAACTTCTTTCTGATCTGTGCATTCATCTAACAGAGTTAAACCATACTTTTGATTGTGCAGATCTGAACACTCTTTCTGTAGAAAATGCAACTGGACATTTGGAGCGCTAAGAGAGTAGTAGTGGAAAAAGGAATATATTCAAATATAAACTACACAGAAGCATTCTGTGAAACTTCTTTCTGATCTGAGCATTCAGCTAACAGAGTTAAACCATACTTTTGATTGAGCAGTTTTGAAACACTCTGTCTGTAGAAAATGCAACTGGACATTCGTAGCGCTAAGTGGGTAATAGTGGAAAAAAGAATATGTTCAAATATAAACTACACAGAAGCATTGTATGAAACTTCTTTCTGTTCTGTGCATTCAACTAACAGAGTTGAACCTTACTTTTGATTGAGCCGTTCTGAAACACTCTTTCTGTAGAAACTGCAATTGGACATTCTGAGCGCTAAGAGGCCTATATTGGGAAAAAGAATGTCTACAAATAAAAACCACACAGAAGAATTGTGTGAAACTTCTTTCTGTTCTGTTTGTTCAACTAAAAGAGTTGAACATTAGTTTTGATTGAGCCGTTCTGAAACACTCTTTCTGTAGAAAATGCAAGTGGAGATTCGGAGCGCTAAGAGGGTAATAGTGGAAAAAGGAATGTCTCCAAATATAAACTACACAGAATCATTCTGTGAAACTTCTTTCTGATCTGTGCATTCAGCTAACAGAGTTAAAACATACTTTTGATTGAGCAGATCTGAACACTCTTTCTGTAGAAAATGCAACTGGACATTTGGAGTGCTAAGAGAGTAGTAGTGGAAAAAGGAATATATTCAAATATAAACTACACAGAAGCATTCTGTGAAACTACTTTCTGATCTGAGCATTCAGCTAACAGAGTTAAACCATACTTTTGATTGAGCAGTTTTGAAACACTCTGTCTGTAGAAAATGCAACTGGACATTCGTAGCGCTAAGTGGGTAATAGTGGAAAAAAGAATATGTTCAAATATAAACTACACAGAAGCATTGTATGAAACTTCTTTCTGTTCTGTGCATTCAACTAACGGAGTTGAACCTTACTTTTGATTGAGCCTTTCTGAAACACTCTTTCTGTAGAAACTGCAATTGGACATTGTGAGCGCTAAGAGGCCTATATTGGGAAAAATAATATCTTCAAATAAAAACTACACAGAAGCATTGTGTGAAACTTATTTCTGATATGTTCATTAAGCTAACAGAGTTAAACCATACTTTTGATTGCGCAGTTCTGAACACTCTTTCTGTTGAAAATGCAAGTGGACATTCGGAGCGCTAAGAGGGTAATAGTGGAAAAAGGAATATATTCAAATATAAACTACACAGTAGCATTGTGTGAAATTTCTTTCTGTTCTGTGCATTCAACTAACAGAGTTGAACCTTACTTTTGATTGAGCCGTTCTGAAACACTCTTTCTGTAGAAACTGCAATTGGACATGCTAAGCGCTAAGAGGCCTACATTGGGAAAAAGAATATCTTCAAATAAAAACTACACAGATGCATTCTGTGAAACTTATTTCTGATCTGTATATTCAGTTAACAGAGATAAAACATATTTTTGATTGAGCAGTTATGAAACACTCTTTTTGTAGAAAATGCAAGTGGAGATTCGGAGCGCTAAGAGGGTAATAGTGGAAAAAGGAATGTCTTCAAATATAAACTACACAGAATCATTCGGTGAAACTTCTTTCTGATCTGTGCATTCAGCTAACAGAGTTAAACCATACTTTTGATTGAGCAGATCTGAACACTCTTTCTGTAGAAAATGCAACTGGACATTTGGAGCGCTAAGAGCGTAGTAGTGGAAAAAGGAATATATTCAAATATAAACTACACAGAAGCATTCTGTGAAACTTCTTTCTGATCTGAGCATTCAGCTAACAGAGTTAAACCATACATTTGATTGAGCAGTTTTCAAACACTCTGTCTGTAGAAAATGCAACTGGACATTCGTAGCGCTAAGTGGGTAATAGTGGAAAAAAAATATGTTCAAATATAAACTACACAGAGTCATTGTATGAAACTTCTTTCTGTTCTGTGCATTCAACTAACGGAGTTGAAACTTACTTTTGATTGAGCCTTTCTGAAACACGCTTTCTGTAGAAACTGCAATTGTACATTGTGAGCGCTAAGAGGCCTATATTGGGAAAAATAATATCTTCAAATAAAAACTACACAGAAGCATTGTGTGAAACTTATTTCTGATATGCTCATTAAGCTAACAGAGTTAAACCATACTTTTGATTGCGCAGTTCTGAACACTCTTTCTGTAGAAAATGCAAGTGGACATTCGGAGCGCTAAGAGGGTAATAGTGGAAAAAGGAATATATTCAAATATAAACTACACAGTAGCATTGTGTGAAAATTCTTTCTGTTCTGTGCATTCAACTAACAGAGTTGAACCTTACATTTGATTGAGCCGTTCTGAAACACTCTTTCTGTAGAAACTGCAATTGGACATGCTAAGCGCTAAGAGGCCTACATTGGGAAAAAGAATATCTTCAAATAAAAACTACACAGATGCATTCTGTGAAACTTATTTCTGATCTGTAAATTCAGTTAACAGAGATAAAACATATTTTTGATTGAGCAGTTATGAAACACTCTTTTTGTAGAAAATGCAAGTGGAGATTCGGAGCGCTAAGAGGGTAATAGTGGAAAAAGGAATGTCTTCAAATACAAACTACACAGAATCATTCGGTGAAACTTCTTTCTGATCTGTGCATTCAGCTAACAGAGTTAAACCATACTTTTGATTGAGCAGATCTGAACACTCTTTCTGTAGAAAATGCAACTGGACATTTGGAGCGCTAAGAGCGTAGTAGTGGAAAAAGGAATATATTCAAATATAAACTACACAGAAGCATTCTGTGAAACTTCTTTCTGATCTGAGCATTCAGCTAACAGAGTTAAACCATACTTTTGATTGAGCAGTTTTGAAACACTCTGTCTGTAGAAAATGCAACTTGACATTCGTAGCGCTAAGTGGGTAATAGTGGAAAAAAGAATATGTTCAAATATAAACTACACAGAAGCATTGTATGAAACTTCTTTCTGTTCTGTGCATTCAACTAACAGAGTTGAACCTTACTTTTGATTGAGCCGTTCTGAAACACTCTTTCTGTAGAAACTGCAATTGGACATTCTGAGCGCTAAGAGGCCTATATTGGGAAAAAGAATGTCTACAAATAAAAACTACACAGAAGAATTGTGTGAAACTTCTTTCTGTTCTGTTTGTTCAACTGAAAGAGTTGAACCTTAGTTTTGATTGAGCCGTTCTGAAACACTCTTTCTGTAGAAAATGCAAGTGGAGATTCGGAGGGCTAAGAGGGTAATAGTGGAAAAAGGAATGTCTCCAAATATAAACTACACAGAATCATTCTGTGAAACTTCTTTCTGATCTGTGCATTCAGCTAACAGAGTTAAACCATACTTTTGATTGAGCAGATCTGAACACTCTTTCTGTAGAAAATGCAACTGGACATTTGGAGCGCTAAGAGAGTAGTAGTGGAAAAAGGAATATATTCAAATATAAACTACACAGAAACATTCTGTGAAACTTCTTTCTGATCTGAGCATTCAGCTAACAGAGTTAAACCATACATTTGATTGAGCAGTTTTGAAACACTCTGTCTGTAGAAAATGCAACTGGACATTCGTAGCGCTAAGTGGGTAATAGTGGAAAAAAGAATATGTTCAATTATAAACTACACAGAAGCATTGTATGAAACTTCTTTCTGTTCTGTGCATTCAACTAACAGAGTTGAACCTTACTTTTGATTGAGCCGTTCTGAAACACTCTTTCTGTAGAAACTGCAATTGGACATTGTGAGCGCTAAGAGGCCTATATTGGGAAAAATAATATCTTCAAATAAAAACTACACAGAAGCATTGTGTGAAACTTATTTCTGATATGTTCATTAAGCTAACAGAGTTAAACCATACTTTTGATTGCGCAGTTCTGAACACTCTTTCTGTAGAAAATGCAAGTGGACTTTCGGAGCGCTAAGAGGGTAATAGTGGAAAAAGGAATATATTCAAATATAAACTACACAGTAGCATTCTGTGAAAATTCTTTCTGTTCTGTGCATTCAACTAACAGAGTTGAACCTTACTTTTGATTGAGCCGTTCTGAAACACTCTTTCTGTAGAAACTGCAATTGGACATGCTAAGCGCTAAGATGCCTACATTGGGAAAAAGAATATCTTCAAATAAAAACTACACAGATGCATTCTGTGAAACTTATTTCTGATCTGTAAATTCAGTTAACAGAGATAAAACATATTTTTGATTGAGCAGTTATGAAACACTCTTTTTGTAGAAAATGCAAGTGGAGATTCGGAGCGCTAAGAGGGTAATAGTGGAAAAAGGAATGTTTTCAAATATAAACTACACAGAATCATTCGGTGAAACTTCTTTCTGATCTGTGCATTCAGCTAACAGAGTTAAACCATACTTTTGATGGAGCAGATCTGAACACTCTTTGTGTAGAAAATGCAACTGGACATTTGGAGCGCTAAGAGCGTAGTAGTGGAAAAAGTAATATATTCAAATATAAACTACACAGAAGCATTCTGTGAAACTTCTTTCTGATCTGAGCATTCAGCTAACAGAGTTAAACCATACTTTTGATTGAGCAGTTTTGCAACACTCTGTCTGTAGAAAATGCAACTGGACATTCGTAGCGCTAAGTGTTTAATAGTGGAAAAAAGAATATGTTCAAATATAAACTACACAGAATCATTGTATGAAACTTCTTTCTGTTCTGTGCATTCAACTAACAGAGTTGAACCTTACTTTTGATTGAGCCGTTCTGAAACACTCTTTCTGTAGAAACTGCAATTGGACATTCTGAGCGCTAAGAGGCCTATATTGGGAAAAAGAATGTCTACAAATAAAAACTACACAGAAGAATTGTGTGAAACTTCTTTCTGTTCTGTTTGTTCAACTAAAAGAGTTGAACCTTAGTTTTGATTGAGCCGTTCTGAAACACTCTTTCTGTAGAAAATGCAAGTGGATATTCGGAGCGCTAAGAGGGTAATAGTGGAAAAAGGAATGTCTCCAAATATAAACTACACAGAATCATTCTGTGAAACTTCTTTCTGATCTGTGCATTCAGCTAACAGAGTTAAACCATACTTTTGATTGAGCAGATCTGAACACTCTTTCTGTAGAAAATACAACTGGACATTTGGAGCGCTAAGAGAGTAGTAGTGGAAAAAGGAATATATTCAAATATAAACTACACAGAAGCATTCTGTGAAACTTCTTTCTGATCTGAGCATTCAGCTAACAGAGTTAAACCATACTTTTGATTGAGCAGTTTTGAAACACTCTGTCTGTAGGAAATGCAACTGGACATTCGTAGCGCTAAGTGGGTAATAGTGGAAAAAAGAATATTTTCAAATATAAACTACACAGAAGCATTGTATGAAACTACTTTCTGTTCTGTGCATTCAACTAACAGAGTTGAACCTTACTTTTGATTGAGCCTTTCTGAAACACTCTTTCTGTAGAAACAGCAATTGGACATTCTGAGCGCTAAGAGGCATATATTGGGAAAAATAATATCTTCAAATAAAAACTACACAGAAGCATTGTGTGAAACTTATTTCTGATATGTTCATTAAGCTAACAGAGATAAACCATACTTTTGATTGCGCAGTTCTGAACACTCTTTCTGTAGAAAATGCAAGTGGACATTCGGAGCGCTAAGAGGGTAATAGTGGAAAAAGGAATATATTCAAATATAAACTACACAGTAGCATTCTTTGAAAATTCTTTCTGTTCTGTGCATTCAACTAACAGAGTTGAACCTTACTTTTGATTGAGCCGTTCTGAAACACTCTCTGCAGAAACTCCAATTGGGCATGCTAAGCGCTAAGAGGCCTACATTGGGAAAAAGAATATCTTCAAATAAAAACTACACAGATGCATTCTCTGAAACTTATTTCTGATCTGTAAATTCAGTTAACAGAGATAAAACATATTTTTGATTGAGCAGTTATGAAACACTCTTTTTGTAGAAAATGCAAGTGGAGATTCGGAGCGCTAAGAGGGTAATAGTGGAAAAAGGAATGTCTTCAAATATAAACTACACAGAATCATTCCGTGAAACTTCTTTCTGATCTGTGCATTCAGCTAACAGAGTTAAACCATACTTTTGATTGAGCAGATCTGAACACTCTTTCTGTAGAAAATGCAACTGGACATTTGGAGCGCTAAGAGCGTAGTAGTGGAAAAAGGAATATATTCAAATATAAACTACACAGAAGCATTCTGTGAAACATCTTTCTGATCTGAGCATTCAGCTAACAGAGTTAAACCATACTTTTGATTGAGCAGTTTTGACACACTCTGTCTGTAGAAAATGCAACTGGACATTCGTAGCGCTAAGCGGGTAATAGTGGAAAAAAGAATATGTTCAAATATAAACTACACAGAAGCATTGTATGAAACTTCTTTCTGTTCTGTGCATTCAACTAACAGAGTTGAACCTTACTTTTGATTGAGCCGTTCTGAAACACTCTTTCTGTAGAAACTGCAATTGGACATTCTGAGCACTAAGAGGCCTATATTGGGAAAAAGAATGTCTACAAATAAAAACTACACAGAAGAATTGTGTGAAACTTCTTTCTGTTCTGTTTGTTCAACTAAAAGAGTTGAACCTTAGTTTTGATTGAGCCGTTCTGAAACACTCTTTCTGTACAAAATGCAAGTGGAGATTCGGAGCGCTAAGAGGGTAATAGTGGAAAAAGGAATGTCTCCAAATATAAACTACACAGAATCATTCTGTGAAACTTCTTTCTGATCTGTGCATTCAGCTAACAGAGTTAAACCATACTTTTGATTGAGCAGATCTGAACACTCTTTCTGTAGAAAATGCAACTGGACATTTGGAGCGCTAAGAGAGTAGTAGTGGAAAAAGGAATATATTCAAATATAAACTACACAGAAGCATTCTGTGAAACTTCTTTCTGATCTGAGCATTCAGCTAACAGAGTTAAACCATACTTTTGATTGAGCAGTTTTGAAACACTCTGTATGTAGAAAATGCAACTGGACATTCGTAGCGCTAAGTGGGTAATAGTGGAAAAAAGAATATGTTCAAATATAAACTACACAGAAGCATTGTATGAAACTTCTTTCTGTTCTGTGCATTCAACTAACAGAGTTGAACCTTACTTTTGATTGAGCCGTTCTGAAACACTCTTTCTGTAGAAACTGCAATTGGACATTCTGAGCGCTAAGAGGCCTATATTGGGAAAAAGAATGTCTACAAATAAAAACCACACAGAAGAATTGTGTGAAACTTCTTTCTGTTCTGTTTGTTCAACTAAAAGAGTTGAACATTAGTTTTGATTGAGCCCTTCTGAAACACTCTTTCTGTAGAAAATGCAAGTGGAGATTCGGAGCGCTAAGAGGGTAATAGTGGAAAAAGGAATGTCTCCAAATATAAACTACACAGAATCATTCTGTGAAACTTCTTTCTGATCTGTGCATTCAGGTAACAGAGTTAAACCATACTTTTGATTGAGCAGATCTGAACACTCTTTCTGTAGAAAATGCAACTGGACATTTGGAGCGCTAAGAGAGTAGTAGTGGAAAAAGGAATATATTCAAATATAAACTACACAGAAGCATTCTGTGAAACTTCTTTCTGATCTGAGCATTCAGCTAACAGAGTTAAACCATACTTTTGATTGAGCAGTTTTGAAACACTCTGTCTGTAGAAAATGCAACTGGACATTCGTAGCGCTAAGTGGGTAATAGTGGAAAAAAGAATATGTTCAAATATAAACTACACAGAAGCATTGTATGAAACTTCTTTCTGTTCTGTGCATTCAACTAACGGAGTTGAACCTTACTTTTGATTGAGCCTTTCTGAAACACTCTTTCTGTAGAAACTGCAATTGGACATTGTGAGCGCTAAGAGGCCTATATTGGGAAAAATAATATCTTCAAATAAAAACTACACAGAAGCATTGTGTGAAACTTATTTCTGATATGTTCATTAAGCTAACAGAGTTAAACCATACTTTTGATTGCGCAGTTCTGAACACTCTTTCTGTTGAAAATGCAAGTGGACATTCGGAGCGCTAAGAGGGTAATTGTGGAAAAAGGAATATATTCAAATATAAACTACACAGTAGCATTGTGTGAAATTTCTTTCTGTTCTGTGCATTCAACTAACAGAGTTGAACCTTACTTTTGATTGAGCCGTTCTGAAACACTCTTTCTGTAGAAACTGCAATTGGACATGCTAAGCGCTAAGAGGCCTACATTGGGAAAAAAATATCTTCAAATAAAAACTACACAGATGCATTCTGTGAAACTTATTTCTGATCTGTATATTCAGTTAACAGAGATAAAACATATTTTTGATTGAGCAGTTATGAAACACTCTTTTTGTAGAAAATGCAAGTGGAGATTCGGAGCGCTAAGAGGGTAATAGTGGAAAAAGGAATGTCTTCAAATATAAACTACACAGAATCATTCGGTGAAACTTCTTTCTGATCTGTGCATTCAGCTAACAGGGTTAAACCATACTTTTGATTGAGCAGATCTGAACACTCTTTCTGTAGAAAATGCAACTGGACATTTGGAGCACTAAGAGCGTAGTAGTGGAAAAAGGAATATATTCAAATATAAACTACACAGAAGCATTCTGTGAAACTTCTTTCTGATCTGAGCATTCAGCTAACAGAGTTAAACCATACTTTTGATTGAGCAGTTTTGAAACACTCTGTCTGTAGAAAATGCAACTGGACATTCGTAGCGCTAAGTGGGTAATAGTGGAAAAAAGAATATGTTCAAATATAAACTACACAGAAGCATTGTATGAAACTTCTTTCTGTTTTGTGCATTCAACTAACAGAGTTGAACCTTACTTTTGATTGAGCCGTTCTGAAACACTCTTTCTGTAGAAACTGCAATTGGACATTCTGAGCGCTAAGAGGCCTATATTGGGAAAAAGAATGTCTACAAATAAAAACTACACAGAAGAATTGTGTGAAACTTCTTTCTGTTCTGTTCGTTCAACTAAAAGAGTTGAACCTTAGTTTTGATTGAGCCGTTCTGAAACACTCTTTCTGTAGAAAATGCAAGTGGAGATTCGGAGCGCTAAGAGGGTAATAGTGGAAAAAGGAATGTCTCCAAATATAAACTACACAGAATCATTCTGTGTAACTTCTTTCTGATCTGTGCATTCTGCTAACAGAGTTAAACCATACTTTTGATTGAGCAGATCTGAACACTCTTTCTGTAGAAAATGCAACTGGACATTTGGAGCGCTAAGAGAGTAGTAGTGGAAAAAGGAATATATTCAAATATAAACTACACAGAAGCATTCTGTGAAACTTCTTTCTGATCTGAGCATTCAGCTAACAGAGTTAAACCATACCTTTGATTGAGCAGTTTTGAAACACTCTGTCTGTAGAAAATGCAACTGGACATTCGTAGCGCTAAGTGGATAATAGTGGAAAAAAGAATATGTTCAAATATAAACTACACAGAAGCATTGTATGAAACTTCTTTCTGTTCTGTGCATTCAACTAACAGAGTTGAACCTTACTTTTGATTGAGCCTTTCTGAAACACTCTTTCTGTAGAAACTGCAATTGGACATTCTGAGCGCTAAGAGGCCTATATTGGGAAAAATAATATCTTCAAATAAAAACTACACAGAAGCATTGTGTGAAACTTATTTCTGATATGTTCATTAAGCTAACAGAGTTAAACCATACTTTTGATTGCGCAGTTCTGAACACTCTTTCTGTAGAAAATGCAAGTGGACATTCGGAGCGCTAAGAGGGTAATAGTGGAAAAAGGAATATATTCAAATATAAACTACACAGTAGCATTCTGTGAAAATTCTTTCTGTTCTGTGCATTCAACTAACAGAGTTGAACCTTACTTTTGATTGAGCCGTTCTGAAACACTCTTTCTGTAGAAACTCCAATTGGGCATGCTAAGCGCTAAGAGGCCTTCATTGGGAAAAAGAATATCTTCAAATAAAAACTACACAGATGCATTCTCTGAAACTTATTTCTGATCTGTAAATTCAGTTAACAGAGATAAAACATATTTTTGATTGAGCAGTTATGAAACACTCTTTTTGTAGAAAATGCAAGTGGAGATTCGGAGCGCTAAGAAGGTAATAGTGGAAAAAGGAATGTCTTCAAATATAAACTACACAGAATCATTCGGTGAAACTTCTTTCTGATCTGTGCATTCCGCTAACAGAGTTAAACCATACTTTTGATTGAGCAGATCTGAACACTCTTTCTGTAGAAAATGCAACTGGACATTTGGAGCGCTAAGAGAGAATTAGTGGAAAAAGGAATATATTCAAATATAAACTACACAGAAGCATTCTGTGAAACTTCTTTCTGATCTGAGCATTCAGCTAACGGAGTTAAACCATACTTTTGATTGAGCAGTTTTGAAACACTCTGTCTGTAGAAAATGCAACTGGACATTCGTAGCGCTAAGTGGGTAATAGTGGAAAAAAGAATATGTTCAAATATAAACTACACAGAAGCATTGTATGAAACTTCTTTCTGTTCTGTGCATTCAACTAACAGAGTTGAACCTTACTTTTGATTGAGCCGTTCTGAAACACTCTTTCTGTAGAAACTGCAATTGGACATTCTGAGCGCTAAGAGGCCTATATTGGGAAAAAGAATGTCTACAAATAAAAACTACACAGAAGAATTGTGTGAAACTTCTTTCTGTTCTGTTTGTTCAACTAAAAGAGTTGAACCTTAGTTTTGATTGAGCCGTTCTGAAACACTCTTTCTGCAGAAAATGCAAGTGGAGATTCGGAGGGCTAAGAGGGTAATAGTGGAAAAAGGAATGTCTCCGAATATAAACTACACAGAATCATTCTGTGAAACATCTTTCTGATCTGTGCATTCAGCTAACAGAGTTAAACCATACTTTTGATTGAGCAGTTCTGAACACTCTTTCTGTAGAAAATGCAACTGGACATTTGGAGCGCTAAGAGAGTAGTAGTGGAAAAAGGAATATATTCAAATATAAACTACACAGAAGCATTCTGTGAAACTTCTTTCTGATCTGAGCATTCAGCTAACAGAGTTAAACCATACTTTTGATTGAGCAGTTTTGAAACACTCTGTCTGTAGAAAATGCAACTGGACATTCGTAGCGCTAAGTGGGTAATAGTGGAAAAAAGAATATGTTCAAATATAAACTACACAGAAGCATTATATGAAACTTCTTTCTGTTCTGTGCATTCAACTAACAGAGTTGAACCTTACTTTTGATTGAGCCGTTCTGAAACACTCTTTCTGTAGAAACTGCAATTGGACATTCTGAGCGCTAAGAGGCCTATATTGGGAAAAAGAATGTCTACAAATAAAAACTACACAGAAGAATTGTGTGAAACTTCTTTCTGTTCTGTTTGTTCAACTAAGAGAGTTGAACCTTAGTTTTGATTGAGCCGTTCTGAAACACTCTTTCTGTAGAAAATGCAAGTGGAGATTCGGAGCGCTAAGATTGTAATAGTGGAAAAAGGAATGTCTCCAAATATAAACTACACAGAATCATTCTGTGAAACTTCTTTCTGATCTGTGCATTCAGCTAACAGAGTTAAAACATACTTTTGATTGAGAAGATCTGAACACTCTTTCTGTAGAAAATACAACTGGACATTTGGAGCGCTAAGAGAGTAGTAGTGGAAAAAGGAATATATTCAAATATAAACTACACAGAAGCATTCTGTGAAACTTCTTTCTGATCTGAGCATTCAGCTAACAGAGTTAAACCATACTTTTGATTGAGCAGTTTTGAAACACTCTGTCTGTAGAAAATGCAACTGGACATTCGTAGCGCTAAGTGGGTAATAGTGGAAAAAAGAATATGTTCAAATATAAACTACACAGAAGCATTGTATGAAACTTCTTTCTGTTCTGTGCATTCAACTAACAGAGTTGAACCTTACTTTTGATTGAGCCGTTCTGAAACACTCTTTCTGTAGAAACTGCAATTGGACATTCTGAGCGCTAAGAGGCCTATATTGGGAAAAAGAATGTCTACAAATAAAAACTACACAGAAGAATTGTGTGAAACTTCTTTCTGTTCTGTTTGTTCAACTAAAAGAGTTGAACCTTAGTTTTGATTGAGCCGTTCTGAAACACTCTTTCTGTAGAAAATGCAAGTGGAGATTCGGAGCGCTAAGAGGGTAATAGTGGAAAAAGGAATGTCTCCAAATATAAACTACACAGAATCATTCTGTGAAATTTCTTTCTGATCTGTGCATTCAGCTAACAGAGTTAAACCATACTTTTGATTGAGCAGATCTGAACACTCTTTCTGTAGAAAATGCAACTGGACATTTGGAGCGCTAAGAGAGTAGTAGTGGAAAAAGGAATATATTCAAATATAAACTACACAGAAGCATTCTGTGAAACTTCTTTCTGATCTGAGCATTCAGCTAACAGAGTTAAACCATACTTTTGATTGAGCAGTTTTGAAACACTCTGTCTGTAGAAAATGCAACTGGACATTCGTAGCGCTAAGTGGGTAATAGTGGAAAAAAGAATATGTTCAAATATAAACTACACAGAAGCATTGTATGAAACTTCTTTCTGTTCTGTGCATTCAACTAACAGAGTTGAACCTTACTTTTGATTGAGCCGTTCTGAAACACTCTTTCTGTAGAAACTGCAATTGGACATTCTGAGCGCTAAGAGGCCTATATTGGGAAAAAGAATGTCTACAAATAAAAACTACACAGAAGAATTGTGTGAAACTTCTTTCTGTTCTGTTTGTTCAACTAAAAGGGTTGAACCTTAGTTTTGATTGAGCCGTTCTGAAACACTCTTTCTGTAGAAAATGCAAGTGGAGATTCGGAGCGCTAAGAGGGTAATAGTGGAAAAAGGAATGTCTCCAAATATAAACTACACAGAATCATTCTGTGTAACATCTTTCTGATCTGTGCATTCTGCTAACAGAGTTAAACCATACTTTTGATTGAGCAGATCTGAACACTCTTTCTGTAGAAAATGCAACTGGACATTTGGAGCGCTAAGAGAGTGGTAGTGGAAAAAGGAATATATTCAAATATAAACTACACAGAAGCATTCTGTGAAACTTCTTTCTGATCTGAGCATTCAGCTAACAGAGTTAAACCATACCTTTGATTGAGCAGTTTTGAAACACTCTGTCTGTAGAAAATGCAACTGGACATTCGTAGCGCTAAGTGGATAATAGTGGAAAAAAGAATATGTTCAAATATAAACTACACAGAAGCATTGTATGAAACTTCTTTCTGTTCTGTGCATTCAACTAACAGAGTTGAACCTTACTTTTGATTGAGCCGTTCTGAAACACTCTTTCTGTAGAAACTGCAATTGGACATTCTGAGCGCTAAGAGGCCTATATTGGGAAAAATAATATCTTCAAATAAAAACTACACAGAAGCATTGTGTGAAACTTATTTCTGATATGTTCATTAAGCTAACAGAGTTAAACCATACTTTTGATTGCGCAGTTCTGAACACTCTTTCTGTAGAAAATGCAAGTGGACATTCGGAGCGCTAAGAGGGTAATAGTGGAAAAAGGAATATATTCAAATATAAACTACACAGTAGCATTCTGTGAAAATTCTTTCTGTTCTGTGCATTCAACTAACAGAGTTGAACCTTACTTTTGATTGAGCCGTTCTGAAACACTCTTTCTGTAGAAACTCCAATTGGGCATGCTAAGCGCTAAGAGGCCTTCATTGGGAAAAAGAATATCTTCAAATAAAAACTACACAGATGCATTCTCTGAAACTTATTTCTGATCTGTAAATTCAGTTAACAGAGATAAAACATATTTTTGATTGAGCAGTTATGAAACACTCTTTTTGTAGAAAATGCAAGTGGAGATTCGGAGCGCTAAGAGGGTAATAGTGGAAAAAGGAATGTCTTCAAATATAAACTACACAGAATCATTCGGTGAAACTTCTTTCTGATCTGTGCATTCCGCTAACAGAGTTAAACCATACTTTTGATTGAGCAGATCTGAACACTCTTTCTGTAGAAAATGCAACTGGACATTTGGAGCGCTAAGAGAGAAGTAGTGGAAAAAGGAATATATTCAAATATAAACTACACAGAAGCATTCTGTGAAACTTCTTTCTGATCTGAGCATTCAGCTAACGGAGTTAAACCATACTTTTGATTGAGCAGTTTTGAAACACTCTGTCTGTAGAAAATGCAACTGGACATTCGTAGCGCTAAGTGGGTAATAGTGGAAAAAAGAATATGTTCAAATATAAACTACACAGAAGCATTGTATGAAACTTCTTTCTGTTCTGTGCATTCAACTAACAGAGTTGAACCTTACTTTTGATTGAGCCGTTCTGAAACACTCTTTCTGTAGAAACTGCAATTGGACATTCTGAGCGCTAAGAGGCCTATATTGGGAAAAAGAATGTCTACAAATAAAAACTACACAGAATAATTGTGTGAAACTTCTTTCTGTTCTGTTTGTTCAACTAAAAGAGTTGAACCTTAGTTTTGATTGAGCCGTTCTGAAACACTCTTTCTGCAGAAAATGCAAGTGGAGATTCGGAGGGCTAAGAGGGTAATAGTGGAAAAAGGAATGTCTCCAAATATAAACTACACAGAATCATTCTGTGAAACATCTTTCTGATCTGTGCATTCAGCTAACAGATTTAAACCATACTTTTGATTGAGCAGTTCTGAACACTCTTTCTGTAGAAAATGCAACTGGACATTTGGAGCGCTAAGAGAGTAGTAGTGGAAAAAGGAATATATTCAAATATAAACTACACAGAAGCATTCTGTGAAACTTCTTTCTGATCTGAGCATTCAGCTAACAGAGTTAAACCATACTTTGATTGAGCAGTTTTGAAACACTCTGTCTGTAGAAAATGCAACTGGACATTCGTAGCGCTAAGTGGGTAATAGTGGAAAAAAGAATATGTTCAAATATAAACTACACAGAAGCATTATATGAAACTTCTTTCTGTTCTGTGCATTCAACTAACAGAGTTGAACCTTACTTTTGATTGAGCCGTTCTGAAACACTCTTTCTGTAGAAACTGCAATTGGACATTCTGAGCGCTAAGAGGCCTATATTGGGAAAAAGAATGTCTACAAATAAAAACTACACAGAAGAATTGTGTGAAACTTCTTTCTGTTCTGTTTGTTCAACTAAAAGAGTTGAACCTTAGTTTTGATTGAGCCGTTCTGAAACACTCTTTCTGTAGAAAATGCAAGTGGAGATTCGGAGCGCTAAGATTGTAATAGTGGAAAAAGGAATGTCTCCAAATATAAACTACACAGAATCATTCTGTGAAACTTCTTTCTGATCTGTGCATTCAGCTAACAGAGTTAAAACATACTTTTGATTGAGAAGATCTGAACACTCTTTCTGTAGAAAATACAACTGGACATTTGGAGCGCTAAGAGAGTAGTAGTGGAAAAAGGAATATATTCAAATATAAACTACACAGAAGCATTCTGTGAAACTTCTTTCTGATCTGAGCATTCAGCTAACAGAGTTAAACCATACTTTTGATTGAGCAGTTTTGAAACACTCTGTCTGTAGAAAATGCAACTGGACATTCGTAGCGCTAAGTGGGTAATAGTGGAAAAAAGAATATGTTCAAATATAAACTACACAGAAGCATTGTATGAAACTTTTTTCTGTTCTGTGCATTCAACTAACAGAGTTGAACCTTACTTTTGATTGAGCCGTTCTGAAACACTCTTTCTGTAGAAACTGCAATTGGACATTCTGAGCGCTAAGAGGCCTATATTGGGAAAAAGAATGTCTACAAATAAAAACTACACAGAAGAATTGTGTGAAACTTCTTTCTGTTCTGTTTGTTCAACTAAAAGAGTTGAACCTTAGTTTTGATTGAGCCGTTCTGAAACACTCTTTCTGTAGAAAATGCAAGTGGAGATTCGGAGCGCTAAGAGGGTAATAGTGGAAAAAGGAATGTCTCCAAATATAAACTACACAGAATCATTCTGTGAAACTTCTTTCTGATCTGTGCATTCAGCTAACAGAGTTAAACCATACTTTTGATTGAGCAGATCTGAACACTCTTTCTGTAGAAAATGCAACTGGACATTTGGAGCGCTAAGAGAGTAGTAGTGGAAAAAGGAATATATTCAAATATAAACTACACAGAAGCATTCTGTGAAACTTCTTTCTGATCTGAGCATTCAGCTAACAGAGTTAAACCATACTTTTGATTGAGCAGTTTTGAAACACTCTGTCTGTAGAAAATGCAACTGGACATTCGTAGCGCTAAGTGGGTAATAGTGGAAAAAAGAATATGTTCAAATATAAACTACACAGAAGCATTGTATGAAACTTCTTTCTGTTCTGTGCATTCAACTAACAGAGTTGAACCTTACTTTTGATTGAGCCGTTCTGAAACACTCTTTCTGTAGAAACTGCAATTGGACATTCTGAGCGCTAAGAGGCCTATATTGGGAAAAAGAATGTCTACAAATAAAAACTACACAGAAGAATTGTGGGAAACTTCTTTCTGTTCTGTTTGTTCAACTAAAAGGGTTGAACCTTAGTTTTGATTGAGCCGTTCTGAAACACTCTTTCTGTAGAAAATGCAAGTGGAGATTCGGAGCGCTAAGAGGGTAATAGTGGAAAAAGGAATGTCTCCAAATATAAACTACACAGAATCATTCTGTGAAACTTCTTTCTGATCTGTGCATTCAGCTAACAGAGTTAAACCATACTTTTGATTGAGCAGATCTGAACACTCTTTCTGTAGAAAATGCAACTGGACATTTGGAGCGCTAAGAGAGTAGTAGTGGAAAAAGGAATATATTCAAATATAAACTACACAGAAGCATTCTGTGAAACTTCTTTCTGATCTGAGCATTCAGCTAACAGAGTTAAACCATACTTTTGATTGAGCAGTTTTGAAACACTCTGTCTGTAGAAAATGCAACTGGACATTCGTAGCGCTAAGTGGGTAATAGTGGAAAAAAGAATATGTTCAAATATAAACTACACAGAAGCATTGTATGAAACTTCTTTCTGTTCTGTGCATTCAACTAACAGAGTTGAACCTTACTTTTGATTGAGCCGTTCTGAAACACTCTTTCTGTAGAAACTGCAATTGGACATTCTGAGCGCTAAGAGGCCTATATTGGGAAAAAGAATGTCTACAAATAAAAACTACACAGAAGAATTGTGTGAAACTTCTTTCTGTTCTGTTTGTTCAACTAAAAGAGTTGAACCTTAGTTTAGATTGAGCCGTTCTGAAACACTCTTTCTGTAGAAAATGCAAGTGGAGATTCGGAGCGCTAAGAGGGTAATAGTGGAAAAAGGAATGTCTCCAAATATAAACTACACAGAATCATTCTGTGAAACTTCTTTCTGATCTGTGCATTCAGCTAACAGAGTTAAAACATACTTTTGATTGAGAAGATCTGAACACTCTTTCTGTAGAAAATACAACTGGACATTTGGAGCGCTAAGAGAGTAGTAGTGGAAAAAGGAATATATTCAAATATAAACTACACAGAAGCATTCTGTGAAACTTCTTTCTGATCTGAGCATTCAGCTAACAGAGTTAAACCATACTTTTGATTGAGCAGTTTTGAAACACTCTGTCTGTAGAAAATGCAACTGGACATTCGTAGCGCTAAGTGGGTAATAGTGGAAAAAAGAATATGTTCAAATATAAACTACACAGAAGCATTGTATGAAACTTCTTTCTGTTCTGTGCATTCAACTAACAGAGTTGAACCTTACTTTTGATTGAGCCGTTCTGAAACACTCTTTCTGTAGAAACTGCAATTGGACATTCTGAGCGCTAAGAGGCCTATATTGGGAAAAAGAATGTCTACAAATAAAAACTACACAGAAGAATTGTGTGAAACTTCTTTCTGTTCTGTTTGTTCAACTAAAAGGGTTGAACCTTAGTTTTGATTGAGCCGTTCTGAAACACTCTTTCTGTAGAAAATGCAAGTGGAGATTCGGAGCGCTAAGAGGGTAATAGTGGAAAAAGGAATGTCTCCAAATATAAACTACACAGAATCATTCTGTGTAACTTCTTTCTGATCTGTGCATTCTGCTAACAGAGTTAAACCATACTTTTGATTGAGCAGATCTGAACACTCTTTCTGTAGAAAATGCAACTGGACATTTGGAGCGCTAAGAGAGTAGTAGTGGAAAAAGGAATATATTCAAATATAAACTACACAGATGCATTCTGTGAAACTTCTTTCTGATCTGAGCATTCAGCTAACAGAGTTAAACCATACCTTTGATTGAGCAGTTTTGAAACACTCTGTCTGTAGAAAATGCAACTGGACATTCGTAGCGCTAAGTGGATAATAGTGGAAAAAAGAATATGTTCAAATATAAACTACACAGAAGCATTGTATGAAACTTCTTTCTGTTCTGTGCATTCAACTAACAGAGTTGAACCTTACTTTTGATTGAGCCGTTCTGAAACACTCTTTCTGTAGAAACTGCAATTGGACATTCTGAGCGCTAAGAGGCCTATATTGGGAAAAATAATATCTTCAAATAAAAACTACACAGAAGCATTGTGTGAAACTTATTTCTGATATGTTCATTAAGCTAACAGAGTTAAACCATACTTTTGATTGCGCAGTTCTGAACACTCTTTCTGTAGAAAATGCAAGTGGACATTCGGAGCGCTAAGAGGGTAATAGTGGAAAAAGGAATATATTCAAATATAAACTACACAGTAGCATTCTGTGAAAATTCTTTCTGTTCTGTGCATTCAACTAACAGAGTTGAACCTTACTTTTGATTGAGCCGTTCTGAAACACTCTTTCTGTAGAAACTCCAATTGGGCATGCTAAGCGCTAAGAGGCCTTCATTGGGAAAAAGAATATCTTCAAATAAAAACTACACAGATGCATTCTCTGAAACTTATTTCTGATCTGTAAATTCAGTTAACAGAGATAAAACATATTTTTGATTGAGCAGTTATGAAACACTCTTTTTGTAGAAAATGCAAGTGGAGATTCGGAGCGCTAAGAGGGTAATAGTGGAAAAAGGAATGTCTTCAAATATAAACTACACAGAATCATTCGGTGAAACTTCTTTCTGATCTGTGCATTCCGCTAACAGAGTTAAACCATACTTTTGATTGAGCAGATCTGAACACTCTTTCTGTAGAAAATGCAACTGGACATTTGGAGCGCTAAGAGAGAAGTAGTGGAAAAAGGAATATATTCAAATATAAACTACACAGAAGCATTCTGTGAAACTTCTTTCTGATCTGAGCATTCAGCTAACGGAGTTAAACCATACTTTTGATTGAGCAGTTTTGAAACACTCTGTCTGTAGAAAATGCAACTGGACATTCGTAGCGCTAAGTGGGTAATAGTGGAAAAAAGAATATGTTCAAATATAAACTACACAGAAGCATTGTATGAAACTTCTTTCTGTTCTGTGCATTCAACTAACAGAGTTGAACCTTACTTTTGATTGAGCCGTTCTGAAACACTCTTTCTGTAGAAACTGCAATTGGACATTCTGAGCGCTAAGAGGCCTATATTGGGAAAAAGAATGTCTACAAATAAAAACTACACAGAATAATTGTGTGAAACTTCTTTCTGTTCTGTTTGTTCAACTAAAAGAGTTGAACCTTAGTTTTGATTGAGCCGTTCTGAAACACTCTTTCTGCAGAAAATGCAAGTGGAGATTCGGAGGGCTAAGAGGGTAATAGTGGAAAAAGGAATGTCTCCAAATATAAACTACACAGAATCATTCTGTGAAACATCTTTCTGATCTGTGCATTCAGCTAACAGAGTTAAACCATACTTTTGATTGAGCAGTTCTGAACACTCTTTCTGTAGAAAATGCAACTGGACATTTGGAGCGCTAAGAGAGTAGTAGTGGAAAAAGGAATATATTCAAATATAAACTACACAGAAGCATTCTGTGAAACTTCTTTCTGATCTGAGCATTCAGCTAACAGAGTTAAACCATACTTTGATTGAGCAGTTTTGAAACACTCTGTCTGTAGAAAATGCAACTGGACATTCGTAGCGCTAAGTGGGTAATAGTGGAAAAAAGAATATATTCAAATATAAACTACACAGAAGCATTATATGAAACTTCTTTCTGTTCTGTGCATTCAACTAACAGAGTTGAACCTTACTTTTGATTGAGCCGTTCTGAAACACTCTTTCTGTAGAAACTGCAATTGGACATTCTGAGCGCTAAGAGGCCTATATTGGGAAAAAGAATGTCTACAAATAAAAACTACACAGAAGAATTGTGTGAAACTTCTTTCTGTTCTGTTTGTTCAACTAAAAGAGTTGAACCTTAGTTTTGATTGAGCCGTTCTGAAACACTCTTTCTGTAGAAAATGCAAGTGGAGATTCGGAGCGCTAAGATTGTAATAGTGGAAAAAGGAATGTCTCCAAATATAAACTACACAGAATCATTCTGTGAAACTTCTTTCTGATCTGTGCATTCAGCTAACAGAGTTAAAACATACTTTTGATTGAGAAGATCTGAACACTCTTTCTGTAGAAAATACAACTGGACATTTGGAGCGCTAAGAGAGTAGTAGTGGAAAAAGGAATATATTCAAATATAAACTACACAGAAGCATTCTGTGAAACTTCTTTCTGATCTGAGCATTCAGCTAACAGAGTTAAACCATACTTTTGATTGAGCAGTTTTGAAACACTCTGTCTGTAGAAAATGCAACTGGACATTCGTAGCGCTAAGTGGGTAATAGTGGAAAAAAGAATATGTTCAAATATAAACTACACAGAAGCATTGTATGAAACTTCTTTCTGTTCTGTGCATTCAACTAACAGAGTTGAACCTTACTTTTGATTGAGCCGTTCTGAAACACTCTTTCTGTAGAAACTGCAATTGGACATTCTGAGCGCTAAGAGGCCTATATTGGGAAAAAGAATGTCTACAAATAAAAACTACACAGAAGAATTGTGTGAAACTTCTTTCTGTTCTGTTTGTTCAACTAAAAGAGTTGAACCTTAGTTTTGATTGAGCCGTTCTGAAACACTCTTTCTGTAGAAAATGCAAGTGGAGATTCGGAGCGCTAAGAGGGTAATAGTGGAAAAAGGAATGTCTCCAAATATAAACTACACAGAATCATTCTGTGAAACTTCTTTCTGATCTGTGCATTCAGCTAACAGAGTTAAACCATACTTTTGATTGAGCAGATCTGAACACTCTTTCTGTAGAAAATGCAACTGGACATTTGGAGCGCTAAGAGAGTAGTAGTGGAAAAAGGAATATATTCAAATATAAACTACACAGAAGCATTCTGTGAAACTTCTTTCTGATCTGAGCATTCAGCTAACAGAGTTAAACCATACTTTTGATTGAGCAGTTTTGAAACACTCTGTCTGTAGAAAATGCAACTGGACATTCGTAGCGCTAAGTGGGTAATAGTGGAAAAAAGAATATGTTCAAATATAAACTACACAGAAGCATTGTATGAAACTTCTTTCTGTTCTGTGCATTCAACTAACAGAGTTGAACCTTACTTTTGATTGAGCCGTTCTGAAACACTCTTTCTGTAGAAACTGCAATTGGACATTCTGAGCGCTAAGAGGCCTATATTGGGAAAAAGAATGTCTACAAATAAAAACTACACAGAAGAATTGTGTGAAACTTCTTTCTGTTCTGTTTGTTCAACTAAAAGGGTTGAACCTTAGTTTTGATTGAGCCGTTCTGAAACACTCTTTCTGTAGAAAATGCAAGTGGAGATTCGGAGCGCTAAGAGGGTAATAGTGGAAAAAGGAATGTCTCCAAATATAAACTACACAGAATCATTCTGTGAAACTTCTTTCTGATCTGTGCATTCAGCTAACAGAGTTAAACCATACTTTTGATTGAGCAGATCTGAACACTCTTTCTGTAGAAAATGCAACTGGACATTTGGAGCGCTAAGAGAGTAGTAGTGGAAAAAGGAATATATTCAAATATAAACTACACAGAAGCATTCTGTGAAACTTCTTTCTGATCTGAGCATTCAGCTAACAGAGTTAAACCATACTTTTGATTGAGCAGTTTTGAAACACTCTGTCTGTAGAAAATGCAACTGGACATTCGTAGCGCTAAGTGGGTAATAGTGGAAAAAAGAATATGTTCAAATATAAACTACACAGAAGCATTGTATGAAACTTCTTTCTGTTCTGTGCATTCAACTAACAGAGTTGAACCTTACTTTTGATTGAGCCGTTCTGAAACACTCTTTCTGTAGAAACTGCAATTGGACATTCTGAGCGCTAAGAGGCCTATACTGGGAAAAAGAATGTCTACAAATAAAAACTACACAGAAGAATTGTGTGAAACTTCTTTCTGTTCTGTTTGTTCAACTAAAAGAGTTGAACCTTAGTTTAGATTGAGCCGTTCTGAAACACTCTTTCTGTAGAAAATGCAAGTGGAGATTCGGAGCGCTAAGAGGGTAATAGTGGAAAAAGGAATGTCTCCAAATATAAACTACACAGAATCATTCTGTGAAACTTCTTTCTGATCTGTGCATTCAGCTAACAGAGTTAAAACATACTTTTGATTGAGAAGATCTGAACACTCTTTCTGTAGAAAATACAACTGGACATTTGGAGCGCTAAGAGAGTAGTAGTGGAAAAAGGAATATATTCAAATATAAACTACACAGAAGCATTCTGTGAAACTTCTTTCTGATCTGAGCATTCAGCTAACAGAGTTAAACCATACTTTTGATTGAGCAGTTTTGAAACACTCTGTCTGTAGAAAATGCAACTGGACATTCGTAGCGCTAAGTGGGTAATAGTGGAAAAAAGAATATGTTCAAATATAAACTACACAGAAGCATTGTATGAAACTTCTTTCTGTTCTGTGCATTCAACTAACAGAGTTGAACCTTACTTTTGATTGAGCCGTTCTGAAACACTCTTTCTGTAGAAACTGCAATTGGACATTCTGAGCGCTAAGAGGCCTATATTGGGAAAAAGAATGTCTACAAATAAAAACTACACAGAAGAATTGTGTGAAACTTCTTTCTGTTCTGTTTGTTCAACTAAAAGAGTTGAACCTTAGTTTTGATTGAGCCGTTCTGAAACACTCTTTCTGTAGAAAATGCAAGTGGAGATTCGGAGCGCTAAGAGGGTAATAGTGGAAAAAGGAATGTCTCCAAATATAAACTACACAGAATCATTCTGTGAAACTTCTTTCTGATCTGTGCATTCAGCTAACAGAGTTAAACCATACTTTTGATTGAGCAGATCTGAACACTCTTTCTGTAGAAAATGCAACTGGACATTTGGAGCGCTAAGAGAGTAGTAGTGGAAAAAGGAATATATTCAAATATAAACTACACAGAAGCATTCTGTGAAACTTCTTTCTGATCTGAGCATTCAGCTAACAGAGTTAAACCATACTTTTGATTGAGCAGTTTTGAAACACTCTGTCTGTAGAAAATGCAACTGGACATTCGTAGCGCTAAGTGGGTAATAGTGGAAAAAAGAATATGTTCAAATATAAACTACACAGAAGCATTGTATGAAACTTCTTTCTGTTCTGTGCATTCAACTAACAGAGTTGAACCTTACTTTTGATTGAGCCGTTCTGAAACACTCTTTCTGTAGAAACTGCAATTGGACATTCTGAGCGCTAAGAGGCCTATATTGGGAAAAAGAATGTCTACAAATAAAAACTACACAGAAGAATTGTGGGAAACTTCTTTCTGTTCTGTTTGTTCAACTAAAAGGGTTGAACCTTAGTTTTGATTGAGCCGTTCTGAAACACTCTTTCTGTAGAAAATGCAAGTGGAGATTCGGAGCGCTAAGAGGGTAATAGTGGAAAAAGGAATGTCTCCAAATATAAACTACACAGAATCATTCTGTGAAACTTCTTTCTGATCTGTGCATTCAGCTAACAGAGTTAAACCATACTTTTGATTGAGCAGATCTGAACACTCTTTCTGTAGAAAATGCAACTGGACATTTGGAGCGCTAAGAGAGTAGTAGTGGAAAAAGGAATATATTCAAATATAAACTACACAGAAGCATTCTGTGAAACTTCTTTCTGATCTGAGCATTCAGCTAACAGAGTTAAACCATACTTTTGATTGAGCAGTTTTGAAACACTCTGTCTGTAGAAAATGCAACTGGACATTCGTAGCACTAAGTGGGTAATAGTGGAAAAAAGAATATGTTCAAATATAAACTACACAGAAGCATTGTATGAAACTTCTTTCTGTTCTGTGCATTCAACTAACAGAGTTGAACCTTACTTTTGATTGAGCCGTTCTGAAACACTCTTTCTGTAGAAACTGCAATTGGACATTCTGAGCGCTAAGAGGCCTATATTGGGAAAAAGAATGTCTACAAATAAAAACTACACAGAAGAATTGTGTGAAACTTCTTTCTGTTCTGTTTGTTCAACTAAAAGAGTTGAACCTTAGTTTAGATTGAGCCGTTCTGAAACACTCTTTCTGTAGAAAATGCAAGTGGAGATTCAGAGCGCTAAGAGGGTAATAGTGGAAAAAGGAATGTCTCCAAATATAAACTACACAGAATCATTCTGTGAAACTTCTTTCTGATCTGTGCATTCAGCTAACAGAGTTAAAACATACTTTTGATTGAGAAGATCTGAACACTCTTTCTGTAGAAAATACAACTGGACATTTGGAGCGCTAAGAGAGTAGTAGTGGAAAAATGAATATATTCAAATATAAACTACACAGAAGCATTCTGTGAAACTTCTTTCTGATCTGAGCATTCAGCTAACAGAGTTAAACCATACTTTTGATTGAGCAGTTTTGAAACACTCTGTCTGTAGAAAATGCAACTGGACATTCGTAGCGCTAAGTGGGTAATAGTGGAAAAAAGAATATGTTCAAATATAAACTACACAGAAGCATTGTATGAAACTTCTTTCTGTTCTGTGCATTCAACTAACAGAGTTGAACCTTACTTTTGATTGAGCCGTTCTGAAACACTCTTTCTGTAGAAACTGCAATTGGACATTCTGAGCGCTAAGAGGCCTATATTGGGAAAAAGAATGTCTACAAATAAAAACTACACAGAAGAATTGTGTGAAACTTCTTTCTGTTCTGTTTGTTCAACTAAAAGAGTTGAACCTTAGTTTTGATTGAGCCGTTCTGAAACACTCTTTCTGTAGAAAATGCAAGTGGAGATTCGGAGCGCTAAGAGGGTAATAGTGGAAAAAGGAATGTCTCCAAATATAAACTACACAGAATCATTCTGTGAAACTTCTTTCTGATCTGTGCATTCAGCTAACAGAGTTAAACCATACTTTTGATTGAGCAGATCTGAACACTCTTTCTGTAGAAAATGCAACTGGACATTTGGAGCGCTAAGAGAGTAGTAGTGGAAAAAGGAATATATTCAAATATAAACTACACAGAAGCATTCTTTGAAACTTCTTTCTGATCTGAGCATTCAGCTAACAGAGTTAAACCATACTTTTGATTGAGCAGTTTTGAAACACTCTGTCTGTAGAAAATGCAACTGGACATTCGTAGCGCTAAGTGGGTAATAGTGGAAAAAAGAATATGTTCAAATATAAACTACACAGAAGCATTGTATGGAACTTCTTTCTGTTCTGTGCATTCAACTAACAGAGTTGAACCTTACTTTTGATTTAGCCTTTCTGAAACACTCTTTCTGTAGAAACTGCAATTGGACATTCTGAGCGCTAAGAGGCCTATATTGGGAAAAATAATATCTTCATATAAAAACTACACAGAAGCATTGTGTGAAACTTATTTCTGATATGTTCATTAAGCTAACAGAGTTAAACCATACTTTTGATTGCGCAGTTCTGAACAATCTTTCTGTAGAAAATGCAAGTGGACATTCGGAGCGCTAAGTGGGTAATAGTGGAAAAAAGAATATGTTCAAATATAAACTACACAGAAGCATTGTATGAAACTTCTTTCTGTTCTGTGCATTCAACTAACAGAGTTGAACCTTACTTTTGATTGAGCCGTTCTGAAACACTCTTTCTGTAGAAACTGCAATTGGACATTCTGAGCGCTAAGAGGCCTATATTGGGAAAAAGAATGTCTACAAATAAAAACTACACAGAATAATTGTGTGAAACTTCTTTCTGTTCTGTTTGTTCAACTAAAAGAGTTGAACCTTAGTTTTGATTGAGCCGTTCTGAAACACTCTTTCTGTAGAAAATGCAAGTGGAGATTCGGAGGGCTAAGAGGGTAATAGTGGAAAAAGGAATGTCTCCAAATATAAACTACACAGAATCATTCTGTGAAACTTCTTTCTGATCTGTGCATTCAGCTAACAGAGTTAAACCATACTTTTGATTGAGCAGATCTGAACACTCTTTCTGTAGAAAATGCAACTGGACATTTGGAGCGCTAAGAGAGTAGTAGTGGAAAAAGGAATATATTCAAATATAAACTACACAGAAGCATTCTGTGAAACTTCTTTCTGATCTGAGCATTCAGCTAACAGAGTTAAACCATACTTTTGATTGAGCAGTTTTGAAACACTCTGTCTGTAGAAAATGCAACTGGACATTCGTAGCGCTAAGTGGGTAATAGTGGAAAAAAGAATATGTTCAAATATAAACTACACAGAAGCATTGTATGAAACTTCTTTCTGTTCTGTGCATTCAACTAACAGAGTTGAACCTTACTTTTGATTGAGCCGTTCTGAAACACTCTTTCTGTAGAAACTGCAATTGGACATTCTGAGCGCTAAGAGGCCTATATTGGGAAAAAGAATGTCTACAAATAAAAACTACACAGAAGAATTGTGTGAAACTTCTTTCTGTTCTGTTTGTTCAACTAAAAGGGTTGAACCTTAGTTTTGATTGAGCCGTTCTGAAACACTCTTTCTGTAGAAAATGCAAGTGGAGATTCGGAGCGCTAAGAGGGTAATAGTGGAAAAAGGAATGTCTCCAAATATAAACTACACAGAATCATTCTGTGAAACTTCTTTCTGATCTGTGCATTCAGCTAACAGAGTTAAACCATACTTTTGATTGAGAAGATCTGAACACTCTTTCTGTAGAAAATACAACTGGACATTTGGAGCGCTAAGAGAGTAGTAGTGGAAAAAGGAATATATTCAAATATAAACTACACAGAAGCATTCTGTGAAACTTCTTTCTGATCTGAGCATTCAGCTAACAGAGTTAAACCATACTTTTGATTGAGCAGTTTTGAAACACTCTGTCTGTAGAAAATGCAACTGGACATTCGTAGCGCTAAGTGGGTAATAGTGGAAAAAAGAATATGTTCAAATATAAACTACACAGAAGCATTGTATGAAACTTCTTTCTGTTCTGTGCATTCAACTAACAGAGTTGAACCTTACTTTTGATTGAGCCGTTCTGAAACACTCTTTCTGTAGAAACTGCAATTGGACATTCTGAGCGCTAAGAGGCCTATATTGGGAAAAAGAATGTCTACAAATAAAAACTACACAGAAGAATTGTGTGAAACTTCTTTCTGTTCTGTTTGTTCAACTAAAAGAGTTGAACCTTAGTTTTGATTGAGCCGTTCTGAAACACTCTTTCTGTAGAAAATGCAAGTGGAGATTCGGAGCGCTAAGAGGGTAATAGTGGAAAAAGGAATGTCTCCAAATATAAACTACACAGAATCATTCTGTGAAACTTCTTTCTGATCTGTGCATTCAGCTAACAGAGTTAAACCATACTTTTGATTGAGCAGATCTGAACACTCTTTCTGTAGAAAATGCAACTGGACATTTGGAGCGCTAAGAGAGTAGTAGTGGAAAAAGGAATATATTCAAATATAAACTACACAGAAGCATTCTGTGAAACTTCTTTCTGATCTGAGCATTCAGCTAACAGAGTTAAACCATACTTTTGATTGAGCAGTTTTGAAACACTCTGTCTGTAGAAAATGCAACTGGACATTCGTAGCGCTAAGTGGGTAATAGTGGAAAAAAGAATATGTTCAAATATAAACTACACAGAAGCATTGTATGAAACTTCTTTCTGTTCTGTGCATTCAACTAACAGAGTTGAACCTTACTTTTGATTTAGCCTTTCTGAAACACTCTTTCTGTAGAAACTGCAATTGGACATTCTGAGCGCTAAGAGGCCTATATTGGGAAAAATAATATCTTCATATAAAAACTACACAGAAGCATTGTGTGAAACTTATTTCTGATATGTTCATTAAGCTAACAGAGTTAAACCATACTTTTGATTGCGCAGTTCTGAACAATCTTTCTGTAGAAAATGCAAGTGGACATTCGGAGCGCTAAGTGGGTAATAGTGGAAAAAAGAATATGTTCAAATATAAACTACACAGAAGCATTGTATGAAACTTCTTTCTGTTCTGTGCATTCAACTAACAGAGTTGAACCTTACTTTTGATTGAGCCGTTCTGAAACACTCTTTCTGTAGAAACTGCAATTGGACATTCTGAGCGCTAAGAGGCCTATATTGGGAAAAAGAATGTCTACAAATAAAAACTACACAGAATAATTGTGTGAAACTTCTTTCTGTTCTGTTTGTTCAACTAAAAGAGTTGAACCTTAGTTTTGATTGAGCCGTTCTGAAACACTCTTTCTGTAGAAAATGCAAGTGGAGATTCGGAGGGCTAAGAGGGTAATAGTGGAAAAAGGAATGTCTCCAAATATAAACTACACAGAATCATTCTGTGAAACATCTTTCTGATCTGTGCATTCAGCTAACAGAGTTAAACCATACTTTTGATTGAGCAGTTCTGAACACTCTTTCTGTAGAAAATGCAACAGACATTTGGAGCGCTAAGAGAGTAGTAGTGGAAAAAGGAATATATTCAAATATAAACTACACAGAAGCATTCTGTGAAACTTCTTTCTGATCTGAGCATTCAGCTAACAGAGTTAAACCATACTTTTGATTGAGCAGTTTTGAAACACTCTGTCTGTAGAAAATGCAACTGGACATTCGTAGCGCTAAGTGGGTAATAGTGGAAAAAAGAATATGTTCAAATATAAACTACACAGAAGCATTGTATGAAACTTCTTTCTGTTCTGTGCATTCAACTAACAGAGTTGAACCTTACTTTTGATTGAGCCGTTCTGAAACACTCTTTCTGTAGAAACTGCAATTGGACATTCTGAGCGCTAAGAGGCCTATATTGGGAAAAAGAATGTCTACAAATAAAAACTACACAGAAGAATTGTGTGAAACTTCTTTCTGTTCTGTTTGTTCAACTAAAAGAGTTGAACCTTAGTTTTGATTGAGCCGTTCTGAAACACTCTTTCTGTAGAAAATGCAAGTGGAGATTCGGAGCGCTAAGAGGGTAATAGTGGAAAAAGGAATGTCTCCAAATATAAACTACACAGAATCATTCTGTGAAACTTCTTTCTGATCTGTGCATTCAGCTAACAGAGTTAAACCATACTTTTGATTGAGCAGATCTGAACACTCTTTCTGTAGAAAATGCAACTGGACATTTGGAGCGCTAAGAGAGTAGTAGTGGAAAAAGGAATATATTCAAATATAAACTACACAGAAGCATTCTGTGAAACTTCTTTCTGATCTGAGCATTCAGCTAACAGAGTTAAACCATACTTTTGATTGAGCAGTTTTGAAACACTCTGTCTGTAGAAAATGCAACTGGACATTCGTAGCGCTAAGTGGGTAATAGTGGAAAAAAGAATATGTTCAAATATAAACTACACAGAAGCATTGTATGAAACTTCTTTCTGTTCTGTGCATTCAACTAACAGAGTTGAACCTTACTTTTGATTGAGCCTTTCTGAAACACTCTTTCTGTAGAAACTGCAATTGGACATTGTGAGCGCTAAGAGGCCTATATTGGGAAAAATAATATCTTCAAATAAAAACTACACAGAAGCATTGTGTGAAACTTATTTCTGATATGTTCATTAAGCTAACAGAGTTAAACCATACTTTTGATTGCGCAGTTCTGAACACTCTTTCTGTAGAAAATGCAAGTGGACTTTCGGAGCGCTAAGAGGGTAATAGTGGAAAAAGGAATATATGCAAATACAAACTACACAGTAGCATTCTGTGAAAATACTTTCTGTTCTGTGCATTCAACTAACAGAGTTGAACCTTACTTTTGATTGAGCCGTTCTGAAACACTCTTTCTGTAGAAACTGCAATTGGACATGCTAAGCGCTAAGAGGCCTACATTGGGAAAAAGAATATCTTCAAATAAAAACTACACAGATGCATTCTGTGAAACTTATTTCTGATCTGTAAATTCAGTTAACAGAGATAAAACATATTTTTGATTGAGCAGTTATGAAAAACTCTTTTTGTAGAAAATGCAAGTGGAGATTCGGAGCGCTAAGCGGGTAATAGTGGAAAAAGGAATGTCTTTAAATATAAACTACACAGAATCATTCGGTGAAACTTCTTTCTGATCTGTGCATTCAGCTAACAGAGTTAAACCATACTTTTGATTGAGCAGATCTGAACACTCTTTCTGTAGAAAATGCAACTGGACATTTGGAGCGCTAAGAGCGTAGTAGTGGAAAAAGGAATATATTCAAATATAAACTACACAGAAGCATTCTGTGAAACTTCTTTCTGATCTGAGCATTCAGCTAACAGAGTTAAACCATACTTTTGATTGAGCAGTTTTGAAACACTCTGTCTGTAGAAAATGCAACTGGACATTCGTAGCGCTAAGTGGGTAATAGTGGAAAAAAGAATATGTTCAAATATAAACTACACAGAAGCATTGTATGAAACTTCTTTCTGTTCTGTGCATTCAACTAACAGAGTTGAACCTTACTTTTGATTGAGCCGTTCTGAAACACTCTTTCTGTAGAAACTGCAATTGGACATTCTGAGCGCTAAGAGGCCTATATTGGGAAAAAGAATGTCTACAAATAAAAACTACACAGAAGAATTGTGTGAAACTTCTTTCTGTTCTGTTTGTTCAACTAAAAGAGTTGAACCTTAGTTTTGATTGAGCCGTTCTGAAACACTCTTTCTGTAGAAAATGCAAGTGGAGATTCGGAGCGCTAAGAGGGTAATAGTGGAAAAAGGAATGTCTCCAAATATAAACTACACAGAATCATTCTGTGAAACTTCTTTCTGATCTGTGCATTCAGCTAACAGAGTTAAACCATACTTTTGATTGAGCAGATCTGAACACTCTTTCTGTAGAAAATGCAACTGGACATTTGGAGCGCTAAGAGAGAAGTAGTGGAAAAAGGAATATATTCAAATATAAACTACACAGAAGCATTCTGTGAAACTTCTTTCTGATCTGAGCATTCAGCTAACAGAGTTAAACCATACTTTTGATTGAGCAGTTTTGAAACACTCTGTCTGTAGAAAATGCAACTGGACATTCGTAGCGCTAAGTGGGTAATAGTGGAAAAAAGAATATGTTCAAATATAAACTACACAGAAGCATTGTATGAAACTTCTTTCTGTTCTGTGCATTCAACTAACAGAGTTGAACCTTACTTTTGATTGAGCCGTTCTGAAACACTCTTTCTGTAGAAACTGCAATTGGACATTCTGAGCGCTAAGAGGCCTATATTGGGAAAAAGAATGTCTACAAATAAAAACTACACAGAAGAATTGTGTGAAACTTCTTTCTGTTCTGTTTGTTCAACTAAAAGAGTTGAACCTTAGTTTTGATTGAGCCGTTCTGAAACACTCTTTCTGTAGAAAATGCAAGTGGAGATTCGGAGCGCTAAGAGGGTAATAGTGGAAAAAGGAATGTCTCCAAATATAAACTACACAGAATCATTCTGTGAAACTTCTTTCTGATCTGTGCATTCAGCTAACAGAGTTAAACCATACTTTTGATTGAGCAGATCTGAACACTCTTTCTGTAGAAAATGCAACTGGACATTTGGAGCGCTAAGAGAGTAGTAGTGGAAAAAGGAATATATTCAAATATAAACTACACAGAAGCATTCTGTGAAACTTCTTTCTGATCTGAGCATTCAGCTAACAGAGTTAAACCATACTTTTGATTGAGCAGTTTTGAAACACTCTGTCTGTAGAAAATGCAACTGGACATTCGTAGCGCTAAGTGGGTAATAGTGGAAAAAAGAATATGTTCAAATATAAACTACACAGAAGCATTGTATGAAACTTCTTTCTGTTCTGTGCATTCAACTAACAGAGTTGAACCTTACTTTTGATTGAGCCGTTCTGAAACACTCTTTCTGTAGAAACTGCAATTGGACATTCTGAGCGCTAAGAGGCCTATATTGGGAAAAAGAATGTCTACAAATAAAAACTACACAGAAGAATTGTGTGAAACTTCTTTCTGTTCTGTTTGTTCAACTAAAAGGGTTGAACCTTAGTTTTGATTGAGCCGTTCTGAAACACTCTTTCTGTAGAAATTGCAAGTGGAGATTCGGAGCGCTAAGAGGGTAATAGTGGAAAAAGGAATGTCTCCAAATATAAACTACACAGAATCATTCTGTGAAACTTCTTTCTGATCTGTGCATTCAGCTAACAGAGTTAAAACATACTTTTGATTGAGAAGATCTGAACACTCTTTCTGTAGAAAATACAACTGGACATTTGGAGCGCTAAGAGAGTAGTAGTGGAAAAAGGAATATATTCAAATATAAACTACACAGAAGCATTCTGTGAAACTTCTTTCTGATCTGAGCATTCAGCTAACAGAGTTAAACCATACTTTTGATTGAGCAGTTTTGAAACACTCTGTCTGTAGAAAATGCAACTGGACATTCGTAGCGCTAAGTGGGTAATAGTGGAAAAAAGAATATGTTCAAATATAAACTACACAGAAGCATTGTATGAAACTTCTTTCTGTTCTGTGCATTCAACTAACAGAGTTGAACCTTACTTTTGATTGAGCCGTTCTGAAACACTCTTTCTGTAGAAACTGCAATTGGACATTCTGAGCGCTAAGAGGCCTATATTGGGAAAAAGAATGTCTACAAATAAAAACTACACAGAAGAATTGTGTGAAACTTCTTTCTGTTCTGTTTGTTCAACTAAAAGAGTTGAACCTTAGTTTTGATTGAGCCGTTCTGAAACACTCTTTCTGTAGAAAATGCAAGTGGAGATTCGGAGCGCTAAGAGGGTAATAGTGGAAAAAGGAATGTCTCCAAATATAAACTACACAGAATCATTCTGTGAAACTTCTTTCTGATCTGTGCATTCAGCTAACAGAGTTAAACCATACTTTTGATTGAGCAGATCTGAACACTCTTTCTGTAGAAAATGCAACTGGACATTTGGAGCGCTAAGAGAGTAGTAGTGGAAAAAGGAATATATTCAAATATAAACTACACAGAAGCATTCTGTGAAACTTCTTTCTGATCTGAGCATTCAGCTAACAGAGTTAAACCATACTTTTGATTGAGCAGTTTTGAAACACTCTGTCTGTAGAAAATGCAACTGGACATTCGTAGCGCTAAGTGGGTAATAGTGGAAAAAAGAATATGTTCAAATATAAACTACACAGAAGCATTGTATGAAACTTCTTTCTGTTCTGTGCATTCAACTAACAGAGTTGAACCTTACTTTTGATTGAGCCGTTCTGAAACACTCTTTCTGTAGAAACTGCAATTGGACATTCTGAGCGCTAAGAGGCCTATATTGGGAAAAAGAATGTCTACAAATAAAAACTACACAGAAGAATTGTGTGAAACTTCTTTCTGTTCTGTTTGTTCAACTAAAAGGGTTGAACCTTAGTTTTGATTGAGCCGTTCTGAAACACTCTTTCTGTAGAAAATGCAAGTGGAGATTCGGAGCGCTAAGAGGGTAATAGTGGAAAAAGGAATGTCTCCAAATATAAACTACACAGAATCATTCTGTGAAACTTCTTTCTGATCTGTGCATTCAGCTAACAGAGTTAAACCATACTTTTGATTGAGCAGATCTGAACACTCTTTCTGTAGAAAATGCAACTGGACATTTGGAGCGCTAAGAGAGTAGTAGTGGAAAAAGGAATATATTCAAATATAAACTACACAGAAGCATTCTGTGAAACTTCTTTCTGATCTGAGCATTCAGCTAACAGAGTTAAACCATACTTTTGATTGAGCAGTTTTGAAACACTCTGTCTGTAGAAAATGCAACTGGACATTCGTAGCACTAAGTGGGTAATAGTGGAAAAAAGAATATGTTCAAATATAAACTACACAGAAGCATTGTATGAAACTTCTTTCTGTTCTGTGCATTCAACTAACAGAGTTGAACCTTACTTTTGATTGAGCCGTTCTGAAACACTCTTTCTGTAGAAACTGCAATTGGACATTCTGAGCGCTAAGAGGCCTATATTGGGAAAAAGAATGTCTACAAATAAAAACTACACAGAAGAATTGTGTGAAACTTCTTTCTGTTCTGTTTGTTCAACTAAAAGAGTTGAACCTTAGTTTAGATTGAGCCGTTCTGAAACACTCTTTCTGTAGAAAATGCAAGTGGAGATTCGGAGCGCTAAGAGGGTAATAGTGGAAAAAGGAATGTCTCCAAATATAAACTACACAGAATCATTCTGTGAAACTTCTTTCTGATCTGTGCATTCAGCTAACAGAGTTAAAACATACTTTTGATTGAGAAGATCTGAACACTCTTTCTGTAGAAAATACAACTGGACATTTGGAGCGCTAAGAGAGTAGTAGTGGAAAAATGAATATATTCAAATATAAACTACACAGAAGCATTCTGTGAAACTTCTTTCTGATCTGAGCATTCAGCTAACAGAGTTAAACCATACTTTTGATTGAGCAGTTTTGAAACACTCTGTCTGTAGAAAATGCAACTGGACATTCGTAGCGCTAAGTGGGTAATAGTGGAAAAAAGAATATGTTCAAATATAAACTACACAGAAGCATTGTATGAAACTTCTTTCTGTTCTGTGCATTCAACTAACAGAGTTGAACCTTACTTTTGATTGAGCCGTTCTGAAACACTCTTTCTGTAGAAACTGCAATTGGACATTCTGAGCGCTAAGAGGCCTATATTGGGAAAAAGAATGTCTACAAATAAAAACTACACAGAAGAATTGTGTGAAACTTCTTTCTGTTCTGTTTGTTCAACTAAAAGAGTTGAACCTTAGTTTTGATTGAGCCGTTCTGAAACACTCTTTCTGTAGAAAATGCAAGTGGAGATTCGGAGCGCTAAGAGGGTAATAGTGGAAAAAGGAATGTCTCCAAATATAAACTACACAGAATCATTCTGTGAAACTTCTTTCTGATCTGTGCATTCAGCTAACAGAGTTAAACCATACTTTTGATTGAGCAGATCTGAACACTCTTTCTGTAGAAAATGCAACTGGACATTTGGAGCGCTAAGAGAGTAGTAGTGGAAAAAGGAATATATTCAAATATAAACTACACAGAAGCATTCTTTGAAACTTCTTTCTGATCTGAGCATTCAGCTAACAGAGTTAAACCATACTTTTGATTGAGCAGTTTTGAAACACTCTGTCTGTAGAAAATGCAACTGGACATTCGTAGCGCTAAGTGGGTAATAGTGGAAAAAAGAATATGTTCAAATATAAACTACACAGAAGCATTGTATGAAACTTCTTTCTGTTCTGTGCATTCAACTAACAGAGTTGAACCTTACTTTTGATTTAGCCTTTCTGAAACACTCTTTCTGTAGAAACTGCAATTGGACATTCTGAGCGCTAAGAGGCCTATATTGGGAAAAATAATATCTTCATATAAAAACTACACAGAAGCATTGTGTGAAACTTATTTCTGATATGTTCATTAAGCTAACAGAGTTAAACCATACTTTTGATTGCGCAGTTCTGAACAATCTTTCTGTAGAAAATGCAAGTGGACATTCGGAGCGCTAAGTGGGTAATAGTGGAAAAAAGAATATGTTCAAATATAAACTACACAGAAGCATTGTATGAAACTTCTTTCTGTTCTGTGCATTCAACTAACAGAGTTGAACCTTACTTTTGATTGAGCCGTTCTGAAACACTCTTTCTGTAGAAACTGCAATTGGACATTCTGAGCGCTAAGAGGCCTATATTGGGAAAAAGAATGTCTACAAATAAAAACTACACAGAATAATTGTGTGAAACTTCTTTCTGTTCTGTTTGTTCAACTAAAAGAGTTGAACCTTAGTTTTGATTGAGCCGTTCTGAAACACTCTTTCTGTAGAAAATGCAAGTGGAGATTCGGAGGGCTAAGAGGGTAATAGTGGAAAAAGGAATGTCTCCAAATATAAACTACACAGAATCATTCTGTGAAACTTCTTTCTGATCTGTGCATTCAGCTAACAGAGTTAAACCATACTTTTGATTGAGCAGATCTGAACACTCTTTCTGTAGAAAATGCAACTGGACATTTGGAGCGCTAAGAGAGTAGTAGTGGAAAAAGGAATATATTCAAATATAAACTACACAGAAGCATTCTGTGAAACTTCTTTCTGATCTGAGCATTCAGCTAACAGAGTTAAACCATACTTTTGATTGAGCAGTTTTGAAACACTCTGTCTGTAGAAAATGCAACTGGACATTCGTAGCGCTAAGTGGGTAATAGTGGAAAAAAGAATATGTTCAAATATAAACTACACAGAAGCATTGTATGAAACTTCTTTCTGTTCTGTGCATTCAACTAACAGAGTTGAACCTTACTTTTGATTGAGCCGTTCTGAAACACTCTTTCTGTAGAAACTGCAATTGGACATTCTGAGCGCTAAGAGGCCTATATTGGGAAAAAGAATGTCTACAAATAAAAACTACACAGAAGAATTGTGTGAAACTTCTATCTGTTCTGTTTGTTCAACTAAAAGGGTTGAACCTTAGTTTTGATTGAGCCGTTCTGAAACACTCTTTCTGTAGAAAATGCAAGTGGAGATTCGGAGCGCTAAGAGGGTAATAGTGGAAAAAGGAATGTCTCCAAATATAAACTACACAGAATCATTCTGTGAAACTTCTTTCTGATCTGTGCATTCAGCTAACAGAGTTAAACCATACTTTTGATTGAGCAGATCTGAACACTCTTTCTGTAGAAAATGCAACTGGACATTTGGAGCGCTAAGAGAGTAGTAGTGGAAAAAGGAATATATTCAAATATAAACTACACAGAAGCATTCTGTGAAACTTCTTTCTGATCTGAGCATTCAGCTAACAGAGTTAAACCATACTTTTGATTGAGCAGTTTTGAAACACTCTGTCTGTAGAAAATGCAACTGGACATTCGTAGCACTAAGTGGGTAATAGTGGAAAAAAGAATATGTTCAAATATAAACTACACAGAAGCATTGTATGAAACTTCTTTCTGTTCTGTGCATTCAACTAACAGAGTTGAACCTTACTTTTGATTGAGCCGTTCTGAAACACTCTTTCTGTAGAAACTGCAATTGGACATTCTGAGCGCTAAGAGGCCTATATTGGGAAAAAGAATGTCTACAAATAAAAACTACACAGAAGAATTGTGTGAAACTTCTTTCTGTTCTGTTTGTTCAACTAAAAGAATTGAACCTTAGTTTAGATTGAGCCGTTCTGAAACACTCTTTCTGTAGAAAATGCAAGTGGAGATTCGGAGCGCTAAGAGGGTAATAGTGGAAAAAGGAATGTCTCCAAATATAAACTACACAGAATCATTCTGTGAAACTTCTTTCTGAACTGTGCATTCAGCTAACAGAGTTAAAACATACTTTTGATTGAGAAGATCTGAACACTCTTTCTGTAGAAAATACAACTGGACATTTGGAGCGCTAAGAGAGTAGTAGTGGAAAAAGGAATATATTCAAATATAAACTACACAGAAGCATTCTGTGAAACTTCTTTCTGATCTGAGCATTCAGCTAACAGAGTTAAACCATACTTTTGATTGAGCAGTTTTGAAACACTCTGTCTGTAGAAAATGCAACTGGACATTCGTAGCGCTAAGTGGGTAATAGTGGAAAAAAGAATATGTTCAAATATAAACTACACAGAAGCATTGTATGAAACTTCTTTCTGTTCTGTGCATTCAACTAACAGAGTTGAACCTTACTTTTGATTGAGCCGTTCTGAAACACTCTTTCTGTAGAAACTGCAATTGGACATTCTGAGCGCTAAGAGGCCTATATTGGGAAAAAGAATGTCTACAAATAAAAACTACACAGAAGAATTGTGTGAAACTTCTTTCTGTTCTGTTTGTTCAACTAAAAGAGTTGAACCTTAGTTTTGATTGAGCCGTTCTGAAACACTCTTTCTGTAGAAAATGCAAGTGGAGATTCGGAGCGCTAAGAGGGTAATAGTGGAAAAAGGAATGTCTCCAAATATAAACTACACAGAATCATTCTGTGAAACTTCTTTCTGATCTGTGCATTCAGCTAACAGAGTTAAACCATACTTTTGATTGAGCAGATCTGAACACTCTTTCTGTAGAAAATGCAACTGGACATTTGGAGCGCTAAGAGAGTAGTAGTGGAAAAAGGAATATATTCAAATATAAACTACACAGAAGCATTCTGTGAAACTTCTTTCTGATCTGAGCATTCAGCTAACAGAGTTAAACCATACTTTTGATTGAGCAGTTTTGAAACACTCTGTCTGTAGAAAATGCAACTGGACATTCGTAGCGCTAAGTGGGTAATAGTGGAAAAAAGAATATGTTCAAATATAAACTACACAGAAGCATTGTATGAAACTTCTTTCTGTTCTGTGCATTCAACTAACAGAGTTGAACCTTACTTTTGATTTAGCCTTTCTGAAACACTCTTTCTGTAGAAACTGCAATTGGACATTCTGAGCGCTAAGAGGCCTATATTGGGAAAAATAATATCTTCATATAAAAACTACACAGAAGCATTGTGTGAAACTTATTTCTGATATGTTCATTAAGCTAACAGAGTTAAACCATACTTTTGATTGCGCAGTTCTGAACAATCTTTCTGTAGAAAATGCAAGTGGACATTCGGAGCGCTAAGTGGGTAATAGTGGAAAAAAGAATATGTTCAAATATAAACTACACAGAAGCATTGTATGAAACTTCTTTCTGTTCTGTGCATTCAACTAACAGAGTTGAACCTTACTTTTGATTGAGCCGTTCTGAAACACTCTTTCTGTAGAAACTGCAATTGGACATTCTGAGCGCTAAGAGGCCTATATTGGGAAAAAGAATGTCTACAAATAAAAACTACACAGAATAATTGTGTGAAACTTCTTTCTGTTCTGTTTGTTCAACTAAAAGAGTTTAACCTTAGTTTTGATTGAGCCGTTCTGAAACACTCTTTCTGTAGAAAATGCAAGTGGAGATTCGGAGGGCTAAGAGGGTAATAGTGGAAAAAGGAATGTCTCCAAATATAAACTACACAGAATCATTCTGTGAAACATCTTTCTGATCTGTGCATTCAGCTAACAGAGTTAAACCATACTTTTGATTGAGCAGTTCTGAACACTCTTTCTGTAGAAAATGCAACTGGACATTTGGAGCGCTAAGAGAGTAGTAGTGGAAAAAGGAATATATTCAAATATAAACTACACAGAAGCATTCTGTGAAACTTCTTTCTGATCTGAGCATTCAGCTAACAGAGTTAAACCATACTTTTGATTGAGCAGTTTTGAAACACTCTGTCTGTAGAAAATGCAACTGGACATTCGTAGCGCTAAGTGGGTAATAGTGGAAAAAAGAATATGTTCAAATATAAACTACACAGAAGCATTGTATGAAACTTCTTTCTGTTCTGTGCATTCAACTAACAGAGTTGAACCTTACTTTTGATTGAGCCGTTCTGAAACACTCTTTCTGTAGAAACTGCAATTGGACATTCTGAGCGCTAAGAGGCCTATATTGGGAAAAAGAATGTCTACAAATAAAAACTACACAGAAGAATTGTGTGAAACTTCTTTCTGTTCTGTTTGTTCAACTAAAAGAGTTGAACCTTAGTTTTGATTGAGCCGTTCTGAAACACTCTTTCTGTAGAAAATGCAAGTGGAGATTCGGAGCGCTAAGAGGGTAATAGTGGAAAAAGGAATGTCTCCAAATATAAACTACACAGAATCATTCTGTGAAACTTCTTTCTGATCTGTGCATTCAGCTAACAGAGTTAAACCATACTTTTGATTGAGCAGATCTGAACACTCTTTCTGTAGAAAATGCAACTGGACATTTGGAGCGCTAAGAGAGTAGTAGTGGAAAAAGGAATATATTCAAATATAAACTACACAGAAGCATTCTGTGAAACTTCTTTCTGATCTGAGCATTCAGCTAACAGAGTTAAACCATACTTTTGATTGAGCAGTTTTGAAACACTCTGTCTGTAGAAAATGCAACTGGACATTCGTAGCGCTAAGTGGGTAATAGTGGAAAAAAGAATATGTTCAAATATAAACTACACAGAAGCATTGTATGAAACTTCTTTCTGTTCTGTGCATTCAACTAACAGAGTTGAACCTTACTTTTGATTGAGCCGTTCTGAAACACCCTTTCTGTAGAAACTGCAATTGGACATTCTGAGCGCTAAGAGGCCTATATTGGGAAAAAGAATGTCTACAAATAAAAACTACACAGAAGAATTGTGTGAAACTTCTTTCTGTTCTGTTTGTTCAACTAAAAGGGTTGAACCTTAGTTTTGATTGAGCCGTTCTGAAACACTCTTTCTGTAGAAAATGCAAGTGGAGATTCGGAGCGCTAAGAGGGTAATAGTGGAAAAAGGAATGTCTCCAAATATAAACTACACAGAAGCATTCTGTGAAACTTCTTTCTGATCTGTGCATTCAGCTAACAGAGTTAAACCATACTTTTGATTGAGCAGATCTGAACACTCTTTCTGTAGAAAATGCAACTGGACATTTGGAGCGCTAAGAGAGTAGTAGTGGAAAAAGGAATATATTCAAATATAAACTACACAGAAGCATTCTGTGAAACTTCTTTCTGATCTGAGCATTCAGCTAACAGAGTTAAACCATACTTTTGATTGAGCAGTTTTGAAACACTCTGTCTGTAGAAAATGCAACTGGACATTCGTAGCACTAAGTGGGTAATAGTGGAAAAAAGAATATGTTCAAATATAAACTACACAGAAGCATTGTATGAAACTTCTTTCTGTTCTGTGCATTCAACTAACAGAGTTGAACCTTACTTTTGATTGAGCCGTTCTGAAACACTCTTTCTGTAGAAACTGCAATTGGACATTCTGAGCGCTAAGAGGCCTATATTGGGAAAAAGAATGTCTACAAATAAAAACTACACAGAAGAATTGTGTGAAACTTCTTTCTGTTCTGTTTGTTCAACTAAAAGAGTTGAACCTTAGTTTAGATTGAGCCGTTCTGAAACACTCTTTCTGTAGAAAATGCAAGTGGAGATTCGGAGCGCTAAGAGGGTAATAGTGGAAAAAGGAATGTCTCCAAATATAAACTACACAGAATCATTCTGTGAAACTTCTTTCTGTTCTGTGCATTCAGCTAACAGAGTTAAAACATACTTTTGATTGAGAAGATCTGAACACTCTTTCTGTAGAAAATACAACTGGACATTTGGAGCGCTAAGAGAGTAGTAGTGGAAAAAGGAATATATTCAAATATAAACTACACAGAAGCATTCTGTGAAACTTCTTTCTGATCTGAGCATTCAGCTAACAGAGTTAAACCATACTTTTGATTGAGCAGTTTTGAAACACTCTGTCTGTAGAAAATGCAACTGGACATTCGTAGCGCTAAGTGGGTAATAGTGGAAAAAAGAATATGTTCAAATATAAACTACACAGAAGCATTGTATGAAACTTCTTTCTGTTCTGTGCATTCAACTAACAGAGTTGAACCTTACTTTTGATTGAGCCGTTCTGAAACACTCTTTCTGTAGAAACTGCAATTGGACATTCTGAGCGCTAAGAGGCCTATATTGGGAAAAAGAATGTCTACAAATAAAAACTACACAGAAGAATTGTGTGAAACTTCTTTCTGTTCTGTTTGTTCAACTAAAAGAGTTGAACCTTAGTTTTGATTGAGCCGTTCTGAAACACTCTTTCTGTAGAAAATGCAAGTGGAGATTCGGAGCGCTAAGAGGGTAATAGTGGAAAAAGGAATGTCTCCAAATATAAACTACACAGAATCATTCTGTGAAACTTCTTTCTGATCTGTGCATTCAGCTAACAGAGTTAAACCATACTTTTGATTGAGCAGATCTGAACACTCTTTCTGTAGAAAATGCAACTGGACATTTGGAGCGCTAAGAGAGTAGTAGTGGAAAAAGGAATATATTCAAATATAAACTACACAGAAGCATTCTGTGAAACTTCTTTCTGATCTGAGCATTCAGCTAACAGAGTTAAACCATACTTTTGATTGAGCAGTTTTGAAACACTCTGTCTGTAGAAAATGCAACTGGACATTCGTAGCGCTAAGTGGGTAATAGTGGAAAAAAGAATATGTTCAAATATAAACTACACAGAAGCATTGTATGAAACTTCTTTCTGTTCTGTGCATTCAACTAACAGAGTTGAACCTTACTTTTGATTGAGCCTTTCTGAAACACTCTTTCTGTAGAAACTGCAATTGGACATTCTGAGCGCTAAGAGGCCTATATTGGGAAAAATAATATCTTCATATAAAAACTACACAGAAGCATTGTGTGAAACTTATTTCTGATATGTTCATTAAGCTAACAGAGTTAAACCATACTTTTGATTGCGCAGTTCTGAACACTCTTTCTGTAGAAAATGCAAGTGGACATTCGGAGCGCTAAGAGGGTAATAGTGGAAAAAGGAATATATTCAAATATAAACTACACAGTAGCATTCTGTGAAAATTCTTTCTGTTCTGTGCATTCAACTAACAGAGTTGAACCTTACTTTTGATTGAGCCGTTCTGAAACACTCTTTCTGTAGAAACTGCAATTGGACATGCTAAGCGCTAAGAGGCCTACATTGGGAAAAAGAATATCTTCAAATAAAAACTACACAGATGCATTCTGTGAAACTTATTTCTGATCTGTAAATTCAGTTAACAGAGATAAAACATATTTTTGATTGAGCAGTTATGAAACACTCTTTTTGTAGAAAATGCAAGTGGAGATTCGGAGCGCTAAGATAGTAATAGTGGAAAAAGTAATGTCTTCAAATATAAACTACACAGAATCATTCGGTGAAACTTCTTTCTGATCTGTGCATTCAGCTAACAGAGTTAAAACATACTTTTGATTGAGCAGATCTGAACACTCTTTCTGTAGAAAATGCAACTGGACATTTGGAGCGCTAAGAGCGTAGTAATGGAAAAAGGAATATATTCAAATATAAACTACACAGAAGCATTCTGTGAAACTTCTTTCTGATCTGAGCATTCAGCTAACAGAGTTAAACCATACTTTTGATTGAGCAGTTTTGAAACACTCTGTCTGTAGAAAATGCAACTGGACATTCGTAGCGCTAAGTGGGTAATAGTGGAAAAAAGAATATGTTCAAATATAAACTACACAGAAGCATTGTATGAAACTTCTTTCTGTTCTGTGCATTCAACTAACAGAGTTGAACCTTACTTTTGATTGAGCCGTTCTGAAACACTCTTTCTGTAGAAACTGCAATTGGACATTCTGAGCGCTAAGAGGCCTATATTGGGAAAAAGAATGTCTACAAATAAAAACTACACAGAAGAATTGTGTGAAACTTCTTTCTGTTCTGTTTGTTCAACTAAAAGAGTTGAACCTTAGTTTTGATTGAGCCGTTCTGAAACACTCTTTCTGTAGAAAATGCAAGTGGAGATTCGGAGCGCTAAGTGGGTCATAGTGGAAAAAGTAATGTCTCCAAATATAAACTACACAGAATCATTCTGTGAAACTTATTTCTGATCTGTGCATTCAGCTAACAGAGTTAAACCATACTTTTGATTGAGCAGATCTGAACACTCTTTCTGTAGAAAATACAACTGGACATTTGGAGCGCTAAGAGAGTAGTAGTGGAAAAAGGAATATATTCAAATATAAACTACACAGAAGCATTCTGTGAACCTTCTTTCTGATCTGAGCATTCAGCTAACATAGTTAAACCATACTTTTGATTGAGCAGTTTTGAAACACTCTGTCTGTAGAAAATGCAACTGGACATTCGTAGCGCTAAGTGGGTAATAGTGGAAAAAAGAATATGTTCAAATATAAACTACACAGAAGCATTGTATGAAACTTCTTTCTGTTCTGTGCATTCAACTAACAGAGTTGAACCTTACTTTTGATTGAGCCGTTCTGAAACACTCTTTCTGTAGAAACTGCAATTGGACATTCTGAGCGCTAAGAGGCCTATATTGGGAAAAAGAATGTCTACAAATAAAAACTACACAGAAGAATTGTGTGAAACTTCTTTCTGTTCTGTTTGTTCAACTAAAAGAGTTGAACCTTAGTTTTGATTGAGCCGTTCTGAAACACTCTTTCTGTAGAAAATGCAAGTGGAGATTCGGAGCGCTAAGAGGGTAATAGTGGAAAAAGGAATGTCTCCAAATATAAACTACACAGAATCATTCTGTGAAACTTCTTTCTGATCTGTGCATTCAGCTAACAGAGTTAAACCATACTTTTGATTGAGCAGATCTGAACACTCTTTCTGTAGAAAATGCAACTGGACATTTGGAGCGCTAAGAGAGTAGTAGTGGAAAAAGGAATATATTCAAATATAAACTACACAGAAGCATTCTGTGAAACTTCTTTCTGATCTGAGCATTCAGGTAACAGAGTTAAACCATACTTTTGATTGAGCAGTTTTGAAACACTCTGTCTGTAGAAAATGCAACTGGACATTCGTAGCGCTAAGTGGGTAATAGTGGAAAAATGAATATGTTCAAATATAAACTACACAGAAGCATTGTATGAAACTTCTTTCTGTTCTGTGCATTCAACTAACAGGGTTGAACCTTACTTTTGATTGAGCCGTTCTGAAACACTCTTTCTGTAGAAACTGCAATTGGACATTCTGAGCGCTAAGAGGCCTATATTGGGAAAAAGAATGTCTACATATAAAAACTACACAGAAGAATTGTGTGAAACTTCTTTCTGTTCTGTTTGTTCAACTAAAAGAGTTGAACCTTAGTTTTGATTGAGCCGTTCTGAAACACTCTTTCTGTAGAAAATGCAAGTGGAGATTCGGAGCGCTAAGAGGCTAATAGTGGAAAAAGGAATGTCTCCAAATATAAACTACACAGAATCATTCTGTGAAACTTCTTTCTGATCTGTGCATTCAGCTAACAGAGTTAAACCATACTTTTGATTGAGCAGATCTGAACACTCTTTCTGTAGAAAATGCAACTGGACATTTGGAGCGCTAAGAGAGTAGTAGTTGAAAAAGGAATATATTCAAACATAAACTACACAGAAGCATTCTGTGAAACTTCTTTCTGATCTGAGCATTCAGCTAACAGAGTTAAACTATACTTTTGATTGAGCAGTTTTGAAACACTCTGTCTGTAGAAAATGCAACTGGACATTCGTAGCGCTAAGTGGGTAATAGTGGAAAAAAGAATATGTTCAAATATAAACTACACAGAAGCATTGTATGAAACTTCTTTCTGTTCTGTGCATTCAACTAACAGAGTTGAACCTTACTTTTGATTGAGCCTTTCTGAAACACCCTTTCTGTAGAAACTGCAATTGGACATTGTGAGCGCTAAGAGGCCTATATTGGGAAAAATAATATCTTCAAATAAAAACTACACACAAGCATTGTGTGAAACTTATTTCTGATATGTTCATTAAGCTAACAGAGTTAAACCATACTTTTGATTGCGCAGTTCTGAACACTCTTTCTGTAGAAAATGCAAGTGGACTTTCGGAGCGCTAAGAGGGTAATAGTGGAAAAAGGAATATATGCAAATACAAACTACACAGTAGCATTCTGTGAAAATACTTTCTGTTCTGTGCATTCAACTAACAGAGTTGAACCTTACTTTTGATTGAGCCGTTCTGAAACACTCTTTCTGTAGAAACTGCAATTGGACATGCTAAGCGCTAAGAGGCCTACATTGGGAAAAAGAATATCTTCAAATAAAAACTACACAGATGCATTCTGTGAAACTTATTTCTGATCTGTAAATTCAGTTAACAGAGATAAAACATATTTTTGATTGAGCAGTTATGAAAAACTCTTTTTGTAGAAAATGCAAGTGGAGATTCGGAGCGCTAAGCGGGTAATAGTGGAAAAAGGAATGTCTTTAAATATAAACTACACAGAATCATTCGGTGAAACTTCTTTCTGATCTGTGCATTCAGCTAACAGAGTTAAACCATACTTTTGATTGAGCAGATCTGAACACTCTTTCTGTAGAAAATGCAACTGGACATTTGGAGCGCTAAGAGCGTAGTAGTGGAAAAAGGAATATATTCAAATATAAACTACACAGAAGCATTCTGTGAAACTTCTTTCTGATCTGAGCATTCAGCTAACAGAGTTAAACCATACTTTTGATTGAGCAGTTTTGAAACACTCTGTCTGTAGAAAATGCAACTGGACATTCGTAGCGCTAAGTGGGTAATAGTGGAAAAAAGAATATGTTCAAATATAAACTACACAGAAGCATTGTATGAAACTTCTTTCTGTTCTGTGCATTCAACTAACAGAGTTGAACCTTACTTTTGATTGAGCCGTTCTGAAACACTCTTTCTGTAGAAACTGCAATTGGACATTCTGAGCGCTAAGAGGCCTATATTGGGAAAAAGAATGTCTACAAATAAAAACTACACAGAAGAATTGTGTGAAACTTCTTTCTGTTCTGTTTGTTCAACTAAAAGAGTTGAACCTTAGTTTTGATTGAGCCGTTCTGAAACACTCTTTCTGTAGAAAATGCAAGTGGAGATTCGGAGCGCTAAGAGGGTAATAGTGGAAAAAGGAATGTCTCCAAATATAAACTACACAGAATCATTCTGTGAAACTTCTTTCTGATCTGTGCATTCAGCTAACAGAGTTAAACCATACTTTTGATTGAGCAGATCTGAACACTCTTTCTGTAGAAAATGCAACTGGACATTTGGAGCGCTAAGAGAGAAGTAGTGGAAAAAGGAATATATTCAAATATAAACTACACAGAAGCATTCTGTGAAACTTCTTTCTGATCTGAGCATTCAGCTAACGGAGTTAAACCATACTTTTGATTGAGCAGTTTTGAAACACTCTGTCTGTAGATAATGCAACTTGACATTCGTAGCGCTAAGTGGGTAATAGTGGAAAAAAGAATATGTTCAAATATAAACTACACAGAAGCATTGTATGAAATTTCTTTCTGTTCTGTGCATTCAACTAACAGAGTTGAACCTTACTTTTGATTGAGCCGTTCTGAAACACTCTTTCTGTAGAAACTGCAATTGGACATTCTGAGCGCTAAGAGGCCTATATTGGGAAAAAAATGTCTACAAATAAAAACTACACAGAAGAATTGTGTGAAACTACTTTCTGTTCTGTTTGTTCAACTAAAAGAGTTGAACCTTAGTTTTGATTGAGCCGTTCTGAAACACTCTTTCTGTAGAAAATGCAAGTGGAGATTCGGAGCGCTAAGAGGGTAATAGTGGAAAAAGGAATGTCTCCAAATATAAACTACACAGAATCATTCTGTGAAACTTCTTTCTGATCTGTGTATTCAGCTAACAGAGTTAAACCATACTTTTGATTGAGCAGATCTGAACACTCTTTCTGTAGAAAATGCAACTGGACATTTGGAGCGCTAAGAGAGTAGTAGTGGAAAAAGGAATATATTCAAATATAAACTACACAGAAGCATTCTGTGAAACTTTTTTCTGATCTGAGCATTCAGCTAACAGAGTTAAACCATACTTTTGATTGAGCAGTTTTGAAACACTCTGTCTGTAGAAAATGCAACTGGACATTCGTAGCGCTAAGTGGGTAATAGTGGAAAAAAGAATATGTTCAAATATAAACTACACAGAAGCATTGTATGAAACTTCTTTCTGTTCTGTGCATTCAACTAACAGAGTTGAACCTTACTTTTGATTGAGCCTTTCTGAAACACTCTTTCTGTAGAAACTGCAATTGGACATTCTGAGCGCTAAGAGGCCTCTATTGGGAAAAATAATATCTTCAAATAAAAACTACACAGAAGCATTGTGTGAAACTTATTTCTGATATGTTCATTAAGCTAACAGAGTTAAACCATACTTTTGATTGCGCAGTTCTGAACACTCTTTCTGTAGAAAATTCAAGTGGACATTCGGAGCGCTAAGAGGGTAATAGTGGAAAAAGGAATATATTCAAATATAAACTACACAGTAGCATTCTGTGAAAATTCTTTCTGTTCTGTGCATTCAGCTAACAGAGTTGAACCTTACTTTTGATTGAGCCGTTCTGAAACACTCTTTCTGTAGAAACTGCAATTGGACATGCTAAGCGCTAAGAGGCCTACATTGGGAAAAAGAATATCTTCAAATAAAAACTACACAGATGCATTCTGTGAAACTTATTTCTGATCTGTAAATTCAGTTAACAGAGATAAAACATATTTTTGATTGAGCAGTTATGAAACACTCTTTTTGTAGAAAATGCAAGTGGAGATTCGGAGCGCTAAGAGGGTAATAGTGGAAAAAGGATTGTCTTCAAATATAAACTACACAGAATCATTCGGTGAAACTTCTTTCTGATCTGTGCATTCAGCTAACAGAGTTAAAACATACTTTTGATTGAGCAGATCTGAACACTCTTTCTGTAGAAAATGCAACTGGACATTTGGATCGCTAAGAGCGTAGTAATGGAAAAAGGAATATATTCAAATATAAACTACACAGAAGCATTCTGTGAAACTTCTTTCTGATCTGAGCATTCAGCTAACAGAGTTAAACCATACTTTTGATTGAGCAGTTTTGAAACACTCTGTCTGTAGAAAATGCAACTGGACATTCGTAGCGCTAAGTGGGTAATAGTGGAAAAAAGAATATGTTCAAATATAAACTACACAGAAGCATTGTATGAAACTTCTTTCTGTTCTGTGCATTCAACTAACAGAGTTGAACCTTACTTTTGATTGAGCCGTTCTGAAACACTCTTTCTGTAGAAACTGCAATTGGACATTCTGAGCGCTAAGAGGCCTATATTGGGAAAAAGAATGTCTACAAATAAAAACTACACAGAAGAATTGTGTGAAACTTCTTTCTGTTCTGTTTGTTCAACTAAAAGAGTTGAACCTTAGTTTTGATTGAGCCGTTCTGAAACACTCTTTCTGTAGAAAATGCAAGTGGAGATTCGGAGCGCTAAGAGGGTCATAGTGGAAAAAGGAATGTCTCCAAATATAAACTACACAGAATCATTCTGTGAAACTTCTTTCTGATCTGTGCATTCAGCTAACAGAGTTAAACCATACTTTTGATTGAGCAGATCTGAACACTCTTTCTGCAGAAAATGCAACTGGACATTTGGAGCGCTAAGAGAGTAGTAGTGGAAAAAGGAATATATTCAAATATAAACTACACAGAAGCATTCTGTGAAACTTCTTTCTGATCTGAGCATTCAGCTAACATAGTTAAACCATACTTTTGATTGAGCAGTTTTGAAACACTCTGTCTGTAGAAAATGCAACTGGACATTCGTAGCGCTAAGTGGGTAATAGTGGAAAAAAGAATATGTTCAAATATAAACTACACAGAAGCATTGTATGAAACTTCTTTCTGTTCTGTGCATTCAACTAACAGAGTTGAACCTTACTTTTGATTGAGCCGTTCTGAAACACTCTTTCTGTAGAAACTGCAATTGGACATTCTGAGCGCTAAGAGGCCTATATTGGGAAAAAGAATGTCTAAAAATAAAAACTACACAGAAGAATTGTGTGAAACTTCTTTCTGTTCTGTTTGTTCAACTAAAAGAGTTGAACCTTAGTTTTGATTGAGCCGTTCTGAAACACTCTTTCTGTAGAAAATGCAAGTGGAGATTCGGAGCGCTAAGAGGGTAATAGTGGAAAAAGGAATGTCTCCAAATATAAACTACACAGAATCATTTTGTGAAACTTCTTTCTGATCTGTGCATTCAGCTAACAGAGTTAAACCATACTTTTGATTGAGCAGATCTGAACACTCTTTCTGTAGAAAATGTAACTGGACATTTGGAGCGCTAAGAGAGTAGTAGTGGAAAAAGGAATATATTCAAATATAAACTACACAGAAGCATTCTGTGAAACTTCTTTCTGATCTGAGCATTCAGCTAACAGAGTTAAACCATACTTTTGATTGAGCAGTTTTGAAACACTCTGTCTGTAGAAAATGCAACTGGACATTCGTAGCGCTAAGTGGGTAATAGTGGAAAAAAGAATATGTTCAAATATAAACTACACAGAAGCATTGTATGAAACTTCTTTCTGTTCTGTGCATTCAACTAACAGAATTGAACCTTACTTTTCATTGAGCCTTTCTGAAACACTCTTTCTGTAGAAACTGCAATTGGACATTCTGAGCGCTAAGAGGCCTATATTGGGAAAAATAATATCTTCAAATAAAAACTACACAGAAGCATTGTGTGAAACTTATTTCTGATATGTTCATTAAGCTAACAGAGTTAAACCATACTTTTGATTGCGCAGTTCTGAACACTCTTTCTGTAGAAAATGCAAGTGGACATTCGGAGCGCTAAGAGGGTAATAGTGGAAAAAGGAATATATTCAAATATAAACTACACAGTAGCATTCTGTGAAAATCCTTTCTGTTCTGTGCGTTCAACTAACAGAGTTGAACCTTACTTTTGATTGAGCCGTTCTGAAACACTCTTTCTGTAGAAACTCCAATTGTGCATGCTAAGCGCTAAGAGGCCTACATTGGGAAAAAGAATATCTTCAAATAAAAACTACACAGATGCATTCTCTGAAACTTATTTCTGATCTGTAAATTCAGTTAACAGAGATAAAACATATTTTTAATTGAGCAGTTATGAAACACTCTTTTTGTAGAAAATGCAAGTGGAGATTCGGAGCGCTAAGGGGGTAATAGTGGAAAAAGGAATGTCTTCAAATATAAACTACACAGAATCATTCGGTGAAACTTCTTTCTGATCTGTGCATTCAGCTAACAGAGTTAAACCATACTTTTGATTGAGCAGATCTGAACACTCTTTCTGTAGAAAATGCAACTGGACATTTGGAGCGCTAAGAGCGTAGTAGTGGAAAAAGGAATATATTCAAATATAAACTACACAGAAGCATTCTGTGAAACTTCTTTCTGATCTGAGCATTCAGCTAACAGAGTTAAACCATACTTTTGATTGAGCAGTTTTGAAACACTCTGTCTGTAGAAAATGCAACTGGACATTCGTAGCGCTAAGTGGGTAATAGTGGAAAAAAGAATATGTTCAAATATAAACTACACAGAAGCATTGTATGAAACTTCTTTCTGTTCTGTGCATTCAACTAACAGAGTTGAACCTTACTTTTGATTGAGCCGTTCTGAAACACTCTTTCTGTAGAAACTGCAATTGGACATTCTGAGCGCTAAGAGGCCTATATTGGGAAAAAGAATGTCTACAAATAAAAACTACACAGAAGAATTGTGTGAAACTTCTTTCTGTTCTGTTTGTTCAACTAAAAGAGTTGAACCTTAGTTTTGATTGAGCCGTTCTGAAACACTCTTTCTGTAGAAAATGCAAGTGGAGATTCGGAGCGCTAAGAGGGTAATAGTGGAAAAAGGAATGTCTCCAAATATAAACTACACAGAATCATTTTGTGAAACTTCTTTCTGATCTGTGCATTCAGCTAACAGAGTTAAACCATACTTTTGATTGAGCAGATCTGAACACTCTTTCTGTAGAAAATGTAACTGGACATTTGGAGCGCTAAGAGAGTAGTAGTGGAAAAAGGAATATATTCAAATATAAACTACACAGAAGCATTCTGTGAAACTTCTTTCTGATCTGAGCATTCAGCTAACGGAGTTAAACCATACTTTTGATTGAGCAGTTTTGAAACACTCTGTCTGTAGAAAATGCAACTGGACATTCGTAGCGCTAAGTGGGAAATAGTGGAAAAAAGAATATGTTCAAATATAAACTACACAGAAGCATTGTATGAAACTTCTTTCTGTTCTGTGTATTCAACTAACAGAGTTGAACCTTACTTTTGATTGAGCCTTTCTGAAACACTCTTTCTGTAGAAACTGCAATTGGACATTCTGAGCGCTAAGAGGCCTATATTGGGAAAAATAATATCTTCAAATAAAAACTACACAGAAGCATTGTGTGAAACTTATTTCTGATATGTTCATTAAGCTAACAGAGTTAAACCATAATTTTGATTGCGCAGTTCTGAACACTCTTTCTGTAGAAAATGCAAGTGGACATTCGGAGCGCTAAGAGGGTAATAGTGGAAAAAGGAATATATTCAAATATAAACTACACAGTAGCATTCTGTGAAAATTCTTTCTGTTCTGTGCATTCAACTAACAGAGTTGAACCTTACTTTTGATTGAGCCGTTCTGAAACACTCTTTCTGTAGAAACTGCAATTGGACATGCTAAGCGCTAAGAGGCCTACATTGGGAAAAAGAATATCTTCAAATAAAAACTACACAGATGCATTCTGTGAAACATATTTCTGATCTGTAAATTCAGTTAACAGAGATAAAACATATTTTTGATTGAGCAGTTATGAAACACTCTTTTTCTAGAAAATGCAAGTGGAGATTCGGAGCGCTAAGAGGGTAATAGTTGAAAAAGGAATGTCTTCAAATATAAACTACACAGAATCATTCTGTGAAACTTCTTTCTGATCTGTGCATTCAGCTAACAGAGTTAAAACATACTTTTGATTGAGCAGATCTGAACACTCTTTCTGTAGAAAATGCAACTGGACATTTGGAGCGCTAAGAGCGTAGTAATGGAAAAAGGAATATATTCAAATATAAACTACACAGAAGCATTCTGTGAAACTTCTTTCTGATCTGAGCATTCAGCTAACAGAGTTAAACCATACTTTTGATTGAGCAGTTTTGAAACACTCTGTCTGTAGAAAATGCAACTGGACATTCGTAGCGCTAAGTGGGTAATAGTGGAAAAAAGAATATGTTCAAATATAAACTACACAGAAGCATTGTATGAAACTTCTTTCTGTTCTGTGCATTCAACTAACAGAGTTGAACCTTACTTTTGATTGAGCCTTTCTGAAACACTCTTTCTGTAGAAACTGCAATTGGACATTGTGAGCGCTAAGAGGCCTATATTGGGAAAAATAATATCTTCAAATAAAAACTACACAGAAGCATTGTGTGAAACTTATTTTTGATATGTTCATTAAGCTAACAGAGTTAAACCATACTTTTGATTGCGCAGTTCTGAACACTCTTTCTGTAGAAAATGCAAGTGGACTTTCGGAGTGCTAAGAGGGTAATAGTGGAAAAAGGAATATATTCAAATATAAACTACACAGAATCATTCTGTGAAACTTCTTTCTGATCTGTGCATTCAGCTAACAGAGTTAAACCATACTTTTGATTGAGCAGATCTGAACACTCTTTCTGTAGAAAATGCAACTGGACATTTGGAGCGCTAAGAGAGTAGTAGTGGAAAAAGGAATATATTCAAATATAAACTACACAGAAGCATTCTGTGAAACTTCTTTCTGATCTGAGCATTCAGCTAACAGAGTTAAACCATACTTTTGATTGAGCAGTTTTGAAACACTCTGTCTGTAGAAAATGCAACTGGACATTCGTAGCGCTAAGTGGGTAATAGTGGAAAAAAGAATATGTTCAAATATAAACTACACAGAAGCATTGTATGAAACTTCTTTCTGTTCTGTGCATTCAACTAACAGAGTTGAACCTTACTTTTGATTGAGCCGTTCTGAAACCCTCTTTCTGTAGAAACTGCAATTGGACATTCTGAGCGCTAAGAGGCCTATATTGGGAAAAAGAATGTCTACAAATAAAAACTACACAGAAGAATTGTGTGAAACTTCTTTCTGTTCTGTTTGTTCAACTAAAAGAGTTGAACCTTAGTTTTGATTGAGCCGTTCTGAAACACTCTTTCTGTAGAAAATGCAAGTGGAGATTCGTAGCTCTAAGAGGGTAATAGTGGAAAAAGGAATGTCTCCAAATATAAACTACACAGAATCATTCTGTGAAACTTCTTTCTGATCTGTGCATTCAGCTAACAGAGTTAAACCATACTTTTGATTGAGCAGATCTGAACACTCTTTCTGTAGAAAATGTAACTGAACATTTTGAGCGCTAAGAGAGTAGTAGTGGAAAAAGGAATATATTCAAATATAAACTACACAGAAGCATTCTGTGAAACTTCTTTCTGATCTGAGCATTCAGCTAACAGAGTTAAACCATACTTTTGATTGAGCAGTTTTGAAACACTCTGTCTGTAGAAAATGCAACTGGACATTCGTAGCGCTAAGTGGGTAATAGTGGAAAAAAGAATATGTTCAAATATAAACTACACAGAAGCATTGTATGAAACTTCTTTCTGTTCTGTGCATTCAACTAACAGAGTTGAACCTTACTTTTGATTGAGCCGTTCTGAAACACTCTTTCTGTAGAAACTGCAATTGGACATTCTGAGCGCTAAGAGGCCTATATTGGGAAAAAGAATGTCTACAAATAAAAACTACACAGAAGAATTGTGTGAAACTTCTTTCTGTTCTGTTTGTTCAACTAAAAGAGTTGAACCTTAGTTTTGATTGAGCCGTTCTGAAACACTCTTTCTGTAGAAAATGCAAGTGGAGATTCGGAGCGCTAAGATGGTAATAGTGGAAAAAGGAATGTCTCCAAATATAAACTACACAGAATCATTCTGTGAAACTTCTTTCTGATCTGTGCATTCAGCTAACAGAGTTAAACCATACTTTTGATTGAGCAGATCTGAACACTGTTTCTGTAGAAAATGCAAGTGGACATTTGGAGCGCTAAGAGAGTAGTAGTGGAAAAAGGAATATATTCAAATATAAACTACACAGAAGCATTCTGTGAAACTTCTTTCTGATCTGAGCATTCAGCTAACAGAGTTAAACCATACTTTTGATTGAGCAGTTTTGAAACACTCTGTCTGTAGAAAATGCAACTGGACATTCGTAGCGCTAAGTGGGTAATAGTGGAAAAAAGAATATGTTCAAATATAAACTACACAGAAGCATTGTATGAAACTTCTTTCTGTTATGTGCATTCAACTAACACAATTGAACCTTACTTTTGATTGATCCTTTCTGAAACACTCTTTCTGTAGAAACTGCAATTGGACATTCTGAGCGCTAAGAGGCCTATATTGGGAAAAAAAATATCTTCAAATAAAAACTACACAGAAGCATTGTGTGAAACTTATTTCTGATATGTTCATTAAGCTAACAGAGTTAAACCATACTTTTGATTGCGCAGTTCTGAACACTCTTTCTGTAGAAAATGCAAGTGGACATTCGGAGCGCTAAGAGGGTAATAGTGGAAAAAGGAATATATTCAAATATAAACTACACAGTAGCATTCTGTGAAAATTCTTTCTGTTCTGTGCATTCAACTAATAGAGTTGAACCTTACTTTTGATTGAGCCGTTCTGAAACACTCTTTCTGTAGATACTCCAATTGGGCATGCTAAGCGCTAAGAGGCCTACATTGGGAAAAAGAATATCTTCAAATAAAAACTACACAGATGCATTCTCTGAAACTTATTTCTGATCTGTAAATTCAGTTAACAGAGATAAAACATATTTTTGATTGAGCAGTTATGAAACATTCTTTTTGTAGAAAATGCAAGTGGAGATTCGGAGCGCTAAGGGTGTAATAGTGGAAAAAGGAATGTCTTCAAATATAAACTACACAGAATCATTCGGTGAAACTTCTTTCTGATCTGTGCATTCAGCTAACAGAGTTAAACCATACTTTTGATTGAGCAGATCTGAACACTCTTTCTGTAGAAAATGCAACTGGACATTTGGAGCGCTAAGAGCGTAGTAGTGGAAAAAGGAATATATTCAAATGTAAACTACACAGAAGCATTCTGTGAAACTTCTTTCTGATCTGAGCATTCAGCTAACAGAGTTAAACCATACTTTTGATTGAGCAGTTTTGAAACACTCTGTCTGTAGAAAATGCAACTGGACATTCGTAGCGCTAAGTGGGTAATAGTGGAAAAAAGAATATGTTCAAATATAAACTACACAGAAGCATTGTATGAAACTTCTTTCTGTTCTGTGCATTCAACTAACAGAGTTGAACCTTACTTTTGATGGAGCCGTTCTGAAACACTCCTTCTGTAGAAACTGCAGTTGGACATTCTGAGCGCTAAGAGGCCTATATTGGGAAAAAGAATGTCTACAAATAAAAACTACACAGAAGAATTGTGTGAAACTTCTTTCTGTTCTGTTTGTTCAACTAAAAGAGTTGAACCTTAGTTTTGATTGAGCCATTCTGAAACACTCTTTCTGTAGAAAATGCAAGTGGAGATTCGGAGCGCTAAGAGGGTAATAGTGGAAAAAGGAATGTCTCCAAATATAAACTACACAGAATCATTTTGTGAAACTTCTTTCTGATCTGTGCATTCAGCTAACAGAGTTAAACCATACTTTTGATTGAGCAGATCTGAACACTCTTTCTGTAGAAAATGCAACTGGACATTTGGAGCGCTAAGAGAGTAGTAGTGGAAAAAGGAATATATTCAAATATAAACTACACAGAAGCATTCTGTGAAACTTCTTTCTGATCTGAGCATTCAGCTAACGGAGTTAAACCATACTTTTGATTGAGCAGTTTTGAAACACTCTGTCTGTAGAAAATGCAACTGGACATTCGTAGCGCTAAGTGGGTAATAGTGGAAAAAAGAATATGTTCAAATATAAACTACACAGAAGCATTGTATGAAACTCCTTTCTGTTCTGTGTATTCAACTAACAGAGTTGAACCTTACTTTTGATTGAGCCTTTCTGAAACACTCTTTCTGTAGAAACTGCAATTGGACATTCTGAGCGCTAAGAGGCCTATATTGGGAAAAATAATATCTTCAAATAAAAACTACACAGAAGCATTGTGTGAAACTTATTTCTGATATGTTCATTAAGCTAACAGAGTTAAACCATAATTTTGATTGCGCAGTTCTGAACACTCTTTCTGTAGAAAATGCAAGTGGACATTCGGAGCGCTAAGAGGGTAATAGTGGAAAAAGGAATATATTCAAATATAAACTACACAGTAGCATTCTGTGAAAATTCTTTCTGTTCTGTGCATTCAACTAACAGAGTTGAACCTTACTTTTGATTGAGCCGTTCTGAAACACTCTTTCTGTAGAAACTGCAATTGGACATGCTAAGCGCTAAGAGGCCTACATTGGGAAAAAGAATATCTTCAAATAAAAACTACACAGATGCATTCTGTGAAACATATTTCTGATCTGTAAATTCAGTTAACAGAGATAAAACATATTTTTGATTGAGCAGTTATGAAACACTCTTTTTCTAGAAAATGCAAGTGGAGATTCGGAGCGCTAAGAGGGTAAAAGTTGAAAAAGGAATGTCTTCAAATATAAACTACACAGAATCATTCGGTGAAACTTCTTTCTGATCTGTGCATTCAGCTAACAGAGTTAAAACATACTTTTGATTGAGCAGATCTGAACACTCTTTCTGTAGAAAATGCAACTGGACATTTGGAGCGATAAGAGCGTAGTAATGGAAAAAGGAATATATTCAAATATAAACTACACAGAAGCATTCTGTGAAACTTCTTTCTGATCTGAGCATTCAGCTAACAGAGTTAAACCATACTTTTGATTGAGCAGTTTTGAAACACTCTGTCTGTAGAAAATGCAACTGGACATTCGTAGCGCTAAGTGGGTAATAGTGGAAAAAAGAATATGTTCAAATATAAACTACACAGAAGCATTGTATGAAACTTCTTTCTCTTCTGTGCATTCAACTAACAGAGTTGAACCTTACTTTTGATTGAGCCTTTCTGAAACACTCTTTCTGTAGAAACTGCAATTGGACATTGTGAGCGCTAAGAGGCCTATATTGGGAAAAATAATATCTTCAAATAAAAACTACACAGAAGCATTGTGTGAAACTTATTTCTGATATGTTCATTAAGCTAACAGAGTTAAACCATACTTTTGATTGCGCAGTTCTGAACACTCTTTCTGTAGAAAATGCAAGTGGACTTTCGGAGTGCTAAGAGGGTAATAGTGGAAAAAGGAATATATTCAAATATAAACTACACAGAATCATTCTGTGAAACTTCTTTCTGATCTGTGCATTCAGCTAACAGAGTTAAACCATACTTTTGATTGAGCAGATCTGAACACTCTTTCTGTAGAAAATGCAACTGGACATTTGGAGCGCTAAGAGTGTAGTAGTGGAAAAAGGAATATATTCAAATATAAACTACACAGAAGCATTCTGTGAAACTTCTTTCTGATCTGAGCATTCAGCTAACAGAGTTAAACCATACTTTTGATTGAGCAGTTTTGAAACACTCTGTCTGTAGAAAATGCAACTGGACATTCGTAGCGCTAAGTGGGTAATAGTGGAAAAAAGAATATGTTCAAATATAAACTACACAGAAGCATTGTATGAAACTTCTTTCTGTTCTGTGCATTCAACTAACAGAGTTGAACCTTACTTTTGATTGAGCCGTTCTGAAACACTCTTTCTGTAGAAACTGCAATTGGACATTCTGAGCGCTAAGAGGCCTATATTGGGAAAAAGAATGTCTAAAAATAAAAACTACACAGAAGAATTGTGTGAAACTTCTTTCTGTTCTGTTTGTTCAACTAAAAGAGTTGAACCTTAGTTTTGATTGAGCCGTTCTGAAACACTCTTTCTGTAGAAAATGCAAGTGGAGATTCGGAGCGCTAAGAGGGTCATAGTGGAAAATGGAATGTCTCCAAATATAAACTACACAGAATCATTCTGTGAAACTTCTTTCTGATCTGTGCATTCAGCTAACAGAGTTAAACCATACTTTTGATTGAGCAGATCTGAACACTCTTTCTGTAGAAAATGCAACTGGACATTTGGAGCGCTAAGAGGGTAGTAGTGGAAAAAGGAATATATTCAAATATAAACTACACAGAAGCATTCTGTGAAACTTCTTTCTGATCTGAGCATTCAGCTAACAGAGTTAAACCATACTTTTGATTGAGCAGTTTTGAAACACTCTGTCTGTAGAAAATGCAACTGGACATTCGTAGCGCTAAGTGGGTAATAGTGGAAAAAAGAATATGTTCAAATATAAACTACAGAGACGCATTGTATGAAACTTCTTTCTGTTCTGTGCATTCAACTAACAGAGTGGAACCTTACTTTTGATTGAGCCGTTTTGAAACACTCTTTCTGTAGTAACTGCAATTGGACATTCTGAGCGCTAAGAGGCCTATATTGGGAAAAAGAATGTCTACAAATAAAAACTACACAGAAGAATTGTGTGAAACTTCTTTCTGTTCTGTTTGTTCAACTAAAAGAGTTGAACCTTAGTTTTGATTGAGCCGTTCTGAAACACTCTTTCTGTAGAAAATGCAAGTGGAGATTCGGAGCGCTAAGAGGGTAATAGTGGAAAAAGGAATGTCTCCAAATATAAACTACACAGAATCATTCTGTGAAACTTCTTTCTGATCTGTGCATTCAGCTAACAGAGTTAAACCATACTTTTGATTGAGCAGATCTGAACACTCTTTCTGTAGAAAATGCAACTGGACATTTGGAGCGCTAAGAGAGAAGTAGTGGAAAAAGGAATATATTCAAATATAAACTACACAGAAGCATTCTGTGAAACTTCTTTCTGATCTGAGCATTCAGCTAACGGAGTTAAACCATACTTTTGATTGAGCAGTTTTGAAACACTCTGTCTGTAGAAAATGCAACTGGACATTCGTAGCGCTAAGTGGGTAATAGTGGAAAAAAGAATATGTTCAAATATAAACTACACAGAAGCATTGTATGAAACTTCTTTCTGTTCTGTGCATTCAACTAACAGAGTTGAACCTTACTTTTGATTGAGCCGTTCTGAAACACTCTTTCTATAGAAACTGCAATTGGACATTCTGAGCGCTAAGAGGCCTATATTGGGAAAAAGAATGTCTACAAATAAAAACTACACAGAAGAATTGTGTGAAACTTCTTTCTGTTCTGTTTGTTCAACTAAAAGAGTTGAACCTTAGTTTTGATTGAGCCGTTCTGAAACACTCTTTCTGTAGAAAATGCAAGTGGAGATTCGTAGCTCTAAGAGGGTAATAGTGGAAAAAGGAATGTCTCCATATATAAACTACACAGAATCATTCTGTGAAACTTCTTTCTGATCTGTGCATTCAGCTAACAGAGTTAAACCATACTTTTGATTGAGCAGATCTGAACACTCTTTCTGTAGAAAATGTAACTGAACATTTGGAGCGCTAAGAGAGTAGTAGTGGAAAAAGGAATATATTCAAATATAAACTACACAGAAGCATTCTGTGAAACTTCTTTCTGATCTGAGCATTCAGCTAACAGAGTTAAACCATACTTTTGATTGAGCAGTTTTGAAACACTCTGTCTGTAGAAAATGCAACTGGACATTCGTAGCGCTAAGTGGGTAATAGTGGAAAAAAGAATATGTTCAAATATAAACTACACAGAAGCATTGTATGAAACTTCTTTCTGTTCTGTGCATTCAACTAACAGAGTTGAACTTTACTTTTGATTGAGCTGTTCTGAAACACTCTTTCTGTAGAAACTGCAATTGTACATTCTGAGCGCTAAGAGGCCTATATTGGGAAAAAGAATGTCTACAAATAAAAACTACACAGAAGAATTGTGTGAAACTTCTTTCTGTTCTGTTTGTTCAACTAAAAGAGTTGAACCTTAGTTTTGATTGAGCCGTTCTGAAACACTCTTTCTGTAGAAAATGCAAGTGGAGATTCGGAGCGCTAAGAGGGTAATAGTGGAAAAAGGAATGTCTCCAAATATAAACTACACAGAATCATTCTGTGAAACTTCTTTCTGATCTGTGCATTCAGCTAACAGAGTTAAACCATACTTTTGATTGAGCAGATCTGAACACTGTTTCTGTAGAAAATGCAAGTGGACATTTGGAGCGCTAAGAGAGTAGTAGTGGGAAAAGGAATATATTCAAATATAAACTACACAGAAGCATTCTGTGAAACTTCTTTCTTATCTGAGCATTCAGCTAACAGAGTTAAACCATACTTTTGATTGAGCAGTTTTGAAACACTCTGTCTGTAGAAAATGCAACTGGACATTCGTAGCGCTAAGTGGGTAATAGTGGAAAAAAGAATATGTTCAAATATAAACTACACAGAAGCATTGTATGAAACTTCTTTCTGTTCTGTGCATTCAACTAACACAATTGAACCTTACTTTTGATTGAGCCTTTCTGAAACACTCTTTCTGTAGAAACTGCAATTGGACATTCTGAGCGCTAAGAGGCCTATATTGGGAAAAAAAATATCTTCAAATAAAAACTACACAGAAGCATTGTGTGAAACTTATTTCTGATATATTCATTAAGCTAACAGAGTTAAACCATACTTTTGATTGCGCAGTTCTGAACACTCTTTCTGTAGAAAATGCAAGTGGACATTCGGTGCGCTAAGAGGGTAATAGTGGAAAAAGGAATATATTCAAATATAAACTACACAGTAGCATTCTGTGAAAATTCTTTCTGTTCTGTGCATTCAACTAACAGAGTTGAACCTTACTTTTGATTGAGCCGTTCTGAAACACTCTTTCTGTAGAAACTGCAATTGGACATGCTAAGCGCTAAGAGGCCTACATTGGGAAAAAGAATATCTTCAAATAAAAACTACACAGATGCATTCTGTGAAACTTATTTCTGATCTGTAAATTCAGTTAACAGAGATAAAACATATTTTTGATTGAGCAGTTATGAAACACTCTTTTTGTAGAAAATGCAAGTGGAGATTCGGAGCGCTAAGAGGGTAATAGTGGAAAAAGGACTGTCTTCAAATATAAACTACACAGAATCATTCGGTGAAACTTCTTTCTGATCTGTGCATTCAGCTAACAGAGTTAAAACATACTTTTGATTGAGCAGATCTGAACACTCTTTCTGTAGAAAATGCAACTGGACATTTGGAGCGCTAAGAGCGTAGTAATGGAAAAAGGAATATATTCAAATATAAACTACACAGAAGCATTCTGTGAAACTTCTTTCTGATCTGAGCATTCAGCTAACAGAGTTAAACCATACTTTTGATTGAGCAGTTTTGAAACACTCTGTCTGTAGAAAATGCAACTGGACATTCGTAGCGCTAAGTGGGTAATAGTGGAAAAAAGAATATGTTCAAATATAAACTACACAGAAGCATTGTATGAAACTTCTTTCTGTTCTGTGCATTCAACTAACAGAGTTGAACCTTACTTTTGATTGAGCCGTTCTGAAACACTCTTTCTGTAGAAACTGCAATTGGACATTCTGAGCGCTAAGAGGCCTATATTGTGAAAAAGAATGTCTAAAAATAAAAACTACACAGAAGAATTGTGTGAAACTTCTTTCTGTTCTGTTTGTTCAACTAAAAGAGTTGAACCTTAGTTTTGATTGAGCCGTTCTTAAACACTCTTTCTGTAGAAAATGCAAGTGGAGATTCGGAGCGCTAAGAGGGTCATAGTGGAAAAAGGAATGTCTCCAAATATAAACTACACAGAATCATTCTGTGAAACTTCTTTCTGATCTGTGCATTCAGCTAACAGAGTTAAACCATACTTTTGATTGAGCAGATCTGAACACTCTTTCTGTAGAAAATGCAACTGGACATTTGGAGCGCTAAGAGAGTAGTAGTGGAAAAAGGAATATATTCAAATATAAACTACACAGAAGCATTCTGTGAAAATTCTTTCTGATCTGAGCATTCAGCTAACAGAGTTAAACCATACTTTTGATTGAGCAGTTTTGAAACACTCTGTCTGTAGAAAATGCAACTGGACATTCGTAGCGCTAAGTGGGTAATAGTGGAAAAAAGAATATGTTCAAATATAAACTACACAGAAGCATTGTATGAAACTTCTTTCTGTTCTGTGCATTCAACTAAAAGAGTTGAACCTTACTTTTGATTGAGCCGTTCTGAAACACTCTTTCTGTAGAAACTGCAATTGGACATTCTGAGCGCTAAGAGGCCTATATTGGGAAAAAGAATGTCTACAAATAAAAACTACACAGAAGAATTGTGTGAAACTTCTTTCTGTTCTGTTTGTTCAACTAAAAGAGTTGAACCTTAGTTTTGATTGAGCCGTTCTTAAACACTCTTTCTGTAGAAAATGCAAGTGGAGATTCGGAGCGCTAAGAGGGTAATAGTGGAAAAAGGAATGTCTCCAAATATAAACTACACAGAATCATTCTGTGAAACTTCTTTCTGCTCTGTGCATTCAGCTAACAGAGTTAAACCATACTTTTGATTGAGCAGATCTGAACACTCTTTCTGTAGAAAATGCAACTGGACATTTGGAGCGCTAAGAGAGAAGTAGTGGAAAAAGGAATATATTCATATATAAACTACACAGAAGCATTCTGTGAAACTTCTTTCTGATCTGAGCATTCAGCTTACGGAGTTAAACCATACTTTTGATTGAGCAGTTTTGAAACACTCTGTCTGTAGAAAATGCAACTGGACATTCGTAGCGCTAAGTGGGTAATAGTGGAAAAAAGAATATGTTCAAATATAAACTACACAGAAGCATTGTATGTAACTTCTTTCTGTTCTGTGCATTCAACTAACAGAGTTGAACCTTACTTTTGATTGAGCCGTTCTGAAACACTGTTTCTGTAGAAACTGCAATTGGACATTCTGAGCGCTAAGAGGCCTATATTGGGAAAAAGAATGTCTACAAATAAAAACTACACAGAAGAATTGTGTGAAACTTCTTTCTGTTCTGTTTGTTCAACTAAAAGAGTTGAACCTTAGTTTTGATTGAGCCGTTCTGAAACACTCTTTCTGTAGAAAATGCAAGTGGAGATTCGGAGCGCTAAGAGGGTAATAGTGGAAAAAGGAATGTCTCCAAATATAAACTACACAGAATCATTCTGTGAAAATTCTTTCTGTTCTGTGCATTCAGCTAACAGTGTTAAACCATACTTTTGATTGAGCAGATCTGAACACTCTTTCTGTAGAAAATGCAACTGGACATTTGGAGCGCTAAGAGAGTAGTAGTGGAAAAAGGAATATATTCAAATATAAACTACACAGAAGCATTCTGTGAAACTTCTTTCTGATCTGAGCATTCAGCTAACAGAGTTAAACCATACTTTTGATTGAGCAGTTTTGAAACACTCTGTCTGTAGAAAATGCAACTGGACATTCGTAGCGCTAAGTGGGTAATAGTGGAAAAAAGAATATGTGCAAATATAAACTACACAGAAGCATTGTATGAAACTTCTTTCTGTTCTGTGCATTCAACTAACAGAGTTGAACCTTACTTTTGATTGAGCCGTTCTGAAACACTCTTTCTGTAGAAACTGCAATTGGACATTCTGAGCGCTAAGAGGCCTATATTGGGAAAAAGAATGTCTAAAAATAAAAACTACACAGAAGAATTGTGTGAAACTTCTTTCTGTTCTGTTTGTTCAACTAAAAGAGTTGAACCTTAGTTTTGATTGAGCCGTTCTGAAACACTCTTTCTGTAGAAAATGCAAGTGGAGATTCGGAGCGCTAAGAGGGTCATAGTGGAAAAAGGAATGTCTCCAAATATAAACTACACAGAATCATTCTGTGAAACTTCTTTCTGATCTGTGCATTCAGCTAACAGAGTTAAACCATACTTTTGATTGAGCAGATCTGAACACTGTTTCTGTAGAAAATGCAAGTGGACATTCGGAGCGCTAAGAGGGTAATAGTGGAAAAAGGAATATATTCAAATATAAACTACACAGTAGCATTCTGTGAAAATTCTTTCTGTTCTGTGCATTCAACTAACAGAGTTGAACCTTACTTTTGATTGAGCCGTTCTGAAACACTCTTTCTGTAGAAACTGCAATTGGACATGCTAAGCGCTAAGAGGCCTACATTGGGAAAAAGAATATCTTCAAATAAAAACTACACAGATGCATTCTGTGAAACTTATTTCTGATCTGTAAATTCAGTTAACAGAGATAAAACATATTTTTGATTGAGCAGTTATGAAACACTCTTTTTGTAGAAAATGCAAGTTTAGATTCGGAGCGCTAAGTGGGTAATAGTGGAAAAAGGAATGTCTTCAAATATAAACTACACAGAATCATTCGGTGAAACTTCTTTCTGATCTGTGCATTCAGCTAACAGAGTTAAAACATACTTTTGATTGAGCAGATCTGAACACTCTTTCTGTAGAAAATGCAACTGGACATTTGGAGCGCTAAGAGCGTAGTAATGGAAAAAGGAATATATTCAAATATAAACTACACAGAAGCATTCTGTGAAACTTCTTTCTGATCTGAGCATTCAGCTAACAGAGTTAAACCATACTTTTTATTGAGCAGTTTTGAAACACTCTGTCTGTAGAAAATGCAACTGGACATTCGTAGCGCTAAGTGGGTAATAGTGGAAAAAAGAATATGTTCAAATATAAACTACACAGAAGCATTGTATGACACTTCTTTCTGTTCTGTGCATTCAACTAACAGAGTTGAACCTTACTTTTGATTGAGCCGTTCTGAAACACTCTTTCTGTAGAAACTGCAATTGGACATTCTGAGCGCTAAGAGGCCTATATTGGGAAAAAGAATGTCTACAAATAAAAACTACACAGAAGAATTGTGTGAAACTTCTTTCTGTTCTGTTTGTTCAACTAAAAGAGTTGAACCTTAGTTTTGATTGAGCCGTTCTGAAACACTCTTTCTGTAGAAAATGCAAGTGGAGATTCGGAGCGCTAAGAGGGTAATAGTGGAAAAAGGAATGTCTCCAAATATAAACTACACAGAATCATTCTGTGAAACTTCTTTCTGATCTGTGCATTCAGCTAACAGAGTTAAACCATACTTTTGATTGAGCAGATCTGAACACTCTTTCTGTAGAAAATGCAACTGGACATTTGGAGCGCTAAGAGAGTAGTAGTGGAAAAAGGAATATATTCAAATATAAACTACACAGAAGCATTCTGTGAAACTTCTTTCTGATCTGAGCATTCAGCTAACAGAGTTAAACCATACTTTGGATTGAGCAGTTTTGAAACACTCTGTCTGTAGAAAATGCAACTGGACATTCGTAGCGCTAAGTGGGTAATAGTGGAAAAAAGAATATGTTCAAATACAAACTACACAGAAGCATTGTATGAAACTTCTTTCTGTTCTGTGCATTCAACTAACAGAGTTGAACCTTACTTTTGATTGAGCCTTTCTGAAACACTCTTTCTGTAGAAACTGCAATTGGACATTCTGAGCGCTAAGAGGCCTATATTGGGAAAAATAATATCTTCAAATAAAAACTACACAGAAGCATTGTGTGAAACTTATTTCTGATATATTCATTAAGCTAACAGAGTTAAACCATACTTTTGATTGCGCAGTTCTGAACACTCTTTCTGTAGAAAATTCAAGTGGACATTCGGAGCGCTAAGAGGGTAATAGTGGAAAAAGGAATATATTCAAATATAAACTACACAGTAGCATTCTGTGAAAATTCTTTCTGTTCTGTGCATTCAACTAACAGAGTTGAACCTTACTTTTGATTGAGCCGTTCTGAAACACTCTTTCTGTAGAAACTGCAATTGGACATGCTAAGCGCTAAGAGGCCTACATTGGGAAAAAGAATATCTTCAAATAAAAACTACACAGATGCATTCTGTGAAACTTATTTCTGATCTGTAAATTCAGTTAACAGAGATAAAACATATTTTTGATTGAGCAGTTATGAAACACTCTTTTTGTAGAAAATGCAAGTGGAGATTCGGAGCGCTAAGAGGGTAATAGTGGAAAAAGGAATGTCTTCAAATATAAACTACACAGAATCATTCGGTGAAACTTCTTTCTGATCTGTGCATTCAGCTAACAGAGTTAAAACATACTTTTGATTGAGCAGATCTGAACACTCTTTCTGTAGAAAATGCAACTGGACATTTGGAGCGCTAAGAGCGTAGTAATGGAAAAAGGAATATATTCAAATATAAACTACACAGAAGCATTCTGTGAAACTTCTTTCTGATCTGAGCATTCAGCTAACAGAGTTAAACCATACTTTTGATTGAGCAGTTTTGAAACACTCTGTCTGTAGAAAATGCAACTGGACATTCGTAGCGCTAAGTGGGTAATAGTGGAAAAAAGAATATGTTCAAATATAAACTACACAGAAGCATTGTATGAAACTTCTTTCTGTTCTGTGCATTCAACTAACAGAGTTGAACCTTACTTTTGATTGAGCCGTTCTGAAACACTCTTTCTGTAGAAACTGCAATTGGACATTCTGAGCGCTAAGAGGCCTATATTGGGAAAAAGAATGTCTACAAATAAAAACTACACAGAAGAATTGTGTGAAACTTCTTTCTGTTCTGTTTGTTCAACTAAAAGAGTTGAACCTTAGTTTTGATTGAGCCGTTCTGAAACACTCTTTCTGTAGAAAATGCAAGTGGAGATTCGGAGCGCTAAGAGGGTCATAGTGGAAAAAGGAATGTCTCCAAATATAAACTACACAGAATCATTCTGTGAAACTTCTTTCTGATCTGTGCATTCAGCTAACAGAGTTAAACCATACTTTTGATTGAGCAGATCTGAACACTCTTTCTGTAGAAAATGCAACTGGACATTTGGAGCGCTAAGAGAGTAGTAGTGGAAAAAGGAATATATTCAAATATAAACTACACAGAAGCATTCTCTGAAAATTCTTTCTGATCTGAGCATTCAGCTAACAGAGTTAAACCATACTTTTGATTGAGCAGTTTTGAAACACTCTGTCTGTAGAAAATGCAACTGGACATTCGTAGCGCTAAGTGGGTAATAGTGGAAAAAAGAATATGTTCAAATATAAACTACACAGAAGCATTGTATGAAACTTCTTTCTGTTCTGTGCATTCAACTAACAGAGTTGAACCTTACTTTTGATTGAGCCGTTCTGAAACACTCTTTCTGTAGAAACTGCAATTGGACATTCTGAGCGCTAAGAGGCCTATATTGGGAAAAAGAATGTCTACAAATAAAAACTACACAGAAGAATTGTGTGAAACTTCTTTCTGTTCTGTTTGTTCAACTAAAAGAGTTGAACCTTAGTTTTGATTGAGCCGTTCTGAAACACTCTTTCTGTAGAAAATGCAAGTGGAGATTCGGAGCGCTAAGAGGGTAATAGTGGAAAAAGGAATGTCTTCAAATATAAACTACACAGAATCATTCTGTGAAACTTCTTTCTGATCTGTGCATTCAGCTAACAGAGTTAAACCATACTTTTGATTGAGCAGATCTGAACACTCTTTCTGTAGAAAATGCAACTGGACATTTGGAGCGCTAAGAGAGAAGTAGTGGAAAAAGGAATATATTCAAATATAAACTACACAGAAGCATTCTGTGAAACTTCTTTCTGATCTGAGCATTCAGCTAACGCAGTTAAACCATACTTTTGATTGAGCAGTTTTGAAACACTCTGTCTGTAGAAAATGCAACTGGACATTCGTAGCGCTAAGTGGGTAATAGTGGAAAAAAGAATATGTTCAAATATAAACTACACAGAAGCATTGTATGAAACTTCTTTCTGTTCTGTGCATTCAACTAACAGAGTTGAACCTTACTTTTGATTGAGCCGTTCTGAAACACTGTTTCTGTAGAAACTGCAATTGGACATTCTGAGCGCTAAGAGGCCTATATTGGGAAAAAGAATGTCTACAAATAAAAACTACACAGAAGAATTGTGTGAAACTTATTTCTGTTCTGTTTGTTCAACTAAAAGAGTTGAACCTTAGTTTTGATTGAGCCGTTCTGAAACACTCTTTCTGTAGAAAATGCAAGTGGAGATTTGGAGCGCTAAGAGGGTAATAGTGGAAAAAGGAATGTCTCCAAATATAAACTACACAGAATCATTCTGTGAAACTTCTTTCTGATCTGTGCATTCAGCTAACAGAGTTAAACCATACTTTTGATTGAGCAGATCTGAACACTCTTTCTGTAGAAAATGCAACTGGACATTTGGAGCGCTAAGAGAGTAGTAGTGGAAAAAGGAATATATTCAAATATAAACTACACAGAAGCATTCTGTGAAACTTCTTTCTGATCTGAGCATTCAGCTAACAGAGTTAAACCATACTTTTGATTGAGCACTTTTGAAACACTCTGTCTGTAGAAAATGCAACTGGACATTCGTAGCGCTAAGTGGGTAATAGTGGAAAAAAGAATATGTGCAAATATAAACTACACAGAAGCATTGTATGAAACTTCTTTCTGTTCTGTGCATTCAACTAACAGAGTTGAACCTTACTTTTGATTGAGCCGTTCTGAAACACTCTTTCTGTAGAAACTGCAATTGGACATTCTGAGCGCTAAGACGCCTATATTGGGAAAAAGAATGTCTACAAATAAAAACTACACAGAAGAATTGTGTGAAACTTCTTTCTGTTCTGTTTGTTCAACTAAAAGAGTTGAACCTTAGTTTTGATTGAGCCGTTCTGAAACACTCTTTCTGTAGAAAATGCAAGTGGAGATTCGGAGCGCTAAGAGGGTCATAGTGGAAAAAGGAATGTCTCCAAATATAAACTACACAGAATCATTCTGTGAAACTTCTTTCTGATCTGTGCATTCAGCTAACAGAGTTAAACCATACTTTTGATTGAGCAGATCTGAACACTGTTTCTATAGAAAATGCAAGTGGACATTTGGAGCACTAAGAGAGTAGTAGTGGAAAAAGGAAAATATTCAAATATAAACTACACAGAAGCATTCTGTGAAACTTCTTTCTGATCTGAGCATTCAGCTAACAGAGTTAAACCATACATTTGATTGAGCAGTTTTGAAACACTCTGTCTGTAGAAAATGCAACTGGACATTCGTAGCGCTAAGTGGGTAATAGTGGAAAAAAAATATGTTCAAATATAAACTACACAGAAGCATTGTATGAAACTTCTTTCTGTTCTGTGCATTCAACTAACAGAGTTGAACCTTACTTTTGATTGAGCCTTTCTGAAACACTCTTTCTGTAGAAACTGCAATTGGACATTCTGAGCGCTAAGAGGCCTATATTGGGAAAAATAATATCTTCAAATAAAAACTACACAGAAGCATTGTGTGAAACTTATTTCTGATATGTTCATTAAGCTAACAGAGTTAAACCATACTTTTGATTGCGCAGTTCTGAACACTCTTTCTGTAGAAAATGCAAGTGGACATTCGGAGCGCTAAGAGGGTAATAGTGGAAAATGGAATATATTCAAATATAAACTACACAGTAGCATTCTGTGAAAATTCTTTCTGTTCTGTGCATTCAACTAACAGAGTTGAACCTTACTTTTGATTGAGCCGTTCTGAAACACTCTTTCTGTAGAAACTCCAATTGGGCATGCTAAGCGCTAAGAGGCCTACATTGAAAAAAAGAGTATCTTCAAATAAAAACTACACAGATGCATTCTCTGAAACTTATTTCTGATCTGTAAATTCAGTTAACAGAGATAAAACATATTTTTGATTGAGCAGTTATGAAACACTCTTTTTGTAGAAAATGCAAGTGGAGATTCGGAGCGCTAAGGGGGTAATAGTGGAAAAAGGAATGTCTTCAAATATAAACTACACAGAATCATTCGGTGAAACTTCTTTCTTATCTGTGCATTCAGCTAACAGAGTTAAACCATACTTTTGATTGAGCAGATCTGAACACTCTTTCTGTAGAAAATGCAACTGGACATTTGGAGCGCTAAGAGCGTAGTAGTGGAAAAAGGAATATATTCAAATATAAACTACACAGAAGCATTCTGTGAAACTTCTTTCTGATCTGAGCATTCAGCTAACAGAGTTAAACCATACTTTTGATTGAGCAGTTTTGAAACACTCTGTCTGTAGAAAATGCAACTGGACATTCGTAGCGCTAAGTGGGTAATAGTGGAAAAAAGAATATGTTCAAATATAAACTACACAGAAGCATTGTATGAAACTTCTTTCTGTTCTGTGCATTCAACTAACAGAGTTGAACCTTACTTTTGATTGAGCCGTTCTGAAACACTCTTTCTGTAGAAACTGCAATTGGACATTCTGAGCGCTAAGAGGCCTATATTGGGAAAAAGAATGTCCACAAATAAAAACTACACAGAAGAATTGTGTGAAACTTCTTTCTGTTCTGTTTGTTCAACTAAAAGAGTTGAACCTTAGTTTTGATTGAGCCGTTCTGAAACACTCTTTCTGTAGAAAATGCAAGTGGAGATTCGGAGCGCTAAGAGGGTAATAGTGGAAAAAGGAATGTCTCCAAATATAAACTACACAGAATCATTCTGTGAAACTTCTTTCTGATCTGTTCATTCAGGTAACAGAGTTAAACCACACTTTTGATTGAGCAGATCTGAACACTCTTTCTGTAGAAAATGCAACTGGACATTTGGAGCGCTATGAGAGAAGTAGTGGAAAAAGGAATATATTCAAATATAAACTACACAGAAGCATTCTGTGAAACTTCTTTCTGATCTGAGCACTCAGCTAACGGAGTTAAACCATACTTTTGATTGAGCAGTTTTGAAACACTCTGTCTGTAGAAAATGCAACTGGACATTCGTAGCGCTAAGTGGGTAATAGTGGAAAAAAGAATATGTTCAAATAAAACTACACAGAAGCATTTTATGAAACTTCTTTCTGTTCTGTGCATTCAACTAACAGAGTTGAACCTTACTTTTGATTGAGCCGTTCTGAAACACTCTTTCTGTAGAAACTGCAATTGGACATTCTGAGCGCTAAGAGGCCTATATTGGGAAAAAGAATGTCTACAAATAAAAACTACACAGAAGAATTGTGTGAAACTTCTTTCTGTTCTGTTTGTTCAACTAAAAGAGTTGATCCTTAGATTTGATTGAGCCGTTCTGAAACACTCTTTCTGTAGAAAATGCAAGTGGACATTCGGAGCGCTAAGAGGGGAATAGTGGAAAAAGGAATGTCTCCAAATATAAACTACACAGAATCATTCTGTGAAACTTCTTTCTGATCTGTGCATTCAGCTTACAGAGTTAAACCATACTTTTGATTGAGCAGATCTGAACACTCTTTCTGTAGAAAATGCAACTGGACATTTGGAGCGCTAAGAGAGTAGTAGTGGAAAAAGGAGTATATTCAAATATAAACTACACAGAAGCATTCTGTGAAACTTCTTTCTGATCTGAGCATTCAGCTAACAGAGTTAAACCATACTTTTGATTGAGCAGTTTTGAAACACTCTGTCTGTAGAAAATGCAACTGGACATTCGTAGCGCTAAGTGGGTAATAGTGGAAAAAAGAATATGTTCAAATATAAACTACACAGAAGCATTGTATGAAACTTCTTTCTGTTCTGTGCATTCAACTAACAGAGTTGAACCTTACTTTTGATTGAGCCGTTCTGAAACACTCTTTCTGTAGAAACTGCAATTGGACATTCTGAGCGCTAAGAGGCCTATATTGGGAAAAAGAATGTCTACAAATAAAAACTACACAGAAGAATTGTGTAAAACTTCTTTCTGTTCTGTTTGTTCAACTAAAAGAGTTGAACCTTAGTTTTGATTGAGCCGTTCTGAAACATTCTTTCTGTAGAAACTGCAATTGGACATTCTGAGCGCTAAGAGGCCTATATTGGGAAAAATAATATCTTCAAATAAAAACTACACAGAAGCATTGTGTGAAACTTATTTCTGATATGTTCATTAAGCTAACAGAGTTAAACCATACTTTTGATTGCGCAGTTCTGAACACTCTTTCTGTAGAAAATTCAAGTGGACATTCGGAGCGCTAAGAGGGTAATAGTGGAAAAAGGAATATATTCAAATATAAACTACACAGTAGCATTCTGTGAAAATTCTTTCTGTTCTGTGCATTCAACTAACAGAGTTGAACCTTACTTTTGATTGAGCCGTTCTGAAACAATCTTTCTGTAGAAACTGCAATTGGACATGCTAAGCGCTAAGAGGCCTACATTGGGAAAAAGAATATCTTCAAATAAAAACTACACAGATGCATTCTGTGAAACTTATTTCTGATCTGTAAATTCAGTTAACAGAAATAAAACATATTTTTGATTGAGCAGTTATGAAGCACTCTTTTTGTAGAAAATGCAAGTTTAGATTCGGAGCGCTAAGAGGGTAATAGTGGAAAAAGGAATGTCTTCAAATATAAACTACACAGAATCATTCGGTGAAACTTCTTTCTGATCTGTGCATTCAGCTAACAGAGTTAAAACATACTTTTGATTGAGCAGATCTGAACACTCTTTCTGTAGAAAATGCAACTGGACATTTGGAGCGCTAAGAGCGTAGTAATGGAAAAAGGAATATATTCAAATATAAACTACACAGAAGCATTCTGTGAAACTTCTTTCTGATCTGAGCATTCAGCTAACAGAGTTAAACCATACTTTTGATTGAGCAGTTTTGAAACACTCTGTCTGTAGAAAATGCAACTGGACATTCGTAGCGCTAAGTGGGTAATAGTGGAAAAAAGAATATGTTCAAATATAAACTACACAGAAGCATTGTATGAAACTTGTTTCTGTTCTCTGCATTCAACTAACAGAGTTGAACCTTACTTTTGATTGAGCCGTTCTGAAACACTCTTTCTGTAGAAACTGCAATTGGACATTCTGAGCGCTAAGAGGCCTATATTGGGAAAAAGAATGTCTACAAATAAAAACTACACAGAAGAATTGTGTGAAACTACTTTCTGTTCTGTTTGTTCAACAGAAAGATTTCAACCTTAGTTTTGATTGAGCCGTTCTGAAACACTCTTTCTGTAGAAAATGCAAGTGGAGATTCGGAGCGCTAAGAGGGTCATAGTGGAAAAAGGAATGTCTCCAAATATAAACTACACAGAATCATTCTGTGAAACTTCTTTCTGATCTGTGCATTCAGCTAACAGAGTTAAACCATACTTTTGATTCAGCAGATCTGAACACTCTTTCTGTAGAAAATGCAACTGGACATTTGGAGCGCTAAGAGAGTAGTAGTGGAAAAAGGAATATATTCAAATTTAAACTACACAGAAGCATTCTGTGAAACTTCTTTCTGATCTGAGCATTCAGCTAACAGAGTTAAACCATACTTTTGATTGAGCAGTTTTGAAACACTCTGTCTGTAGAAAATGCAACTGGACATTCGTAGCGCTAAGTGGGTAATAGTGGAAAAAAGAATATGTTCAAATATAAACTACACAGAAGCATTGTATGAAACTTCTTTCTGTTCTGTGCATTCAACTAACAGAGTTGAACCTTACTTTTGATTGAGCCGTTCTGAAACACTCTTTCTGTAGAAACTGCAATTGGACATTCTGAGCGCTAAGAGGCCTATATTGGGAAAAAGAATGTCTACAAATAAAAACTACACAGAAGAATTGTGTGAAACTTCTTTCTGTTCTGTTTGTTCAACTAAAAGATTTGAACCTTAGTTTTGATTGAGCCGTTCTGAAACACTCTTTCTGTAGAAAATGCAAGTGGAGATTCGGAGCGCTAAGAGGGTAATAGTGGAAAAAGGAATGTCTCCAAATATAAACTACACAGAATCATTCTGTGAAACTTCTTTCTGATCTGTGCATTCAGCTAACAGAGTTCAACCATACTTTTGATTGAGCAGATCTGAACACTCTTTCTGTAGAAAATGCAACTGGACATTTGGAGCGCTAAGAGAGAAGTAGTGGAAAAAGGAATATATTCAAATATAAACTACACAGAAGCATTCTGTGAAACTTCTTTCTGATCTGAGCATTCAGCTAACGGAGTTAAACCATACTTTTGATTGAGCAGTTTTGAAACACTCTGTCTGTAGAAATTGCAACTGGACATTCGTAGCGCTAAGTGGGTAATAGTGGAAAAAAGAATATGTTCAAATATAAACTACACAGAAGCGTTGTATGAAACTTCTTTCTGTTCTGTGCATTCAACTAACAGAGTTGAACCTTACTTTTGATTGAGCCGTTCTGAAACACTCTTTCTGTAGAAACTGCAATTGGACATTCTGAGCGCTAAGAGGCCTATATTGGGAAAAAGAATGTCTACAAATAAAAACTACACAGAAGAATTGTGTGAAACTTCTTTCTGTTCTGTTTGTTCAACTAAAAGAGTTGAACCTTAGTTTTGATTGAGCCGTTCTGAAACACTCTTTCTGTAGAAAATGCAAGTGGAGATTCGGAGCGCTAAGAGGGTAATAGTGGAAAAAGGAATGCCTCCAAATATAAACTACACAGAATCATTCTGTGAAACTTCTTTCTGATCTGTGCATTCAGCTAACAGAGTTAAACCATACTTTTGATTGAGCAGATCTGAACACTCTTTCTGTAGAAAATGCAACTGGACATTTGGAGCGCTAAGAGAGTAGTAGTGGAAAAAGGAATATATTCAAATATAAACTACACAGAAGCATTCTGTGAAACTTCTTTCTGATCTGAGCATTCAGCTAACAGAGTTAAACCATACTTTTGATTGAGCAGTTTTGAAACACTCTGTCTGTAGAAAATGCAACTGGACATTCATAGCGCTAAGTGGGTAATAGTGGAAAAAAGAATATGTTCAAATATAAACTACACAGAAGCATTGTATGAAACTTCTTTCTGTTCTGTGCATTCAACTAACAGAGTTGAACCTTACTTTTGATTGAGCCGTACTGAAACACTCTTTCTGTAGAAACTGCAATTGGACATTCTGAGCGCTAAGAGGCCTATATTTGGAAAAAGAATGTCTACACATAAAAACTACACAGAAGAATTGTGTGAAACTTCTTTCTGTTCTGTTTGTTCAACTAAAAGAGTTGAACCTTAGTTTTGATTGAGCCGTTCTGAAACACTCTTTCTGTAGAAAATGCAAGTGGAGATTCGGAGCGCTAAGAGGGTCATAGTGGAAAAAGGAATGTCTCCAAATATAAACTACACAGAATCATTCTGTGAAACTTCTTTCTGATCTGTGCATTCAGCTAACAGAGTTAAACCATACTTTTGATTGAGCAGATCTGAACACTAATTCTGTAGAAAATGCAAGTGGACATTTGGAGCGCTAAGAGAGTAGTAGTGGAAAAAGGAATATATTCAAATATAAACTACACAGAAGCATTCTGTGAAACTTCTTTCTGATCTGAGCATTCAGCTAACGGAGTTAAACCATACTTTTGATTGAGCAGTTTTGAAACACTCTGTCTGTAGAAAATGCAACTGGACATTCGTAGCGCTAAGTGGGTAATAGTGGAAAAAAGAATATGTTCAAATATAAACTACACAGAAGCATTGTATGAAACTTCTTTCTGTTCTGTGCATTCAAATAACAGAGTTGAACCTTACTTTTGATTGAGCCTTTCTGAAACACTCTTTCTGTAGAAACTGCAATTGGACATTGTGAGCGCTAAGAGGCCTATATTGGGAAAAATAATATCTTCAAATAAAAACTACACAGAAGCATTGTGTGAAACTTATTTCTGATATGTTCATTAAGCTAACAGAGTTAAACCATACTTTTGATTGCGCAGTTCTGAACACTCTTTCTGTAGAAAATGCAAGTGGACATTCGGAGCGCTAAGAGGGTAATAGTGGAAAAAGGAATATATTCAAATATAAACTACACAGTAGCATTCTGTGAAAATTCTTTCTGTTCTGTGCATTCAACTAACAGAGTTGAACCTTACTTTTGATTGAGCCGTTCTGAAACACTCTTTCTGTAGAAACTCCAATTGGGCATGCTAAGCGCTAAGAGGCCTACATTGGGAAAAAGAATATCTTCAAATAAAAACTACACAGATGCATTCTGTGAAACTTATTTCTGATCTGTAAATTCAGTTAACAGAGATAAAACATATTTTTGTTTGAGCAGTTATGAAACACTCTTTTTGTAGAAAATGCAAGTGGAGATTCGGAGCGCTAAGAGGGTAATAGTGGAAAAAGGAATGTCTTCAAATATAAACTACACAGAATCATTCGGTGAAACTTCTTTCTGATCTGTGCATTCAGCTAACAGAGTTAAAGCATACTTTTGATTGAGCAGATCTGAACACTCTTTCTGTAGAAAATGCAACTGGACATTTGGAGCGCTAAGAGCGTAGTAGTGGAAAAAGGAATATATTCAAATATAAACTACACAGAAGCATTCTGTGAAACTTCTTTCTGATCTGAGCATTCAGCTAACAGAGTTAAACCATACTTTTGATTGAGCAGTTTTGAAACACTCTGTCTGTAGAAAATGCAACTGGACATTCGTAGCGCTAAGTGGGTAATAGTGGAGAAAAGAATATGTTCAAATATAAACTACACAGAAGCATTGTATGAAACTTCTTTCTGTTCTGTGCATTCAACTAACAGAGTTGAACCTTACTTTTGATTGAGCCGTTCTGAAACACTCTTTCTGTAGAAACTGCAATTGGACATTCTGAGCGCTAAGAGGCCTATATTGGGAAAAAGAATGTCTACAAATAAAAACTACACAGAAGAATTGTGTGAAACTTCTTTCTGTTCTGTTTGTTCAACTAAAAGAGTTGAACCTTAGTTTTGATTGAGCCGTTCTGAAACACTCTTTCTGTAGAAAATGCAAGTGGAGATTCGGAGCGCTAAGAGGGTAATAGTGGAAAAAGGAATGTCTCCAAATATAAACTACACAGAATCATTCTGTGAAACTTCTTTCTGATCTGTGCATTCAGCTAACAGAGTTAAACCATACTTTTGATTGAGCAGATCTGAACACTCTTTCTGTAGAAAATGCAACTGGACATTTGGAGCGCTAAGAGAGTAGTAGTGGAAAAAGGAATATATTCAAATATAAACTACACAGAAGCATTCTGTGAAACTTCTTTCTGATCTGAGAATTCAGCTAACAGAGTTAAACCATACTTTTGATTGAGCAGTTTTGAAACACTCTGTCTGTAGAAAATGCAACTGGACATTCGTAGCGCTAAGTGGGTAATATTGGAAAAAAGAATATGTTCAAATATAAACTACACAGAAGCATTGTATGAAACTTCTTTCTGTTCTGTGCATTCAACTAACAGAGTTGAACCTTACTTTTGATTGAGCCGTTCTGAAACACTCTTTCTGTAGAAACTGCAATTGGACATACTGAGCGCTAAGAGGCCTATATTGGGAAAAAGAATGTCTACAAATAAAAACTACACAGAAGAATTGTGTGAAACTTCTTTCTGTTCTGTTTGTTCAACTAAAAGAGTTGAACCTTAGTTTTGATTGAGCCGTTCTGAAACACTCTTTCTGTAGAAAATGCAAGTGGAGATTCGGAGGGCTAAGAGGGTAATAGTGGAAAAAGGATTGTCTCCAAATATAAACTACACAGAATCATTCTGTGAAATTTCTTTCTGATCTGTGCATTCAGCTAACAGAGTTAAACCATACTTTTGATTGAGCAGATCTGAACACTCTTTCTGTAGAAAATGCAACTGGACATTTGGAGCGCTAAGAGAGTAGTAGTGGAAAAAGGAATATATTCAAATATAAACTACACAGAAGCATTCTGTGAAACTTCTTTCTGATCTGAGCATTCAGCTAACAGAGTTAAACCATACTTTTGATTGAGCAGTTTTGAAACACTCTGTCTGTAGAAAATGCAACTGGACATTCGTAGCGCTAAGTGGGTAATAGTGGAAAAAAGAATATGTTCAAATATAAACTACACAGAAGCATTGTATGAAACTTCTTTCTGTTCTGTGCATTCAACTAACAGAGTTGAACCTTACTTTTGATTGAGCCTTTCTGAAACACTCTTTCTGTAGAAACTGCAATTGGACATTCTGAGCGCTAAGAGGCATATATTGGGAAAAATAATAACTTCAAATAAAAACTACACAGAAGCATTGTGTGAAACTTATTTCTGATATGTTCATTAAGCTAACAGAGTTAAACCATACTTTTGATTGCGTAGTTCTGAACACTCTTTCTGTAGAAAATGCAAGTGGACATTCGGAGCGCTAAGAGGGTAATAGTGGAAAAAGGAATGTATTCAAATATAAACTACACAGTAGCATTCTGTGAAAATACTTTCTGTTCTGTGCATTCAACTAACAGAGTTGAACCTTACTTTTGATTGAGCCGTTCTGAAACACTCTTTCTGTAGAAACTGCAATTGGACATGCTAAGCGCTAAGAGGCCTACATTGGGAAAAAGAATATCTTCAAATAAAAACTACACAGATGCATTCTGTGAAACTTATTTCTGATCTGTAAATTCAGTTAACAGAGATAAAACATATTTTTGATTGAGCAGTTATGAAACACTCTTTCTGTAGAAAATGCAAGTGGAGATTCGGAGCGCTAAGAGGGTAATAGTGGAAAAAGGAATGTCTTCAAATATAAACTACACAGAATCATTCGGTGAAACTTCTTTCTGATCTGTGCATTCAGCTAACAGAGTTAAAACATACTTTTGATTGAGCAGATCTGAACACTCTTTCTGTAGAAAATGCAACTGGAATTTTGGAGCGCTAAGAGCGTAGTAAAGGAAAAAGGAATATATTCAAATATAAACTACACAGAAGCATTCTGTGAAACTTCTTTCTGATCTGAGCATTCAGCTAACAGAGTTAAACCATACTTTTGATTGAGCAGTTTTGAAACACTCTGTCTGTAGAAAATGCAACTGGACATTCGTAGCGCTAAGTGGGTAATAGTGGAAAAAAGAATATGTTCAAATATAAACTACACAGAAGCATTGTATGAAACTTCTTTCTGTTCTGTGCATTCAACTAACAGAGTTGAACCTTACTTTTGATTGAGCCGTTCTGAAACACTCTTTCTGTAGAAACTGCAATTGGACATTCTGATCGCTAAGAGGCCTATATTGGGAAAAAGAATGTCTACAAATAAAAACTACACAGAAGAATTGTGTGAAACTACTTTCTGTTCTGTTTGTTCAACAAAAAGAGTTGAACCTTAGTTTTGATTGAGCCGTTCTGAATCACTCTTTCTGTAGAAAATGCAAGTGGAGATTCGGAGCGCTAAGAGGGTAATAGTGGAAAAAGGAATGTCTCCAAATATAAACTACACAGAATCATTCTGTGAAACTTCTTTCTGATCTGTGCATTCAGCTAACAGAGTTAAACCATACTTTTGATTGAGCAGATCTGAACACTCTTTCTGTAGAAAATGCAACTGGACATTTGGAGCGCTAAGAGAGTAGTAGTGGAAAAAGGAATATATTCAAATATAAACTACACAGAAGCATTCTGTGAAACTTCTTTCTGATCTGAGCATTCAGCTAACAGAGTTAAACCATACTTTTGATTGAGCAGTTTTGAAACACTCTGTCTGTAGAAAATGCAACTGGACATTCGTAGCGCTAAGTGGGTAATAGTGGAAAAAAGAATATGTTCAAATATAAACTACACAGAAGCATTGTATGAAACTTCTTTCTGTTCTGTGCATTCAACTAACAGAGTTGAACCTTACTTTTGATTGAGCCGTTCTGAAACACTCTTTCTGTAGAAACTGCAATTGGACATTCTGAGCGCTAAGAGGCCTATATTGGGAAAAAGAATGTCTACAAATAAAAACTACACAGAAGAATTGTGTGAAACTTCTTTCTGTTCTGTTTGTTCAACTAAAAGATTTGAACCTTAGTTTTGAATGAGCCGTTCTGAAACACTCTTTCTGTAGAAAATGCAAGTGGAGATTCGGAGGGCTAAGAGGGTAATTGTGGAAAAAGGAATGACTCCAAATATAAACTACACAGAATCATTCTGTGAAACTTCTTTCTGATCTGTGCATTCAGCTAACAGAGTTAAACCATACTTTTGATTGAGCAGATCTGAACACTCTTTCTGTAGAAAATGCAACTGGACATTTGGAGCGATAAGAGAGTAGTAGTGGAAAAAGGAATATATTCAAATATAAACTACACAGAAGCATTCTGTGAAACTTCTTTCTGATCTGAGCATTCAGCTAACAGAGTTAAACCATACTTTTGATTGAGCAGTTTTGAAACACTCTGTCTGTAGAAAATGCAACTGGACATTCGTAGCGCTAAGTGGGTAATAGTGGAAAAAAGAATATGTTCAAATATAAACTACACAGAAGCATTGTATGAAACTTCTTTCTGTTCTGTGCATTCAACTAACAGAGTTGAACCTTACTTTTGATTGAGCCTTTCTGAAACACTCTTTCTGTAGAAACTGCAATTGGACATTGTGAGCGCTAAGAGGCCTATATTGGGAAAAATAATATCTTCAAATAAAAACTACACAGAAGCATTGTGTGAAACTTATTTCTGATATGTTCATTAAGCTAACAGAGTTAAACCATACTTTTGATTGCGCAGTTCTGAACACTCTTTCTGTAGAAAATGCAAGTGGACATTCGGAGCGCTAAGAGGGTAATAGTGGAAAAAGGAATATATTCAAATATAAACTACACAGTAGCATTCTGTGAAAATTCTTTCTGTTCTGTGCTTTCAACTAACAGAGTTGAACCTTACTTTTGATTGAGCCGTTCTGAAACACTCTTTCTGTAGAAACTGCAATTGGACATGCTAAGCGCTAAGAGGCCTACATTGGGAAAAAGAATATCTTCAAATAAAAACTACACCGATGCATTCTGTGAAACTTATTTCTGATCTGTAAATTCAGTTAACAGAGATAAAACATATTTTTGATTGAGCAGTTATGAAACACTCTTTTTGTAGAGAATGCAAGTGGAGATTCGGAGCGCTAAGAGGGTAATAGTGGAAAAAGGAATGTCTTCAAATATAAACTACACAGAATCATTCGGTGAAACTTCTTTCCGATCTGTGCATTCAGCTAACAGAGTTAAACCATACTTTTGATTGAGCAGATCTGAACACTCTTTCTGTAGAAAATGCAACTGGACATTTGGAGCGCTAAGATCGTAGTAGTGGAAAAAGGAATATATTCAAATATAAACTGCACAGAAGCATTCTGTGAAACTTCTTTCTGATCTGAGCATTCAGCTAACAGAGTTAAACCATACTTTTGATTGAGCAGTTTGAAACACTCTGTCTGTAGAAAATGCAACTGGACATTCGTAGCGCTAAGTGGGTAATAGTGGAAAAAAGAATATGTTCAAATATAAACTACACAGAAGCATTGTATGAAACTTCTTTCTGTTCTGTGCATTCAACTAACAGAGTTGAACCTTACTTTTGATTGAGCCGTTCTGAAACACTCTTTCTGTAGAAACTGCAATTGGACATTCTGAGCGCTAAGAGGCCTATATTGGGAAAAAGAATGTCTACAAATAAAAACTACACAGAAGAATTGTGTGAAACTTCTTTCTGTTCTGTTTGTTCAACTAAAAGAGTTGAACCTTAGTTTTGATTGAGCCGTTCTGAAACACTCTTTCTGTAGAAAATGCAAGTGGAGATTCGGAGCGCTAAGAGGGTAATAGTGGAAAAAGGAATGTCTCCAAATATAAACTACACAGAATCATTCTGTGAAACTTCTTTCTGATCTGTGCATTCAGCTAACAGAGTTAAACCATACTTTTGATTGAGCAGATCTGAACACTCTTTCTGTAGAAAATGCAACTGGACATTTGGAGCACTAAGAGAGTAGTAGTGGAAAAAGGAATATATTCAAATATAAACTACACAGAAGCATTCTGTGAAACTTCTTTCTGATCTGAGCATTCAGCTAACAGAGTTAAACCATACTTTTGATTGAGCAGTTTTGAAACACTCTGTCTGTAGAAAATGCAACTGGACATTCGTAGCGCTAAGTGGGTAATAGTGGAAAAAAGAATATGTTCAAATATAAACTACACAGAAGCATTGTATGAAACTACTTTCTGTTCTGTGCATTCAACTAACAGAGTTGAACCTTACTTTTGATTGAGCCTTTCTGAAACACTCTTTCTGTAGAAACTGCAATTGGACATTCTGAGCGCTAAGAGGCCTCTATTGGGAAAAATAATATCTTCAAATAAAAACTACACAGAAGCATTGTGTGAAACTTATTTCTGATATGTTCATTAAGCTAACAGAGTTAAACCATACTTTTGATTGCGCAGTTCTGAACACTCTTTCTGTAGAAAATGCAAGTGGACATTAGGAGCTCTAAGAGGGTAATAGTGGAAAAAGGAATATATTCAAATATAAACTACACAGTAGCATTCTGTGAAAATTCTTTCTGTTCTGTGCATTCAACTAACAGAGTTGAACCTTACTTTTGATTGAGCCGTTCTGAAACACTCTTTCTGTAGAAACTGCAATTGGACATGCTAAGCGCTAAGAGGCCTACATTGGGAAAAAGAATATCTTCAAATAAAAACTACACAGATGCATTCTGTGAAACTTATTTCTGATCTGTAAATTCAGTTAACAGAGATAAAACATATTTTTGATTGAGCAGTTATGAAACACTCTTTTTGTAGAAAATGCAAGTGGAGATTCGGAGCGCTAAGAGGGTAATAGTGGAAAAAGGAATGTCTTCAAATATAAACTACACAGAATCATTCGGTGAAACTTCTTTCTGATCTGTGCATTCAGCTAACAGAGTTAAACCATACTTTTAATTGAGCAGATCTGAACACTCTTTCTGTAGAAAATGCAACTGGACATTTGGAGCGCTAAGAGCGTAGTAGTGGAAAAAGGAATATATTCAAATATAAACTACACAGAAGCATTCTGTGAAACTTCTTTCTGATCTGAGCATTCAGCTAACAGAGTTAAACCATACTTTTGATTGAGCAGTTTTGAAACACTCTGTCTGTAGAAAATGCAACTGGACATTCGTAGCGCTAAGTGGGTAATAGTGGAAAAAAGAATATGTTCAAATATAAACTACACAGAAGCATTGTATGAAACTTCTTTCTGTTCTGTGCATTCAACTAACAGAGTTGAACCTTACTTTTGATTGAGCCTTTCTGAAACACTCTTTCTGTAGAAACTGCAATTGGACATTCTGAGCGCTAAGAGGTCTCTATTGGGAAAAATAATATCTTCAAATAAAAACTACACAGAAGCATTGTGTGAAACTTATTTCTGATATGTTCATTAAGCTAACAGAGTTAAACCACACTTTTGATTGCGCAGTTCTGAACACTGTTTCTGTAGAAAATGCAAGTGGACATTCGGAGCGCTAAGAGGGTAATAGTGGAAAAAGGAATATATTCAAATATAAACTACACAGTAGCATTCTGTGAAAATTCTTTCTGTTCTGTGCATTCAACTAACAGAGTTGAACCTTACTTTTGATTGAGCCGTTCTGAAACACTCTTTCTGTAGAAACTGCAATTGGACATGCTAAGCGCTAAGAGGCCTACATTGGGAAAAAGAATATCTTCAAATAAAAACTACACAGATGCATTCTGTGAAACTTATTTCTGATCTGTAAATTCAGTTAACAGAGATAAAACATATTTTTGATTGAGCAGTTATGAAACACTCTTTCTGTAGAAAATGCAAGTGGAGATTCGGAGCGCTAAGAGGGTAATAGTGGAAAAAGGAATGTCTTCAAATATAAACTACACAGAATCATTCTGTGAAACTTCTTTCTGATCTGTGCATTCAGCTAACAGAGTTAAACCATACTTTTGATTGAGCAGATCTGAACACTCTTTCTGTAGAAAATGCAACTGGACATTTGGAGCGCTAAGAGCGTAGTAGTGGAAAAAGGAATATATTCAAATATAAACTACACAGAATCATTCTGTGAAACTTCTTTCTGATCTGAGCATTCAGCTAACAGAGTTAAACCATACTTTTGATTGAGCAGTTTTGAAACACTCTGTCTGTAGAAAATGCAACTGGACATTCGTAGCGCTAAGTGGGTAATAGTGGAAAAAAGAATATGTTCAAATATAAACTACACAGAAGCATTGTATGAAACTTCTTTCTGTTCTGTGTATTCAACTAACAGAGTTGAACCTTACTTTTGATTGAGCCGTTCTGAAACACTCTTTCTGTAGAAACTGCAATTGGACATTCTGAGCGCTAAGAGGCCTATATTGGGAAAAAGAATGTCTACAAATAAAAACTACACAGAAGAATTGTGTGAAACTTCTTTCTGTTCTGTTTGTTCAACTAAAAGAGTTGAACCTTAGTTTTGATTGAGCCGTTCTGAAACACTCTTTCTGTAGAAAATGCAAGTGGAGATTCGGAGGGCTAAGAGGGTAATAGTGGAAAAAGGAATGTCTCCAAATATAAACTACACAGAATCATTCTGTGAAACTTCTTTCTGATCTGTGCATTCAGCTAACAGAGTTAAACCATACTTTTGATTGAGCAGATCTGAACACTCTTTCTGTAGAAAATGCAACTGGACATTTGGAGCGCTAAGAGAGTAGTAGTGGAAAAAGGAATATATTCAAATATAAACTACACAGAAGCATTCTGTGAAACTTCTTTCTGATCTGAGCATTCAGCTAACAGAGTTAAACCATACTTTTGATTGAGCAGTTTTGAAACACTCTGTCTGTAGAAAATGCAACTGGACATTCGTAGCGCTAAGTGGGTAATAGTGGAAAAAAGAATATGTTCAAATATAAACTACACAGAAGCATTGTATGAAACTTCTTTCTGTTCTGTGCATTCAACTAACAGAGTTGAACCTTACTTTTGATTGAGCCTTTCTGAAACACTCTTTCTGTAGAAACTGCAATTGGACATTGTGAGCGCTAAGAGGCCTATATTGGGAAAAATAATATCTTCAAATAAAAACTACACAGAAGCATTGTGTGAAACTTATTTCTGATATGTTCATTAAGCTAACAGAATTAAACCATACTTTTGATTGCGCAGTTCTGAACACTCTTTCTGTAGAAAATGCAAGTGGACTTTCGGAGCGCTAAGAGGGTAATAGTGGAAAAAGGAATATATTCAAATATAAACTACACAGAATCATTCTGTGAAACTTCTTTCTGTTCTGTGCATTCAACTAACAGAGTTGAACCTTACTTTTGATTGAGCCGTTCTCAAACACTCTTTCTGTAGAAACTCCAATTGGGCATGCTAAGCGCTAAGAGGCCTACATTGGGAAAAAGAATATCTTCAAATAAAAACTACACAGATGCATTCTGTGAAACTTATTTCTGATCTGTAAATTCAGGTAACAGAGATAAAACATATTTTTGATTGAGCAGTTATGAAACACTCTTTTTGTAGAAAATGCAAGTGGAGATTCGGAGCGCTAAGGGGGTAATAGTGGAAAAAGGAATGTCTTCAAATATAAACTACTCAGAATCATTCGGTGAAACTTCTTTCTGATCTGTGCATTCAGCTAACAGAGTTAAACCATACTTTTGATTGAGCAGATCTGAACACTCTTTCTCTAGAAAATGCAACTGGACAATTGGAGCGCTAAGAGCGTAGTAGTGGAAAAAGGAATATATTCAAATATAAACTACCCAGAAGCATTCTGTGAAACTTCTTTCTGATCTGAGCATTCAGCTAACAGAGTTAAACCATACTTTTGATTGAGCAGTTTTGAAACACTCTGTCTGTAGAAAATTCAACTGGACATTCGTAGCGCTAAGTGGGTAATAGTGGAAAAAAGAATATGTTCAAATATAAACTACAGAGAAACATTGTATGAAACTTCTTTCTGTTCTGTGCATTCAACTAACAGAGTTGAACCTTACTTTTGATTGAGCCGTTCTGAAACACTCTTTCTGTAGAAACTGCAATTGGACATTCTGAGCGCTAAGAGGCCTATATTGGGAAAAAGAATGTCTACAAATAAAAACTACACAGAAGAATTGTGTGAAACTTCTTTCTGTTCTGTTTGTTCAACTAAAAGAGTTGAACCTTAGTTTTGATTGAGCCGTTCTGAAACACTCTTTCTGTAGAAAATGCAAGTGGAGATTCGGAGCGCTAAGAGGGTCATAGTGGAAAAAGGAATGTCTCCAAATATAAACTACACAGAATCATTCTGTGAAACGTCTTTCTGATCTGTGCATTCAGCTAACAGAGTTAAACCATACTTTTGATTAAGCAGATCTGAACACTCTTTCTGTAGAAAATGCAACTGGACATTTGGAGCACTAAGAGAGTAGTAGTGGAAAAAGGAATATATTCAAATATAAACTACACAGAAGCATTCTGTGAAACTTCTTTCTGATCTGAGCATTCAGCTAACAGAGTTAAACCATACTTTTGATTGAGCAGTTTTGAAACACTCTGTCTGTAGAAAATGCAACTGGACATTCGTAGCGCTAAGTGGGTAATAGTGGAAAAAAGAATATGTTCAAATATAAACTACACAGAAGCATTGTATGAAACTTCTTTCTGTTCTGTGCATTCAACTAACAGAGTTGAACCTTACTTTTGATTGAGCCTTTCTGAAACACTCTTTCTGTAGAAACTGCAATTGGACATTCTGAGCGCTAAGAGGCCTATATTGGGAAAAATAATATCTTCAAATAAAAACTACACAGAAGCATTGTGTGAAACTTATTTCTGATATGTTCATTAAGCTAACAGAGTTAAACCATACTTTTGATTGCGCAGTTCTGAACACTCTTTCTGTAGAAAATGCAAGTGGACATTCGGAGCGCTAAGAGGGTAATAGTGGAAAAAGGAATATATTCAAATATAAACTACACAGTAGCATTCTGTGAAAATTCTTTCTGTTCTGTGCATTCAACTAACAGAGTTGAACCTTACTTTTGATTGAGCCGTTCTGAAACACTCTTTCTGTAGAAACTGCAGTTGGACATGCTAAGCGCTAAGAGGCCTACATTGGGAAAAAGAATATCTTCAAATAAAAACTACACAGATGCATTCTGTGAAACTTATTTCTGATCTGTAAATTCAGTTAACAGAGATAAAACATATTTTTGATTGAGCAGTTATGAAACACTCTTTTTGTAGAAAATGCAAGTGGAGATTCTGAGCGCTAAGAGGGTAATAGTGGAAAAAGGAATGTCTTCAAATATAAACTACACAGAATCATTCGGTGAAACTTCTTTCTGATCTGTGCATTCAGCTAACAGAGTTAAAACATACTTTTGATTGAGCAGATCTGAACACTCTTTCTGTTGAAAATGCAACTGGACATTTGGAGCGCTAAGAGCGTAGTAGTGGAAAAAGTAATATATTCAAATATAAACTACACAGAAGCATTCTGTGAAACTTCTCTATGATCTGAGCATACAGCTAACAGAGTTAAACCATACTTTTGATTGAGCAGTTTTGAAACACTCTGTCTGTAGAAAATGCAACTGGACATTCGTAGCGCTAAGTGGGTAATAGTGGAAAAGAGAATATGTTCAAATATAAACTACACAGAAGCATTGTATGAAACTTCTTTCTGTTCTGTGCATTCAACTAACAGAGTTGAACCTTACTTTTGATTGAGCCGTTCTGAAACACTCTTTCTGTAGAAACTGCAATTGGACATTCTGAGCGCTAAGAGGCCTATATTGGGAAAAAGAATGTCTACAAATAAAGACTACACAGAAGAATTGTGTGAAACTTCTTTCTGTTCTGTTTGTTCAACTAAAAGAGTTGAACTTTAGTTTTGATTGAGCCGTTCTGAAACACTCTTTCTGTAGAAAATGCAAGTGGAGATTTGGAGCGCTAAGAGGGTAATAGTGGAAAAAGGAATGTCTACAAATATAAACTACACAGAATCATTCTGTGAAACTTCTTTCTGATCTGTGCATTCAGCTAACAGAGTTAAACCATACTTTTGATTGATCAGATCTGAACACTCTTTCTGTAGAAAATGCAACAGGACATTTGGAGCGCTACGAGAGTAGTAGTGGAAAAAGGAATATATTCAAATATAAACTACACAGAAGCATTCTGAGAAACTTCTTTCTGATCTGAGCATTCAGCTAACAGAGTTAAACCATACTTTTGATTGAGCAGTTTTGAAACACTCTGTCTGTAGAAAATGCAACTGGACATTCGTAGCGCTAAGTGGGTAATAGTGGAAAAAAGAATATGTTCAAATATAAACTACACAGAAGCATTGTATGAAACTTCTTTCTGTTCTGTGCATTCAACTAACAGAGTTGAACCTTACTTTTGATTGAGCCGTTCTGAAACACTCTTTCTGTAGAAACTGCAATTGGACATACTGAGCGCTAAGAGGCCTATATTGGGAAAAAGAATGTCTACAAATAAAAACTACACAGAAGAATTGTGTGAAACTTCTTTCTGTTCTGTTTGTTCAACTAAAAGAGTTGAACCTTAGTTTTGATTGAGCCGTTCGAAACACTCTTTCTGTAGAAAATGCAAGTGGAGATTCGGAGCGCTAAGAGGGTAATAGTGGAAAAAGGAATGTCTTCAAATATAAACTACACAGAATCATTCGGTGAAACTTCTTTCTGATCTGTGCATTCAGCTAACAGAGTTAAAACATACTTTTGATTGAGCAGATCTGAACACTCTTTCTGTTGAAAATGCAACTGGACATTTGGAGCGCTAAGAGCGTAGTAGTGGAAAAAGTAATATATTCAAATATAAACTACACAGAAGCATTCTGTGAAACTTCTTTCTGATCTGAGCATACAGCTAACAGAGTTAAACCATACTTTTGATTGAGCAGTTTTGAAACACTCTGTCTGTAGAAAATGCAACTGGACATTCGTAGCGCTAAGTGGGTAATAGTGGAAAAGAGAATATGTTCAAATATAAACTACACAGAAGCATTGTATGAAACTTCTTTCTGTTCTGTGCATTCAACTAACAGAGTTGAACCTTACTTTTGATTGAGCCGTTCTGAAACACTCTTTCTGTAGAAACTGCAATTGGACATACTGAGCGCTAAGAGGCCTATATTGGGAAAAAGAATGTCTACAAATAAAAACTACACAGAAGAATTGTGTGAAACTTCTTTCTGTTCTTTTTGTTCAACTAAAAGAGTTGAACCTTAGTTTTGATTGAGCCGTTCGAAACACTCTTTCTGTAGAAAATGCAAGTGGAGATTCGGAGCGCTAAGTGGGTAATAGTGGAAAAAGGAATGTCTTCAAATATAAACTACACAGAATCATTCGGTGAAACTTCTTTCTGATCTGTGCATTCAGCTAACAGAGTTAAAACATACTTTTGATTGAGCAGATCTGAACACTCTTTCTGTTGAAAATGCAACTGGACATTTGGAGCGCTAAGAGCGTAGTAGTGGAAAAAGTAATATATTCAAATATAAACTACACAGAAGCATTCTGTGAAACTTCTTTCTGATCTGAGCATACAGCTAACAGAGTTAAACCATACTTTTGATTGAGCAGTTTTGAAACACTCTGTCTGTAGAAAATGCAACTGGACATTCGTAGCGCTAAGTGGGTAATAGTGGAAAAGAGAATATGTTCAAATATAAACTACACAGAAGCATTGTATGAAACTTCTTTCTGTTCTGTGCATTCAACTAACAGAGTTGAACCTTACTTTTGATTGAGCCGTTCTGAAACACTCTTTCTGTAGAAACAGCAATTGGACATTCTGAGCGCTAAGAGGCCTATATTGGGAAAAAGAATGTCTACAAATAAAAACTACACAGAAGAATTGTGTGAAACTTCTTTCTGTTCTGTTTGTTCAACTAAAAGATTTGAACCTTAGTTTTGATTGAGCCGTTCTGAAACCCTCTTTCTGTAGAAAATGCAAGTGGAGATTCGGAGCGCTAAGAGGGTAATAGTGGAAAAAGGAATGTCTACAAATATAAACTACACAGAATCATTCTGTGTAACTTCTTTCTGATCTGTGCATTCAGCTAACAGAGTTAAACCATACTTTTGATTGATCAGATCTGAACACTCTTTCTGTAGAAAATGCAACAGGACATTTGGAGCGCTACGAGAGTAGTAGTGGAAAAAGGAATATATTCAAATATAAACTACACAGAAGCATTCTGTGAAACTTCTTTCTGATCTGAGCATTCAGCTAACAGAGTTAAACCATACTTTTGATTGAGCAGTTTTGAAACACTCTGTCTGTAGAAAATGCAACTGGACATTCGTAGCGCTAAGTGGGTAATAGTGGAAAAAAGAATATGTTCAAATATAAACTACACAGAAGCATTGCATGAAACTTCTTTCTGTTCTGTGCATTCAACTAACAGAGTTGAACCTTACTTTTGATTTAGCCTTTCTGAAACACTCTTTCTGTAGAAACTGCAATTGGACATTCTGAGCGCTAAGAGGCCTCTATTGGGAAAAATAATATCTTCAAATAAAAACTACACAGAAGCATTGTGTGAAACTTATTTCTGATATGTTCATTAAGCTAACAGAGTTAAACCATAATTTTGATTGCGCAGTTCTGAACACTCTTTCTGTAGAAAATGCAAGTGGACATTCGGAGCGCTAAGAGGGTAATAGTGGAAAAAGGGATATATTCAAATATAAACTACACAGTAGCATTCTGTGAAAATTCTTTCTGTTCTGTGCATTCAACTAGCAGAGTTGAACCTTACTTTTGATTGAGCCGTTCTGAAACACTGTTTCTGTAGAAACTCCAATTGGGCATGCTAAGCGCTAAGAGGCCTACATTGGGAAAAAGAATATCTTCAAATAAAAACTACACAGATGCATTCTGTGAAACTTATTTCTGATCTGTAAATTCAGTTAACAGAGATAAAACATATTTTTGTTTGAGCAGTTATGAAACACTCTTTTTGTAGAAAATGCAAGTGGAGATTCGGAGCGCTAAGAGGGTAATAGTGGAAAAAGGAATGTCTTCAAATATAAACTACACAGAATCATTCGGTGAAACTTCTTTCTGATCTGTGCATTCAGCTAACAGAGTTAAAGCATACTTTTGATTGAGCAGATCTGAACACTCTTTCTGTAGAAAATGCAACTGGACATTTGGAGCGCTAAGAGCGTAGTAGTGGAAAAAGGAATATATTCAAATATAAACTACACAGAAGCATTCTGTGAAACTTCTTTCTGATCTGAGCATTCAGCTAACAGAGTTAAACCATACTTTTGATTGAGCAGTTTTGAAACACTCTGTCTGTAGAAAATGCAACTGGACATTCGTAGCGCTAAGTGGGTAATAGTGGAGAAAAGAATATGTTCAAATATAAACTACACAGAAGCATTGTATGAAACTTCTTTCTGTTCTGTGCATTCAACTAACAGAGTTGAACCTTACTTTTGATTGAGCCGTTCTGAAACACTCTTTCTGTAGAAACTGCAATTGGACATTCTGAGCGCTAAGAGGCCTATATTGGGAAAAAGAATGTCTACAAATAAAAACTACACAGAAGAATTGTGTGAAACTTCTTTCTGTTCTGTTTGTTCAACTAAAAGAGTTGAACCTTAGTTTTGATTGAGCCGTTCTGAAACACTCTTTCTGTAGAAAATGCAAGTGGAGATTCGGAGCGCTAAGAGGGTAATAGTGGAAAAAGGAATGTCTCCAAATATAAACTACACAGAATCATTCTGTGAAACTTCTTTCTGATCTGTGCATTCAGCTAACAGAGTTAAACCATACTTTTGATTGAGCAGATCTGAACACTCTTTCTGTAGAAAATGCAACTGGACATTTGGAGCGCTAAGAGAGTAGTAGTGGAAAAAGGAATATATTCAAATATAAACTACACAGAAGCATTCTGTGAAACTTCTTTCTGATCTGAGAATTCAGCTAACAGAGTTAAACCATACTTTTGATTGAGCAGTTTTGAAACACTCTGTCTGTAGAAAATGCAACTGGACATTCGTAGCGCTAAGTGGGTAATATTGGAAAAAAGAATATGTTCAAATATAAACTACACAGAAGCATTGTATGAAACTTCTTTCTGTTCTGTGCATTCAACTAACAGAGTTGAACCTTACTTTTGATTGAGCCGTTCTGAAACACTCTTTCTGTAGAAACTGCAATTGGACATACTGAGCGCTAAGAGGCCTATATTGGGAAAAAGAATGTCTACAAATAAAAACTACACAGAAGAATTGTGTGAAACTTCTTTCTGTTCTGTTTGTTCAACTAAAAGAGTTGAACCTTAGTTTTGATTGAGCCGTTCTGAAACACTCTTTCTGTAGAAAATGCAAGTGGAGATTCGGAGGGCTAAGAGGGTAATAGTGGAAAAAGGATTGTCTCCAAATATAAACTACACAGAATCATTCTGTGAAATTTCTTTCTGATCTGTGCATTCAGCTAACAGAGTTAAACCATACTTTTGATTGAGCAGATCTGAACACTCTTTCTGTAGAAAATGCAACTGGACATTTGGAGCGCTAAGAGAGTAGTAGTGGAAAAAGGAATATATTCAAATATAAACTACACAGAAGCATTCTGTGAAACTTCTTTCTGATCTGAGCATTCAGCTAACAGAGTTAAACCATACTTTTGATTGAGCAGTTTTGAAACACTCTGTCTGTAGAAAATGCAACTGGACATTCGTAGCGCTAAGTGGGTAATAGTGGAAAAAAGAATATGTTCAAATATAAACTACACAGAAGCATTGTATGAAACTTCTTTCTGTTCTGTGCATTCAACTAACAGAGTTGAACCTTACTTTTGATTGAGCCTTTCTGAAACACTCTTTCTGTAGAAACTGCAATTGGACATTCTGAGCGCTAAGAGGCATATATTGGGAAAAATAATATCTTCAAATAAAAACTACACAGAAGCATTGTGTGAAACTTATTTCTGATATGTTCATTAAGCTAACAGAGTTAAACCATACTTTTGATTGCGTAGTTCTGAACACTCTTTCTGTAGAAAATGCAAGTGGACATTCGGAGCGCTAAGAGGGTAATAGTGGAAAAAGGAATGTATTCAAATATAAACTACACAGTAGCATTCTGTGAAAATACTTTCTGTTCTGTGCATTCAACTAACAGAGTTGAACCTTACTTTTGATTGAGCCGTTCTGAAACACTCTTTCTGTAGAAACTGCAATTGGACATGCTAAGCGCTAAGAGGCCTACATTGGGAAAAAGAATATCTTCAAATAAAAACTACACAGATGCATTCTGTGAAACTTATTTCTGATCTGTAAATTCAGTTAACAGAGATAAAACATATTTTTGATTGAGCAGTTATGAAACACTCTTTCTGTAGAAAATGCAAGTGGAGATTCGGAGCGCTAAGAGGGTAATAGTGGAAAAAGGAATGTCTTCAAATATAAACTACACAGAATCATTCGGTGAAACTTCTTTCTGATCTGTGCATTCAGCTAACAGAGTTAAAACATACTTTTGATTGAGCAGATCTGAACACTCTTTCTGTAGAAAATGCAACTGGAATTTTGGAGCGCTAAGAGCGTAGTAAAGGAAAAAGGAATATATTCAAATATAAACTACACAGAAGCATTCTGTGAAACTTCTTTCTGATCTGAGCATTCAGCTAACAGAGTTAAACCATACTTTTGATTGAGCAGTTTTGAAACACTCTGTCTGTAGAAAATGCAACTGGACATTCGTAGCGCTAAGTGGGTAATAGTGGAAAAAAGAATATGTTCAAATATAAACTACACAGAAGCATTGTATGAAACTTCTTTCTGTTCTGTGCATTCAACTAACAGAGTTGAACCTTACTTTTGATTGAGCCGTTCTGAAACACTCTTTCTGTAGAAACTGCAATTGGACATTCTGATCGCTAAGAGGCCTATATTGGGAAAAAGAATGTCTACAAATAAAAACTACACAGAAGAATTGTGTGAAACTACTTTCTGTTCTGTTTGTTCAACAAAAAGAGTTGAACCTTAGTTTTGATTGAGCCGTTCTGAATCACTCTTTCTGTAGAAAATGCAAGTGGAGATTCGGAGCGCTAAGAGGGTAATAGTGGAAAAAGGAATGTCTCCAAATATAAACTACACAGAATCATTCTGTGAAACTTCTTTCTGATCTGTGCATTCAGCTAACAGAGTTAAACCATACTTTTGATTGAGCAGATCTGAACACTCTTTCTGTAGAAAATGCAACTGGACATTTGGAGCGCTAAGAGAGTAGTAGTGGAAAAAGGAATATATTCAAATATAAACTACACAGAAGCATTCTGTGAAACTTCTTTCTGATCTGAGCATTCAGCTAACAGAGTTAAACCATACTTTTGATTGAGCAGTTTTGAAACACTCTGTCTGTAGAAAATGCAACTGGACATTCGTAGCGCTAAGTGGGTAATAGTGGAAAAAAGAATATGTTCAAATATAAACTACACAGAAGCATTGTATGAAACTTCTTTCTGTTCTGTGCATTCAACTAACAGAGTTGAACCTTACTTTTGATTGAGCCGTTCTGAAACACTCTTTCTGTAGAAACTGCAATTGGACATTCTGAGCGCTAAGAGGCCTATATTGGGAAAAAGAATGTCTACAAATAAAAACTACACAGAAGAATTGTGTGAAACTTCTTTCTGTTCTGTTTGTTCAACTAAAAGATTTGAACCTTAGTTTTGAATGAGCCGTTCTGAAACACTCTTTCTGTAGAAAATGCAAGTGGAGATTCGGAGGGCTAAGAGGGTAATTGTGGAAAAAGGAATGACTCCAAATATAAACTACACAGAATCATTCTGTGAAACTTCTTTCTGATCTGTGCATTCAGCTAACAGAGTTAAACCATACTTTTGATTGAGCAGATCTGAACACTCTTTCTGTAGAAAATGCAACTGGACATTTGGAGCGATAAGAGAGTAGTAGTGGAAAAAGGAATATATTCAAATATAAACTACACAGAAGCATTCTGTGAAACTTCTTTCTGATCTGAGCATTCAGCTAACAGAGTTAAACCATACTTTTGATTGAGCAGTTTTGAAACACTCTGTCTGTAGAAAATGCAACTGGACATTCGTAGCGCTAAGTGGGTAATAGTGGAAAAAAGAATATGTTCAAATATAAACTACACAGAAGCATTGTATGAAACTTCTTTCTGTTCTGTGCATTCAACTAACAGAGTTGAACCTTACTTTTGATTGAGCCTTTCTGAAACACTCTTTCTGTAGAAACTGCAATTGGACATTGTGAGCGCTAAGAGGCCTATATTGGGAAAAATAATATCTTCAAATAAAAACTACACAGAAGCATTGTGTGAAACTTATTTCTGATATGTTCATTAAGCTAACAGAGTTAAACCATACTTTTGATTGCGCAGTTCTGAACACTCTTTCTGTAGAAAATGCAAGTGGACATTCGGAGCGCTAAGAGGGTAATAGTGGAAAAAGGAATATATTCAAATATAAACTACACAGTAGCATTCTGTGAAAATTCTTTCTGTTCTGTGCTTTCAACTAACAGAGTTGAACCTTACTTTTGATTGAGCCGTTCTGAAACACTCTTTCTGTAGAAACTGCAATTGGACATGCTAAGCGCTAAGAGGCCTACATTGGGAAAAAGAATATCTTCAAATAAAAACTACACCGATGCATTCTGTGAAACTTATTTCTGATCTGTAAATTCAGTTAACAGAGATAAAACATATTTTTGATTGAGCAGTTATGAAACACTCTTTTTGTAGAGAATGCAAGTGGAGATTCGGAGCGCTAAGAGGGTAATAGTGGAAAAAGGAATGTCTTCAAATATAAACTACACAGAATCATTCGGTGAAACTTCTTTCCGATCTGTGCATTCAGCTAACAGAGTTAAACCATACTTTTGATTGAGCAGATCTGAACACTCTTTCTGTAGAAAATGCAACTGGACATTTGGAGCGCTAAGATCGTAGTAGTGGAAAAAGGAATATATTCAAATATAAACTGCACAGAAGCATTCTGTGAAACTTCTTTCTGATCTGAGCATTCAGCTAACAGAGTTAAACCATACTTTTGATTGAGCAGTTTGAAACACTCTGTCTGTAGAAAATGCAACTGGACATTCGTAGCGCTAAGTGGGTAATAGTGGAAAAAAGAATATGTTCAAATATAAACTACACAGAAGCATTGTATGAAACTTCTTTCTGTTCTGTGCATTCAACTAACAGAGTTGAACCTTACTTTTGATTGAGCCGTTCTGAAACACTCTTTCTGTAGAAACTGCAATTGGACATTCTGAGCGCTAAGAGGCCTATATTGGGAAAAAGAATGTCTACAAATAAAAACTACACAGAAGAATTGTGTGAAACTTCTTTCTGTTCTGTTTGTTCAACTAAAAGAGTTGAACCTTAGTTTTGATTGAGCCGTTCTGAAACACTCTTTCTGTAGAAAATGCAAGTGGAGATTCGGAGCGCTAAGAGGGTAATAGTGGAAAAAGGAATGTCTCCAAATATAAACTACACAGAATCATTCTGTGAAACTTCTTTCTGATCTGTGCATTCAGCTAACAGAGTTAAACCATACTTTTGATTGAGCAGATCTGAACACTCTTTCTGTAGAAAATGCAACTGGACATTTGGAGCACTAAGAGAGTAGTAGTGGAAAAAGGAATATATTCAAATATAAACTACACAGAAGCATTCTGTGAAACTTCTTTCTGATCTGAGCATTCAGCTAACAGAGTTAAACCATACTTTTGATTGAGCAGTTTTGAAACACTCTGTCTGTAGAAAATGCAACTGGACATTCGTAGCGCTAAGTGGGTAATAGTGGAAAAAAGAATATGTTCAAATATAAACTACACAGAAGCATTGTATGAAACTACTTTCTGTTCTGTGCATTCAACTAACAGAGTTGAACCTTACTTTTGATTGAGCCTTTCTGAAACACTCTTTCTGTAGAAACTGCAATTGGACATTCTGAGCGCTAAGAGGCCTCTATTGGGAAAAATAATATCTTCAAATAAAAACTACACAGAAGCATTGTGTGAAACTTATTTCTGATATGTTCATTAAGCTAACAGAGTTAAACCATACTTTTGATTGCGCAGTTCTGAACACTCTTTCTGTAGAAAATGCAAGTGGACATTAGGAGCTCTAAGAGGGTAATAGTGGAAAAAGGAATATATTCAAATATAAACTACACAGTAGCATTCTGTGAAAATTCTTTCTGTTCTGTGCATTCAACTAACAGAGTTGAACCTTACTTTTGATTGAGCCGTTCTGAAACACTCTTTCTGTAGAAACTGCAATTGGACATGCTAAGCGCTAAGAGGCCTACATTGGGAAAAAGAATATCTTCAAATAAAAACTACACAGATGCATTCTGTGAAACTTATTTCTGATCTGTAAATTCAGTTAACAGAGATAAAACATATTTTTGATTGAGCAGTTATGAAACACTCTTTTTGTAGAAAATGCAAGTGGAGATTCGGAGCGCTAAGAGGGTAATAGTGGAAAAAGGAATGTCTTCAAATATAAACTACACAGAATCATTCGGTGAAACTTCTTTCTGATCTGTGCATTCAGCTAACAGAGTTAAACCATACTTTTAATTGAGCAGATCTGAACACTCTTTCTGTAGAAAATGCAACTGGACATTTGGAGCGCTAAGAGCGTAGTAGTGGAAAAAGGAATATATTCAAATATAAACTACACAGAAGCATTCTGTGAAACTTCTTTCTGATCTGAGCATTCAGCTAACAGAGTTAAACCATACTTTTGATTGAGCAGTTTTGAAACACTCTGTCTGTAGAAAATGCAACTGGACATTCGTAGCGCTAAGTGGGTAATAGTGGAAAAAAGAATATGTTCAAATATAAACTACACAGAAGCATTGTATGAAACTTCTTTCTGTTCTGTGCATTCAACTAACAGAGTTGAACCTTACTTTTGATTGAGCCTTTCTGAAACACTCTTTCTGTAGAAACTGCAATTGGACATTCTGAGCGCTAAGAGGTCTCTATTGGGAAAAATAATATCTTCAAATAAAAACTACACAGAAGCATTGTGTGAAACTTATTTCTGATATGTTCATTAAGCTAACAGAGTTAAACCACACTTTTGATTGCGCAGTTCTGAACACTGTTTCTGTAGAAAATGCAAGTGGACATTCGGAGCGCTAAGAGGGTAATAGTGGAAAAAGGAATATATTCAAATATAAACTACACAGTAGCATTCTGTGAAAATTCTTTCTGTTCTGTGCATTCAACTAACAGAGTTGAACCTTACTTTTGATTGAGCCGTTCTGAAACACTCTTTCTGTAGAAACTGCAATTGGACATGCTAAGCGCTAAGAGGCCTACATTGGGAAAAAGAATATCTTCAAATAAAAACTACACAGATGCATTCTGTGAAACTTATTTCTGATCTGTAAATTCAGTTAACAGAGATAAAACATATTTTTGATTGAGCAGTTATGAAACACTCTTTCTGTAGAAAATGCAAGTGGAGATTCGGAGCGCTAAGAGGGTAATAGTGGAAAAAGGAATGTCTTCAAATATAAACTACACAGAATCATTCTGTGAAACTTCTTTCTGATCTGTGCATTCAGCTAACAGAGTTAAACCATACTTTTGATTGAGCAGATCTGAACACTCTTTCTGTAGAAAATGCAACTGGACATTTGGAGCGCTAAGAGCGTAGTAGTGGAAAAAGGAATATATTCAAATATAAACTACACAGAATCATTCTGTGAAACTTCTTTCTGATCTGAGCATTCAGCTAACAGAGTTAAACCATACTTTTGATTGAGCAGTTTTGAAACACTCTGTCTGTAGAAAATGCAACTGGACATTCGTAGCGCTAAGTGGGTAATAGTGGAAAAAAGAATATGTTCAAATATAAACTACACAGAAGCATTGTATGAAACTTCTTTCTGTTCTGTGTATTCAACTAACAGAGTTGAACCTTACTTTTGATTGAGCCGTTCTGAAACACTCTTTCTGTAGAAACTGCAATTGGACATTCTGAGCGCTAAGAGGCCTATATTGGGAAAAAGAATGTCTACAAATAAAAACTACACAGAAGAATTGTGTGAAACTTCTTTCTGTTCTGTTTGTTCAACTAAAAGAGTTGAACCTTAGTTTTGATTGAGCCGTTCTGAAACACTCTTTCTGTAGAAAATGCAAGTGGAGATTCGGAGGGCTAAGAGGGTAATAGTGGAAAAAGGAATGTCTCCAAATATAAACTACACAGAATCATTCTGTGAAACTTCTTTCTGATCTGTGCATTCAGCTAACAGAGTTAAACCATACTTTTGATTGAGCAGATCTGAACACTCTTTCTGTAGAAAATGCAACTGGACATTTGGAGCGCTAAGAGAGTAGTAGTGGAAAAAGGAATATATTCAAATATAAACTACACAGAAGCATTCTGTGAAACTTCTTTCTGATCTGAGCATTCAGCTAACAGAGTTAAACCATACTTTTGATTGAGCAGTTTTGAAACACTCTGTCTGTAGAAAATGCAACTGGACATTCGTAGCGCTAAGTGGGTAATAGTGGAAAAAAGAATATGTTCAAATATAAACTACACAGAAGCATTGTATGAAACTTCTTTCTGTTCTGTGCATTCAACTAACAGAGTTGAACCTTACTTTTGATTGAGCCTTTCTGAAACACTCTTTCTGTAGAAACTGCAATTGGACATTGTGAGCGCTAAGAGGCCTATATTGGGAAAAATAATATCTTCAAATAAAAACTACACAGAAGCATTGTGTGAAACTTATTTCTGATATGTTCATTAAGCTAACAGAATTAAACCATACTTTTGATTGCGCAGTTCTGAACACTCTTTCTGTAGAAAATGCAAGTGGACTTTCGGAGCGCTAAGAGGGTAATAGTGGAAAAAGGAATATATTCAAATATAAACTACACAGAATCATTCTGTGAAACTTCTTTCTGTTCTGTGCATTCAACTAACAGAGTTGAACCTTACTTTTGATTGAGCCGTTCTCAAACACTCTTTCTGTAGAAACTCCAATTGGGCATGCTAAGCGCTAAGAGGCCTACATTGGGAAAAAGAATATCTTCAAATAAAAACTACACAGATGCATTCTGTGAAACTTATTTCTGATCTGTAAATTCAGGTAACAGAGATAAAACATATTTTTGATTGAGCAGTTATGAAACACTCTTTTTGTAGAAAATGCAAGTGGAGATTCGGAGCGCTAAGGGGGTAATAGTGGAAAAAGGAATGTCTTCAAATATAAACTACTCAGAATCATTCGGTGAAACTTCTTTCTGATCTGTGCATTCAGCTAACAGAGTTAAACCATACTTTTGATTGAGCAGATCTGAACACTCTTTCTCTAGAAAATGCAACTGGACAATTGGAGCGCTAAGAGCGTAGTAGTGGAAAAAGGAATATATTCAAATATAAACTACCCAGAAGCATTCTGTGAAACTTCTTTCTGATCTGAGCATTCAGCTAACAGAGTTAAACCATACTTTTGATTGAGCAGTTTTGAAACACTCTGTCTGTAGAAAATTCAACTGGACATTCGTAGCGCTAAGTGGGTAATAGTGGAAAAAAGAATATGTTCAAATATAAACTACAGAGAAACATTGTATGAAACTTCTTTCTGTTCTGTGCATTCAACTAACAGAGTTGAACCTTACTTTTGATTGAGCCGTTCTGAAACACTCTTTCTGTAGAAACTGCAATTGGACATTCTGAGCGCTAAGAGGCCTATATTGGGAAAAAGAATGTCTACAAATAAAAACTACACAGAAGAATTGTGTGAAACTTCTTTCTGTTCTGTTTGTTCAACTAAAAGAGTTGAACCTTAGTTTTGATTGAGCCGTTCTGAAACACTCTTTCTGTAGAAAATGCAAGTGGAGATTCGGAGCGCTAAGAGGGTCATAGTGGAAAAAGGAATGTCTCCAAATATAAACTACACAGAATCATTCTGTGAAACGTCTTTCTGATCTGTGCATTCAGCTAACAGAGTTAAACCATACTTTTGATTAAGCAGATCTGAACACTCTTTCTGTAGAAAATGCAACTGGACATTTGGAGCACTAAGAGAGTAGTAGTGGAAAAAGGAATATATTCAAATATAAACTACACAGAAGCATTCTGTGAAACTTCTTTCTGATCTGAGCATTCAGCTAACAGAGTTAAACCATACTTTTGATTGAGCAGTTTTGAAACACTCTGTCTGTAGAAAATGCAACTGGACATTCGTAGCGCTAAGTGGGTAATAGTGGAAAAAAGAATATGTTCAAATATAAACTACACAGAAGCATTGTATGAAACTTCTTTCTGTTCTGTGCATTCAACTAACAGAGTTGAACCTTACTTTTGATTGAGCCTTTCTGAAACACTCTTTCTGTAGAAACTGCAATTGGACATTCTGAGCGCTAAGAGGCCTATATTGGGAAAAATAATATCTTCAAATAAAAACTACACAGAAGCATTGTGTGAAACTTATTTCTGATATGTTCATTAAGCTAACAGAGTTAAACCATACTTTTGATTGCGCAGTTCTGAACACTCTTTCTGTAGAAAATGCAAGTGGACATTCGGAGCGCTAAGAGGGTAATAGTGGAAAAAGGAATATATTCAAATATAAACTACACAGTAGCATTCTGTGAAAATTCTTTCTGTTCTGTGCATTCAACTAACAGAGTTGAACCTTACTTTTGATTGAGCCGTTCTGAAACACTCTTTCTGTAGAAACTGCAGTTGGACATGCTAAGCGCTAAGAGGCCTACATTGGGAAAAAGAATATCTTCAAATAAAAACTACACAGATGCATTCTGTGAAACTTATTTCTGATCTGTAAATTCAGTTAACAGAGATAAAACATATTTTTGATTGAGCAGTTATGAAACACTCTTTTTGTAGAAAATGCAAGTGGAGATTCTGAGCGCTAAGAGGGTAATAGTGGAAAAAGGAATGTCTTCAAATATAAACTACACAGAATCATTCGGTGAAACTTCTTTCTGATCTGTGCATTCAGCTAACAGAGTTAAAACATACTTTTGATTGAGCAGATCTGAACACTCTTTCTGTTGAAAATGCAACTGGACATTTGGAGCGCTAAGAGCGTAGTAGTGGAAAAAGTAATATATTCAAATATAAACTACACAGAAGCATTCTGTGAAACTTCTCTATGATCTGAGCATACAGCTAACAGAGTTAAACCATACTTTTGATTGAGCAGTTTTGAAACACTCTGTCTGTAGAAAATGCAACTGGACATTCGTAGCGCTAAGTGGGTAATAGTGGAAAAGAGAATATGTTCAAATATAAACTACACAGAAGCATTGTATGAAACTTCTTTCTGTTCTGTGCATTCAACTAACAGAGTTGAACCTTACTTTTGATTGAGCCGTTCTGAAACACTCTTTCTGTAGAAACTGCAATTGGACATTCTGAGCGCTAAGAGGCCTATATTGGGAAAAAGAATGTCTACAAATAAAGACTACACAGAAGAATTGTGTGAAACTTCTTTCTGTTCTGTTTGTTCAACTAAAAGAGTTGAACTTTAGTTTTGATTGAGCCGTTCTGAAACACTCTTTCTGTAGAAAATGCAAGTGGAGATTTGGAGCGCTAAGAGGGTAATAGTGGAAAAAGGAATGTCTACAAATATAAACTACACAGAATCATTCTGTGAAACTTCTTTCTGATCTGTGCATTCAGCTAACAGAGTTAAACCATACTTTTGATTGATCAGATCTGAACACTCTTTCTGTAGAAAATGCAACAGGACATTTGGAGCGCTACGAGAGTAGTAGTGGAAAAAGGAATATATTCAAATATAAACTACACAGAAGCATTCTGAGAAACTTCTTTCTGATCTGAGCATTCAGCTAACAGAGTTAAACCATACTTTTGATTGAGCAGTTTTGAAACACTCTGTCTGTAGAAAATGCAACTGGACATTCGTAGCGCTAAGTGGGTAATAGTGGAAAAAAGAATATGTTCAAATATAAACTACACAGAAGCATTGTATGAAACTTCTTTCTGTTCTGTGCATTCAACTAACAGAGTTGAACCTTACTTTTGATTGAGCCGTTCTGAAACACTCTTTCTGTAGAAACTGCAATTGGACATACTGAGCGCTAAGAGGCCTATATTGGGAAAAAGAATGTCTACAAATAAAAACTACACAGAAGAATTGTGTGAAACTTCTTTCTGTTCTGTTTGTTCAACTAAAAGAGTTGAACCTTAGTTTTGATTGAGCCGTTCGAAACACTCTTTCTGTAGAAAATGCAAGTGGAGATTCGGAGCGCTAAGAGGGTAATAGTGGAAAAAGGAATGTCTTCAAATATAAACTACACAGAATCATTCGGTGAAACTTCTTTCTGATCTGTGCATTCAGCTAACAGAGTTAAAACATACTTTTGATTGAGCAGATCTGAACACTCTTTCTGTTGAAAATGCAACTGGACATTTGGAGCGCTAAGAGCGTAGTAGTGGAAAAAGTAATATATTCAAATATAAACTACACAGAAGCATTCTGTGAAACTTCTTTCTGATCTGAGCATACAGCTAACAGAGTTAAACCATACTTTTGATTGAGCAGTTTTGAAACACTCTGTCTGTAGAAAATGCAACTGGACATTCGTAGCGCTAAGTGGGTAATAGTGGAAAAGAGAATATGTTCAAATATAAACTACACAGAAGCATTGTATGAAACTTCTTTCTGTTCTGTGCATTCAACTAACAGAGTTGAACCTTACTTTTGATTGAGCCGTTCTGAAACACTCTTTCTGTAGAAACTGCAATTGGACATACTGAGCGCTAAGAGGCCTATATTGGGAAAAAGAATGTCTACAAATAAAAACTACACAGAAGAATTGTGTGAAACTTCTTTCTGTTCTTTTTGTTCAACTAAAAGAGTTGAACCTTAGTTTTGATTGAGCCGTTCGAAACACTCTTTCTGTAGAAAATGCAAGTGGAGATTCGGAGCGCTAAGTGGGTAATAGTGGAAAAAGGAATGTCTTCAAATATAAACTACACAGAATCATTCGGTGAAACTTCTTTCTGATCTGTGCATTCAGCTAACAGAGTTAAAACATACTTTTGATTGAGCAGATCTGAACACTCTTTCTGTTGAAAATGCAACTGGACATTTGGAGCGCTAAGAGCGTAGTAGTGGAAAAAGTAATATATTCAAATATAAACTACACAGAAGCATTCTGTGAAACTTCTTTCTGATCTGAGCATACAGCTAACAGAGTTAAACCATACTTTTGATTGAGCAGTTTTGAAACACTCTGTCTGTAGAAAATGCAACTGGACATTCGTAGCGCTAAGTGGGTAATAGTGGAAAAGAGAATATGTTCAAATATAAACTACACAGAAGCATTGTATGAAACTTCTTTCTGTTCTGTGCATTCAACTAACAGAGTTGAACCTTACTTTTGATTGAGCCGTTCTGAAACACTCTTTCTGTAGAAACAGCAATTGGACATTCTGAGCGCTAAGAGGCCTATATTGGGAAAAAGAATGTCTACAAATAAAAACTACACAGAAGAATTGTGTGAAACTTCTTTCTGTTCTGTTTGTTCAACTAAAAGATTTGAACCTTAGTTTTGATTGAGCCGTTCTGAAACCCTCTTTCTGTAGAAAATGCAAGTGGAGATTCGGAGCGCTAAGAGGGTAATAGTGGAAAAAGGAATGTCTACAAATATAAACTACACAGAATCATTCTGTGTAACTTCTTTCTGATCTGTGCATTCAGCTAACAGAGTTAAACCATACTTTTGATTGATCAGATCTGAACACTCTTTCTGTAGAAAATGCAACAGGACATTTGGAGCGCTACGAGAGTAGTAGTGGAAAAAGGAATATATTCAAATATAAACTACACAGAAGCATTCTGTGAAACTTCTTTCTGATCTGAGCATTCAGCTAACAGAGTTAAACCATACTTTTGATTGAGCAGTTTTGAAACACTCTGTCTGTAGAAAATGCAACTGGACATTCGTAGCGCTAAGTGGGTAATAGTGGAAAAAAGAATATGTTCAAATATAAACTACACAGAAGCATTGCATGAAACTTCTTTCTGTTCTGTGCATTCAACTAACAGAGTTGAACCTTACTTTTGATTTAGCCTTTCTGAAACACTCTTTCTGTAGAAACTGCAATTGGACATTCTGAGCGCTAAGAGGCCTCTATTGGGAAAAATAATATCTTCAAATAAAAACTACACAGAAGCATTGTGTGAAACTTATTTCTGATATGTTCATTAAGCTAACAGAGTTAAACCATAATTTTGATTGCGCAGTTCTGAACACTCTTTCTGTAGAAAATGCAAGTGGACATTCGGAGCGCTAAGAGGGTAATAGTGGAAAAAGGGATATATTCAAATATAAACTACACAGTAGCATTCTGTGAAAATTCTTTCTGTTCTGTGCATTCAACTAGCAGAGTTGAACCTTACTTTTGATTGAGCCGTTCTGAAACACTGTTTCTGTAGAAACTGCAATTGGACATGCTAAGCGCTAAGAGGCCTACATTGGGAAAAAGAATATCTTCAAATAAAAACTACACAGATGCATTCTGTGAAACTTATTTCTGATCTGTAAATTCAGTTAACAGAGATAAAACATATTTTTGATTGAGCAGTTATGAAACACTCTTTTTGTAGAAAATGCAAGTGGAGATTCTGAGCGCTAAGAGGGTAATAGTGGAAAAAGGAATGTCTTCAAATATAAACTACACAGAATCATTCGGTGAAACTTCTTTCTGATCTGTGCATTCAGCTAACAGAGTTAAAACATACTTTTGATTGAGCAGATCTGAACACTCTTTCTGTTGAAAATGCAACTGGACATTTGGAGCGCTAAGAGCGTAGTAGTGGAAAAAGTAATATATTCAAATATAAACTACACAGAAGCATTCTGTGAAACTTCTTTCTGATCTGAGCATACAGCTAACAGAGTTAAACCATACTTTTGATTGAGCAGTTTTGAAACACTCTGTCTGTAGAAAATGCAACTGGACATTCGTAGCGCTAAGTGGGTAATAGTGGAAAAGAGAATATGTTCAAATATAAACTACACAGAAGCATTGTATGAAACTTCTTTCTGTTCTGTGCATTCAACTAACAGAGTTGAACCTTACTTTTGATTGAGCCGTTCTGAAACACTCTTTCTGTAGAAACTGCAATTGGACATTCTGAGCGCTAAGAGGCCTATATTGGGAAAAAGAATGTCTACAAATAAAGACTACACAGAAGAATTGTGTGAAACTTCTTTCTGTTCTGTTTGTTCAACTAAAAGAGTTGAACTTTAGTTTTGATTGAGCCGTTCTGAAACACTCTTTCTGTAGAAAATGCAAGTGGAGATTTGGAGCGCTAAGAGGGTAATAGTGGAAAAAGGAATGTCTACAAATATAAACTACACAGAATCATTCTGTGAAACTTCTTTCTGATCTGTGCATTCAGCTAACAGAGTTAAACCATACTTTTGATTGATCAGATCTGAACACTCTTTCTGTAGAAAATGCAACAGGACATTTGGAGCGCTACGAGAGTAGTAGTGGAAAAAGGAATATATTCAAATATAAACTACACAGAAGCATTCTGAGAAACTTCTTTCTGATCTGAGCATTCAGCTAACAGAGTTAAACCATACTTTTGATTGAGCAGTTTTGAAACACTCTGTCTGTAGAAAATGCAACTGGACATTCGTAGCGCTAAGTGGGTAATAGTGGAAAAAAGAATATGTTCAAATATAAACTACACAGAAGCATTGTATGAAACTTCTTTCTGTTCTGTGCATTCAACTAACAGAGTTGAACCTTACTTTTGATTGAGCCGTTCTGAAACACTCTTTCTGTAGAAACTGCAATTGGACATTCTGAGCGCTAAGAGGCCTATATTGGGAAAAAGAATGTCTACAAATAAAAACTACACAGAAGAATTGTGTGAAACTTCTTTCTGTTCTGTTTGTTCAACTAAAAGAGTTGAACCTTAGTTTTGATTGAGCCGTTCTGAAACCCTCTTTCTGTAGAAAATGCAAGTGGAGATTCGGAGCGCTAAGAGGGTAATAGTGGAAAAAGGAATGTCTACAAATATAAACTACACAGAATCATTCTGTGTAACTTCTTTCTGATCTGTGCATTCAGCTAACAGAGTTAAACCATACTTTTGATTGATCAGATCTGAACACTCTTTCTGTAGAAAATGCAACAGGACATTTGGAGCGCTACGAGAGTAGTAGTGGAAAAAGGAATATATTCAAATATAAACTACACAGAAGCATTCTGTGAAACTTCTTTCTGATCTGAGCATTCAGCTAACAGAGTTAAACCATACTTTTGATTGAGCAGTTTTGAAACACTCTGTCTGTAGAAAATGCAACTGGACATTCGTAGCGCTAAGTGGGTAATAGTGGAAAAAAGAATATGTTCAAATATAAACTACACAGAAGCATTGTATGAAACTTCTTTCTGTTCTGTGCATTCAACTAACAGAGTTGAACCTTACTTTTGATTGAGCCGTTCTGAAACACTCTTTCTGTAGAAATTGCAATTGGACATTCTGAGCGCTAAGAGGCCTATATTGGGAAAAAGAATGTCTACAAATAAAAACTACACAGAAGGATTGTGTGAAACTTCTTTCTGTTCTGTTTGTTCAACTAAAAGAGTTGAACCTTAGTTTTGATTGAGCCGTTCTGAAACACTCTTTCTTTAGAAAATGCAAGTGGAGATTCGGAGCGCTAAGAGGGTAATAGTGGAAAAAGGAATGTCTCCAAATATAAACTACACAGAATCATTCTGTGAAACTTCTTTCTGATCTGTGCATTCAGCTAACAGAGTTAAACCATACTTTTGATTGAGCAGATCTGAACACTCTTTCTGTAGAAAATGCAACTGGACATTTGGAGCGCTAAGAGAGTAGTAGTGGAAAAAGGAATATATTCAAATATAAACTACACAGAAGCATTTTGTGAAACTTCTTTCTGATCTGAGCATTCAGCTAACAGAGTTAAACCATACTTTTTATTGAGCAGTTTTGAAACACTCTGTCTGTAGAAAATGCAACTGGACATTCGTAGCGCTAAGTGGGTAATAGTGGAAAAAAGAATATTTTCAAATATAAACTACACAGAAGCATTGTATGAAACTTCTTTCTGTTCTGTGCATTCAACTAACAGAGTTGAACCTTACTTTTGATTGAGCCGTTCTGAAACACTCTTTCTGTAGAAACTGCAATTGGACATACTGAGCGCTAAGAGGCCTATATTGGGAAAAAGAATGTCTACAAATAAAAACTACACAGAAGAATTGTGTGAAACTCCTTTCTGTTCTGTTTGTTCAACTAAAAGATTTGAACCTTAGTTTTGATTGAGCCGTTCGAAACACTCTTTCTGTAGAAAATGCAAGTGGAGATTCGGAGCGCTAAGTGGGTAATAGTGGAAAAAGGAATGTCTTCAAATATAAACTACACAGAATCATTCGGTGAAACTTCTTTCTGATCTGTGCATTCAGCTAACAGAGTTAAAACATACTTTTGATTGAGCAGATCTGAACACTCTTTCTGTTGAAAATGCAACTGGACATTTGGAGCGCTAAGAGCGTAGTAGTGGAAAAAGTAATATATTCAAATATAAACTACACAGAAGCATTCTGTGAAACTTCTTTCTGATCTGAGCATACAGCTAACAGAGTTAAACCATACTTTTGATTGAGCAGTTTTGAAACACTCTGTCTGTAGAAAATGCAACTGGACATTCGTAGCGCTAAGTGGGTAATAGTGGAAAAGAGAATATGTTCAAATATAAACTACACAGAAGCATTGTATGAAACTTCTTTCTGTTCTGTGCATTCAACTAACAGAGTTGAACCTTACTTTTGATTGAGCCGTTCTGAAACACTCTTTCTGTAGAAACTGCAACTGGACATTCTGAGCGCTAAGAGGCCTATATTGGGAAAAAGAATGTCTACAAATAAAAACTACACAGAAGAATTGTGTGAAACTTCTTTCTGTTCTGTTTATTCAACTAAAAGAGTTGAACCTTAGTTTTGATTGAGCCGTTCTGAAACACTCTTTCTGTAGAAAATGCAAGTGGAGATTCGGAGCGCTAAGAGGGTAATAGTGGAAAAAGGAATGTCTACAAATATAAACTACACAGAATCATTCTGTGTAACTACTTTCTGATCTGTGCATTCAGCTAACATAGTTAAACCATACTTTTGATTGATCAGATCTGAACACTCTTTCTGTAGAAAATGCAACAGGACATTTGGAGCGCTACGAGAGTAGTAGTGGAAAAAGGAATATATTCAAATATAAACTACACAGAAGCATTCTGTGAAACTTCTTTCTGATCTGAGCATTCAGCTAACAGAGTTAAACCATACTTTTGATTGAGCAGTTTTGAAACACTCTGTCTGTAGAAAATGCAACTGGACATTCGTAGCGCTAAGTGGGTAATAGTGGAAAAAAGAATATGTTCAAATATAAACTACACAGAAGCATTGTATGAAACTTCTTTCTGTTCTGTGCATTCAACTAACAGAGTTGAACCTTACTTTTGATTGAGCCGTTCTGAAACACTCTTTCTGTAGAAATTGCAATTGGACATTCTGAGCGCTAAGAGGCCTATATTGGGAAAAAGAATGTCTACAAATAAAAACTACACAGAAGGATTGTGTGAAACTTCTTTCTGTTCTGTTTGTTCAACTAAAAGAGTTGAACCTTAGTTTTGATTGAGCCGTTCTGAAACACTCTTTCTTTAGAAAATGCAAGTGGAGATTCGGAGCGCTAAGAGGGTAATAGTGGAAAAAGGAATGTCTCCAAATATAAACTACACAGAATCATTCTGTGAAACTTCTTTCTCATCTGTGCATTCAGCTAACAGAGTTAAACCATACTTTTGATTGAGCAGATCTGAACACTCTTTCTGTAGAAAATGCAACTGGACATTTGGAGCGCTAAGAGAGTAGTAGTGGAAAAAGGAATATATTCAAATATAAACTACACAGAAGCATTTTGTGAAACTTCTTTCTGATCTGAGCATTCAGCTAACAGAGTTAAACCATACTTTTTATTGAGCAGTTTTGAAACACTCTGTCTGTAGAAAATGCAACTGGACATTCGTAGCGCTAAGTGGGTAATAGTGGAAAAAAGAATATTTTCAAATATAAACTACACAGAAGCATTGTATGAAACTTCTTTCTGTTCTGTGCATTCAACTAACAGAGTTGAACCTTACTTTTGATTGAGCCGTTCTGAAACACTCTTTCTGTAGAAACTGCAATTGGACATACTGAGCGCTAAGAGGCCTATATTGGGAAAAAGAATGTCTACAAATAAAAACTACACAGAAGAATTGTGTGAAACTTCTTTCTGTTCTGTTTGTTCAACTAAAAGATTTGAACCTTAGTTTTGATTGAGCCGTTCGAAACACTCTTTCTGTAGAAAATGCAAGTGGAGATTCGGAGCGCTAAGTGGGTAATAGTGGAAAAAGGAATGTCTTCAAATATAAACTACACAGAATCATTCGGTGAAACTTCTTTCTGATCTGTGCATTCAGCTAACAGAGTTAAAACATACTTTTGATTGAGCAGATCTGAACACTCTTTCTGTTGAAAATGCAACTGGACATTTGGAGCGCTAAGAGCGTAGTAGTGGAAAAAGTAATATATTCAAATATAAACTACACAGAAGCATTCTGTGAAACTTCTTTCTGATCTGAGCATACAGCTAACAGAGTTAAACCATACTTTTGATTGAGCAGTTTTGAAACACTCTGTCTGTAGAAAATTCAACTGGACATTCGTAGCGCTAAGTGGGTAATAGTGGAAAAGAGAATATGTTCAAATATAAACTACACAGAAGCATTGTATGAAACTTCTTTCTGTTCTGTGCATTCAACTAACAGAGTTGAACCTTACTTTTGATTGAGCCGTTCTGAAACACTCTTTCTGTAGAAACTGCAATTGGACATTCTGAGCGCTAAGAGGCCTACATTGGGAAAAAGAATATCTTCAATTAAAAACTACACAGATGCATTCTGTGAAACTTATTTCTGATCTGTAAATTCAGTTAACAGAGATAAAACATATTTTTGATTGAGCAGTTATGAAACACTCTTTTTGTAGAAAATGCAAGTGGAGATTCGGAGCGCTAAGTGGGTAATAGTGGAAAAAGGAATGTCTTCAAATATAAACTACACAGAATCATTCGGTGAAACTTCTTTCTGATCTGTGCATTCAGCTAACAGAGTTAAACCATACTTTTGATTGAGCAGATCTGAACACTCTTTCTGTAGAAAATGCAACTGGACATTTGGAGCGCTAAGAGCGTAGTAGTGGAAAAAGGAATATATTCAAATATAAACTACACAGAAGCATTCTGTGAAACTTCTTTCTGATCTGAGCATTCAGCTAACAGAGTTAAACCATACTTTTGATTGAGCAGTTTTGAAACACTCTGTCTGTAGAAAATGCAACTGGACATTCGTAGCGCTAAGTGGGTAATAGTGGAAAAAAGAATATGTTCAAATATGAACTACACAGAAGCATTGTATGAAACTTCTTTCTGTTCTGTGCATTCAACTAACAGAGTTGAACCTTACTTTTGATTGAGCCGTTCTGAAACACTCTTTCTGTAGAAACTGCAATTGGACATTCTGAGCGCTAAGAGGCCTATATTGGGAAAAAGAATGTCTACAAATAAAAACTACACAAAAGAATTGTGTGAAACTTCTTTCTGTTCTGTTTGTTCAACTAAAAGAGTTGAACCTTAGTTTTGATTGAACCGTTCTGAAACACTCTTTCTGTAGAAAATGCAAGTGGAGATTCGGAGCGCTAAGAGGGTAATAGTGGAAAAAGGAATGTCTCCAAATATAAACTACACAGAATCATTCTGTGAAACTTCTTTCTGATCTGTGCATTCAGCTAACAGAGTTAAACCATACTTTTGATTGAGCAGATCTGAACACTCTTTCTGTAGAAAATGCAACTGGACATTTGGAGCGCTAAGAGAGTAGTAGTGGAAAAAGGAATATATTCAAATATAAACTACACAGAAGCATTCTGTGAAACTTCTTTCTGATCTGAGCATTCAGCTAACAGAGTTAAACCATACTTTTGATTGAGCAGTTTTGAAACACTCTGTCTGTAGAAAATGCAACTGGACATTCGTAGCGCTAAGTGGGTAATAGTGGAAAAAAGAATATGTTCAAATATAAACTACACAGAAGCATTGTATGAAACTTCTTTCTGTTCTGTGCATTCAACTAACAGAGTTGAACCTTACTTTTGATTGAGCCGTTCTGAAACCCTCTTTCTGTAGAAATTGCAATTGGACATTCTGAGCGCTAAGAGGCCTATATTGGGAAAAAGAATGTCTACAAATAAAAACTACACAGAAGGATTGTGTGAAACTTCTTTCTGTTCTGTTTGTTCAACTAAAAGAGTTGAACCTTAGTTTTGATTGAGCCGTTCTGAAACACTCTTTCTTTAGAAAATGCAAGTGGAGATTCGGAGCGCTAAGAGGGTAATAGTGGAAAAAGGAATGTCTCCAAATATAAACTACACAGAATCATTCTGTGAAACTTCTTTCTGATCTGTGCATTCAGCTAACAGAGTTAAACCATACTTTTGATTGAGCAGATCTGAACACTCTTTCTGTAGAAAATGCAACTGGACATTTGGAGCGCTAAGAGAGTAGTAGTGGAAAAAGGAATATATTCAAATATAAATTACACAGAAGCATTTTGTGAAACTTCTTTCTGATCTGAGCATTCAGCTAACAGAGTTAAACCATACTTTTGATTGAGCAGTTTTGAAACACTCTGTCTGTAGAAAATGCAACTGGACATTCGTAGCGCTAAGTGGGTAATAGTGGAAAAAAGAATATGTTCAAATATAAACTACACAGAAGCATTGTATGAAACTTCTTTCTGTTCTGTGCATTCAACTAACAGAGTTGAACCTTACTTTTGATTGAGCCTTTCTGAAACACTCTTTCTGTAGAAATTGCAATTGGACATTCTGAGCGCTAAGAGGCCTATATTGGGAAAAAGAATGTCTACAAATAAAAACTACACAGAAGGATTGTGTGAAACTTCTTTCTGTTCTGTTTGTTCAACTAAAAGAGTTGAACCTTAGTTTTGATTGAGCCGTTCTGAAACACTCTTTCTGTAGAAAATGCAAGTGGAGATTCAGAGCGCTAAGAGGGTAATAGTGGAAAAAGGAATGTCTCCAAATATAAACTACACAGAATCATTCTGTGAAACTTCTTTCTGATCTGTGCATTCAGCTAACAGAGTTAAACCATACTTTTGATTGAGCAGATCTGAACACTCTTTCTGTAGAAAATGCAACTGGACATTTGGAGCGCTAAGAGAGTAGTAGTGGAAAAAGGAATATATTCAAATATAAACTACACAGAAGCATTCTGTGAAACTTCTTTCTGATCTGAGCATTCAGCTAACAGAGTTAAACCATACTTTTGATTGAGCAGTTTTGAAACACTCTGTCTGTAGAAAATGCAACTGGACATTCGTAGCGCTAACTGGGTAATAGTGGAAAAAAGAATATGTTCAAATATAAACTACACAGAAGCATTGCATGAAACTTCTTTCTGTTCTGTGCATTCAACTAACAGAGTTGAACCTTACTTTTGATTTAGCCTTTCTGAAACACTCTTTCTGTAGAAACTGCAATTGGACATTCTGAGCGCTAAGAGGCCTCTATTGGGAAAAATAATATCTTCAAATAAAAACTACACAGAAGCATTGTGTGAAACGTATTTCTGATATGTTCATTAAGCTAACAGAGTTAAACCATACTTTTGATTGCGCAGTTCTGAACACTCTTTCTGTAGAAAATGCAAGTGGACATTCGGAGCGCTAAGAGGGTAATAGTGGAAAAAGGAATATATTCAAATATAAACTACACAGTAGCATTCTGTGAAAATTCTTTCTGTTCTGTGCATTCAACTAGCAGAGTTGAACATTACTTTTGATTGAGCCGTTCTGAAACACTGTTTCTGTAGAAACTGCAATTGGACATGCTAAGCGCTAAGAGGCCTACATTGGGAAAAAGAATATCTTCAAATAAAAACTACACAGATGCATTCTGTGAAACTTATTTCTGATCTGTAAATTCAGTTAACAGAGATAAAACATATTTTTGATTGAGCAGTTATGAAACACTCTTTTTGTAGAAAATGCAAGTGGAGATTCTGAGCGCTAAGAGGGTAATAGTGGAAAAAGGAATGTCTTCAAATATAAACTACACAGAATCATTCGGTGAAACTTCTTTCTGATCTGTGCATTCAGCTAACAGAGTTAAAACATACTTTTGATTGAGCAGATCTGAACACTCTTTCTGTTGAAAATGCAACTGGACATTTGGAGCGCTAAGAGCGTAGTAGTGGAAAAAGTAATATATTCAAATATAAACTACACAGAAGCATTCTGTGAAACTTCTTTCTGATCTGAGCATACAGCTAACAGAGTTAAACCATACTTTTGATTGAGCAGTTTTGAAACACTCTGTCTGTAGAAAATGCAACTGGACATTCGTAGCGCTAAGTGGGTAATAGTGGAAAAGAGAATATGTTCAAATATAAACTACACAGAAGCATTGTATGAAACTTCTTTCTGTTCTGTGCATTCAACTAACAGAGTTGAACCTTACTTTTGATTGAGCCGTTCTGAAACACTCTTTCTGTAGAAACTGCAATTGGACATTCTGAGCGCTAAGAGGCCTATATTGGGAAAAAGAATGTCTACAAATAAAGACTACACAGAAGAATTGTGTGAAACTTCTTTCTGTTCTGTTTGTTCAACTAAAAGAGTTGAACCTTAGTTTTGATTGAGCCGTTCTGAAACACTCTTTCTGTAGAAAATGCAAGTGGAGATTCGGAGCGCTAAGAGGGTAATAGTGGAAAAAGGAATGTCTACAAATATAAACTACACAGAATCATTCTGTGAAACTTCTTTCTGATCTGTGCATTCAGCTAACAGAGTTAAACCATACTTTTGATTGATCAGATCTGAACACTCTTTCTGTAGAAAATGCAACAGGACATTTGGAGCGCTACGAGAGTAGTAGTGGAAAAAGGAATATATTCAAATATAAACTACACAGAAGCATTCTGAGAAACTTCTTTCTGATCTGAGCATTCAGCTAACAGAGTTAAACCATACTTTTGATTGAGCAGTTTTGAAACACTCTGTCTGTAGAAAATGCAACTGGACATTCGTAGCGCTAAGTGGGTAATAGTGGAAAAAAGAATATGTTCAAATATAAACTACACAGAAGCATTGTATGAAACTTCTTTCTGTTCTGTGCATTCAACTAACAGAGTTGAACCTTACTTTTGATTGAGCCGTTCTGAAACACTCTTTCTGTAGAAACTGCAATTGGACATACTGAGCGCTAAGAGGCCTATATTGGGAAAAAGAATGTCTACAAATAAAAACTACACAGAAGAATTGTGTGAAACTTCTTTCTGTTCTGTTTGTTCAACTAAAAGAGTTGAACCTTAGTTTTGATTGAGCCGTTCGAAACACTCTTTCTGTAGAAAATGCAAGTGGAGATTCGGAGCGCTAAGAGGGTAATAGTGGAAAAAGGAATGTCTTCAAATATAAACTACACAGAATCATTCGGTGAAACTTCTTTCTGATCTGTGCATTCAGCTAACAGAGTTAAAACATACTTTTGATTGAGCAGATCTGAACACTCTTTCTGTTGAAAATGCAACTGGACATTTGGAGCGCTAAGAGCGTAGTAGTGGAAAAAGTAATATATTCAAATATAAACTACACAGAAGCATTCTGTGAAACTTCTTTCTGATCTGAGCATACAGCTAACAGAGTTAAACCATACTTTTGATTGAGCAGTTTTGAAACACTCTGTCTGTAGAAAATGCAACTGGACATTCGTAGCGCTAAGTGGGTAATAGTGGAAAAGAGAATATGTTCAAATATAAACTACACAGAAGCATTGTATGAAACTTCTTTGTGTTCTGTGCATTCAACTAACAGAGTTGAACCTTACTTTTGATTGAGCCGTTCTGAAACACTCTTTCTGTAGAAACTGCAATTGGACATTCTGAGCGCTAAGAGGCCTATATTGGGAAAAAGAATGTCTACAAATAAAAACTACACAGAAGAATTGTGTGAAACTTCTTTCTGTTCTGTTTGTTCAACTAAAAGAGTTGAACCTTAGTTTTGATTGAGCCGTTCTGAAACCCTCTTTCTGTAGAAAATGCAAGTGGAGATTCGGAGCGCTAAGAAGGTAATAGTGGAAAAAGGAATGTCTACAAATATAAACTACACAGAATCATTCTGTGTAACTTCTTTCTGATCTGTGCATTCAGCTAACAGAGTTAAACCATACTTTTGATTGATCAGATCTGAACACTCTTTCTGTAGAAAATGCAACAGGACATTTGGAGCGCTACGAGAGTAGTAGTGGAAAAAGGAATATATTCAAATATAAACTACACAGAAGCATTCTGTGAAACTTCTTTCTGATCTGAGCATTCAGCTAACAGAGTTAAACCATACTTTTGATTGAGCAGTTTTGAAACACTCTGTCTGTAGAAAATGCAACTGGACATTCGTAGCGCTAAGTGGGTAATAGTGGAAAAAAGAATATGTTCAAATATAAACTACACAGAAGCATTGTATGAAACTTCTTTCTGTTCTGTGTATTCAACTAACAGAGTTGAACCTTACTTTTGATTGAGCCGTTCTGAAACACTCTTTCTGTAGAAACTGCAATTGGACATTCTGAGCGCTAAGAGGCCTATATTGGGAAAAAGAATGTCTACAAATAAAAACTACACAGAAGAATTGTGTGAAACTTCTTTCTGTTCTGTTTGTTCAACTAAAAGAGTTGAACCTTAGTTTTGATTGAGCCGTTCTGAAACACTCTTTCTGTAGAAAATGCAAGTGGAGATTCGGAGGGCTAAGAGGGTAATAGTGGAAAAAGGAATGTCTCCAAATATAAACTACACAGAATCATTCTGTGAAACTTCTTTCTGATCTGTGCATTCAGCTAACAGAGTTAAACCATACTTTTGATTGAGCAGATCTGAACACTCTTTCTGTAGAAAATGCAACTGGACATTTGGAGCGCTAAGAGAGTAGTAGTGGAAAAAGGAATATATTCAAATATAAACTACACAGAAGCATTCTGTGAAACTTCTTTCTGATCTGAGCATTCAGCTAACAGAGTTAAACCATACTTTTGATTGAGCAGTTTTGAAACACTCTGTCTGTAGAAAATGCAACTGGACATTCGTAGCGCTAAGTGGGTAATAGTGGAAAAAAGAATATGTTCAAATATAAACTACACAGAAGCATTGTATGAAACTTCTTTCTGTTCTGTGCATTCAACTAACAGAGTTGAACCTTACTTTTGATTGAGCCTTTCTGAAACACTCTTTCTGTAGAAACTGCAATTGGACATTGTGAGCGCTAAGAGGCCTATATTGGGAAAAATAATATCTTCAAATAAAAACTACACAGAAGCATTGTGTGAAACTTATTTCTGATATGTTCATTAAGCTAACAGAGTTAAACCATACTTTTGATTGCGCAGTTCTGAACACTCTTTCTGTAGAAAATTCAAGTGGACTTTCGGAGCGCTAAGAGGGTAATAGTGGAAAAAGGAATATATTCAAATATAAACTACACAGAATCATTCTGTGAAACTTCTTTCTGTTCTGTGCATTCAACTAACAGTGTTGAACCTTACTTTTGATTGAGCCGTTCTGAAACACTCTTTCTGTAGAAACTCCAATTGGGCATGCTAAGCGCTAAGAGGCCTATATTGGGAAAAAGAATATCTTCAAATAAAAACTACACAGATGCATTCTGTGAAACTTATTTCTGATCTGTAAATTCAGGTAACAGAGATAAAACATATTTTTGATTGAGCAGTTATGAAACACTCTTTTTGTAGAAAATGCAAGTGGAGATTCGGAGCGCTAAGAGGGTAATAGTGGAAAAAGGAATGTCTTCAAATATAAAATACTCAGAATCATTCGGTGAAACTTCTTTCTGATCTGTGCATTCAGCTAACAGAGTTAAACCATACTTTTGATTGAGCAGATCTGAACACTCTTTCTCTAGAAAATGCAACTGGACATTTGGAGCGCTAAGAGCGTAGTAGTGGAAAAAGGAATATATTCAAATATAAACTACACAGAAGCATTCTGTGAAACTTCTTTCTGATCTGAGCATTCAGCTAACAGAGTTAAACCATACGTTTGATTGAGCAGTTTTGAAACACTCTGTCTGTAGAAAATGCAACTGGACATTCGTAGCGCTAAGTGGGTAATAGTGGAAAAAAGAATATGTTCAAATATAAACTACAGAGAAACATTGTATGAAACTTCTTTCTGTTCTGTGCATTCAACTAACAGAGTTGAACCTTACTTTTGATTGAGCCGTTCTGAAACACTCTTTCTGTAGAAACTGCACTTGGACATTCTGAGCGCTAAGAGGCCTATATTGGGAAAAAGAATGTCTACAAATAAAAACTACACAGAAGAATTGTGTGAAACTTCTTTCTGTTCTGTTTGTTCAACTAAAAGAGTTGAACCTTAGTTTTGATTGAACCGTTCTGAAACACTCTTTCTGTAGAAAATGCAAGTGGAGATTCGGAGGGCTAAGAGGGTAATTGTGGAAAAAGGAATGTCTCCAAATATAAACTACACAGAATCATTCTGTGAAACTTGTTTCTGATCTGTGCATTCAGCTAACAGAGTTAAACCATACTTTTGATTGAGCAGATCTGAACACTCTTTCTGTAGAAAATGCAACTGGACATTTGGAGCGCTAAGAGAGTAGTAGTGGAAAAAGGAATATATTCAAATATAAACTACACAGAAGCATTCTGTGAAACTTCTTTCTGATCTGAGCATTCAGCTAACAGAGTTAAACCATACTTTTGATTGAGCAGTTTTGAAACACTCTGTCTGTAGAAAATGCAACTGGACATTCGTAGCGCTAAGTGGGTAATAGTGGAAAAAAGAATATGTTCAAATATAAACTACACAGAAGCATTGTATGAAACTTCTTTCTGTTCTGTGCATTCAACTAACAGAGTTGAACCTTACTTTTGATTGAGCCTTTCTGAAACACTCTTTCTGTAGAAACTGCAATTGGACATTGTGAGCGCTAAGAGGCCTATATTGGGAAAAATAATATCTTCAAATAAAAACTACACAGATGCATTGTGTGAAACTTATTTCTGATATGTTCATTAAGCTAACAGAGTTAAACCATACTTTTGATTGCGCAGTTCTGAACACTCTTTCTGTAGAAAATGCAAGTGGACATTCGGAGCGCTAAGAGGGTAATAGTGGAAAAAGGAATATATTCAAATATAAACTACACAGTAGCATTCTGTGAAAATTCTTTCTGTTCTGTGCATTCAACTAACAGAGTTGAACCTTACTTTTGATTGAGCCGTTCTGAAACACTCTTTCTGTAGAAACTGCAATTGGACATGCTAAGCCCTAAGAGGCCTACATTGGGAAAAAGAATATCTTCAAATAAAAACTACACCGATGCATTCTGTGAAACTTATTTCTGATCTGTAAATTCAGTTAACAGAGATAAAACATATTTTTGATTGAGCAGTTATGAAACACTCTTTTTGTAGAAAATGCAAGTGGAGATTCGGAGCGCTAAGAGGGTAATAGTGGAAAAAGGAATGTCTTCAAATATAAACTACACAGAATCATTCGGTGAAACTTCTTTCCGATCTGTGCATTCAGGTAACAGAGTTAAACCATACTTTTGATTGAGCAGATCTGAACACTCTTTCTGTAGAAAATGCAACTGGACATTTGGAGCGCTAAGAGCGTAGTAGTGGAAAAAGGAATATATTCAAATATAAACTGCACAGAAGCATTCTGTGAAACTTCTTTCTGATCTGAGCATTCAGCTAACAGAGTTAAACCATAATTTTGATTGAGCAGTTTTGAAACACTCTGTCTGTAGAAAATGCAACTGGACATTCGTAGCGCTAAGTGGGTAATAGTGGAAAAAAGAATATGTTCAAATATAAACTACACAGAAGCATTGTATGAAACTTCTTTCTGTTCTGTGCATTCAACTAACAGAGTTGAACCTTACTTTTGATTGAGCCGTTCTGAAACACTCTTTCTGTAGAAACTGCAATTGGACATTCTGAGCGCTAAGAGGCCTATATTGGGAAAAAGAATGTCTACAAATAAAAACTACACAGAAGAATTGTGTGAAACTTCTTTCTGTTCTGTTTGTTCAACTAAAAGAGTTGAACCTTAGTTTTGATTGAGCCGTTCTGAAACACTCTTTCTGTAGAAAATGCAAGTGGAGATTCGGAGCGCTAAGAGGGTAATAGTGGAAAAAGGAATGTCTCCAAATATAAACTACACAGAATCATTCTGTGAAACTTTTTCTGATCTGTGCATTCAGCTAACAGAGTTAAACCATACTTTTGATTGAGCAGATCTGAACTCTCTTTCTGTAGAAAATGTAACTGGACATTTGGAGCGCTAAGAGTGTAGTAGTGGAAAAAGGAATATATTCAAATATAAACTACACAGAAGCATTCTGTGAAACTTCTTTCGGTTCTGAGCATTCAGCTAACGGATTTAAACCATACTTTTGATTGAGCAGTTTTGAAACACTCTGTCTGTAGAAAATGCAACTGGACATTCGTAGCGCTAAGTGGGTAATAGTGGAAAAAAGAATATGTTCAAATATAAACTACACAGAAGCATTGTATGAAACTTCTTTCTGTTCTGTGCATTCAACTAACAGAGTTGAACCTTACTTTTGATTGAGCCTTTCTGAAACACTCTTTCTGTAGAAACTGCAATTGGACATTCTGAGCGCTAAGAGGCCTATATTGGGAAAAATAATATCTTCAAATAAAAACTACACAGAAGCATTGTGTGAAACTTATTTCTGATATGTTCATTAAGCTAACAGAGTTAAACCATACTTTTGATTGCGTAGTTCTGAACACTCTTTCTGTAGAAAATGCAAGTGGACATTCGGAGCGCTAAGAGGGTAATAGTGGAAAAAGGAATATATTCAAATATAAACTACACAGTAGCATTCTGTGAAAATTCTTTCTGTTCTGTGCATTCAACTAACAGAGTTGAACCTTACTTTTGATTGAGCCGTTCTGAAACACTCTTTCTGTAGAAACTGCAATTGGACATGCTAAGCGCTAAGAGGCCTACATTGGGAAAAAGAATATCTTCAAATAAAAACTACACAGATGCATTCTGTGAAACTTATTTCTGATCTGTAAATTCAGTTAACAGAGATAAAACATATTTTTGATTGAGCAGTTATGAAACACTCTTTCTGTAGAAAATGCAAGTGGAGATTCGGAGCGCTAAGAGGGTAATAGTGGAAAAAGGAATGTCTTCAAATATAAACTACACAGAATCATTCGGTGAAACTTCTTTCTGATCTGTGCATTCAGCTAACAGAGTTAAAACATACTTTTGATTGAGCAGATCTGAACACTCTTTCTGTAGAAAATGCAACTGGACTTTTGGAGCGCTAAGAGCGTAGTAAAGGAAAAAGGAATATATTCAAATATAAACTACACAGATGCATTCTATGAAACTTCTTTCTGATCTGAGCATTCAGCTAACAGAGTTAAACCATACTTTTGATTGAGCAGTTTTGAAACACTCTGTCTGTAGAAAATGCAACTGGACATTCGTAGCGCTAAGTGGGTAATAGTGGAAAAAAGAATATGTTCAAATATAAACTACACAGAAGCATTGTATGAAACTTCTTTCTGTTCTGTGCATTCAACTAACAGAGTTGAACCTTACTTTTGATTGAGCCGTTCTGAAACACTCTTTCTGTAGAAACTGCAATTGGACATTCTGAGCGCTAAGAGGCCTATATTGGGAAAAAGAATGTCTTCAAATAAAAACTACACAGAAGCATTGTGTGAAACTTATTTCTGATATGTTAATTAAGCTAACAGAGTTAAACCATACTTTTGATTGCGCAGTTCTGAACACTCTTTCTGTAGAAAATGCAAGTGGACATTGGGAGCGCTAAGAGGGTAATAGTGGAAAAGGGAATATATTCAAATATAAACTACAGAGTAGCATTCTGTGAAAATTCTTTCTGTTCTGTGCATTCAACTAACAGAGTTGAACCTTACTTTAGATTGAGCCGTTCTGAAACACTCTTTCTGTAGAAACTGCAATTGGACATGCTAAGCGCTAAGAGGCCTACATTGGGAAAAAGAATATCTTCAAATAAAAACTACACAGATGCATTCTGTGAAACTTATTTCTGATCTGTAAATTCAGTTAACAGAGATAAAACATATTTTTGATTGAGCAGTTATGAAACACTCTTTTTGTAGAAAATGCAAGTGGAGATTCGGAGCGCTAACAGGGTAATAGTGGAAAAAGGAATGTCTTCAAATATAAACTACACAGAATCATTCAGTGAAACTTCTTTCTGATCTGTGCATTCAGCTAACAGAGTTAAACCATACTTTTGATTGAGCAGATCTGAACACTCTTTCTGTAGAAAATGCAACTGGACATTTGGAGCGATAAGAGCGTAGTAGTGGAAAAAGGAATATATTCAAATATAAACTACACAGAAGCATTCTGTGAAACTTCTTTCTGATCTGAGCATTCAGCTAACAGAGTTAAACCATACTTTGGATTGAGCAGTTTTCAAACACTCTGTCTGTAGAAAATGCAACTGGACATTCGTAGCGCTAAGTGGGTAATAGTGGAAAAAAGAATATGTTCAAATATAAACTACACAGAAGCATTGTATGAAACTTCTTTCTGTTCTGTGCATTCAACTAACAGAGTTGAACCTTACTTTTGATTGAGCCATTCTGAAACACTCTTTCTGTAGAAACTGCAATTGGACATTCTGAGCGCTAAGAGGCCTATATTGGGAAAAAGAATGTCTACAAATAAAAACTACACAGAAGAATTGTGTGAAACTTCTTTCTGTTCTGTTTGTTCAACTAAAAGAGTTGAACCTTAGTTTTGATTGAGCCGTTCTGAAACACTCTTTCTGTAGAAAATGCAAGTGGAGATTCGGAGCGCTAAGAGGGTAATAGTGGAAAAAGAATGTCTCCAAATATAAACTACACAGAATCATTCTGTGAAACTTCTTTCTGATCTGTGCATTCAGCTAACAGAGTTAAACCATACTTTTGATTGAGCAGATCTGAACACTCTTTCTGTAGAAAATGCAACTGGACATTTGGAGCGCTAGGAGAGTAGTAGTGGAAAAAGGAATATATTCAAATATAAACTACACAGAAGCATTCTGTGAAACTTCTTTCTGATCTGAGCATTCAGCTAACAGAGTTAAACCATACTTTTGATTGAGCAGTTTTGAAACACTCTGTCTGTAGAAAATGCAACTGGACATTCGTAGCGCTAAGTGGGTAATAGTGGAAAAAAGAATATGTTCAAATATAAACTACACAGAAGCATTGTATGAAACTTCCTTCTGTTCTGTGCATTCAACTAACAGAGTTGAACCTTACTTTTGATTGAGCCTTTCTGAAACACTCTTTCTGTAGAAACTGCAATTGGACATTGTGAGCGCTAAGAGGCCTCTATTGGGAAAAATAATATCTTCAAATAAAAACTACACAGAAGCATTGTGTGAAACTTATTTCTGATATGTTCATTAAGCTAACAGAGTTAAACCATACTTTTGATTGCGCAGTTCTGAACACTCTTTCTGTAGAAAATGCAAGTGGACTTTCGGAGCGCTAAGAGGGTAATAGTGGAAAAAGGAATATATTCAAATATAAACTACACAGAATCATTCTGTGAAACTTCTTTCTGTTCTGTGCATTCAACTAACAGAGTTGAACCTTACTTTTGATTGAGCCGTTCTGAAACACTCTTTCTGTAGAAACTCCAATTGGGCATGCTAAGCGCTAAGAGGCCTACATTGGGAAAAAGAATATCTTCAAATAAAAACTACACAGATGCATTCTGTGAAACTTATTTCTGATCTGTAAATTCAGGTAACAGAGATAAAACATATTTTTGATTGAGCAGTTATGAAACACTCTTTTTGTAGAAAATGCAAGTGGAGATTCGGAGCGCTAAGAGGGTAATAGTGGAAAAAGGAATGTCTTCAAATATAAACTACTCAGAATCATTCGGTGAAACTTCTTTCTGATCTGTGCATTCAGCTAACAGAGTTAAACCATACTTTTGATTGAGCAGATCTGAACACTCTTTCTCTAGAAAATGCAACTGGACAATTGGAGCGCTAATAGCGTAGTAGTGGAAAAAGGAATATATTCAAATATAAACTACCCAGAAGCATTCTGTGAAACTTCTTTCTGATCTGAGCATTCAGCTAACAGAGTTAAACCATACTTTTGATTGAGCAGTTTTGAAACACTCTGTCTGTAGAAAATGCAACTGGACATTCGTAGCGCTACGTGGGTAATAGTGGAAAAAGAATATGTTCAAATATAAACTACACAGAAGCATTGTATGAAACTTCTTTCTGTTCTGTGCATTCAACTAACAGAGTTGAACCTTACTTTTGATTGAGCCGTTCTGAAACACTCTTTCTGTAGAAACTGCAATTGGACATTCTGAGCGCTAAGAGGCCTATATTGGGAAAAAGAATGTCTACAAATAAAAACTACACAGAAGAATTGTGTGAAACTTCTTTCTGTTCTGTTTGTTCAACTAAAAGAGTTGAACCTAAGTTTTGATTGAGCCGTTCTGAAACACTCTTTCTGTAGAAAATGCAAGTGGAGATTCGGAGCGCTAAGAGGGTAATAGTGGAAAAAGGAATGTCTCCAAATATAAACTACACAGAATCATTCTGTGAAACTTCTTTCTGATCTGTGCATTCAGCTAACAGAGTTAAACCATACTTTTGATTGAGCAGATCTGAACTCTCTTTCTGTAGAAAATGCAACTGGACATTTGGAGCGCTAAGAGTGTAGTAGTGGAAAAAGGAATATATTCAAATATAAACTACACAGAAGCATTCTGTGAAACTTCTTTCTGATCTGAGCATTCAGCTAACGGAGTTAAACCATACTTTTGATTGAGCAGTTTTGAAACACTCTGTCTGTAGAAAATGCAACTGGACATTCGTAGCGCTAAGTGGGTAATAGTGGAAAAAAGAATATGTTCAAATATAAACTACACAGAAGCATTGTATGAAACTTCTTTCTGTTCTGTGCATTCAACTAACAGAGTTGAACCTTACTTTTGATTGAGCCTTTCTGAAACACTCTTTCTGTAGAAACTGCAATTGGACATTCTGAGCGCTAAGAGGCCTATATTGGGAAAAAAAATATCTTCAAATAAAAACTACACAGAAGCATTGTGTGAAACTTATTTCTGATATGTTCATTAAGCTAACAGAGTTAAACCATACTTTTGATTGCGCAGTTCTGAACACTCTTTCTGTAGAAAATGCAAGTGGACATTCGGAGCGCTAAGAGGGTAATAGTGGAAAAAGGAATATATTCAAATATAAACTACACAGTAGCATTCTGTGAAAATTCTTTCTGTTCTGTGCATTCAACTAACAGAGTTGAACCTTACTTTTGATTGAGCCGTTCTGAAACACTCTTTCTGTAGAAACTGCAATTGGACATGCTAAGCGCTAAGAGGCCTACATTGGGAAAAAGAATATCTTCAAATAAAAACTACACAGATGCATTCTGTGAAACTTATTTCTGATCTGTAAATTCAGTTAACAGAGATAAAACATATTTTTGATTGAGCAGTTATGAAACACTCTTTTTGTAGAAAATGCAAGTTTAGATTCGGAGCGCTAAGAGGGTAATAGTGGAAAAAGGAATGTCTTCAAATATAAACTACACAGAATCATTCGGTGAAACTTCTTTCTGATCTGTGCATTCAGCTAACAGAGTTAAAACATACTTTTGATTGAGCAGATCTGAACACTCTTTCTGTAGAAAATGCAACTGGATATTTGGAGCGCTAAGAGCGTAGTAATGGAAAAAGGAATATATTCAAATATAAACTACACAGAAGCATTCTGTGAAACTTCTTTCTGATCTGAGCATTCAGCTAACAGAGTTAAACCATACTTTTGATTGAGCAGTTTTGAAACACTCTGTCTGTAGAAAATGCAACTGGACATTCGTAGCGCTAAGTGGGTAATAGTGGAAAAAAGAATATGTTCAAATATAAACTACACAGAAGCATTGTATGAAACTTCTTTCTGTTCTGTGCATTCAACTAACAGAGTTGAACCTTACTTTTGATTGAGCCGTTCTGAAACACTCTTTCTGTAGAAACTGCAATTGGACATTCTGAGCGCTAAGAGGCCTATATTGGGAAAAAGAATGTCTTCAAATAAAAACTACACAGAAGCATTGTGTGAAACTTATTTCTGATATGTTAATTAAGCTAACAGAGTTAAACCATACTTTTGATTGCGCAGTTCTGAACACTCTTTCTGTAGAAAATGCAAGTGGACTTTGGGAGCGCTAAGAGGGTAATAGTGGAAAAGGGAATATATTCAAATATAAACTACACAGTAGCATTCTGTGAAAATACTTTCTGTTCTGTGCATTCAACTAACAGAGTTGAACCTTACTTTAGATTGAGCCGTTCTGAAACACTCTTTCTGTAGAAACTGCAATTGGACATGCTAAGCGCTAAGAGGCCTACATTGGGAAAAAGAATATCTTCAAATAAAAACTACACAGATGCATTCTGTGAAACTTATTTCTGATTTGTAAATTCAGTTAACAGAGATAAAACATATTTTTGATTGAGCAGTTATGAAACACTCTTTTTGTAGAAAATGCAAGTGGAGATTCGGAGCGCTAAGAGGGGAATAGTGGCAAAAGGAATGTCTTCAAATATAAACTACACAGAATCATTCGGTGAAACTTCTTTCTGATCTGTGCATTCAGCTAACAGAGTTAAACCATACTTTTGATTGAGCAGATCTGAACACTCTTTCTGTTGAAAATGCAACTGGACATTTGGAGCGCTAAGAGCGTATTAGTGGAAAAAGGAATATATTCAAATATAAACTACACAGAAGCATTCTGTGAAACTTCTTTCTGATCTGAGCATTCAGCTAACAGAGTTAAACCATACTTTTGATTGAGCAGTTTTGAAACACTCTGTCTGTAGAAAATGCAACTGGACATTCGTAGCGATAAGTTGGTAATAGTGGAAAAAAGAATATGTTCAATTATGAACTACACAGAAGCATTGTATGAAACTTCTTTCTGTTCTGTGCATTCAACTAACAGAGTTGAACCTTACTTTTGATTGAGCCTTTCTGAAACACTCTTTCCGTAGAAACTGCAATTGGACATTCTGAGCGCTAAGAGGCCTCTATTGGGAAAAATAATATCTTCAAATAAAATTACACAGAAGCATTGTGGGAAACTTATTTCTGATATGTTCATTAAGCTAACAGAGTTAAACCATACTTTTGATTGCGCAGTTCTGATCACTCTTTCTGTAGAAAATGCAAGTGGACATTCGGAGCGCTAAGAGGGTAATAGTGGAAAAAGGAATGTCTTCAAATATAAACTACACAGAATCATTCGGTGAAACTTCTTTCCGATCTGTGCATTCAGCTAACAGAGTTAAACCATACTTTTGATTGAGCAGATCTGAACACTCTTTCTGTAGAAAATGCAACTGGACATTTGGAGCGCTAAGAGAGTAGTAGTGGAAAAAGGAATATATTCAAATATAAACTACACAGAAGCATTCTGTGAAACTTCTTTCTGATCTGAGCATTCAGCTAACAGAGTTAAACCATACTTTTGATTGAGCAGTTTTGAAACACTCTGTCTGTAGAAAATGCAACTGGACATTCTTAGCGCTAAGTGGGTAATAGTGGAAAAAAGAATATGTTCAAATATAAACTACACAGAAGCATTGTATGAAACTTCTTTCTGTTCTGTGCATTCAACTAACAGAGTTGAACCTTACTTTTGATTGAGCCTTTCTGAAACACTCTTTCTGTAGAAACTGCAATTGGACATTCTGAGCGCTAAGAGGCCTATATTGGGAAAAATAATATCTTCAAATAAAAACTACACAGAAGCATTGTGTGAAACTTATTTCTGATATGTTCATTAAGCTAACAGAGTTAAACCATACTTTTGATTGCGCAGTTCTGAACACTATTTCTGTAGAAAATGCAAGTGGACATTCGGAGCTCTAAGAGGGTAATAGTGGAAAAAGGTATATATTCAAATATAAACTACACAGTAGCATTCTGTGAAAATTCTTTCTGTTCTGTGCATTCAACTAACAGAGTTGAACCTTACTTTTGATTGAGCCGTTCTGAAACACTCTTTCTGTAGAAACTGCAATTGGACATGCTAAGCGCTAAGAGGCCTACATTGGGAAAAAGAATATCTTCAAATAAAAACTACACAGATGCATTCTGTGAAACTTATTTCTGATCTGTAAATTCAGTTAACAGAGATAAAACATATTTTTGATTGAGCAGTTATGAAACACTCTTTTTGTAGAAAATGCAAGTGGAGATTCGGAGCGCTAAGAGGGTAATAGTGGAAAAAGGAATGTCTTCAAATATAAACTACACAGAATCATTCGGTGAAACTTCTTTCTGATCTGTGCATTCAGCTAACAGAGTTAAACCATACTTTTAATTGAGCAGATCTGAACACTCTTTCTGTAGAAAATGCAACTGGACATTTGGAGCGCTAAGAGCGTAGTAGTGGAAAAAGGAATATATTCAAATATAAACTACACAGAAGCATTCTGTGAAACTTCTTTCTGATCTGAGCATTCAGCTAACAGAGTTAAACCATACTTTTGATTGAGCAGTTTTGAAACACTCTGTCTGTAGAAAATGCAACTGGACATTCGTAGCGCTAAGTGGGTAATAGTGGAAAAAAGAATATGTTCAAATATAAACTACACAGAAGCATTGTATGAAACTTCTTTCTGTTCTGTGCATTCAACTAACAGAGTTGAACCTTACTTTTGATTGAGCCTTTCTGAAACACTCTTTCTGTAGAAACTGCAATTGGACATTCTGAGCGCTAAGAGGTCTCTATTGGGAAAAATAATATCTTCAAATAAAAACTACACAGAAGCATTGTGTGAAACTTATTTCTGATATGTTCATTAAGCTAACAGAGTTAAACCATACTTTTGATTGCGCAGTTCTGAACACTCTTTCTGTAGAAAATGCAAGTGGACATTCGGAGCGCTAAGAGGTTAATAGTGGAAAAAGGAATATTTTCAAATATAAACTACACAGTAGCATTCTGTGAAAATTCTTTCTGTTCTGTGCATTCAACTAACAGAGTTGAACCTTACTTTTGATTGAGCCGTTCTGAAACACTCTTTCTGTAGAAACTGCAATTGGACATGCTAAGCGCTAAGAGGCCTACATTGGGAAAAAGAATATCTTCAAATAAAAACTACACAGATGCATTCTGTGAAACTTATTTCTGATCTGTAAATTCAGTTAACAGAGATAAAACATATTTTTGATTGAGCAGTTATGAAACACTCTTTCTGTAGAAAATGCAAGTGGAGATTCGGAGCGCTAAGAGGGTAATAGTGGAAAAAGGAATGTCTTCAAATATAAACTACACAGAATCATTCGGTGAAACTTCTTTCTGATCTGTGCATTCAGCTAACAGAGTTAAACCATACTTTTGATTGAGCAGATCTGAACACTCTTTCTGTAGAAAATGCAACTGGACATTTGGAGCGCTAAGAGCGTAGTAGTGGAAAAAGGAATATATTCAAATATAAACTACACAGAATCATTCTGTGAAACTTCTTTCTGATCTGAGCATTCAGCTAACAGAGTTAAACCATACTTTTGATTGAGCAGTTTTGAAACACTCTGTCTGTAGAAAATGCAACTGGACATTCGTAGCGCTAAGTGGGTAATAGTGGAAAAAATAATATGTTCAAATATAAACTACACAGAAGCATTGTATGAAACTTCTTTCTGTTCTGTGCATTCAACTAACAGAGTTGAACCTTACTTTTGATTGAGCCTTTCTGAAACACTCTTTCTGTAGAAACTGCAATTGGACATTCTGAGCGCTAAGAGGCCTCTATTGGGAAAAATAATATCTTCAAATAAAAACTACACAGAAGCATTGTGTGAAACTTATTTCTGATATGTTAATTAAGCTAACAGAGTTAAACCATACATTTGATTGCGCAGTTCTGAACACTCTTTCTGTAGAAAATGCAAGTGGACATTGGGAGCGCTAAGAGGGTAATAGTGGAAAAGGGAATATATTCAAATATAAACTACACAGTAGCATTCTGTGAAAATTCTTTCTGTTCTGTGCATTCAACTAACAGAGTTGAACCTTACTTTAGATTGAGCCGTTCTGAAACACTCTTTCTGTAGAAACTGCAATTGGACATGCTAAGCGCTAAGAGGCCTACATTGGGAAAAAAATATCTTCAAATAAAAACTACACAGATGCATTCTGTGAAACTTATTTCTGATCTGTAAATTCAGTTAACAGAGATAAAACATATTTTTGATTGAGCAGTTATGAAACACTCTTTTTGTAGAAAATGCAAGTGGAGATTCGGAGCGCTAACAGGGTAATAGTGGAAAAAGGAATGTGTTCAAATATAAACTACACAGAATCATTCAGTGAAACTTCTTTCTGATCTGTGCATTCAGCTAACAGAATTAAACCATACTTTTGATTGAGCAGATCTGAACACTCTTTCTGTAGAAAATGCAACTGGACATTTGGAGCGCTAAGATCGTAGTAGGGGAAAAAGGAATATATTCAAATATAAACTGCACAGAAGCATTCTGTGAAACTTCTTTCTGATCTGAGCATTCAGCTAACAGAGTTAAACCATACTTTTGATTGAGCAGTTTGAAACACTCTGTCTGTAGAAAATGCAACTGGACATTCGTAGCGCTAAGTGGGTAATAGTGGAAAAAAGAATATGTTCAAATATAAACTACACAGAAGCATTGTATGAAACTTCTTTCTGTTCTGTGCATTCAACTAACAGAGTTGAACCTTACTTTTGATTGAGCCTTTCTGAAACACTCTTTCTGTAGAAACTGCAATTGGACATTCTGAGCGCTAAGAGGCCTATATTGGGAAAAATAATATCTTCAAATAACAACTACACAGAAGCATTGTGTGAAACCTATTTCTGATATGTTCATTAAGCTAACAGAGTTAGACCATACTTTTGATTGCGTAGTTCTGAACACTATTTCTGTAGAAAATGCAAGTGGACATTCGGAGCGCTAAGAGGGTAATAGTGGAAAAAGGAATATATTCAAATATAAACTACACAGTAGCATTCTGTGAAAATTCTTTCTGTTCTGTGCATTCAACTAACAGAGTTGAACCTTACTTTTGATTGAGCCGTTCTGAAACACTCTTTCTGTAGAAACTGCAATTGGACATGCTAAGCGCTAAGAGGCCTACATTGGGAAAAAGAATATCTTCAAATAAAAACTACAGAGATGCATTCTGTGAAACTTATTTCTGATCTGTAAATTCAGTTAACAGAGATAAAACATATTTTTGATTGAGCAGTTATGAAACACTCTTTCTGTAGAAAATGCAAGTGGAGATTTGGAGCGCTAAGAGGGTAATAGTGGAAAAAGGAATGTCTTCAAATATAAACTACACAGAATCATTCGGTGAAACTTCTTTCTGATCTGTGCATTCAGCTAACAGAGTTAAAACATACTTTTGATTGAGCAGATCTGAACACTCTTTCTGTAGAAAATGCAACTGGACTTTTGGAGCGCTAAGAGCGTAGTAAAGGAAAAAGGAATATATTCAAATATAAACTACACAGAAGCATTCTGTGAAACTTCTTTCTGATCTGAGCATTCAGCTAACAGAGTTAAACCATACTTTTGATTGAGCAGTTTTGAAACACTCTGTCTGTAGAAAATGCAACTGGACATTCGTAGCGCTAAGTGGGTAATAGTGGAAAAAAGAATATGTTCAAATATAAACTACACAGAAGCATTGTATGAAACTTCTTTCTGTTCTGTGCATTCAACTAACAGAGTTGAACCTTACTTTTGATTGAGCCGTTCTGAAACACTCTTTCTGTAGAAACTGCAATTGGACATTCTGAGCGCTAAGAGGCCTATATTGGGAAAAAGAATGTCTACAAATAAAAACTACACAGAAGAATTGTGTGAAACTTCTTTCTGTTCTGTTTGTTCAACTAAAAGAGTTGAAACTTAGTTTTGATTGAGCCGTTCTGAAACACTCTTTCTGTAGAAAATGCAAGTGGAGATTCGGAGGGCTAAGAGGGTAATTGTGGAAAAAGGAATGTCTCCAAATATAAACTACACAGAATCATTCTGTGAAACTTGTTTCTGATCTGTGCATTCAGCTAACAGAGTTAAACCATACTTTTGATTGAGCAGATCTGAACACTCTTTCTGTAGAAAATGCAACTGGATATTTGGAGCGCTAAGAGAGTAGTAGTGGAAAAAGGAATATATTCAAATATAAACTACACAGAAGCATTCTGTGAAACTTCTTTCTGATCTGAGCATTCAGCTAACAGAGTTAAACCATACTTTTGATTGAGCAGTTTTGAAACACTCTGTCTGTAGAAAATGCAACTGGACATTCGTAGCGCTAAGTGGGTAATAGTGGAAAAAAGAATATGTTCAAATATAAACTACACAGAAGCATTGTATGAAACTTCTTTCTGTTCTGTGCATTCAACTAACAGAGTTGAACCTTACTTTTGATTGAGCCTTTCTGAAACACTCTTTCTGTAGAAACTGCAATTGGACATTGTGAGCGCTAAGAGGCCTATATTGGGAAAAATAATATCTTCAAATAAAAACTACACAGAAGCATTGTGTGAAACTTATTTCTGATATGTTCATTAAGTTAACAGTGTTAAACCATACTTTTGATTGCGCAGTTCTGAACACTCTTTCTGTAGAAAATGCAAGTGGACATTCGGAGCGCTAAGAGGGTAATAGTGGAAAAAGGAATATATTCAAATATAAACTACACAGTAGCATTCTGTGAAAATTCTTTCTGTTCTGTGCATTCAACTAACAGAGTTGAACCTTACTTTTGATTGAGCCGTTCTGAAACACTCTTTCTGTAGAAACTGCAATTGGACATGCTAAGCCCTAAGAGCCCTACATTGGGAAAAAGAATATCTTCAAATAAAAACTACACCGATGCATTCTGTGAAACTTATTTCTGATCTGTAAATTCAGTTAACAGAGATAAAACATATTTTTGATTCAGCAGTTATGAAACACTCTTTTTGTAGAAAATGCAAGTGGAGATTCGGAGCGCTAAGAGGGTAATAGTGGAAAAAGGAATGTCTTCAAATATAAACTACACAGAATCATTCGGTGAAACTTCTTTCCGATCTGTGCATTCAGCTAACAGAGTTAAACCATACTTTTGATTGAGCAGATCTGAACACTCTTTCTGTAGAAAATGCAACTGGACATTTGGAGCGCTAAGAGCGTAGTAGTGGAAAAAGGAATATATTCAAATATAAACTGCACAGAAGCATTCTGTGAAACTTCTTTCTGATCTGAGCATTCAGCTAACAGAGTTAAACCATACTTTTGATTGAGCAGTTTTGAAACACTCTGTCTGTAGAAAATGCAACTGGACATTCGTAGCGCTAAGTGGGTAATAGTGGAAAAAAGAATATGTTCAAATATAAACTACACAGAAGCATTGTATGAAACTTCTTTCTGTTCTGTGCATTCAACTAACAGAGTTGAACCTTACTTTTGATTGAGCCGTTCTGAAACACTCTTTCTGTAGAAACTGCAATTGGACATTCTGAGCGCTAAGAGGCCTATATTGGGAAAAAGAATGTCTACAAATAAAAACTACACAGAAGAATTGTGTGAAACTTCTTTCTGTTCTGTTTGTTCAACTAAAAGAGTTGAACCTTAGTTTTGATTGAGCCGTTCTGAAACACTCTTTCTGTAGAAAATGCAAGTGGAGATTCGGAGCGCTAAGAGGGTAATAGTGGAAAAAGGAATGTCTCCAAATATAAACTACACAGAATCATTCTGTGAAACTTCTTTCTGATCTGTGCATTCAGCTAACAGAGTTAAACCATACTTTTGATTGAGCAGATCTGAACACTCTTTCTGTAGAAAATGCAACTGGACATTTGGAGCGCTAAGAGAGTAGTAGTGGAAAAAGGAATATATTCAAATATAAACTACACAGAAGCATTCTGTGAAACTTCTTTCTGATCTGAGCATTCAGCTAACAGAGTTAAACCATACTTTTGATTGAGCAGTTTTGAAACACTCTGTCTGTAGAAAATGCAACTGGACATTCGTAGCGCTAAGTGGGTAATAGTGGAAAAAAGAATATGTTCAAATATAAACTACACAGAAGCATTGTATGAAACTCCTTTCTGTTCTGTGCATTCAACTAACAGAGTTGAACCTTACTTTTGATTGAGCCGTTCTGAAACACTCTTTCTGTAGAAACTGCAATTGGACATTCTGAGCGCTAAGAGGCCTATATTGGGAAAAAGAATGTCTACAAATAAAAACTACACAGAAGAATTGTGTGAAACTTCTTTCTGTTCTGTTTGTTCAACTAAAAGAGTTGAACCTTAGTTTTGATTGAGCCGTTCTGAAACACTCTTTCTGTCGAAAATGCAAGTGGAGATTCGGAGGGCTAAGAGGGTAATTGTGGAAAAAGGAATGTCTCCAAATATAAACTACACAGAATCATTCTGTGAAACTTCTTTCTGATCTGTGCATTCAGCTAACAGAGTTAAACCATACTTTGATTGAGCAGATCTGAACACTCTTTCTGTAGAAAATGCAACTGGACATTTGGAGCGCTAAGAGAGTAGTAGTGGAAAAAGGAATATATTCAAATATAAACTACACAGAAGCATTCTGTGAAACTTCTTTCTGATCTGAGCATTCAGCTAACAGAGTTAAACCATACTTTTGATTGAGCAGTTTTGAAACACTCTGTCTGTAGAAAATGCAACTGGACATTCGTAGCGCTAAGTGGGTAATAGTGGAAAAAAGAATATGTTCAAATATAAACTACACAGAAGCATTGTATGAAACTTCTTTCTGTTCTGTGCATTCAACTAACAGAGTTGAACCTTACTTTTGATTGAGCCTTTCTGAAACATTCTTTCTGTAGAAAATGCAATTGGACATTGTGAGCGCTAAGAGGCCTATATTGGGAAAAATAATACCTTCAAATAAGAATTACACAGAAGCATTGTGTGAAACCTATTTCTGATATGTTCATTAAGCTAACAGAGTTAAACCATACTTTTGATTGCGCAGTTCTGAACACTCTTTCTGTAGAAAATGCAAGTGGACATTCGGAGCGCTAAGAGGGTAATAGTGGAAAAAGGAATATATTCAAATATAAACTACACAGTAGCATTCTCTGAAAATTCTTTCTGTTCTGTGCATTCAACTAACAGAGTTGAACCTTACTTTTGATTGAGCCGTTCTGAAACACTCTTTCTGTAGAAACTGCAATTGGACATGCTAAGCGCTAAGAGGCCTACATTGGGAAAAAGAATATCTTCAAATAAAAACTACACCGATGCATTCTGTGAAACTTATTTCTGATCTGTAAATTCAGTTAACAGAGATAAAACATATTTTTGATTGAGCAGTTATGAAACACTCTTTTTGTAGAAAATGCAAGTGGAGATTCGGAGCGCTAAGAGGGTAATAGTGGAAAAAGGAATGTCTTCAAATATAAACTACACAGAATCATTCGGTGAATCTTCTTCCCGATCTGTGCATTCAGCTAACAGAGTTAAACCATACTTTTGATTGAGCAGATCTGAACACTCTTTCTGTAGAAAATGCAACTGGACATTTGGAGCGCTAAGATCGTAGTAGTGGAAAAAGGAATATATTCAAATATAAACTGCACAGAAGCATTCTGTGAAACTTCTTTCTGATCTGAGCATTCAGCTAACAGAGTTAAACCATAATTTTGATTGAGCAGATTGAAACTCTCTGTCTGTAGAAAATGCAACTGGACATTCTTAGCGCTAAGTGGGTAATAGTGGAAAAAAGAATATGTTCAAATATAAACTACACAGAAGCATTGTATGAAACTTCTTTCTGTTCTGTGCATTCAACTAACAGAGTTGAACCTTACTTTTGATTGAGCCGTTCTGAAACACTCTTTCTGTAGAAACTGCAATTGGACATTCTGAGCACTAAGAGGCCTATGTTGGGAAAAAGAATGTCTACAAATAAAAACTACACAGAAGAATTGTGTGAAACTTCTTTCTGTTCTGTTTGTTCAACTAAAAGAGTTGAAACTTAGTTTTGATTGAGCCGTTCTGAAACACTCTTTCTGTAGAAAATGCAAGTGGAGATTCGGAGCGCTAAGAGGGTAATAGTGGAAAAAGGAATGTCTCCAAATATAAACTACACAGAATCATTCTGTGAAACTTCTTTCTGATCTGTGCATTCAGCTAACAGAGTTAAACCATACTTTTGATTGAGCAGATCTGAACACTCTTTCTGTAGAAAATGCAACTGGACATTTGGAGCGCTAAGAGAGTAGTAGTGGAAAAAGGAATATATTCAAATATAAACTACACAGAAGCATTCTGTGAAACTTCTTTCTGATCTGAGCATTCAGCTAACAGAGTTAAACCATACTTTTGATTGAGCAGTTTTGAAACACTCTGTCTGTAGAAAATGCAACTGGACATTCGTAGCGCTAAGTGAGTAATAGTGGAAAAAAGAATATTTTCAAATATAAACTACACAGAAGCATTGTATGAAACTTCTTTCTGTTCTGTGCATTCAACTAACAGAGTTGAACCTTACTTTTCATTGAGCCTTTCTGAAACACTCTTTCTGTAGAAACTGCAATTTGACATTCTGAGCGCTAAGAGGCCTATATTGGGAAAAATAATATCTTCAAATAAAAACTACACAGAAGCATTGTGTGAAACTTATTTCTGATATGTTCATTAAGCTAACAGAGTTAAACCATACTTTTGATTGCGCAGTTCTGAACACTCTTTCTGTAGAAAATGCAAGTGGACATTCGGAGCTCAAAGAGGGTAATAGTGGAAAAAGGAATATATTCAAATATAAACTACACAGTAGCATTCTGTGAAAATTCTTTCTGTTCTGTGCATTCAACTAACAGAGTTGAACCTTACTTTTGATTGAGCCGTTCTGAAAAACTCTTTCTGTAGAAACTGCAATTGGACATGCTAAGTGCTAAGAGGCCTACATTGGGAAAAAGAATATCTTCAAATAAAAACTACACAGATGCATTCTGTGAAACTTATTTCTGATCTGTAAATTCAGTTAACAGAGATAAAACATATTTTTGATTGAGCAGTTATGAAACACTCTTTTTGTAGAAAATGCAAGTGGAGATTCGGAGCGCAAAGAGGGTAATAGTGGAAAAAGGAATGTCTCCAAATATAAACTACACAGAATCATTCTGTGAAACGTCTTTCTGATCTGTGCATTCAGCTAACAGAGTTAAACCATACTTTTAATTGAGCAGATCTGAACACTCTTTCTGTAGAAAATGCAACTGGACATTTGGAGCGCTAAGAGAGTAGTAGTGGAAAAAGGAATATATTCAAATATAAACTACACAGAAGCATTCTGTGAAACTTCTTTCTGATCTGAGCATTCAGCTAACAGAGTTAAACCATACTTTTGATTGAGCAGTTTTGAAACACTCTGTCTGTAGAAAATGCAACTGGACATTCGTAGCGCTAAGTGGGTAATAGTGGAAAAAAGAATATGTTCAAATATAAACTACACAGAAGCATTGTATGAAACTTCTTTCTGTTCTGTGCATTCAACTAACAGTGTTGAACCTTACTTTTGATTGAGCCTTTCTGAAACACTCTTTCTGTAGAAACTGCAATTGGACATTCTGAGCGCTAAGAGGCCTATATTGGGAAAAATAATATCTTCAAATAAAAACTACACAGAAGCATTGTGTGAAACTTATTTCTGATATGTTCATTAAGCTAACAGAGTAAAACCATACTTTTGATTGCGCAGTTCTGAACACTCTTTCTGTAGAAAATGCAAGTGGACATTCGGAGCGCTAAGAGGGTAATAGTGGAAAAAGGAATATATTCAAATATAAACTACACAGTAGCATTCTGTGAAAATTCTTTCTGTTCTGTGCATTCAACTAACAGAGTTGAACCTTACTTTTGATTGAGCCGTTCTGAAACACTCTTTCTGTAGAAACTGCAGTTGGACATGCTAAGCGCTAAGAGGCCTACATTGGGAAAAAGAATATCTTCAAATAAAAACTACACAGATGCATTCTGTGAAACTTATTTCTGATCTGTAAATTCAGTTAACAGAGATAAAACATATTTTTGATTGAGCAGTTATGAAACACTCTTTTTGTAGAAAATGCAAGTGGAGATTCGGAGCGCTAAGAGGGTAATAGTGGAAAAAGGAATGTCTTCAAATATAAACTACACAGAATCATTCGGTGAAACTTCTTTCTGATCTGTGCATTCAGCTAACAGAGTTAAACCATACTTTTGATTGAGCAGATCTGAACACTCTTTCTGTAGAAAATGCAACTGTACATTTGGAGCGCTAAGGGCGTAGTAGTGGAAAAAGGAATATATTCAAATATAAACTACACAGAAGCATTCTGTGAAACTTCTTTCTGATCTGAGCATTCAGCTAACAGAGTTAAACCATACTTTTGATTGAGCAGTTTTGAAACACTCTGTCTGTAGAAAATGCAACTGGACATTCGTAGCGCTAAGTGGGTAATAGTGGAAAAAAGAATATGTTCAAATATAAACTACACAGAAGCATTGTATGAAACTTCTTTCTGTTCTGTGTATTCAACTAACAGAGTTGAACCTTACTTTTGATTGAGCCGTTCTGAAACACTCTTTCTGTAGAAACTGCAATTGGACATTCTGCGCGCTAAGAGGCCTATATTGGGAAAAAGAATGCCTACAAATAAAAACTACACAGAAGAATTGTGTGAAACTTCTTTCTGTTCTGTTTGTTCAACTAAAAGAGTTGAACCTTAGTTTTGATTGAGCCGTTCTGAAACACTCTTTCTGTAGAAAATGCAAGTGGAGATTCGGAGGGCTAAGAGGGTAATAGTGGAAAAAGTAATGTCTCCAAATATAAACTACACAGAATCATTCTGTGAAACTTCTTTCTGATCTGTGCATTCAGCTAACAGAGTTAAACCATACTTTTGATTGAGCAGATCTGAACACTCTTTCTGTAGAAAATGCAACTGGACATTTGGAGCGCTAAGAGAGTAGTAGTGGATAAAGGAATATATTCAAATATAAACTACACAGAAGCATTCTGTGAAACTTCTTTCTGATCTGAGCATTCAGCTAACAGAGTTAAACCATACTTTTGATTGAGCAGTTTTGAAACACTCTGTCTGTAGAAAATGCAACTGGACATTCGTAGCGCTAAGTGGGTAATAGTGGAAAAAAGAATATGTTCAAATATAAACTACACAGAAGCATTGTATGAAACTTCTTTCTGTTCTGTGCATTCAACTAACAGAGTTGAACCTTACTTTTGATTGAGCCTTTCTGAAACACTCTTTCTGTAGAAACTGCAATTGGACATTGTGAGCGCTAAGAGGCATATATTGGGAAAAATAATATCTTCAAATAAAAACTACACAGAAGCATTTGTGAAACTTATTTCTGATATGTTCATTAAGCTAACAGAGTTAAACCATACTTTTGATTGCGCAGTTCTGAACACTCTTTCTGTAGAAAATGCAAGTGGACTTTCGGAGCGCTAAGAGGGTAATAGTGGAAAAAGGAATATATTCAAATATAAACTACAAAGAATCATTCTGTGAAACTTCTTTCTGTTCTGTGCATTCAACTAACAGAGTTGAACCTTACTTTTGATTGAGCCGTTCTGAAACACTCTTTCTGTAGAAACTCCAATTGGGCATGCTAAGCGCTAAGAGGCCTACATTGGGAAAAAGAATATCTTCAAATAAAAACTACACAGATGCATTCTGTGAAACTTATTTCTGATCTGTAAATTCAGGTAACAGAGATAAAACATATTTTTGATTGAGCAGTTATGAAACACTCTTTTTGTAGAAAATGCAAGTGGAGATTCGGAGCGCTAAGAGGGTAATAGTGGAAAAAGGAATGTCTTCAAATATAAACTACTCAGAATCATTCGGTGAAACTTCTTTCTGATCTGTGCATTCAGCTAACAGAGTTAAACCATACTTTTGATTGAGCAGATCTGAACACTCTTTCTCTAGAAAATGCAACTGGACATTTGGAGCGCTAAGAGCGTAGTAGTGGAAAAAGGAATATATTCAAATATAAACTACACAGAAGCATTCTGTGAAACTTCTTTCTGATCTGAGCATTCAGCTAACAGATTTAAAACATACTTTTGATTGAGCAGTTTTGAAACACTCTGTCTGTAGAAAATTCAACTGGACATTCGTAGCGCTAAGTGGGTAATAGTGGAAAAAAGAATATGTTCAAATATAAACTACACAGAAGCATTGTATGAAACATCTTTCTGTTCTGTGCATTCAACTAACAGGGTTGAACCTTACTTTTGATTGAGCCGTTCTGAAACACTCTTTCTGTAGAAACTGCAATTGGACATTCTGAGCGCTAAGAGGCCTATATTGGGAAAAAGAATGTCTACAAATAAAAACTACACAGAAGAATTGTGTGAAACTTCTTTCTGTTCTGTTTGTTCAACTAAAAGAGTTGAACCTTAGTTTTGATTGAGCCGTTCTGAAACACTCTTTCTGTAGAAAATGCAAGTGGAGATTCGGAGCGCTAAGAGGGTAATAGTGGAAAAAGGAATGTCTCCAAATATAAACTACACAGAATCATTCTGTGAAACTTCTTTCTGATCTGTGCATTCAGCTAACAGAGTTAAACCATACTTTTGATTGAGCAGATCTGAACAGTCTTTCTGTAGAAAATGCAACTGGACATTTGGAGCGCTAGGAGTGTAGTAGTGGAAAAAGGAATATATTCAAATATAAACTACACAGAAGCATTCTGTGAAACTTCTTTCTGATCTGAGCATTCAGCTAACGGAGTTAAACCATACTTTTGATTGAGCAGTTTTGAAACACTCTGTCTGTAGAAAATGCAACTGGACTTTCGTAGCGCTAAGTGGGTAATAGTGGAAAAAAGAATATGTTCAAATATAAACTACACAGAAGCATTGTATGAAACTTCTTTCTGTTCTGTGCATTCAACTAACAGAGTTGAACCTTACTTTTGATTGAGCCTTTCTGAAACACTCTTTCTGTAGAAACTGCAATTGGACATTCTGAGCGCTAAGAGGCCTATATTGGGAAAAATAATATCTTCAAATAAAAACTACTCAGAAGCATTGTGTGAAACTTATTTCTGATATGTTCATTAAGCTAACAGAGTTAAACCTTACTTTTGATTGCGTAGTTCTGAACACTCTTTCTGTAGAAAATGCAAGTGGACATTCGGAGCGCTAAGAGGGTAATAGTGGAAAAAGGAATATATTCAAATATAAACTACACAGTAGCATTCTGTGAAAATTCTTTCTGTTCTGTGCATTCAACTAACAGAGTTGAATCTTACTTTTGATTGAGCCGTTCTGAAACACTCTTTCTGTAGAAACTGCAATTGGACATGCTAAGCGCTAAGAGGCCTACATTGGGAAAAAGAATATCTTCAAATAAAAACTACACAGATGCATTCTGTGAAACTTATTTCTGATCTGTAAATTCAGTTAACAGAGATAAAACATATTTTTGATTGAGCAGTTATGAAACACTCTTTCTGTAGAAAATGCAAGTGGAGATTCGGAGCGCTAAGAGGGTAATAGTGGAAAAAGGAATGTCTTCAAATATAAACTACACAGAATCATTCGGTGAAACTTCTTTCTGATCTGTGCATTCAGCTAACAGAGTTAAAACATACTTTTGATTGAGCAGATCTGAACACTCTTTCTGTAGAAAATGCAACTGGACTTTTGGAGCGCTAAGAGCGTAGTAGTGGAAAAAGGAATATATTCAAATATAAACTACACAGAAGCATTCTGTGAAACTTCTTTCTGATCTGAGCATTCAGCTAACAGAGTTAAACCATACTTTTGATTGAGCAGTTTTGAAACACTCTGTCTGTAGAAAATGCAACTGGACATTCGTAGCGCTAAGTGGGTAATAGTGGAAAAAAAAAATGTTCAAATATAAACTACACAGAAGCATTGTATGAAACTTCTTTCTGTTCTGTGCATTCAACTAACAGAGTTGAACCTTACTTTTGATTGAGCCGTTCTGAAACACTCTTTCTGTAGAAACTGCAATTGGACATTCTGAGCGCTAAGAGGCCTATATTGGGAAAAAGAATGTCTACAAATAAAAACTACACAGAAGAATTGTGTGAAACTTCTTTCTGTTCTGTTTGTTCAACTAAATGAGTTGAACCTTAGTTTTGATTGAGCCGTTCTGAAACACTCTTTCTGTAGAAAATGCAAGTGGAGATTCCGAGCGCTAAGAGGGTAATAGTGGAAAAAGGAATGTCTCCAAATATAAACTACACAGAATCATTCTGTGAAACTTCTTTCTGATCTGTGCATTCAGCTAACAGAGTTAAACCATACTTTTGATTGAGCAGATCTGAACACTCTTTCTGTAGAAAATGCAACTGGACATTTGGAGCGCTAAGAGAGTAGTAGTGGAAAAAGGAATATATTCAAATATAAACTACACAGAAGCATTCTGTGAAACTTCTTTCTGATCTGAGCATTCAGCTAACAGAGTTAAACCATACTTTTGATTGAGCAGTTTTGAAACACTCTGTCTGTAGAAAATGCAACTGGACATTCGTAGCGCTAAGTGGGTAATAGTGGAAAAAAGAATATGTTCAAATATAAACTACACAGAAGCATTGTATGAAACTTCTTTCTGTTCTGTGCATTCAACTAACAGAGTTGAACCTTACTTTTGATTGAGCCGTTCTGAAACACTCTTTCTGTAGAAACTGCAATTGGACATTCTGAGCGCTAAGAGGCCTATATTGGGAAAAAGAATGTCTACAAATAAAAACTACACAGAAGAATTGTGTGAAACTTCTTTCTGTTCTGTTTGTTCAACTAAAAGAGTTGAACCTTAGTTTTGATTGAGCCGTTCTGAAACACTCTTTCTGTAGAAAATGCAAGTGGATATTCGGAGGGCTAAGAGGGTAATTGTGGAAAAAGGAATGTCTCCAAATATAAACTACACAGAATCATTCTGTGAAACTTCTTTCTGATCTGTGCATTCAGCTAACAGAGTTAAACCATACTTTTGATTGAGCAGATCTGAACACTCTTTCTGTAGAAAATGCAACTGGACATTTGGAGCGCTAAGAGAGTAGTAGTGGAAAAAGGAATATATTCAAATATAAACTACACAGAAGCATTCTGTGAAACTTCTTTCTGATCTGAGCATTCAGCTAACAGAGTTAAACCATACTTTTGATTGAGCAGTTTTGAAACACTCTGTCTGTAGAAAATGCAACTGGACATTCGTAGCGCTAAGTGGGTAATAGTGGAAAAAAGAATATGTTCAAATATAAACTACACAGAAGCATTGTATGAAACTTCTTTCTGTTCTGTGCATTCAACTAACAGAGTTGAACCTTACTTTTGATTGAGCCTTTCTGAAACACTCTTTCTGTAGAAACTGCAATTGGACATTGTGAGCGCTAAGAGGCCTATATTGGGAAAAATAATATCTTCAAATAAAAACTACACAGAAGCATTGTGTGAAACTTATTTCTGATATGTTCATTAAGCTAACAGAGTTAAACCATACTTTTGATTGCGCAGTTCTGAACACTCTTTCTGTAGAAAATGCAAGTGGACATTCGGAGCGCTAAGAGGGTAATAGTGGAAAAAGGAATATATTCAAATATAAACTACACAGTAGCATTCTGTGAAAATTCTTTCTGTTCTGTGCATTCAACTAACAGAGTTGAACCTTACTTTTGATTGAGCCGTTCTGAAACACTCTTTCTGTAGAAACAGCAATTGGACAAGCTAAGCCCTAAGAGGCCTACATTGGGAAAAAGAATATCTTCAAATAAAAACTACACCGATGCATTCTGTGAAACTTATTTCTGATCTGTAAATTCAGTTAACAGAGATAAAACATATTTTTGATTGAGCAGTTATGAAACACTCTTTTTGTAGAAAATGCAAGTGGAGATTCGGAGCGCTAAGAGGGTAATAGTGGAAAAAGGAATGTCTTCAAATATAAACTACACAGAATCATTCGGTGAAACTTCTTTCCGATCTGTGAATTCAGCTAACAGAGTTAAACCATACTTTTGATTGAGCAGATCTGAACACTCTTTCTGTAGAAAATGCAACTGGACATTTGGAGCGCTAAGAGCGTAGTAGTGGAAAAAGGAATATATTCAAATATAAACTGCACAGAAGCATTCTGTGAAACTTCTTTCTGATCTGAGCATTCAGCTAACAGAGTTAAACCATACTTTTGATTGAGCAGTTTTGAAACACTCTGTCTGTAGAAAATGCAACTGGACATTCGTAGCGCTAAGTGGGTAATAGTGGAAAAAAGAATATGTTCAAATATAAACTACACAGAAGCATTGTATGAAACTTCTTTCTGTTCTGTGCATTCAACTAACAGAGTTGAACCTTACTTTTGATTGAGCCGTTCTGAAACACTCTTTCTGTAGAAACTGCAATTGGACATTCTGAGTGCTAAGAGGCCTATATTGGGAAAAAGAATGTCTACAAATAAAAACTACACAGAAGAATTGTGTGAAACTTCTTTCTGTTCTGTTTGTTCAACTAAAACAGTTGAACCTTAGTTTTGATTGAGCCGTTCTGAAACACTCTTTCTGTAGAAAATGCAAGTGGAGATTCGGAGCGCTAAGAGGGTAATAGTGGAAAAAGGAATGTCTCCAAATATAAACTACACAGAATCATTCTGTGAAACTTCTTTCTGATCTGTGCATTCAGCTAACAGAGTTAAACCATACTTTTGATTGTGCAGATCTGAACACTCTTTCTGTAGAAAATGCAACTGGACATTTGGAGCGCTAAGAGAGTAGTAGTGGAAAAAGGAATATATTCAAATATAAACTACACAGAAGCATTCTGTGAAACTTCTTTCTGATCTGAGCATACAGCTAACAGAGTTAAACCATACTTTTGATTGAGCAGTTTTGAAACACTCTGTCTGTAGAAAATGCAACTGGACATTCGTAGCGCTAAGTGGGTAATAGTGGAAAAAAGAATATGTTCAAATATGAACTACACAGAAGCATTGTATGAAACTTCCTTCTGTTCTGTGCATTCAACTAACAGAGTTGAACCTTACTTTTGATTGAGCCTTTCTGAAACACTCTTTCTGTAGAAACTGCAATTGGACATTCTGAGCGCTAAGAGGCCTCTATTGGGAAAAATAATATCTTCAAATAAAAACTACACAGAAGCATTGTGTGAAACTTATTTCTGATATGTTCATTAAGCTAACAGAGTTAAACCATACTTTTGATTGCGCAGTTCTGAACACTCTTTCTGTAGAAAATGCAAGTGGACATTCGGAGCGCTAAGAGGTTAACAGTGGAAAAAGGAATATATTCAAATATAAACTACACACTAACATTCTGTGAAAATTCTTTCTGTTCTGTGCATTCAACTAACAGAGTTGAACCTTACTTTTGATTGAGCCGTTCTGAAACACTCTTTCTGTAGAAACTGCAATTGGACATGCTAAGCGCTAAGAGGCCTACATTGGGAAAAAGAATATCTTCAAATAAAAACTACACAGATGCATTCTGTGAAACTTATTTCTGATCTGTAAATTCAGTTAACAGAGATAAAACATATTTTTGATTGAGCAGTTATGAAACACTCTTTTTGTAGAAAATGCAAGAGGAGATTCGGAGCGCTAAGAGGGTAATAGTGGAAAAAGGAATGTCTTCAAATATAAACTACACAGAATCATTCGGTGAAAATTCTTTCTGGTCTGTGCATTCAGCTAACAGAATTAAACCATACTTTTGATTGAGCAGATCTGAACACTCTTTCTGTAGAAAATGCAACTGGACATTTGGAGCGCTAAGAGCGTAGTAGTGGAAAAATGAATATATTCAAATATAAACTACACAGAAGCATTCTGTGAAACTTCTTTCTGATCTGAGCATTCAGCTAACAGAGTTAAACCACACTTTTGATTGAGCAGTTTTGAAACACTCTGTCTGTAGAAAATGCAACTGGACATTCGTAGCGCTAAGTGGGTAATAGTGGAAAAAAGAATATGTTCAAATATAAACTACACAGAAGCATTGTATGAAACTTCTTTCTGTTCTGTGCATTCAACTAACAGAGTTGAACCTTACTTTTGATTGAGCCGTTCTGAAACACTCTTTCTGTAGAAACTGCAATTGGACATTCTGAGCGCTAAGAGGCCTATATTGGGAAAAAGAATGTCTACAAATAAAAACTAAACAGAAGAATTGTGTGAAACTTCTTTCTGTTCTGTTTGTTCAACTAAAAGAGTTGAACCTTAGTTTTGATTGAGCCGTTCTTAAACACTCTTTCTGTAGAAAATGCAAGTGGAGATTCGGAGCGCTAAGAGGGTCATAGTGGAAAAAGGAATGTCTCCAAATATAAACTACACAGAATCATTCTGTGAAACGTCTTTCTGATCTGTGCATTCAGCTAACAGAGTTAAACCATACTTTTGATTGAGCAGATCTGAACACTCTTTCTGTAGAAAATGCAACTGGACATTTGGAGCGCTAAGAGAGTAGTAGTGGAAAAAGGAATATATTCAAATATAAACTACACAGAAGCATTCTGTGAAACTTCTTTCTGATCTGAGCATTCAGCTAACAGAGTTAAACCATACTTTTGATTGAGCAGTTTTGAAACACTCTGTCTGTAGAAAATGCAACTGGACATTCGTAGCGCTAAGTGGGTAATAGTGGAAAAAAGAATATGTTCAAATATAAACTACACAGAAGCATTGTATGAAACTTCTTTCTGTTCTGTGCATTCAACTAACAGAGTTGAACCTTACTTTTGATTGAGCCTTTCTGAAACACTCTTTCTGTAGAAACTGCAATTGGACATTCTGTGCACTAAGAGGCCTATATTGGGAAAAATAATATCTTCAAATAAAAACTACACAGAAGCATTGTGTGAAACTTATTTCTGATATGTTCATTAAGCTAACAGAGTTAAACCATACTTTTGATTGCGCAGTTCTGAACACTCTTTCTGTAGAAAATGCAAGTGGACATTCGGAGCGCTAAGAGGGTAATAGTGGAAAAAGGAATATATTCAAATATAAACTACACAGTAGCATTCTGTGAAAATTCTTTCTGTTCTGTGCATTCAACTAACAGAGTTGAACCTTACTTTTGATTGAGCCGTTCTGAAACACTCTTTCTGTAGAAACTGCAGTTGGACATGCTAAGCGCTAAGAGGCCTACATTGGGAAAAAGAATATCTTCAAATAAAAACTACACAGATGCATTCTGTGAAACTTATTTGTGATCTGTAAATTCAGTTAACAGAGATAAAACATATTTTTGATTGAGCAGTTATGAAACACTCTTTTTGTAGAAAATGCAAGTGGAGATTCGGAGCGCTAAGAGGGTAATAGTGGAAAAAGGAATGTCTTCAAATATAAACTACACAGAATCATTCGGTGAAACTTCTTTCCGATCTGTGAATTCAGCTAACAGAGTTAAACCATACTTTTGATTGAGCAGATCTGAACACTCTTTCTGTAGAAAATGCAACTGGACATTTGGAGCGCTAAGAGCGTAGTAGTGGAAAAAGGAATATATTCAAATATAAACTGCACAGAAGCATTCTGTGAAACTTCTTTCTGATCTGAGCATTCAGCTAACAGAGTTAAACCATACTTTTGATTGAGCAGTTTTGAAACACTCTGTCTGTAGAAAATGCAACTGGACATTCGTAGCGCTAAGTGGGTAATAGTGGAAAAAAGAATATGTTCAAATATAAACTACACAGAAGCATTGTATGAAACTTCTTTCTGTTCTGTGCATTCAACTAACAGAGTTGAACCTTACTTTTGATTGAGCCGTTCTGAAACACTCTTTCTGTAGAAACTGCAATTGGACATTCTGAGTGCTAAGAGGCCTATATTGGGAAAAAGAATGTCTACAAATAAAAACTACACAGAAGAATTGTGTGAAACTTCTTTCTGTTCTGTTTGTTCAACTAAAACAGTTGAACCTTAGTTTTGATTGAGCCGTTCTGAAACACTCTTTCTGTAGAAAATGCAAGTGGAGATTCGGAGCGCTAAGAGGGTAATAGTGGAAAAAGGAATGTCTCCAAATATAAACTACACAGAATCATTCTGTGAAACTTCTTTCTGATCTGTGCATTCAGCTAACAGAGTTAAACCATACTTTTGATTGTGCAGATCTGAACACTCTTTCTGTAGAAAATGCAACTGGACATTTGGAGCGCTAAGAGAGTAGTAGTGGAAAAAGGAATATATTCAAATATAAACTACACAGAAGCATTCTGTGAAACTTCTTTCTGATCTGAGCATACAGCTAACAGAGTTAAACCATACTTTTGATTGAGCAGTTTTGAAACACTCTGTCTGTAGAAAATGCAACTGGACATTCGTAGCGCTAAGTGGGTAATAGTGGAAAAAAGAATATGTTCAAATATGAACTACACAGAAGCATTGTATGAAACTTCCTTCTGTTCTGTGCATTCAACTAACAGAGTTGAACCTTACTTTTGATTGAGCCTTTCTGAAACACTCTTTCTGTAGAAACTGCAATTGGACATTCTGAGCGCTAAGAGGCCTCTATTGGGAAAAATAATATCTTCAAATAAAAACTACACAGAAGCATTGTGTGAAACTTATTTCTGATATGTTCATTAAGCTAACAGAGTTAAACCATACTTTTGATTGCGCAGTTCTGAACACTCTTTCTGTAGAAAATGCAAGTGGACATTCGGAGCGCTAAGAGGTTAACAGTGGAAAAAGGAATATATTCAAATATAAACTACACACTAACATTCTGTGAAAATTCTTTCTGTTCTGTGCATTCAACTAACAGAGTTGAACCTTACTTTTGATTGAGCCGTTCTGAAACACTCTTTCTGTAGAAACTGCAATTGGACATGCTAAGCGCTAAGAGGCCTACATTGGGAAAAAGAATATCTTCAAATAAAAACTACACAGATGCATTCTGTGAAACTTATTTCTGATCTGTAAATTCAGTTAACAGAGATAAAACATATTTTTGATTGAGCAGTTATGAAACACTCTTTTTGTAGAAAATGCAAGAGGAGATTCGGAGCGCTAAGAGGGTAATAGTGGAAAAAGGAATGTCTTCAAATATAAACTACACAGAATCATTCGGTGAAAATTCTTTCTGGTCTGTGCATTCAGCTAACAGAATTAAACCATACTTTTGATTGAGCAGATCTGAACACTCTTTCTGTAGAAAATGCAACTGGACATTTGGAGCGCTAAGAGCGTAGTAGTGGAAAAATGAATATATTCAAATATAAACTACACAGAAGCATTCTGTGAAACTTCTTTCTGATCTGAGCATTCAGCTAACAGAGTTAAACCACACTTTTGATTGAGCAGTTTTGAAACACTCTGTCTGTAGAAAATGCAACTGGACATTCGTAGCGCTAAGTGGGTAATAGTGGAAAAAAGAATATGTTCAAATATAAACTACACAGAAGCATTGTATGAAACTTCTTTCTGTTCTGTGCATTCAACTAACAGAGTTGAACCTTACTTTTGATTGAGCCGTTCTGAAACACTCTTTCTGTAGAAACTGCAATTGGACATTCTGAGCGCTAAGAGGCCTATATTGGGAAAAAGAATGTCTACAAATAAAAACTAAACAGAAGAATTGTGTGAAACTTCTTTCTGTTCTGTTTGTTCAACTAAAAGAGTTGAACCTTAGTTTTGATTGAGCCGTTCTTAAACACTCTTTCTGTAGAAAATGCAAGTGGAGATTCGGAGCGCTAAGAGGGTCATAGTGGAAAAAGGAATGTCTCCAAATATAAACTACACAGAATCATTCTGTGAAACGTCTTTCTGATCTGTGCATTCAGCTAACAGAGTTAAACCATACTTTTGATTGAGCAGATCTGAACACTCTTTCTGTAGAAAATGCAACTGGACATTTGGAGCGCTAAGAGAGTAGTAGTGGAAAAAGGAATATATTCAAATATAAACTACACAGAAGCATTCTGTGAAACTTCTTTCTGATCTGAGCATTCAGCTAACAGAGTTAAACCATACTTTTGATTGAGCAGTTTTGAAACACTCTGTCTGTAGAAAATGCAACTGGACATTCGTAGCGCTAAGTGGGTAATAGTGGAAAAAAGAATATGTTCAAATATAAACTACACAGAAGCATTGTATGAAACTTCTTTCTGTTCTGTGCATTCAACTAACAGAGTTGAACCTTACTTTTGATTGAGCCTTTCTGAAACACTCTTTCTGTAGAAACTGCAATTGGACATTCTGTGCACTAAGAGGCCTATATTGGGAAAAATAATATCTTCAAATAAAAACTACACAGAAGCATTGTGTGAAACTTATTTCTGATATGTTCATTAAGCTAACAGAGTTAAACCATACTTTTGATTGCGCAGTTCTGAACACTCTTTCTGTAGAAAATGCAAGTGGACATTCGGAGCGCTAAGAGGGTAATAGTGGAAAAAGGAATATATTCAAATATAAACTACACAGTAGCATTCTGTGAAAATTCTTTCTGTTCTGTGCATTCAACTAACAGAGTTGAACCTTACTTTTGATTGAGCCGTTCTGAAACACTCTTTCTGTAGAAACTGCAGTTGGACATGCTAAGCGCTAAGAGGCCTACATTGGGAAAAAGAATATCTTCAAATAAAAACTACACAGATGCATTCTGTGAAACTTATTTGTGATCTGTAAATTCAGTTAACAGAGATAAAACATATTTTTGATTGAGCAGTTATGAAACACTCTTTTTGTAGAAAATGCAAGTGGAGATTCGGAGCGCTAAGAGGGTAATAGTGGAAAAAGGAATGTCTTCAAATATAAACTACACAGAATCATTCGGTGAAACTTCTTTCTGATCTGTGCATTCAGCTAACAGAGTTAAAACATACTTTTGATTGAGCAGATCTGAACACTCTTTCTCTAGAAAATGCAACTGGACATTTGGAGCGCTAAGTGCGTAGTAGTGGAAAAAGGAATATATTCAAATATAAACTACACAGAAGCATTCTGTGAAACTTCTTTCTGATCTGAGCATTCAGCTAACAGAGTTAAACCACACTTTTGATTGAGCAGTTTTGAAACACTCTGTCTGTAGAAAGTGCAACTGGACATTCGTAGCGCTAAGTGGGTAATAGTGGAAAAAAGAATATGTTCAAATATAAACTACACAGAAGCATTGTATGAAACTTCTTTCTGTTCTGTGCATTCAACTAACAGAGTTGAACCTTACTTTTGATTGAGCCGTTCTGAAACACTCTTTCTGTAGAAACTGTAATTGGACATTCTGAGCGCTAAGAGGCGTATATTGGGAAAAAGAATGTCTACAAATAAAAACTACACAGAAGAATTTTGTGAAACTACTTTCTGTTCTGTTTGTTCAACTAAAAGAGTTGAACCTTAGTTTTGATTGAGCCGTTCTGAAACACTCTTTCTGTAGAAAATGCAAGTGGAGATTCGGAGCGCTAAGAGGGTAATAGTGGAAAAAGGAATGTCTGCAAATATAAACTACACAGAATCATTCTGTGAAACTTCTTTCTGATCTGTGCATTCAGCTAACAGAGTTAAACCATACTTTTGATTGAGCAGATCTGAACATTCTTTCTGTAGAAAATGCAACTGGATATTTGGAGCGCTAAGAGAGTAGTAGTGGAAAAAGGAATATATTCAAATATAAACTACACAGAAGCATTCTGTGAAACTTCTTTCTGATCTGAGCATTCAGCTAACAGAGTTAAACCATACTTTTGATAGAGCAGTTTTGAAACACTCTGTCTGTAGAAAATGCAACTGGACATTCGTAGCGCTAAGTGGGTAATAGTGGAAAAAAGAATATGTTCAAATATAAACTACACAGAAGCATTGTATGAAACTACTTTCTGTACTGTGCATTCAACTAACAGAGTTGAACCTTACTTTTGATTGAGCCTTTCTGAAACACTCTTTCTGTAGAAACTGCAATTGGACATTCTGAGCGCTAAGAGGCCTATATTGGGAAAAATAATATCTTCAAATAAAAACTACACAGAAGCATTGTGTGAAACTTATTTCTGATATGTTCATTAAGCTAACAGAGTTAAACCATACTTTTGATTGCGCAGTTCTGAACACTCTTTCTGTAGATAATGCAAGTGGACATTCGGAGCGCTAAGAGGGTAATAGTGGAAAAAGGAATATATTCAAATATAAACTACACAGTAGCATTCTGTGAAAATTCTTTCTGTTCTGTGCATTCAACTAACAGAGTTGAACCTTACTTTTGATTGAGCCGTTCTGAAACACTCTTTCTGTAGAAACTGCAATTGGACAGGCTAAGCGCTAAGAGGCCTATGTTGGGAAAAAGAATATCTTCAAATAAAAACTACACAGATGCATTCTGTGAAACTTATTTCTGATCTGTAAATTCAGTTAACAGAGATAAAACATATTTTTGATTGAGCAGTTATGAAACACTCTTTCTGTAGAAAATGCAAGTGGAGATTCGGAGCCCTAAGAGGGTAATATTGGAAAAAGCAATGTCTCCAAATATAAACTACACAGAATCATTCTGTGAAACTTCTTTCTGATCTGTGCATTCAGCTAACAGAGTTAAACCATACTTTTGATTGAGCAGAACTGAACACTCTTTCTGTAGAAAATGGAACTGGACATTTGGAGCCCTAAGAGAGTAGTAGTGGAAAAAGGAATATATTCAAATATAAACTACACAGAAGCATTCTGTGAAACTTCTTTCTGATCTGAGCATTCAGCTAACAGAGTTAAACCATACTTTTGATTGAGCAGTTTTGAAACACTCTGTCTGTAGAAAATGCAACTGGACATTCGTAGCGCTAAGTGGGTAATAGTGGAAAAAAGAATATGTTCAAATATAAACTACACAGAAGCATTGTATGAAACACTTTTCTGTTCTGTGCATTCAACTAACAGAGTTGAACCTTACTTTTGATTGAGCCTTTCTGAAACACTCTATCTGTAGAAACTGCAATTGGACATTCTGAGCGCTAAGAGGCCTATATTGGGAAAAATAATATCTTCAAATAAAAACTACACAGAAGCATTGTGTGAAACTTATTTCTGATATGTTCATTAAGCTAACAGAGTTAAACCATACTTTTGATTGCGCAGTTCTGAACACTCTTTCTGTAGATAATGCAAGTGGACATTCGGAGCGCTAAGAGGGTAATAGTGGAAAAAGGAATATATTCAAATATCAACCACACACTAGCATTCTGTGAAAATTCTTTCTGTTCTGTGCATTCAACTAACAGAGTTGAACCTTACTTTTGATTGAGCCGTTCTGAAACACTCTTTCTGTAGAAACTGCAATTGGACATGCTAAGCGCTAAGAGGCCTACATTGGGAAGAAGAATATCTTCAAATAAAAACTACACAGATGCATTCTGTGAAACTTATTTCTGATCTGTAAATTCAGTTAACAGAGATAAAACATATTTTTGATTGAGCAGTTATGAAACACTCTTTTTGTAGAAAATGCAAGTGGAGATTCGGAGCGCTAAGAGGGTAATAGTGGAAAAAGGAATGTCTTCAAATATAAACTACACAGAATCATTCGGTGAAACTTCTTTCTGATCTGTACATTCAGCTAACAGAGTTAAACCATACTTTTGATTGAGCAGATCGGAACACTCTTTCTGTAGAAAATGCAACTGGACATTTGGAGCGCTAAGAGCGTAGTAGTGGAAAAAGGAATATATTCAAATATAAACTACACAGAAGCATTCTGTGAAACTTCTTTCTGATCTGAGCATTCAGCTAACAGAGTTAAACCATACTTTGGATTGAGCAGTTTTGAAACACTCTGTCTGTATAAAATGCAACTGGACATTCGTAGCGCTAAGTGGGTAATAGTGGAAAAAAGAATATGTTCAAATATAAACTACACTGAAGCATTGTATGAAACTTCTTTCTGTTCTGTGCATTCAACTAACAGAGTTGAACCTTACTTTTGATTGAGCCGTTCTGAAACACTCTTTCTGTAGAAACTGCAATTGGACATTCTGAGCGCTAAGAGGCCTATATTGGGAAAAAGAATGTCTACAAATAAAAACTACACAGAAGAATTGTGTGAAACTTCTTTCTGTTCTGTTTGTTCAACTAAAAGAGTTGAACCTTAGTTTTGATTGAGCCGTTCTGAAACACACTTTCTGTAGAAAATGCAAGTGGAGATTCGGAGCGCTAAGAGGGTAATAGTGGAAAAAGGAATGTCTCCAAATATAAACTACACAGAATCATTCTGTGAAACTTCTTTCTGATCTGTGCATTCAGCTAACAGAGTTAAACCATACTTTTGATTGAGCAGATCTGAACACTCTTTCTGTAGAAAATGCAACTGGACATTTGGAGCGCTAAGAGAGTAGTAGTGGAAAAAGGAATATATTCAAATATAAACTACACAGAAGCATTCTGTGAAACTTCTTTCTGATCTGAGCATTCAGCTAACAGAGTTAAACCATACTTTTGATTGAGCAGTTTTGAAACACTCTGTCTGTAGAAAATGCAACTGGACATTCGTAGCGCTAAGTGGGTAATAGTGGAAAAAAGAATATGTTCAAATATAAACTACACAGAAGCATTGTATGAAACATCTTTCTGTTCTGTGCATTCAACTAACAGAGTTGAACCTTACTTTTGATTGAGCCTTTCTGAAACACTCTTTCTGTAGAAACTGCAATTGGACATTCTGAGCGCTAAGAGGCCTATATTGGGAAAAATAATATCTTCAAATAAAAACTACACAGAAGCATTGTGTGAAACTTATTTCTGATATGTTCATTAAGCTAACAGAGTTAAACCATACTTTTGATTGCGCAGTTCTGAACACTCTTTCTGTAGAAAATGCAAGTGGACATTCGGAGCGCTAAGAGGGTAATAGTGGAAAAAGGAATATATTCAAATATCAACTACACACTAGCATTCTGTGAAAATTCTTTCTGTTCTGTGCATTCAACTAACAGATTTGAACCTTACTTTTGATTGAGCCGTTCTGAAACACTCTTTCTGTAGAAACTGCAATTGGACATGCTAAGCGCTAAGAGGCCTACATTGGGAAAAAGAATATCTTCAAATAAAAACTACACAGATGCATTCTGTGAAACTTATTTCTGATCTGTAAATTCTGTTAACAGAGATAAAACATATTTTTGATTGAGCAGTTATGAAACACTCTTTTTGTAGAAAATGCAAGTGGAGATTCGGAGCGCTAAGAGGGTAATAGTGGAAAAAGGAATGTCTTCAAATATAAACTACACAGAATCATTCGGTGAAACTTCTTTCTGATCTGTGCATTCAGCTAACAGAGTTAAACCATACTTTTGATTGAGCAGATCGGAACACTCTTTCTGTAGAAAATGCAACTGGACATTTGGAGCGCTAAGAGCGTAGTAGTGGAAAAAGGAATATATTCAAATATAAACTACACAGAAGCATTCTGTGAAACTTCTTTCTGATCTGAGCATTCAGCTAACAGAGTTAAACCATACTTTGGATTGAGCAGTTTTGAAACACTCTGTCTGTAGAAAATGCAACTGGACATTCGTAGCGCTAAGTGGGTAATAGTGGAAAAAAGAATATGTTCAAATATAAACTACACTGAAGCATTGTATGAAACTTCTTTCTGTTCTGTGCATTCAACTAACAGAGTTGAACCTTACTTTTGATTGAGCCGTTCTGAAACACTCTTTCTGTAGAAACTGCAATTGGACATTCTGAGCGCTAAGAGGCCTATATTGGGAAAAAGAATGTCTACAAATAAAAACTACACAGAAGAATTGTGTGAAACTTCTTTCTGTTCTGTTTGTTCAACTAAAAGAGTTGAACCTTTGTTTTGATTGAGCCGTTCTGAAACACACTTTCTGTAGAAAATGCAAGTGGAGATTCGGAGCGCTAAGAGGGTAATAGTGGAAAAAGGAATGTCTCCAAATATAAACTACACAGAATCATTCTGTGAAACTTCTTTCTGATCTGTGCATTCAGCTAACAGAGTTAAACCATACTTTTGATTGAGCAGATCTGAACACTCTTTCTGTAGAAAATGCAACTGGACATTTGGAGCGCTAAGAGAGTAGTAGTGGAAAAAGGAATATATTCAAATATAAACTACACAGAAGCATTCTGTGAAACTTCTTTCTGATATGAGCATTCAGCTAACAGAGTTAAACCATACTTTTGATTGAGCAGTTTTGAAACACTCTGTCTGTAGAAAATGCAACTGGACATTCGTAGCGCTAAGTGGGTAATAGTGGAAAAAAGAATATGTTCAAATATAAACTACACAGAAGCATTGTATGAAACTTCTTTCTGTTCTGTGCATTCAACTAACAGAGTTGAACCTTACTTTTGATTGAGCCTTTCTGAAACACTCTTTCTGTAGAAACTGCAATTGGACATTCTGAGCGCTAAGAGGCCTATATTGGGAAAAATAATATCTTCAAATAAAAACTACACAGAAGCATTGTGTGAAACTTATTTCTGATATGTTCATTAAGCTAACAGAGTTAAACCATACTTTTGATTGCGCAGTTCTGAACACTCTTTCTGTAGATAATGCAAGTGGACATTCGGAGCGCTAAGAGGGTAATAGTGGAAAAAGGAATATATTCAAATATAAACTACACCGTAGCATTCTGTGAAAATTCTTTCTGTTCTGTGCATTCAACTAACAGAGTTGAACCTTACTTTTGATTGAGCCGTTCTGAAACACTCTTTCTGTAGAAACTGCAATTGGACATGCTAAGCGCTAAGAGGCCTACATTGGGAAAAAGAATATCTTCAAATAAAAACTACACAGATGCATTCTGTGAAACTTATTTCTGATCTGTAAATTCAGTTAACAGAGATAAAACATATTTTTGATTGAGCAGTTATGAAACACTCTTTTTGTAGAAAATGCAAGAGGAGATTCGGAGCGCTAAGAGGGTAATAGTGGAAAAAGGAATGTCTTCAAATATAAACTACACAGAATCATTTGGTGAAAATTCTTTCTGATCTGTGCATTCAGCTAACAGAGTTAAACCATACTTTTGATTGAGCAGATCTGAACACTCTTTCTGTAGAAAATGCAACTGGACATTTTGAGCGCTAAGAGCGTAGTAGTGGAAAAAGGAATATATTCAAATATAAACTACACAGAAGCATTCTGTGAAACTACTTTCTGATCTGAGCATTCAGCTAACAGAGTTAAACCACACTTTTGATTGAGCAGTTTTGAAACACTCTGTCTGTAGAAAATGCAACTGGACATTCGTAGCGCTAAGTGGGTAATAGTGGAAAAAAGAATATGTTCAAATATAAACTACACAGAAGCATTGTATGAAACTTCTTTCTGTTCTGTGCATTCAACTAACAGAGTTGAACCTTACTTTTGATTGAGCCTTTCTGAAACACTCTTTCTGTAGAAACTGCAATTGGACATTCTGAGCGCTAAGAGGCCTATATTGGGAAAAATAATATCTTCAAATAAAAATTACACAGAAGCATTGTGTGAAACTTATTTCCGATATGTTCATTAAGCTAACAGAGTTAAACCATACTTTTGATTGCGCAGTTCTGAACACTCTTTCTGTCGAAAATGCAAGTGGACATTCGGAGCGCTAAGAGGGTAATAGTGGAAAAAGGAATATATTCAAATATAAACTACACAGTAGCATTCTGTGAAAATTCTTTCTGTTCTGTGCATTCAACTAACAGAGTTGAACCTTACTTTTGATTGAGCCGTTCTGAAACACTCTTTCTGTAGAAAGTGCAATTGGACATTCTGAGCGCTAAGAGGCCTATATTGGGAAAAAGAATGTCTACAAATAAAAACTACACAGAAGTATTTTGTGAAACTTCTTTCTGTTCTGTTTGTTCAACTAAAAGATTTGAACCTTAGTTTTGATTGAGCCGTTCTGAAACACTCTTTCTGTAGAAAATGCAAGTGGAGATTCGGAGCGCTAAGAGGGTAATAGTGGAAAAAGGAATGTCTCCAAATATAAACTACACAGAATCATTCTGTGAAACTTCTTTCTGATCTGTGCATTCAGCTAACAGAGTTAAACCATACTTTTGATTGAGCAGATCTGAACACTCTTTCTGTAGAAAATGCAACTGGACATTTGGAGCGCTAAGAGAGTAGTAGTGGAAAAAGGAATATATTCAAATATAAACTACACAGAAGCATTCTGTGAAACTTCTTTCTGATCTGAGCATTCAGCTAACAGAGATAAACCATACTTTTGATAGAGCAGTTTTGAAACACTCTGTCTGTAGAAAATGCAACTGGACATTCGTAGCGCTAAGTGGGTAATAGTGGAAAAAAGAATATATTCAAATATAAACTACACAGAAGCATTGTATGAAACTTCTTTCTGTTCTGTGCATTCAACTAACAGAGTTGAACCTTACTTTTGATTGAGCCTTTCTGAAACACTCTTTCTGTAGAAACTGCAATTGGACATTCTGAGCGCTAAGAGGCCTCTATTGGGAAAAATAATATCTTCAAATAAAAACTACACAGAAGCATTGTGTGAAACTTATTTCTGATATGTTCATTAAGCTAACAGAGTTAAACCATACTTTTGATTGCGCAGTTCTGAACACTCTTTCTGTAGAAAATGCAAGTGGACATTCGGAGCGCTAAGAGGGTAATAGTGGAAAAAGGAATATATTCAAATATCAACTACACACTAGCATTCTGTGAAAATTCTTTCTGTTCTGTGCATTCAACTAACAGAGTTGAACCTTACTTTTGATTGAGCCGTTCTGAAACACTCTTTCTGTAGAAACTGCAATTGGACATGCTAAGCGCTAAGAGGCCTACATTGGGAAAAAGAATATCTTCAAATAAAAACTACACAGATGCATTCTGTGAAACTTATTTCTGATCTGTAAATTCAGTTAAAAGAGATAAAACATATTTTTGATTGAGCAGTTATGAAACACTCTTTTTGTAGAAAATGCAAGTGGAGATTCGGATCGCTAAGAGGGTAATAGTGGAAAAAGGAATGTCTTCAAATATAAACTACACAGAATCATTCGGTGAAACTTTTTCTGATCTGTGCATTCAGCTAACAGAGTTAAACCATACTTTTGATTGAGCAGATCTGAACACTCTTTCTGTAGAAAATGCAACTGGGCATTTGGAGCGCTTAGAGCGTAGTAGTGGAAAAAGGAATATATTCAAATATAAACTACACAGAAGCATTCTGTGAAACTTCTTTCTGATCTGAGCATTCAGCTAACAGAGTTAAACCATATTTTGGATTGAGCAGTTTTGAAACACTCTGTCTGTAGAAAATGCAACTGGACATTCGTAGCGCTAAGTGGGTGATAGTGGAAAAAAGAATATGTTCAAATATAAACTACACAGAATCATTGTATGAAACTTCTTTCTGTTCTGTGCATTCAACTACCAGAGTTGAACCTTACTTTTGATTGAGCCGTTCTGAAACACTCTTTCTGTAGAAACTGCAATTGGACATTCTGAGCGCTAAGAGGCCTATATTGGGAAAAAGAATGTCTACAAATAAAAACTACACAGAAGAATTGTGTGAAACTTCTTTCTGTTCTGTTTGTTCAACTAAAAGATTTGAACCTTAGTTTTGATTGAGCCGTTCTGAAAAACTCTTTCTGTAGAAAATGCAAGTGGAGATTCGGAGCGCTAAGAGGGTAATAGTGGAAAAAGGAATGTCTCCAAATATAAACTACACAGAATCATTCTGTGAAACTTCTTTCTGATCTGTGCATTCAGCTAACAGAGTTAAACCATACTTTTGATTGAGCAGATCTGAACACTCTTTCTGTAGAAAATGCAACTGGACATTTGGAGCGCTAAGAGAGTAGTAGTGGAAAAAGGAATATATTCAAATATAAACTACACAGAAGCATTCTGTGAAACTTCTTTCTGATCTGAGCATTCAGCTAACAGAGTTAAACCATTCTTTTGATTGAGCAGTTTTGAAACACTCTGTAGAAAATGCAACTGGACATTCGTAGCGCTAAGTGGGTAATAGTGGAAAAAAGAATATGTTCAAATATAAACTACACAGAAACATTGTATGAAACTTCTTTCTGTTCTGTGCATTCAACTAACAGAGTTGAACCTTACTTTTGATTGAGCCTTTCTGAAACACTCTTTCTGTAGAAACTGCAATTGGACATTCTGAGCGCTAAGAGGCCTATATTGGGAAAAATAATATCTTCAAATAAAAACTACACAGAAGCATTGTGTGAAACTTATTTCTGATATGTTCATTAAGCTAACAGAGTTAAACCATACTTTTGATTGCGCAGTTCTGAACACTCTTTCTGTAGAAAATGCAAGTGGACATTCGGAGCGCTAAGAGGGTAATAGTGGAAAAAGGAATATATTCAAATATAAACTACACAGTAGCATTCTGTGAAAATTCTTTCTGTTCTGTGCATTCAACTAACAGAGTTGAACCTTACTTTTGATTGAGCCGTTCTGAAACACTCTTTCTGTAGAAAGTGCAATTGGACATTCTGAGCGCTAAGAGGCCTATATTGGGAAAAAGAATGTCTACAAATAAAAACTACACAGAAGTATTGTGTGAAACTTCTTTCTGTTCTGTTTGTTCAACTAAAAGATTTGAACCTTAGTTTTGATTGAGCCGTTCTGAAACACTCTTTCTGTAGAAAATGCAAGTGGAGATTCGGAGCGCTAAGAGGGTAATAGTGGAAAAAGGAATGTCTCCAAATATAAACTACACAGAATCATTCTGTGAAACTTCTTTCTGATCTGTGCATTCAGCTAACAGAGTTAAACCATACTTTTGATTGAGCAGATCTGAACACTCTTTCTGTAGAAAATGCAACTGGACATTTGGAGCGCTAAGAGAGTAGTAGTGGAAAAAGGAATATATTCAAATATAAACTACACAGAAGCATTCTGTGAAACTTCTTTCTGATCTGAGCATTCAGCTAACAGAGATAAACCATACTTTTGATAGAGCAGTTTTGAAACACTCTGTCTGTAGAAAATGCAACTGGACATTCGTAGCGCTAAGTGGGTAATAGTGGAAAAAAGAATATATTCAAATATAAACTACACAGAAGCATTGTATGAAACTTCTTTCTGTTCTGTGCATTCAACTAACAGAGTTGAACCTTACTTTTGATTGAGCCTTTCTGAAACACTCTTTCTGTAGAAACTGCAATTGGACATTCTGAGCGCTAAGAGGCCTCTATTGGGAAAAATAATATCTTCAAATAAAAACTACACAGAAGCATTGTGTGAAACTTATTTCTGATATGTTCATTAAGCTAACAGAGTTAAACCATACTTTTGATTGCGCAGTTCTGAACACTCTTTCTGTAGAAAATGCAAGTGGACATTCGGAGCGCTAAGAGGGTAATAGTGGAAAAAGGAATATATTCAAATATCAACTACACACTAGCATTCTGTGAAAATTCTTTTTGTTCTGTGCATTCAACTAACAGAGTTGAACCTTACTTTTGATTGAGCCGTTCTGAAACACTCTTTCTGTAGAAACTGCAATTGGACATGCTAAGCGCTAAGAGGCCTACATTGGGAAAAAGAATATCTTCAAATAAAAACTACACAGATGCATTCTGTGAAACTTATTTCTGATCTGTAAATTCAGTTAAAAGAGATAAAACATATTTTTGATTGAGCAGTTATGAAACACTCTTTTTGTAGAAAATGCAAGTGGAGATTCGGATCGCTAAGAGGGTAATAGTGGAAAAAGGAATGTCTTCAAATATAAACTACACAGAATCATTCGGTGAAATTTTTCTGATCTGTGCATTCAGCTAACAGAGTTAAACCATACTTTTGATTGAGCAGATCTGAACACTCTTTCTGTAGAAAATGCAACTGGGCATTTGGAGCGCTTAGAGCGTAGTAGTGGAAAAAGGAATATATTCAAATATAAACTACACAGAAGCATTCTGTGAAACTTCTTTCTGATCTGAGCATTCAGCTAACAGAGTTAAAACATACTTTTGTTTGAGCAGTTTTGAAAAACTCTGTCTGTAGAAAATGCAACTGGACATTCGTAGCGCTAAGTGGGTAATAGTGGAAAAAAGAATATGTTCAAATATAAACTACACAGAAGCATTGTATGAAACTTCTTTCTGTTCTGTGTATTCAACTAACAGAGTTGAACCTTACTTTTGATTGAGCCGTTCTGAAACACTCTTTCTGTAGAAACTGCAATTGGACATTCTGAGCGCTAAGACGCCTATATTGGGAAAAAGAATGTCTACAAATAAAAACTAAACAGAAGAATTGTGTGAAACTTCTTTCTGTTCTGTTTGTTCAACTAAAAGAGTTGAACCTTAGTTTTGATTGAGCCGTTCTGAAACACTCTTTTTGTAGAAAATGCAAGTGGAGATTCGGAGCGCTAAGAGGGTAATAGTGGAAGAAGGAATGTCTCCAAATATAAACTACACAGAATCATTCTGTGAAACTTCTTTCTGATCTGTGCATTCAGCTAACAGAGTTAAACCATACTTTTGATTGAGCAGATCTGAACACTCTTTCTGTAGAAAATGCAACTGGACATTTGGAGCGCTAAGAGAGTAGTAGTGGAAAAAGGAATATATTCAAATATAAACTACACAGAAGCATTCTGTGAAACTTCTTTCTGATCTGAGCATTCAGCTAACAGAGTTAAACCATTCTTTTGATTGAGCAGTTTTGAAACACTCTGTCTGTAGAAAATGCAACTGGACATTCGTAGCGCTAAGTGGGTAATAGTGGAAAAAAGAATATGTTCAAATATAAACTACACAGAAGCATTGTATGAAACTTCTTTCTGTTCTGTGCATTCAACTAACAGAGTTGAACCTTACTTTTGATTGAGCCTTTCTGAAACACTCTTTCTGTAGAAACTGCCATTGGACATTCTGAGCGCTAAGAGGCCTATATTGGGAAAAATAATATCTTCAAATAAAAACTACACAGAAGCATTGTGTGAAACTTATTTCTGATATGTTCATTAAGCCAACAGAGTTAAACCATACTTTTGATTGCGCAGTTCTGAACACTCTTTCTGTAGAAAATGCAAGTGGACATTCGGAGCGCTAAGAGGGTAATAGTGGAAAAAGTAATATATTCAAATATAAACTACACAGTAGCATTCTGTGAAAATTCTTTCTGTTCTGTGCATTCAACTAACAGAGTTGAACCTTACTTTTGATTGAGCCGTTCTGAAACACTCTTTCTGTAGAAACTGCAATTGGACATGCTAAGCGCTAAGAGGCCTACATTGGGAAAAAGAATATCTTCAAATAAAAACTACACAGATGCATTCTGTGAAACTTATTTCTGATCTGTAAATTCAGTTAACAGAGATAAAACATATTTTTGATTGAGCAGTTATGAAACACTCTTTTTGTAGAAAATGCAAGTGGAGATTCGGAGCGCTAAGAGGGTAATAGTGGAAAAAGGAATGTCTTCAAATATAAACTACACAGAATCATTCGGTGAAACTTCTTTCTGATCTGTGCATTCAGCTAACAGAGTTAAACCATACTTTTGATTGTGCAGATCTGAACACTCTTTCTGTAGAAAATGCAACTGGACATTTGGAGCGCTAAGAGCGTAGTAGTGGAAAAAGGAATATATTCAAATATAAACTACACAGAAGCATTCTGTGAAACTTCTTTCTGATCTGAGCATTCAGCTAACAGAGTTAAACCATACTTTGGATTGAGCAGTTTTGAAACTCTCTGTCTGTAGAAAATGCAACTGGACATTCGTAGCGCTAAGTGGGTAATAGTGGAAAAAAGAATATGTTCAAATATAAACTACACAGAAGCATTGTATGAAACTTCTTTCTGTTCTGTGCATTCAACTAACAGAGTTGAACCTTACTTTTGATTGAGCCGTTCTGAAACACTCTTTCTGTAGAAAGTGCAATTGGACATTCTGAGCGCTAAGAGGCCTATATTGGGAAAAAGAATGTCTACAAATAAAAACTACACAGAAGTATTGTGTGAAACTTCTTTCTGTTCTGTTTGTTCAACTAAAAGATTTGAACCTTAGTTTTGATTGAGCCGTTCTGAAACACTCTTTCTGTAGAAAATGCAAGTGGAGATTCGGAGCGCTAAGAGGGTAATAGTGGAAAAAGGAATGTCTCCAAATATAAACTACACAGAATCATTCTGTGAAACTTCTTTCTGATCTGTGCATTCAGCTAACAGAGTTAAACCATACTTTTGATTGAGCAGATCTGAACACTCTTTCTGTAGAAAATGCAACTGGACATTTGGAGCGCTAAGAGAGTAGTAGTGGAAAAAGGAATATATTCAAATATAAACTACACAGAAGCATTCTGTGAAACTTCTTTATGATCTGAGCATTCAGCTAACAGAGATAAACCATAGTTTTGATAGAGCAGTTTTGAAACACTCTGTCTGTAGAAAATGCAACTGGACATTCGTAGCGCTAAGTGGGTAATAGTGGAAAAAAGAATATATTCAAATATAAACTACACAGAAGCATTGTATGAAACTTCTTTCTGTTCTGTGCATTCAACTAACAGAGTTGAACCTTACTTTTGATTGAGCCTTTCTGAAACACTATTTCTGTAGAAACTGCAATTGGACATTCTGAGCGCTAAGAGGCCTATATTGGGAAAAATAATATCTTCAAATAAAAACTACACAGAAGCATTGTGTGAAACTTACTTCTGATATGTTCATTAAGCTAACAGAGTTAAACCATACTTTTGATTGCGCAGTTCTGAACACTCTTTCTGTAGAAAATGCAAGTGGACATTCGGAGCGCTAAGAGGGTAATAGTGGAAAAAGGAATATATTCAAATATCAACTACACAGTAGCATTCTGTGAAAATTCTTTCTGTTCTGTGCATTCAACTAACAGAGTTGATCCTTACTTTTGATTGAGCCGTTCTGAAACACTCTTTCTGTAGAAACTGCAATTGGACATGCTAAGCGCTAAGAGGCCTACATTGGGAAAAAGAATATCTTCAAATAAAAACTACACAGATGCATTCTGTGAAACTTATTTCTGATCTGTAAATTCAGTTAACAGAGATAAAACATATTTTTGATTGAGCAGTTATGAAACACTCTTTTTGTAGAAAATGCAAGTGGAGATTCGGAGCGCTAAGAGGGTAATAGTGGAAAAAGGAATGTCTTCAAATATAAACTACACAGAATCATTCGGTGAAACTTCTTTCTGATCTGTGCATTCAGCTAACAGAGTTAAACCATACTTTTCATTTAGCAGATCGGAACACTCTTTCTGTAGAAAATGCAACTGGACATTTGGAGCGCTAAGAGCGTAGTAGTGGAAAAAGGAATATATTCAAATATAAACTACACAGAAGCATTCTGTGAAACTTCTTTCTGATCTGAGCATTCAGCTAACAGAGTTAAACCATACTTTGGATTGAGCAGTTTTGAAACACTCTGTCTGTAGAAAATGCAACTGGACATTCGTAGCGCTAAGTGGGTAATAGTGGAAAAAAGAATATGTTCAAATATAAACTACACAGAAGCATTGTATGAAACTTCTTTCTGTTCTGTGCATTCAACTAACAGAGTTGAACCTTACTTTTGATTGAGCCGTTCTGAAACACTCTTTCTGTAGAAACTGCAATTGGACATTCTGAGCGCTAAGAGGCCTATATTGGGAAAAAGAATGTCTACAAATAAAAACTACACAGAAGAATTGTGTGAAACTTCTTTCTGTTCTGTTTGTTCAACTAAAAGAGTTGAACCTTAGTTTTGATTGAGCCGTTCTGAAACACTCTTTCTGTAGAAAATGCAAGTGGAGATTCGGAGCGCTAAGAGGGTAATAGTGGAAAAAGGAATGTCTCCAAATATAAACTACACAGAATCATTCTGTGAAACTTCTTTCTGATCTGTGCATTCAGCTAACAGAGTTAAACCATACTTTTGATTGAGCAGATCTGAACACACTTTCTGTAGAAAATGCAACTGGACATTTGGAGCGCTAAGAGAGAAGGTGTGGAAAAAGGAACATATTCAAATATAAACTACACAGAAGCATTCTGTGAAACTTCTTTCTGATCTGAGCATTCAGCTAACAGAGTTAAACCATACTTTTGTTTGAGCAGTTTTGAAACACTCTGTCTGTAGAAAATGCAACTGGACATTCGTAGCGCTAAGTGGGTAATAGTGGAAAAAAGAATATGTTCAAATATAAACTACACAGAAGCATTGTATGAAACTTCTTTCTGTTCTGTGCATTCAACTAACAGAGTTGAACCTTACTTTTGATTGAGCCTTTCTGAAACACTCTTTCTGTAGAAACTGCAATTGGACATTCTGAGCGCTAAGAGGCCTATATTGGGAAAAATAATGTCTTCAAATAAAAACTACACAGAAGCATTGTGTGAAACTTATTTCTGATATGTTCATTAAGCTAACAGAGTTAAACCATACTTTTGATTGCGCAGTTCTGAACACTCTTTCTGTAGAAAATGCAAGTGGACATTCGGAGCGCTAAGAGGGTAATAGTGGAAAAAGGAATATATTCAAATATAAACTACACAGTAGCATTCTGTGAAAATTCTTTCTGTTCTGTGCATTCAACTAACAGAGTTGAACCTTACTTTTGATTGAGCCGTTCTGAAACACTCTTTCTGTAGAAACTGCAATTGGACATGCTAAGCGCTAAGAGTCCTACATTGGGAAAAAGAATATCTTCAAATAAAAACTACACAGATGCATTCTGTGAAACTTATTTCTGATCTGTAAATTCAGTTAACAGAGATAAAACATATTTTTGATTGAGCAGTTATGAAACACTCTTTTTGTAGAAAATGCAAGTGGAGATTCGGATCGCTAAGAGTGTAATAGTGGAAAAAGGAATGTCTTCAAATATAAACTACACAGAATCATTCGGTGAAACTTCTTTCTGATCTGTGCATTCAGCTAACAGAGTTAAACCACACTTTTGATTGAGCAGATCTGAACACTCTTTCTGTAGAAAATGCAACTGGACATTTGGAGCGCTTAGAGCGTAGTAGTGGAAAAAGGAATATATTCAAATATAAACTACACAGAAGCATTCTGTGAAACTTCTTTCTGATCGGAGCATTCAGCTAACAGAGTTAAACCATATTTTGGATTGAGCAGTTTTGAAACACTCTGTCTGTAGAAAATGCAACTGGACATTCGTAGCGCTAAGTGGGTGATAGTGGAAAAAAGAATATGTTCAAATATAAACTACACAGAATCATTGTATGAAACTTCTTTCTGTTCTGTGCATTCAACTACCAGAGTTGAACCTTACTTTTGATTGAGCCGTTCTGAAACACTCTTTCTGTAGAAACTGCAATTGGACATTCTGAGCGCTAAGAGGCCTATATTGGGAAAAAGAATGTCTACAAATAAAAACTACACAGAAGAATTGTGTGAAACTTCTTTCTGTTCTGTTTGTTCAACTAAAAGACTTGAACCTTAGTTTTGATTGAGCCGTTCTGAAACACTCTTTCTGTAGAAAATGCAAGTGGAGATTCGGAGCGCTAAGAGGCTAATAGTGGAAAAAGGAATGTCTCCAAATATAAATTACACAGAATCATTCTGTGAAACTTCTTTCTGATCTGTGCATTTAGCTAACAGAGTTAAACCATACTTTTGATTGAGCAGATCTGAACACACTTTCTGTAGAAAATGCAACTGGACATTTGGAGCGCTAAGAGAGAAGGTGTGGAAAAAGGAACATATTCAAATATAAACTACACAGAAGCATTCTGTGAAACTTCTTTCTGATCTGAGCATTCAGCTAACAGAGTTAAACCATACTTTTGTTTGAGCAGTTTTGAAACACTCTGTCTGTAGAAAATGCAACTGGACATTCGTAGCGCTAAGTGGGTAATAGTGGAAAAAAGAATATGTTCAAATATAAACTACACAGAAGCATTGTATGAAACTTCTTTCTGTTCTGTGCATTCAACTAACAGAGTTGAACCTTACTTTTGATTGAGCCTTTCTGAAACACTCTTTCTGTAGAAACTGCAATTGGACATTCTGAGCGCTAAGAGGCCTATATTGGGAAAAATAATGTCTTCAAATAAAAACTACACAGAAGCATTGTGTGAAACTTATTTCTGATATGTTCATTAAGCTAACAGAGTTAAACCATACTTTTGATTGCGCAATTCTGAACACTCTTTCTGTAGAAAATGCAAGTGGACATTCGGAGCGCTAAGAGGGTAATAGTGGAAAAAGGAATATATTCAAATATAAACTACACAGTAGCATTCTGTGAAAATTCTTTCTGTTCTGTGCATTCAACTAACAGAGTTGAACCTTACTTTTGATTGAGCCGTCCTGAAACACTCTTTCTGTAGAAACTGCAATTGGACATGCTAAGCGCTAAGAGTCCTACATTGGGAAAAAGAATATCTTCAAATAAAAACTACACAGATGCATTCTGTGAAACTTATTTCTGATCTGTAAATTCAGTTAACAGAGATAAAATATATTTTTGATTGAGCAGTTATGAAACACTCTTTTTGTAGAAAATGCAAGTGGAGATTCGGATCGCTAAGAGGGTAATAGTGGAAAAAGGAATGTCTTCAAATATAAACTACACAGAATCATTCGGTGAAACTTCTTTCTGATCTGTGCATTCAGCTAACAGAGTTAAACCATACTTTTGATTGAGCAGATGTGAACACTCTTTCTGTAGAAAATGAAACTGGACATTTGGAGCGCTTAGAGCGTAGTAGTGGAAAAAGGAATATATTCAAATATAAACTACACAGAAGCATTCTGTGAAACTTCTTTCTGATCTGAGCATTCAGCTAACAGAGTTAAACCATATTTTGGATTGAGCAGTTTTGAAACACTCTGTCTGTAGAAAATGCAACTGGACATTCGTAGCGCTAAGTGGGTGATAGTGGAAAAAAAAATATGTTCAAATATAAACTACACAGAATCATTGTATGAAACTTCTTTCTGTTCTGTGCATTCAACTACCAGAGTTGAACCTTACTTTTGATTGAGCCGTTCTGAAACACTCTTTCTGTAGAAACTGCAATTGGACATTCTGAGCGCTAAGAGGCCTATATTGGGAAAAAGAATGTCTACAAATAAAAACTACACAGAAGAATTGTGTGAAACTTCTTTCTGTTCTGTTTGTTCAACTAAAAGACTTGAACCTTAGTTTTGATTGAGCCGTTCTGAAACACTCTTTCTGTAGAAAATGCAAGTGGAGATTCGGAGCGCTAAGAGGGTAATAGTGGAAAAGGAATGTCTCCAAATATAAACTACACAGAATCATTCTGTGAAACTTCTTTCTGATCTGTGCATTCAGCTAACAGAGTTAAACCATACTTTTGATTGAGCAGATCTGAACACTCTTTCTGTAGAAAATGCAACTGGACATTTGGAGCGCTAAAAGAGTAGTAGTGGAAAAAGGAATATATTCAAATATAAACTACACAGAAGCATTCTGTGAAACTTCTTTCTGATCTGAGCATTCAGCTAACGGAGTTAAACCATACTTTTGATTGAGCAGTTTTGAAACACTCTGTCTGTAGAAAATGCAACTGGACATTCGTAGCGCTAAGTGGGTAATAGTGGAAAAAAGAATATGTTCAAATATAAACTACAAAGAAGCATTGTATGAAACATCTTTCTGTTCTGTGCATTCAACTAACAGAGTTGAACCTTACTTTTGATTGAGCCTTTCTGAAACACTCTTTCTGTAGAAACTGCAATTGGACATTCTGAGCGCTAAGAGGCCTATATTGGGTAAAATAATGTCTTCAAATAAAAACTACACAGAAGCATTGTGTGAAACTTATTTCTGATATGTTCATTAAGCTAACAGAGTTAAACCATACTTTTGATTGCGCAGTTCTGAACACTCTTTCTGTAGAAAATGCAAGTGGACATTCGGAGCGCTAAGAGGGTAATAGTGGAAAAAGGAATATATTCAAATATAAACTACACAGTAGCATTCTGTGAAAATTCTTTCTGTTCTGTGCATTCAACTAACAGAGTTGAACCTTACTTTTGATTGAGCCGTTCTGAAACACTCTTTCTGTAGAAACTGCAATTGGACATGCTAAGCGCTAAGAGGCCTACATTGGGAAAAAGAATATCTTCAAATAAAAACTACACAGATGCATTCTGTGAAACTTATTTCTGATCTGTAAATTCAGTTAACAGAGATAAAACATATTTTTGATTGAGCAGTTATGAAACACTCTTTTTGTAGAAAATGCAAGTGGAGATTCGGAGCGCTAAGAGGGTAATAGTGGAAAAAGGAATGTCTTCAAATATAAACTACACAGAATCATTCGGTGAAACTTCTTTCTGATCGGTGCATTCAGCTAACAGAGTTAAACCATACTTTTGATTGAGCAGATCTGAACACTCTTTCTGTAGAAAATGCAACTGGACATTTGGAGCGCTAAGAGCGTAGTAGTGGAAAAAGGAATATATTCAAATATAAACTACACAGAAGCATTCTGTGAAACTTCTTTCTGATCTGAGCATTCAGCTAACAGAGTTAAACCATAATTTTGATTGAGCAGTTTTGAAACACTCTGTCTGTAGAAAATGCAACTGGACATTCGTAGCGCTAAGTGGGAAATAGTGGAAAAAAGAATATGTTCAAATATAAACTACACAGAAGCATTGTATGAAACTTCTTTCTGTTCTGTGCATTCAACTAACAGAGTTGAACCTTACTTTTGATTGAGCCGTTCTGAAACACTCTTTCTGTAGAAACTGCAATTGGACATTCTGAGCGCTAAGAGGCCTATATTGGGAAAAAGAATGTCTACAAATAAAAACTACACAGAAGAATTGTGTGAAACTTCTTTCTGTTCTGTTTGTTCAACTAAAGGAGTTGAACCTTAGTTTTGATTGAGCCGTTCTGAAACACTCTTTCTGTAGAAAATGCAAGTGGAGATTCGGAGCGCTAAGAGGGTAATAGTGGAAAAGGAATGTCTCCAAATATAAACTACACAGAATCATTCTGTGAAACTTCTTTCTGATCTGTGCATTCAGCTAACAGAGTTAAAACATACTTTTGATTGAGCAGATCTGAACACTCTTTCTGTAGAAAATGCAACTGGACATTTGGAGCGCTAAAAGAGTTGTAGTGGAAAAAGGAATATATTCAAATATAAACTACACAGAAGCATTCTGTGAAACTTCTTTCTGATCTGAGCATTCAGCTAACGGAGTTAAACCATACTTTTGATTGAGCAGTTTTGAAACACTCTGTCTGTAGAAAATGCAACTGGACATTCGTAGCGCTAAGTGGGTAATAGTGGAAAAAAGAATATGTTCAAATATAAACTACACAGAAGCATTGTATGAAACTTCTTTCTGTTTTGTGCATTCAACTAACAGAGTTGAACCTTACTTTTGATTGAGCCTTTCTGAAACACTCTTTCTGTTAAAACTGCAATTGGACATTCTGAGCGCTAAGAGGCCTATATTGGGAAAAATAATGTCTTCAAATAAAAACTACACAGAAGCATTGTGTGCAACTTATTTCTGATATGTTCATTAAGCTAACAGAGTTAAACCATACTTTTGATTGCGCAGTTCTGAACACTCTTTCTGTAGAAAATGCAAGTGGACATTCGGAGCGCTAAGAGGGTAGTAGTGGAAAAAGGAATATATTCAAATATAAACTACACAGTAGCATTCTGTGAAAATTCTTTCTGTTCTGTGCATTCAACTAACAGAGTTGAACCTTACTTTTGATTGAGCCGTTCTGAAACACTCTTTCTGTAGAAACTGCAATTGGACATGCTAAGCGCTAAGAGGCCTACATTGGGAAAAAGAATATCTTCAAATAAAAACTACACAGATGCATCCTGTGAAACTTATTTCTGATCTGTAAATTCAGTTAACAGAGATAAAACATATTTTTGATTGAGCAGTTATGAAACACTCTTTTTGTAGAAAATGCAAGTGGAGATTCAGAGCGCTAAGAGGGTAATAGTGGAAAAAGGAATGTCTTCAAATATAAACTACACAGAATCATTCGGTGAAACTTCTTTCTGATCTGTGCATTCAGCTAACAGAGTTAAACCATACTTTTGATTGAGCAGATCTGAACACTCTTTCTGTAGAAAATGCAACTGGACATTTGGAGCGCTAAGAGCGTAGTAGTGGAAAAAGGAATATATTCAAATATAAACTACACAGAAGCATTCTGTGAAACTTCTTTCTGATCTGAGCATTCAGCTAACAGAGTTAAACCATACTTTTGATTGAGCAGTTTTGAAACACTCTGTCTGTAGAAAATGCAACTGGACATTCGTAGCGATAAGTGGGTAATAGTGGAAAAAAGAATATGTTCAAATATAAACTACACAGAAGCATTGTATGAAACTTCTTTCTGTTCTGTGCATTCAACTAACAGAGTTGAACCTTACTTTTGATTGAGCCGTTCTGAAACACTCTTTGTGTAGAAACTGCAATTGGACATTCTGAGCGCTAAGAGGCCTATATTGGGAAAAAGAATGTCTACAAATAAAAACTACACAGAAGAATTGTGTGAAACTTCTTTCTGTTCTGTTTGTTCAACTAAAAGAGTTGAACCTTAGTTTTGATTGAGCCGTTCTGAAACACTCTTTCTGTAGAAAATGCAAGTGGAGATTCGGAGCGCTAAGAGGGTAATAGTGGAAAAAGGAATGTCTCCAAATATAAACTACACAGAATCATTCTGTGAAACTTCTTTCTGATCTGTGCATTCAGCTAACAGAGTTAAACCATACTTTTGATTGAGCAGATCTGAACACTCTTTCTGTAGAAAATCCAACTTTACATTTCGAGCGCTAAGAGAGTAGTAGTGGAAAAAGGAATATATTCAAATATAAACTACACAGAAGCATTCTGTGAAACTTCTTTCTGATCTGAGCATTCAGCTAACAGAGTTAAACCATACTTTGGATTGAGCAGTTTTGAAACACTCTGTCTGTAGAAAATGCAGCTGGACATTCGTAGCGCTAAGTGGGTAATAGTGGAAAAAAGAATATGTTCAAATATAAACTACACAGAATCATTGTATGAAACTTCTTTCTGTTCTGTGCATTCAACTACCAGAGTTGAACCTTACTTTTGATTGAGCCGTTCTGAAACACTCTTTCTGTAGAAACTGCAATTGGACATTCTGAGCGCTAAGAGGCCTATATTGGGAAAAAGAATGTCTACAAATAAAAACTACACAGAAGAATTGTGTGAAACTTCTTTCTGTTCTGTTTGTTCAACTAAAAGTTTTGAACCTTAGTTTTGATTGAGCCGTTCTGAAACACTCTTTCTGTAGAAAATGCAAGTGGAGATTCGGAGCGCTAAGAGGGTAATAGTGGAAAAAGGAATGTCTACAAATATAAACTACACAGAATCATTCTGTGAAACTTCTTTCTGATCTGTGCATTCAGCTAACAGAGTTAAACCATACTTTTGATTGAGCAGATCTGAACACACTTTCTGTAGAAAATGCAACTGGACATTTGGAGCGCTAAGAGAGTAGTAGTGGAAAAAGGAATATATTCAAATATAAACTACACAGAAGCATTCTGTGAAACTTCTTTCTGATCTGAGCATTCAGCTAACAGAGTTAAACCATACTTTTGTTTGAGCAGTTTTGAAACACTCTGTCTGTAGAAAATGCAACTGGACATTCGTAGCGCTAAGTGGGTAATAGTGGAAAAAAGAATATGTTCAAATATAAACTACACAGAAGCATTGTATGAAACTTCTTTCTGTTCTGTGCATTCAACTAACAGAGTTGAACCTTACTTTTGATTGAGCCGTTCTGAAACACTCTTTCTGTAGAAACTGCAATTGGACATTCTGAGCGCTAAGAGGCCTATATTGGGAAAAAGAATGTCTACAAATAAAAACTACACAGAAGAATTGTGTGAAACTTCTTTCTGTTCTGTTTGTTCAACTAAAAGAGTTGAACCTTAGTTTTGATTGAGCCGTTCTGAAACACTCTTTCTGTAGAAAATGCAAGTGGAGATTCGGAGCGCTAAGAGGGTCAGAGTGGAAAAAGGAATGTCTCCAAATATAAACTACACAGAATCATTCGGTGAAACATCTTTCTGATCTGTGCATTCAGCTAACAGTGTTAAACCATACTTTTGATTGAGCAGATCTGAACACTCTTTCTGTAGAAAATGCAACTGGACATTTGGAGCGCTAAGAGAGTAGTAGTGGAAAAAGGAATATATTCAAATATAAACTACACAGAAGCATTCTGTGAAACTTCTTTCTGATCTGAGCATTCAGCTAACGGATTTAAACCATACTTTTGATTGAGCAGTTTTGAAACACTCTGTCTGTAGAAAATGCAACTGGACATTCGTAGCGCTAAGTGGGTAATAGTGGAAAAAAGAATATGTTCAAATATAAACTACACAGAAGCATTGTATGAAACTTCTTTCTGTTCTGTGCATTCAACTAACAGAGTTGAACCTTACTTTTGATTGAGCCTTTCTGAAACACTCTTTCTGTAGAAACTGCAATTGGACATTCTGAGCGCTAAGAAGCCTATATTGGGAAAAATAATGTCTTCAAATAAAAACTACACAGAAGCATTGTGTGAAACTTATTTCTGATATGTTCATTAAGCTAACAGAGTTAAACCATACTTTTGATTGCGCAGTTCTGAACACACTTTCTGTAGAAAATGCAAGTGGACATTCGGAGCGCTAAGAGGGTAATAGTGGAAAAAGGAATATATTCAAATATAAACTACACAGTAGCATTCTGTGAAAATTCTTTCTGTTCTGTGCATTCAACTAACAGAGTTGAACTTTACTTTTGATTGAGCCGTTCTGAAACACTCTTTCTGTAGAAACTGCAATTGGACATGCTAAGCGCTAAGAGGCCTACATTGGGAAAAAGAATATCTTCAAATAAAAACTACACAGATGCATTCTGTGAAACTTATTTCTGACCTGTAAATTCAGTTAACAGAGATAAAACATATTTTTGATTGAGCAGTTATGAAACACTCTTTTTGTAGAAAATGCAAGTGGAGATTCGGATCGCTAAGAGGGTAATAGTGGAAAAAGGAATGTCTTCAAATATAAACTACACAGAATCATTCGGTGAAACTTCTTTCTGATCTGTGCATTCAGCTAACAGAGTTAAACCATACTTTTGATTGAGCAGATCTGAACACTCTTTCTGTAGAAAATGCAACTGGACATTTGGAGCACTAAGAGCGTAGTAGTGGAAAAAGGAATATATTCAAATATAAACTACACAGAAGCATTCTGTTAAACTTCTTTCTGATCTGAGCATTCAGCTAACAGAGTTAAACCATACTTTGGATTGAGCAGTTTTGAAACACTCTGTCTGTAGAAAATGCAACTGGACATTCGTAGCGCTAAGTGGGTAATAGTGGAAAAAAGAATATGTTCAAATATAAACTACACAGAAGCATTGTATGAAACTTCTTTCTGTTCTGTGCATTCAACTAACAGAGTTGAACCTTACTTTTGATTGAGCCGTTCTGAAACACTCTTTCTGTAGAAACTGCAATTGGACATTCTGAGCGCTAAGAGGCCTATATTGGGAAAAAGAATGTCTACAAATAAAAACTACACAGAAGAATTGTGTGAAACTTCTTTCTGTTCTGTTTGTTCAACTAAAAGATTTGAACCCTAGTTTTGATTGAGCCGTTCTGAAACACTCTTTCTGTAGAAATTGCAAGTGGAGATTCGGAGCGCTAAGAGGGTAATAGTGGAAAAAGGAATGTCTCCAAATATAAACTACACAGAATCATTCTGTGAAACTTCTTTCTGATCTGTGCATTCAGCTAACAGAGTTAAACCATACTTTTGATTGAGCAGATCTGAACACTCTTTCTGTAGAAAATGCAACTGGACATTTGGAGCGCTAAGAGGGTAGTAGTGGAAAAAGGAATATATTCAAATATAAACTACACAGAAGCATTCTGTGAAACTTCTTTCTGATCTGAGCATTCAGCTAACGGAGTTAAACCATACTTTTGATTGAGCAGTTTTGAAACACTCTGTCTGTAGAAAATGCAACTGGACATTCGTAGCGCTAAGTGGGTAATAGTGGAAAAAAGAATATGTTCAAATATAAACTACACAGAAGCATTGTATGAAACTTCTTTCTGTTCTGTGCATTCAACTAACAGAGTTGAACCTTACTTTTGATTGAGCCTTTCTGAAACACTCTTTCTGTAGAAACTGCAATTGGACATTCTGAGCGCTAAGAGGCCTATATTGGGAAAAATAATGTCTTCAAATAAAAACTACACAGAAGCATTGTGTGAAACTTATTTCTGATATGTTCATTAAGCTAACAGAGTTAAACCATACTTTTGATTGCGCAGTACTGAACACTCTTTCTGTAGAAAATGCAAGTGGACATTCGGAGCGCTAAGAGGGTAATAGTGGAAAAAGGAATATATTCAAATATAAACTACCCAGTAGCATTCTGTGAAAATTCTTTCTGTTCTGTGCATTCAACTAACAGAGTTGAACCTTACTTTTGATTGAGCCGTTCTGAAACACTCTTTCTGTAGAAACTGCAATTGGACATGCTAAGCGCTAAGAGGCCTACATTGGGAAAAAGAATATCTTCAAATAAAAACTACACAGATGCATTCTGTGAAACTTATTTCTGATCTGTAAATTCAGTTAACAGAGATAAAACATATTTTTGATTGAGCAGTTATGAAACACTCTTTTTGTAGAAAATGCAAGTGGAGATTCGGAGCGCTAAGAGGGTAATAGTGGAAAAAGGAATGTCTTCAAATATAAACTACACAGAATCATTCGGTGAAACTTGTTTCTGATCTGTGCATTCAGCTAACAGAGTTAAACCATACTTTTCATTGAGCAGATCTGAACACTCTTTCTGTAGAAAAAGCAACTGGACATTTGGAGCGCTAAGAGCGTAGTAGTGGAAAAAGTAATATATTCAAATATAAACTACACAGAAGCATTCTGTGAAACTTCTTTCTGATCTGAGCATTCAGCTAACAGAGTTAAACCATACATTTGATTGAGCAGTTTTGAAACACTCTGTCTGTAGAAAATGCAACTGGACATTCGTAGCGCTAAGTGGGTAATAGTGGAAAAAAGAATATGTTCAAATATAAACTACACAGAAGCATTGTATGAAACTTCTTTCTGTTCTGTGGATTCAACTAACAGAGTTGAACCTTACTTTTGATTGAGCCGTTCTGAAACACTCTTTCTGTAGAAACTGCAATTGGACATTCTGAGCGCTAAGAGGCCTATATTGGGATAAAGAATGTCTACAAATAAAAACTACACAGAAGAATTGTGTGAAACTTCTTTCTGTTCTGTTTGTTCAACTAAAAGAGTTGAACCTTAGTTTTGATTGAGCCGTTCTGAAACACTCTTTCTGTAGAAAATGCAAGTGGAGATTCGGAGCGCTAAGAGGGTCAGAGTGGAAAAAGGAATGTCTCCAAATATAAACTACACAGAATCATTCGGTGAAACATCTTTCTGATCTGTGCATTCAGCTAACAGAGTTAAACCATACTTTTGATTGAGCAGATCTGAACACTCTTTCTGTAGAAAATGCAACTGGACATTTGGAGCGCTAAGAGAGTAGTAGTGGAAAAAGGAATATATTCAAATATAAACTACACAGAAGCATTCTGTGAAACTTCTTTCTGATCTGAGCATTCAGCTAACGGATTTAAACCATACTTTTGATTGAGCAGTTTTGAAACACTCTGTCTGTAGAAAATGCAACTGGACATTCGTAGCGCTAAGTGGGTAATAGTGGAAAAAAGAATATGTTCAAATATAAACTACACAGAAGCATTGTATGAAACTTCTTTCTGTTCTGTGCATTCAACTAACAGAATTGAACCTTACTTTTGATTGAGCCTTTCTGAAACACTCTTTCTGTAGAAACTGCAATTGGACATTCTGAGCGCTAAGAAGCCTATATTGGGAAAAATAATGTCTTCAAATAAAAACTACACAGAAGCATTGTGTGAAACTTATTTCTGATATGTTCATTAAGCTAACAGAGTTAAACCATACTTTTGATTGCGCAGTTCTGAACACTCTTTCTGTAGAAAATGCAAGTGGACATTCGGAGCGCTAAGAGGGTAATAGTGGAAAAAGGAATATAATCAAATATAAACTACACAGTAGCATTCTGTGAAAATTCTTTCTGTTCTGTGCATTCAACTAACAGAGTTGAACTTTACTTTTGATTGAGCCGTTCTGAAACACTCTTTCTGTAGAAACTGCAATTGGACATGCTAAGCGCTAAGAGGCCTACATTGGGAAAAAGAATATCTTCAAATAAAAACTACACAGATGCATTCTGTGAAACTTATTTCTGATCTGTAAATTCAGTTAACAGAGATAAAACATATTTTTGATTGAGCAGTTATGAAACACTCTTTTTGTAGAAAATGCAAGTGGAGATTCGGATCGCTAAGAGGGTAATAGTGGAAAAAGGAATGTCTTCAAATATAAACTACACAGAATCATTCGGTGAAACTTCTTTCTGATCTGTGCATTCAGCTAACAGAGTTAAACCATACTTTTGATTGAGCAGATCTGAACACTCTTTCTGTAGAAAATGCAACTGGACATTTGGAGCACTAAGAGCGTAGTAGTGGAAAAAGGAATATATTCAAATATAAACTACACAGAAGCATTCTGTTAAACTTCTTTCTGATCTGAGCATTCAGCTAACAGAGTTAAACCATACTTTGGATTGAGCAGTTTTGAAACACTCTGTCTGTAGAAAATGCAACTGGACATTCGTAGCGCTAAGTGGGTAATAGTGGAAAAAAGAATATGTTCAAATATAAACTACACAGAAGCATTGTATGAAACTTCTTTCTGTTCTGTGCATTCAACTAACAGAGTTGAACCTTACTTTTGATTGAGCCGTTCTGAAACACTCTTTCTGTAGAAACTGCAATTGGACATTCTGAGCGCTAAGAGGCCTATATTGGGAAAAAGAATGTCTACAAATAAAAACTACACAGAAGAATTGTGTGAAACTTCTTTCTGTTCTGTTTGTTCAACTAAAAGATTTGAACCCTAGTTTTGATTGAGCCGTTCTGAAACACTCTTTCTGTAGAAATTGCAAGTGGAGATTCGGAGCGCTAAGAGGGTAATAGTGGAAAAAGGAATGTCTCCAAATATAAACTACACAGAATCATTCTGTGAAACTTCTTTCTGATCTGTGCATTCAGCTAACAGAGTTAAACCATACTTTTGATTGAGCAGATCTGAACACTCTTTCTGTAGAAAATGCAACTGGACATTTGGAGCGCTAAGAGGGTAGTAGTGGAAAAAGGAATATATTCAAATATAAACTACACAGAAGCATTCTGTGAAACTTCTTTCTGATCTGAGCATTCAGCTAACGGAGTTAAACCATACTTTTGATTGAGCAGTTTTGAAACACTCTGTCTGTAGAAAATGCAACTGGACATTCGTAGCGCTACGTGGGTAATAGTGGAAAAAAGAATATGTTCAAATATAAACTACACAGAAGCATTGTATGAAACTTCTTTCTGTTCTGTGCATTCAACTAACATAGTTGAACCTTACTTTTGATTGAGCCTTTCTGAAACACTCTTTCTGTAGAAACTGCAATTGGACATTCTGAGCGCTAAGAGGCCTATATTGGGAAAAATAATGTCTTCAAATAAAAACTACACAGAAGCATTGTGTGAAACTTATTTCTGATATGTTCATTAAGCTAACAGAGTTAAACCATACTTTTGATTGCGCAGTACTGAACACTCTTTCTGTAGAAAATGCAAGTGGACATTCGGAGCGCTAAGAGGGTAATAGTGGAAAAAGGAATATATTCAAATATAAACTACCCAGTAGCATTCTGTGAAAATTCTTTCTGTTCTGTGCATTCAACTAACAGAGTTGAACCTTACTTTTGATTGAGCCGTTCTGAAACACTCTTTCTGTAGAAACTGCAATTGGACATGCTAAGCGCTAAGAGGCCTACATTGGGAAAAAGAATATCTTCAAATAAAAACTACACAGATGCATTCTGTGAAACTTATTTCTGATCTGTAAATTCAGTTAACAGAGATAAAACATATTTTTGATTGAGCAGTTATGAAACACTCTTTTTGTAGAAAATGCAAGTGGAGATTCGGAGCGCTAAGAGGGTAATAGTGGAAAAAGGAATGTCTTCAAATATAAACTACACAGAATCATTCGGTGAAACTTCTTTCTGATCTGTGCATTCAGCTAACAGAGTTAAACCATACTTTTGATTGAGCAGATCTGAACACTCTTTCTGTAGAAAAAGCAACTGGACATTTGGAGCGCTAAGAGCGTAGTAGTGGAAAAAGGAATATATTCAAATATAAACTACACAGAAGCATTCTGTGAAACTTCTTTCTGATCTGAGCATTCAGCTAACAGAGTTAAACCATACATTTGATTGAGCAGTTTTGAAACACTCTGTCTGTAGAAAATGCAACTGGACATTCGTAGCGCTAAGTGGGTAATAGTGGAAAAAAGAATATGTTCAAATATAAACTACACAGAAGCATTGTATGAAACTTCTTTCTGTTCTGTGGATTCAACTAACAGAGTTGAACCTTACTTTTGATTGAGCCGTTCTGAAACACTCTTTCTGTAGAAACTGCAATTGGACATTCTGAGCGCTAAGAGGCCTATATTGGGATAAAGAATGTCTACAAATAAAAACTACACAGAAGAATTGTGTGAAACTTCTTTCTGTTCTGTTTGTTCAACTAAAAGAGTTGAACCTTAGTTTTGATTGAGCCGTTCTGAAACACTCTTTCTGTAGAAAATGCAAGTGGAGATTCGGAGCGCTAAGAGGGTCAGAGTGGAAAAAGGAATGTCTCCAAATATAAACTACACAGAATCATTCGGTGAAACATCTTTCTGATCTGTGCATTCAGCTAACAGAGTTAAACCATACTTTTGATTGAGCAGATCTGAACACTCTTTCTGTAGAAAATGCAACTGGACATTTGGAGCGCTAAGAGAGTAGTAGTGGAAAAAGGAATATATTCAAATATAAACTACACAGAAGCATTCTGTGAAACTTCTTTCTGATCTGAGCATTCAGCTAACGGATTTAAACCATACTTTTGATTGAGCAGTTTTGAAACACTCTGTCTGTAGAAAATGCAACTGGACATTCGTAGCGCTAAGTGGGTAATAGTGGAAAAAAGAATATGTTCAAATATAAACTACACAGAAGCATTGTATGAAACTTCTTTCTGTTCTGTGCATTCAACTAACAGAGTTGAACCTTACTTTTGATTGAGCCTTTCTGAAACACTCTTTCTGTAGAAACTGCAATTGGACATTCTGAGCGCTAAGAAGACTATATTGGGAAAAATAATGTCTTCAAATAAAAACTACACAGAAGCATTGTGTGAAACTTATTTCTGATATGTTCATTAAGCTAACAGAGTTAAACCATACTTTTGATTGCGCAGTTCTGAACACTCTTTCTGTAGAAAATGCAAGTGGACATTCGGAGCGCTAAGAGGGTAATAGTGGAAAAAGGAATATATTCAAATATAAACTACCCAGTAGCATTCTGTGAAAATTCTTTCTGTTCTGTGCATTCAACTAACAGAGTTGAACCTTACTTTTGATTGAGCCGTTCTGAAACACTCTTTCTGTAGAAACTGCAATTGGACATGCTAAGCGCTAAGAGGCCTACATTGGGAAAAAGAATATCTTCAAATAAAAACTACACAGATGCATTCTGTGAAACTTATTTCTGATCTGTAAATTCAGTTAACAGAGATAAAACATATTTTTGATTGAGCAGTTATGAAACACTCTTTTTGTAGAAAATGCAAGTGGAGATTCGGAGCGCTAAGAGGGTAATAGTGGAAAAAGGAATGTCTTCAAATATAAACTACACAGAATCATTCGGTGAAACTTCTTTCTGATCTGTGCATTCAGCTAACAGAGTTAAACCATACTTTTGATTGAGCAGATCTGAACACTCTTTCTGTAGAAAAAGCAACTGGACATTTGGAGCGCTAAGAGCGTAGTAGTGGAAAAAGTAATATATTCAAATATAAACTACACAGAAGCATTCTGTGAAACTTCTTTCTGATCTGAGCATTCAGCTAACAGAGTTAAACCATACATTTGATTGAGCAGTTTTGAAACACTCTGTCTGTAGAAAATGCAACTGGACATTCGTAGCGCTAAGTGGGTAATAGTGGAAAAAAGAATATGTTCAAATATAAACTACACAGAAGCATTGTATGAAACTTCTTTCTGTTCTGTGGATTCAACTAACAGAGTTGAACCTTACTTTTGATTGAGCCGTTCTGAAACACTCTTTCTGTAGAAACTGCAATTGGACATTCTGAGCGCTAAGAGGCCTATATTGGGATAAAGAATGTCTACAATTAAAAACTACACAGAAGAATTGTGTGAAACTTCTTTCTGTTCTGTTTGTTCAACTAAAAGAGTTGAACCTTAGTTTTGATTGAGCCGTTCTGAAACACTCTTTCTGTAGAAAATGCAAGTGGAGATTCGGAGCGCTAAGAGGGTCAGAGTGGAAAAAGGAATGTCTCCAAATATAAACTACACAGAATCATTCGGTGAAACATCTTTCTGATCTGTGCATTCAGCTAACAGAGTTAAACCATACTTTTGATTGAGCAGATCTGAACACTCTTTCTGTAGAAAATGCAACTGGACATTTGGAGCGCTAAGAGAGTAGTAGTGGAAAAAGGAATATATTCAAATATAAACTACACAGAAGCATTCTGTGAAACTTCTTTCTGATCTGAGCATTCAGCTAACGGATTTAAACCATACTTTTGATTGAGCAGTTTTGAAACACTCTGTCTGTAGAAAATGCAACTGGACATTCGTAGCGCTAAGTGGGTAATAGTGGAAAAAAGAATATGTTCAAATATAAACTACACAGAAGCATTGTATGAAACTTCTTTCTGTTCTGTGCATTCAACTAACAGAGTTGAACCTTACTTTTGATTGAGCCTTTCTGAAACACTCTTTCTGTAGAAACTGCAATTGGACATTCTGAGCGCTAAGAAGCCTATATTGGGAAAAATAATGTCTTCAAATAAAAACTACACAGAAGCATTGTGTGAAACTTATTTCTGATATGTTCATTAAGCTAACAGAGTTAAACCATACTTTTGATTGCGCAGTTCTGAACACTCTTTCTGTAGAAAATGCAAGTGGACATTCGGAGCGCTAAGAGGGTAATATTGGAAAAAGGAATATATTCAAATATAAACTACACAGTAGCATTCTGTGAAAATTCTTTCTGTTCTGTGCATTCAACTAACAGAGTTGAACTTTACTTTTGATTGAGCCGTTCTGAAACACTCTTTCTGTAGAAACTGCAATTGGACATGCTAAGCGCTAAGAGGCCTACATTGGGAAAAAGAATATCTTCAAATAAAAACTACACAGATGCATTCTGTGAAACTTATTTCTGATCTGTAAATTCAGTTAACAGAGATAAAATATATTTTTGATTGAGCAGTTATGAAACACTCTTTTTGTAGAAAATGCAAGTGGAGATTCGGATCGCTAAGAGGGTAATAGTGGAAAAAGGAATGTCTTCAAATATAAACTACACAGAATCATTCGGTGAAACTTCTTTCTGATCTGTGCATTCAGCTAACAGAGTTAAACCATACTTTTGATTGAGCAGATCTGAACACTCTTTCTGTAGAAAATGCAACTGGACATTTGGAGCACTAAGAGCGTAGTAGTGGAAAAAGGAATATATTCAAATATAAACTACACAGAAGCATTCTGTTAAACTTCTTTCTGATCTGAGCATTCAGCTAACAGAGTTAAACCATACTTTGGATTGAGCAGTTTTGAAACACTCTGTCTGTAGAAAATGCAACTGGACATTCGTAGCGCTAAGTGGGTAATAGTGGAAAAAAGAATATGTTCAAATATAAACTACACAGAAGCATTGTATGAAACTTCTTTCTGTTCTGTGCATTCAACTAACAGAGTTGAACCTTACTTTTGATTGAGCCGTTCTGAAACACTCTTTCTGTAGAAACTGCAATTGGACATTCTGAGCGCTAAGAGGCCTATATTGGGAAAAAGAATGTCTACAAATAAAAACTACACAGAAGAATTGTGTGAAACTTCTTTCTGTTCTGTTTGTTCAACTAAAAGATTTGAACCCTAGTTTTGATTGAGCCGTTCTGAAACACTCTTTCTGTAGAAATTGCAAGTGGAGATTCGGAGCGCTAAGAGGGTAATAGTGGAAAAAGGAATGTCTCCAAATATAAACTACACAGAATCATTCTGTGAAACTTCTTTCTGATCTGTGCATTCAGCTAACAGAGTTAAACCATACTTTTGATTGAGCAGATCTGAACACTCTTTCTGTAGAAAATGCAACTGGACATTTGGAGCGCTAAGAGGGTAGTAGTGGAAAAAGGAATATATTCAAATATAAACTACACAGAAGCATTCTGTGAAACTTCTTTCTGATCTGAGCATTCAGCTAACGGAGTTAAACCATACTTTTGATTGAGCAGTTTTGAAACACTCTGTCTGTAGAAAATGCAACTGGACATTCGTAGCGCTACGTGGGTAATAGTGGAAAAAAGAATATGTTCAAATATAAACTACACAGAAGCATTGTATGAAACTTCTTTCTGTTCTGTGCATTCAACTAACAGAGTTGAACCTTACTTTTGATTGAGCCTTTCTGAAACACTCTTTCTGTAGAAACTGCAATTGGACATTCTGAGCGCTAAGAGGCCTATATTGGGAAAAATAATGTCTTCAAATAAAAACTACACAGAAGCATTGTGTGAAACTTATTTCTGATATGTTCATTAAGCTAACAGAGTTAAACCATACTTTTGATTGCGCAGTACTGAACACTCTTTCTGTAGAAAATGCAAGTGGACATTCGGAGCGCTAAGAGGGTAATAGTGGAAAAAGGAATATATTCAAATATAAACTACCCAGTAGCATTCTGTGAAAATTCTTTCTGTTCTGTGCATTCAACTAACAGAGTTGAACCTTACTTTTGATTGAGCCGTTCTGAAACACTCTTTCTGTAGAAACTGCAATTGGACATGCTAAGCGCTAAGAGGCCTACATTGGGAAAAAGAATATCTTCAAATAAAAACTACACAGATGCATTCTGTGAAACTTATTTCTGATCTGTAAATTCAGTTAACAGAGATAAAACATATTTTTGATTGAGCAGTTATGAAACACTCTTTTTGTAGAAAATGCAAGTGGAGATTCGGAGCGCTAAGAGGGTAATAGTGGAAAAAGGAATGTCTTCAAATATAAACTACACAGAATCATTCGGTGAAACTTCTTTCTGATCTGTGCATTCAGCTAACAGAGTTAAACCATACTTTTGATTGAGCAGATCTGAACACTCTTTCTGTAGAAAAAGCAACTGGACATTTGGAGCGCTAAGAGCGTAGTAGTGGAAAAAGGAATATATTCAAATATAAACTACACAGAAGCATTCTGTGAAACTTCTTTCTGATCTGAGCATTCAGCTAACAGAGTTAAACCATACATTTGATTGAGCAGTTTTGAAACACTCTGTCTGTAGAAAATGCAACTGGACATTCGTAGCGCTAAGTGGGTAATAGTGGAAAAAAGAATATGTTCAAATATAAACTACACAGAAGCATTGTATGAAACTTCTTTCTGTTCTGTGGATTCAACTAACAGAGTTGAACCTTACTTTTGATTGAGCCGTTCTGAAACACTCTTTCTGTAGAAACTGCAATTGGACATTCTGAGCGCTAAGAGGCCTATATTGGGATAAAGAATGTCTACAAATAAAAACTACACAGAAGAATTGTGTGAAACTTCTTTCTGTTCTGTTTGTTCAACTAAAAGAGTTGAACCTTAGTTTTGATTGAGCCGTTCTGAAACACTCTTTCTGTAGAAAATGCAAGTGGAGATTCGGAGCGCTAAGAGGGTCAGAGTGGAAAAAGGAATGTCTCCAAATATAAACTACACAGAATCATTCGGTGAAACATCTTTCTGATCTGTGCATTCAGCTAACAGAGTTAAACCATACTTTTGATTGAGCAGATCTGAACACTCTTTCTGTAGAAAATGCAACTGGACATTTGGAGCGCTAAGAGAGTAGTAGTGGAAAAAGGAATATATTCAAATATAAACTACACAGAAGCATTCTGTGAAACTTCTTTCTGATCTGAGCATTCAGCTAACGGATTTAAACCATACTTTTGATTGAGCAGTTTTGAAACACTCTGTCTGTAGAAAATGCAACTGGACATTCGTAGCGCTAAGTGGGTAATAGTGGAAAAAAGAATATGTTCAAATATAAACTACACAGAAGCATTGTATGAAACTTCTTTCTGTTCTGTGCATTCAACTAACAGAGTTGAACCTTACTTTTGATTGAGCCTTTCTGAAACACTCTTTCTGTAGAAACTGCAATTGGACATTCTGAGCGCTAAGAAGCCTATATTGGGAAAAATAATGTCTTCAAATAAAAACTACACAGAAGCATTGTGTGAAACTTATTTCTGATATGTTCATTAAGCTAACAGAGTTAAACCATACTTTTGATTGCGCAGTTCTGAACACTCTTTCTGTAGAAAATGCAAGTGGACATTCGGAGCGCTAAGAGGGTAATAGTGGAAAAAGGAATATATTCAAATATAAACTACACAGTAGCATTCTGTGAAAATTCTTTCTGTTCTGTGCATTCAACTAACAGAGTTGAACTTTACTTTTGATTGAGCCGTTCTGAAACACTCTTTCTGTAGAAACTGCAATTGGACATGCTAAGCGCTAAGAGGCCTACATTGGGAAAAAGAATATCTTCAAATAAAAACTACACAGATGCATTCTGTGAAACATATTTCTGATCTGTAAATTCAGTTAACAGAGATAAAACATATTTTTGATTGAGCAGTTATGAAACACTCTTTTTGTAGAAAATGCAAGTGGAGATTCGGATCGCTAAGAGGGTAATAGTGGAAAAAGTAATGTCTTCAAATATAAACTACACAGAATCATTCGGTGAAACTTCTTTCTGATCTGTGCATTCAGCTAACAGAGTTAAACCATACTTTTGATTGAGCAGATCTGAACACTCTTTCTGTAGAAAATGCAACTGGACATTTGGAGCACTAAGAGCGTAGTAGTGGAAAAAGGAATATATTCAAATATAAACTACACAGAAGCATTCTGTTAAACTTCTTTCTGATCTGAGCATTCAGCTAACAGAGTTAAACCATACTTTGGATTGAGCAGTTTTGAAACACTCTGTCTGTAGAAAATGCAACTGGACATTCGTAGCGCTAAGTGGGTAATAGTGGAAAAAAGAATATGTTCAAATATAAACTACACAGAAGCATTGTATGAAACTTCTTTCTGTTCTGTGCATTCAACTAACAGAGTTGAACCTTACTTTTGATTGAGCCGTTCTGAAACACTCTTTCTGTAGAAACTGCAATTGGACATTCTGAGCGCTAAGAGGCCTATATTGGGAAAAAGAATGTCTACAAATAAAAACTACACAGAAGAATTGTGTGAAACTTCTTTCTGTTCTGTTTGTTCAACTAAAAGATTTGAACCCTAGTTTTGAATGAGCCGTTCTGAAACACTCTTTCTGTAGAAATTGCAAGTGGAGATTCGGAGCGCTAAGAGGGTAATAGTGGAAAAAGGAATGTCTCCAAATATAAACTACACAGAATCATTCTGTGAAACTTCTTTCTGATCTGTGCATTCAGCTAACAGAGTTAAACCATACTTTTGATTGAGCAGATCTGAACACTCTTTCTGTAGAAAATGCAACTGGACATTTGGAGCGCTAAGAGGGTAGTAGTGGAAAAAGGAATATATTCAAATATAAACTACACAGAAGCATTCTGTGAAACTTCTTTCTGATCTGAGCATTCAGCTAACGGAGTTAAACCATACTTTTGATTGAGCAGTTTTGAAACACTCTGTCTGTAGAAAATGCAACTGGACATTCGTAGCGCTAAGTGGGTAATAGTGGAAAAAAGAATATGTTCAAATATAAACTACACAGAAGCATTGTATGAAACTTCTTTCTGTTCTGTGCATTCAACTAACAGAGTTGAACCTTACTTTTGATTGAGCCTTTCTGAAACACTCTTTCTGTAGAAACTGCAATTGGACATTCTGAGCGCTAAGAGGCCTATATTGGGAAAAATAATGTCTTCAAATAAAAACTACACAGAAGCATTGTGTGAAACTTATTTCTGATATGTTCATTAAGCTAACAGAGTTAAACCATACTTTTGATTGCGCAGTACTGAACACTCTTTCTGTAGAAAATGCAAGTGGACATTCGGAGCGCTAAGAGGGTAATAGTGGAAAAAGGAATATATTCAAATATAAACTACCCAGTAGCATTCTGTGAAAATTCTTTCTGTTCTGTGCATTCAACTAACAGAGTTGAACCTTACTTTTGATTGAGCCGTTCTGAAACACTCTTTCTGTAGAAACTGCAATTGGACATGCTAAGCGCTAAGAGGCCTACATTGGGAAAAAGAATATCTTCAAATAAAAACTACACAGATGCATTCTGTGAAACTTATTTCTGATCTGTAAATTCAGTTAACAGAGATAAAACATATTTTTGATTGAGCAGTTATGAAACACTCTTTTTGTAGAAAATGCAAGTGGAGATTCGGAGCGCTAAGAGGGTAATAGTGGAAAAAGGAATGTCTTCAAATATAAACTACACAGAATCATTCGGTGAAACTTCTTTCTGATCTGTGCATTCAGCTAACAGAGTTAAACCATACTTTTGATTGAGCAGATCTGAACACTCTTTCTGTAGAAAAAGCAACTGGACATTTGGAGCGCTAAGAGCGTAGTAGTGGAAAAAGGAATATATTCAAATATAAACTACACAGAAGCATTCTGTGAAACTTCTTTCTGATCTGAGCATTCAGCTAACAGAGTTAAACCATACATTTGATTGAGCAGTTTTGAAACACTCTGTCTGTAGAAAATGCAACTGGACATTCGTAGCGCTAAGTGGGTAATAGTGGAAAAAAGAATATGTTCAAATATAAACTACACAGAAGCATTGTATGAAACTTCTTTCTGTTCTGTGGATTCAACTAACAGAGTTGAACCTTACTTTTGATTGAGCCGTTCTGAAACACTCTTTCTGTAGAAACTGCAATTGGACATTCTGAGCGCTAAGAGGCCTATATTGGGATAAAGAATGTCTACAAATAAAAACTACACAGAAGAATTGTGTGAAACTTCTTTCTGTTCTGTTTGTTCAACTAAAAGAGTTGAACCTTAGTTTTGATTGAGCCGTTCTGAAACACTCTTTCTGTAGAAAATGCAAGTGGACATTCGGAGCGCTAAGAGGGTAATAGTGGAAAAAGGAATGTCTCCAAATATAAACTACACAGAATCATTCTGTGAAACTTCTTTCTGATCTGTGCATTCAGCTAACAGAGTTAAACCATACTTTTGATTGAGCAGATCTGAACACTCTTTCTGTAGAAAATGCAACTGGACATTTGGAGCGCTAAAAGAGTAGTAGTGGAAAAAGGAATATATTCAAATATAAACTACACAGAAGCATTCTGTGAAACTTCGTTCTGATCTGAGCATTCAGCTAACGGAGTTAAACCATACTTTTCATTGAGCAGTTTTGAAACACTCTGTCTGTAGAAAATGCAACTGGACATTCGTAGCGCTAAGTGTGTAATAGTGGAAAAAAGAATATGTTCAAATATAAACTACACAGAAGCATTGTATGAAACTTCTTTCTGTTCTGTGCATTCAACTAACAGAGTTGAACCTTACTTTTGATTGAGCCTTTCTGAAACACTCTTTCTGTAGAAACTGCAATAGGACATTCTGAGCGCTAAGAGGCCTATATTGGGAAAAATAATGTTTTCAAATAAAAACTACACAGAAGCATTGTGTGAAACTTATTTCTGATATGTTCATTAAGCTAACAGAGTTAAACCATACTTTTGATTGCGCAGTTCTGAACACTCTTTCTGTAGAAAATGCAAGTGGACATTCGGAGCGCTAAGAGGGTAATAGTGGAAAAAGGAATATATTCAAATATAAACTACACAGTAGCATTCTGTGAAAATTCTTTCTGTTCTGTGCATTCAACTAACAGAGTTGAACCTTACTTTTGATTGAGCCGTTCTGAAACACTCTTTCTGTAGAAACTGCAATTGGACATGCTAAGCTCTAAGAGGCCTACATTGGGAAAAACAATATCTTCAAATAAAAACTACACAGATGCATCCTGTGAAACTTATTTCTGATCTGTAAATTCAGTTAACAGAGATAAAACATATTTTTGATTGAGCAGTTATGAAACACTCTTTTTGTAGAAAATGCAAGTGGAGATTCGGAGCGCTAAGAGGGTAATAGTGGAAAAAGGAATGTCTTCAAATATAAACTACACAGAATCATTCGGTGAAACTTCTTTCTGATCTGTGCATTCAGCTAACAGAGTTAAACCATACTTTTGATTGAGCAGATCTGAACACTCTTTCTGTAGAAAATGCAACTGGACATTTGGAGCGCTAAGAGCGTAGTAGTGGAAAAAGGAATATATTCAAATATAAACTACACAGAAGCATTCTGTGAAACTTCTTTCTGATCTGAGCATTCAGCTAACAGAGTTAAACCATACTTTTGATTGAGCAGTTTTGAAACACTCTGTCTGTAGAAAATGCAACTGGACATTGGTAGCGCTAAGTGGGTAATAGTGGAAAAAAGAATATGTTCAAATATAAACTACACAGAAGCATTGTATGAAACTTCTTTCTGTTCTGTGCATTCAACTAACAGAGTTGAACCTTACTTTTGATTGAGCCGTTCTGAAACACTCTTTGTGTAGAAACTGCAATTGGACATTCTGAGCGCTAAGAGGCCTATATTGGGAAAAAGAATGTCTACAAATAAAAACTACACAGAAGAATGGTGTGAAACTTCTTTCTGTTCTGTTTGTTCAACTAAAAGATTTGAACCTTAGTTTTGATTGAGCCGTTCTGAAACACTCTTTCTGTAGAAAATGCAAGTGGAGATTCGGAGCGCTAAGAGGGTAATAGTGGAAAAAGGAATGTCTCCAAATATAAACTACACAGAATCATTCTGTGAAACTTCTTTCTGATCTGTGCATTCAGCTAACAGAGTTAAACCATACTTTTGATTGAGCAGATCTGAACACACTTTCTGTAGAAAATGCAACTGGACATTTTGAGCGCTAAGAGAGTAGTAGTGGAAAAAGGAATATATTCAAATATAAACTACACAGAAGCATTCTGTGAAACTTCTTTCTGATCTGAGCATTCAGCTAACAGAGTTAAACCATACTTTTGTTTGAGTAGTTTTGAAACACTCTGTCTGTAGAAAATGCAACTGGACATTCGTAGCGCTAAGTGGGTAATAGTGGAAAAAAGAATATGTTCAAATATAAACTACACAGAAGCATTGTATGAAACTTCTTTCTGTTCTGTGCATTCAACTAACAGAGTTGAACCTTACTTTTGATTGAGCCGTTCTGAAACACTCTTTCTGTAGAAACTGCAATTGGACATTCTGAGCGCTAAGAGGCCTATATTGGGAAAAAGAATGTCTACAAATAAAAACTACACAGAAGAATTGTGTGAAACTTCTTTCTGTTCTGTTTGTTCAACTAAAAGAGTTGAACCTTAGTTTTGATTGAGCCGTTCTGAAACACTCTTTCTGTAGAAAATGCAAGTGGAGATTCGGAGCGCTAAGAGGGTCAGAGTGGAAAAAGGAATGTCTCCAAATATAAACTACACAGAATCATTCTGTGAAACTTCTTTCTGATCTGTGCATTCAGCTAACAGGGTTAAACCATACTTTTGATTGAGCAGATCTGAACACTCTTTCTGTAGAAAATGCAACTGGACATTTTGAGCGCTAAGAGAGTAGTAGTGGAAAAAGGAATATATTCAAATATAAACTACACAGAAGCATTCTGTGAAACTTCTTTCTGATCTGAGCATTCAGCTAACGGAGTTAAACCATACTTTTGATTGAGCAGTTTTGAAACACTCTGTCTGTAGAAAATGCAACTGGACATTCGTAGCGCTAAGTGGGTAATAGTGGAAAAAAGAATATGTTCAAATATAAACTACACAGAAGCATTGTATGAAACTTCTTTCTGTTCTGTGCATTCAACTAACAGAGTTGAACCTTACCTTTGATTGAGCCTTTCTGAAACACTCTTTCTGTAGAAACTGCAATTGGACATTCTGAGCGCTAAGAGGCCTATATTGGGAAACATAATGTCTTCAAATAAAAACTACACAGAAGCATTGCGTGAAACTTATTTCTGATATGTTCATTAAGCTAACAGAGTTAAACCATACTTTTGATTGCGCAGTTCTGAACACTCTTTCTGTAGAAAATGCAAGTGGACATTCGGAGCGCTAAGAGGGTAATAGTGGAAAAAGGAATATATTCAAATATAAACTACACAGTAGCATTCTGTGAAAATTCTTTCTGTTCTGTGCATTCAACTAACAGAGTTGAACCTTACTTTTGATTGAGCCGTTCTGAAACACTCTTTCTGTAGAAACTGCAATTGGACATGCTAAGCGCTAAGAGGCCTACATTGGGAAAAAGAATATCTTCAAATAAAAACTACACAGATGCATTCTGTGAAACTTATTTCTGATCTGTAAATTCAGTTAACAGAGATAAAACATATTTTTGATTGAGCAGTTATGAAACACTCTTTTTGTAGAAAATGCAAGTGGAGATTCGGAGCGCTAAGAGGGTAATAGTGGAAAAAGGAATGTCTTCAAATATAAACTACACAGAATCATTCGGTGAAACTTCTTTCTGATCTGTGCATTCAGCTAACAGAGTTAAACCATACTTTTGATTGAGCAGATCTGAACACTCTTTCTGTAGAAAATGCAACTGGACATTTGGAGCGCTAAGAGGGTAGTAGTGGAAAAAGGAATATATTCAAATATAAACTACACAGAAGCATTCTGTGAAACTTCTTTCTGATCTGAGCATTCAGCTAACGGAGTTAAACCATACTTTTGATTGAGCAGTTTTGAAACACTCTGTCTGTAGAAAATGCAACTGGACATTCGTAGCGCTAAGTGGGTAATAGTGGAAAAAAGAATATGTTCAAATATAAACTACACAGAAGCATTGTATGAAACTTCTTTCTGTTCTGTGCATTCAACTAACAGAGTTGAACCTTACTTTTGATTGAGCCTTTCTGAAACACTCTTTCTGTAGAAACTGCAATTGGACATTCTGAGCGCTAAGAGGCCTATATTGGGAAAAATAATGTCTTCAAATAAAAACTACACAGAAGCATTGTGTGAAACTTATTTCTGATATATTCATTAAGCTAACAGAGTTAAACCATACTTTTGATTGCGCAGTACTGAACACTCTTTCTGTAGAAAATGCAAGTGGACATTCGGAGCGCTAAGAGGGTAATAGTGGAAAAAGGAATATATTCAAATATAAACTACCCAGTAGCATTCTGTGAAAATTCTTTCTGTTCTGTGCATTCAACTAACAGAGTTGAACCTTACTTTTGATTGAGCCGTTCTGAAACACTCTTTCTGTAGAAACTGCAATTGGACATGCTAAGCGCTAAGAGGCCTACATTGGGAAAAAGAATATCTTCAAATAAAAACTACACAGATGCATTCTGTGAAACTTATTTCTGATCTGTAAATTCAGTTAACAGAGATAAAACATATTTTTGATTGAGCAGTTATGAAACACTCTTTTTGTAGAAAATGCAAGTGGAGATTCGGAGCGCTAAGAGGGTAATAGTGGAAAAAGGAATGTCTTCAAATATAAACTACACAGAATCATTCGGTGAAACTTCTTTCTGATCTGTGCATTCAGCTAACAGAGTTAAACCATACTTTTGATTGAGCAGATCTGAACACTCTTTCTGTAGAAAAAGCAACTGGACATTTGGAGCGCTAAGAGCGTAGTAGTGGAAAAAGGAATATATTCAAATATAAACTACACAGAAGCATTCTGTGAAACTTCTTTCTGATCTGAGCATTCAGCTAACAGAGTTAAACCATACATTTGATTGAGCAGTTTTGAAACACTCTGTCTGTAGAAAATGCAACTGGACATTCGTAGCGCTAAGTGGGTAATAGTGGAAAAAAGAATATGTTCAAATATAAACTACACAGAAGCATTGTATGAAACTTCTTTCTGTTCTGTGGATTCAACTAACAGAGTTGAACCTTACTTTTGATTGAGCCGTTCTGAAACACTCTTTCTGTAGAAACTGCAATTGGACATTCTGAGCGCTAAGAGGCCTATATTGGGATAAAGAATGTCTACAAATAAAAACTACACAGAAGAATTGTGTGAAACTTCTTTCTGTTCTGTTTGTTCAACTAAAAGAGTTGAACCTTAGTTTTGATTGAGCCGTTCTGAAACACTCTTTCTGTAGAAAATGCAAGTGGAGATTCGGAGCGCTAAGAGGGTCAGAGTGGAAAAAGGAATGTCTCCAAATATAAACTACACAGAATCATTCGGTGAAACATCTTTCTGATCTGTGCATTCAGCTAACAGAGTTAAACCATACTTTTGATTGAGCAGATCTGAACACTCTTTCTGTAGAAAATGCAACTGGACATTTGGAGCGCTAAGAGAGTAGTAGTGGAAAAAGGAATATATTCAAATATAAACTACACAGAAGCATTCTGTGAAACTTCTTTCTGATCTGAGCATTCAGCTAACGGATTTAAACCATACTTTTGATTGAGCAGTTTTGAAACACTCTGTCTGTAGAAAATGCAACTGGACATTCGTAGCGCTAAGTGGGTAATAGTGGAAAAAAGAATATGTTCAAATATAAACTACACAGAAGCATTGTATGAAACTTCTTTCTGTTCTGTGCATTCAACTAACAGAGTTGAACCTTACTTTTGATTGAGCCTTTCTGAAACACTCTTTCTGTAGAAACTGCAATTGGACATTCTGAGCGCTAAGAAGCCTATATTGGGAAAAATAATGTCTTCAAATAAAAACTACACAGAAGCATTGTGTGAAACTTATTTCTGATATGTTCATTAAGCTAACAGAGTTAAACCATACTTTTGATTGCGCAGTTCTGAACACTCTTTCTGTAGAAAATGCAAGTGGACATTCGGAGCGCTAAGAGGGTAATAGTGGAAAAAGGAATATATTCAAATATAAACTACACAGTAGCATTCTGTGAAAATTCTTTCTGTTCTGTGCATTCAACTAACATAGTTGAACTTTACTTTTGATTGAGCCGTTCTGAAACACTCTTTCTGTAGAAACTGCAATTGGACACGCTAAGCGCTAAGAGGCCTACATTGGGAAAAAGAATATCTTCAAATAAAAACTACACAGATGCATTCTGTGAAACTTATTTCTGATCTGTAAATTCAGTTAACAGAGATAAAACATATTTTTGATTGAGCAGTTATGAAACACTCTTTTTGTAGAAAATGCAAGTGGAGATTCGGAGCGCTAAGAGGGTAATAGTGGAAAAAGGAATGTCTTCAAATATAAACTACACAGAATCATTCGGTGAAACTTCTTTCTGATCTGTGCATTCAGCTAACAGAGTTAAACCATACTTTTGATTGAGCAGATCTGAACACTCTTTCTGTAGAAAATGCAACTGGACATTTGGAGCGCTAAGAGCGTAGTAGTGGAAAAAGGAATATATTCAAATATAAACTACACAGAAGCATTCTGTGAAACTTCTTTCTGATCTGAGCATTCAGCTAACAGAGTTAAACCATACTTTTGATTGAGCAGTTTTGAAACACTCTGTCTGTAGAAAATGCAACTGGACATTCGTAGCGCTAAGTGGGTAATAGTGGAAAAAAGAATATGTTCAAATATAAACTACACAGAAGCATTGTATGAAACTTCTTTCTGTTCTGTGCATTCAACTAACAGAGTTGAACCTTACTTTTGATTGAGCCGTTCTGAAACACTCTTTGTGTAGAAACTGCAATTGGACATTCTGAGCGCTAAGAGGCCTATATTGGGAAAAAGAATGTCTACAAATAAAAACTACACAGAAGAATGGTGTGAAACTTCTTTCTGTTCTGTTTGTTCAACTAAAAGATTTGAACCTTAGTTTTGATTGAGCCGTTCTGAAACACTCTTTCTGTAGAAAATGCAAGTGGAGATTCGGAGCGCTAAGAGGGTAATAGTGGAAAAAGGAATGTCTCCAAATATAAACTACACAGAATCATTCTGTGAAACTTCTTTCTGATCTGTGCATTCAGCTAACAGAGTTAAACCATACTTTTGATTGAGCAGATCTGAACACACTTTCTGTAGAAAATGCAACTGGACATTTGGAGCGCTAAGAGAGTAGTAGTGGAAAAAGGAATATATTCAAATATAAACTACACAGAAGCATTCTGTGAAACTTCTTTCTGATCTGAGCATTCAGCTAACAGAGTTAAACCATACTTTTGTTTGAGTAGTTTTGAAATACTCTGTCTGTAGAAAATGCAACTGGACATTCGTAGCGCTAAGTGGGTAATAGTGGAAAAAAGAATATGTTCAAATATAAACTACACAGAAGCATTGTATGAAACTTCTTTCTGTTCTGTGCATTCAACTAACAGAGTTGAACCTTACTTTTGATTGAGCCGTTCTGAAACACTCTTTCTGTAGAAACTGCAATTGGACATTCTGAGCGCTAAGAGGCCTATATTGGGAAAAAGAATGTCTACAAATAAAAACTACACAGAAGAATTGTGTGAAACTTCTTTCTGTTCTGTTTGTTCAACTAAAAGAGTTGAACCTTAGTTTTGATTGAGCCGTTCTGAAACACTCTTTCTGTAGAAAATGCAAGTGGAGATTCGGAGCGCTAAGAGGGTCAGAGTGGAAAAAGGAATGTCTCCAAATATAAACTACACAGAATCATTCTGTGAAACTTCTTTCTGATCTGTGCATTCAGCTAACAGGGTTAAACCATACTTTTGATTGAGCAGATCTGAACACTCTTTCTGTAGAAAATGCAACTGGACATTTGGAGCGCTAAGAGAGTAGTAGTGGAAAAAGGAATATATTCAAATATAAACTACACAGAAGCATTCTGTGAAACTTCTTTCTGATCTGAGCATTCAGCTAACGGAGTTAAACCATACTTTTGATTGAGCAGTTTTGAAACACTCTGTCTGTAGAAAATGCAACTGGACATTCGTAGCGCTAAGTGGGTAATAGTGGAAAAAAGAATATGTTCAAATATAAACTACACAGAAGCATTGTATGAAACTTCTTTCTGTTCTGTGCATTCAACTAACAGAGTTGAACCTTACCTTTGATTGAGCCTTTCTGAAACACTCTTTCTGTAGAAACTGCAATTGGACATTCTGAGCGCTAAGAGGCCTATATTGGGAAAAATAATGTCTTCAAATAAAAACTACACAGAAGCATTGTGTGAAACTTATTTCTGATATGTTCATTAAGCTAACAGAGTTAAACCATACTTTTGATTGCGCAGTTCTGAACACTCTTTCTGTAGAAAATGCAAGTGGAGATTCGGAGCGCTAAGAGGGTAATAGTGGAAAAAGGAATATATTCAAATATAAACTACACAGTAGCATTCTGTGAAAATTCTTTCTGTTCTGTGCATTCAACTAACAGAGTTGAACCTTACTTTTGATTGAGCCGTTCTGAAACACTCTTTCTGTAGAAACTGCAATTGGACATGCTAAGCGCTAAGAGGCCTACATTGGGAAAAAGAATATCTTCAAATAAAAACTACACAGATGCATTCTGTGAAACTTATTTCTGATCTGTAAATTCAGTTAACAGAGATAAAACATATTTTTGATTGAGCAGTTATGAAACACTCTTTTTGTAGAAAATGCAAGTGGAGATTCGGAGCGCTAAGAGGGTAATAGTGGAAAAAGGAATGTCTTCAAATATAAACTACACAGAATCATTCGGTGAAACTTCTTTCTGATCTGTGCATTCAGCTAACAGAGTTAAACCATACTTTTGATTGAGCAGATCTGAACACTCTTTCTGTAGAAAATGCAACTGGACATTTGGAGCGCTAAGAGGGTAGTAGTGGAAAAAGGAATATATTCAAATATAAACTACACAGAAGCATTCTGTGAAACTTCTTTCTGATCTGAGCATTCAGCTAACGGAGTTAAACCATACTTTTGATTGAGCAGTTTTGAAACACTCTGTCTGTAGAAAATGCAACTGGACATTCGTAGCGCTAAGTGGGTAATAGTGGAAAAAAGAATATGTTCAAATATAAACTACACAGAAGCATTGTATGAAACTTCTTTCTGTTCTGTGCATTCAACTAACAGAGTTGAACCTTACTTTTGATTGAGCCTTTCTGAAACACTCTTTCTGTAGAAACTGCAATTGGACATTCTGAGCGCTAAGAGGCCTATATTGGGAAAAATAATATCTTCAAATAAAAACTACACAGAAGCATTGTGTGAAACTTATTTCTGATATGTTCATTAAGCTAACAGAGTTAAACCATACTTTTGATTGCGCAGTACTGAACACTCTTTCTGTAGAAAATGCAAGTGGACATTCGGAGCGCTAAGAGGGTAATAGTGGAAAAAGGAATATATTCAAATATAAACTACCCAGTAGCATTCTGTGAAAATTCTTTCTGTTCTGTGCATTCAACTAACAGAGTTGAACCTTACTTTTGATTGAGCCGTTCTGAAACACTCTTTCTGTAGAAACTGCAATTGGACATGCTAAGCGCTATGAGGCCTACATTGGGAAAAAGAATATCTTCAAATAAAAACTACACAGATGCATTCTGTGAAACTTATTTCTGATCTGTAAATTCAGTTAACAGAGATAAAACATATTTTTGATTGAGCAGTTATGAAACACTCTTTTTGTAGAAAATGCAAGTGGAGATTCGGAGCGCTAAGAGGGTAATAGTGGAAAAAGGAATGTCTTCAAATATAAACTACACAGAATCATTCGGTGAAACTTCTTTCTGATCTGTGCATTCAGCTAACAGAGTTAAACCATACTTTTGATTGAGCAGATCTGAACACTCTTTCTGTAGAAAAAGCAACTGGACATTTGGAGCGCTAAGAGCGTAGTAGTGGAAAAAGGAATATATTCAAATATAAACTACACAGAAGCATTCTGTGAAACTTCTTTCTGATCTGAGCATTCAGCTAACAGAGTTAAACCATACATTTGATTGAGCAGTTTTGAAACACTCTGTCTGTAGAAAATGCAACTGGACATTCGTAGCGCTAAGTGGGTAATAGTGGAAAAAAGAATATGTTCAAATATAAACTACACAGAAGCATTGTATGAAACTTCTTTCTGTTCTGTGGATTCAACTAACAGAGTTGAACCTTACTTTTGATTGAGCCGTTCTGAAACACTCTTTCTGTAGAAACTGCAATTGGACATTCTGAGCGCTAAGAGGCCTATATTGGGATAAAGAATGTCTACAAATAAAAACTACACAGAAGAATTGTGTGAAACTTCTTTCTGTTCTGTTTGTTCAACTAAAAGAGTTGAACCTTAGTTTTGATTGAGCCGTTCTGAAACACTCTTTCTGTAGAAAATGCAAGTGGAGATTCGGAGCGCTAAGAGGGTCAGAGTGGAAAAAGGAATGTCTCCAAATATAAACTACACAGAATCATTCGGTGAAACATCTTTCTGATCTGTGCATTCAGCTAACAGAGTTAAACCATACTTTTGATTGAGCAGATCTGAACACTCTTTCTGTAGAAAATGCAACTGGACATTTGGAGCGCTAAGAGAGTAGTAGTGGAAAAAGGAATATATTCAAATATAAACTACACAGAAGCATTCTGTGAAACTTCTTTCTGATCTGAGCATTCAGCTAACGGATTTAAACCATACTTTTGATTGAGCAGTTTTGAAACACTCTGTCTGTAGAAAATGCAACTGGACATTCGTAGCGCTAAGTGGGTAATAGTGGAAAAAAGAATATGTTCAAATATAAACTACACAGAAGCATTGTATGAAACTTCTTTCTGTTCTGTGCATTCAACTAACAGAGTTGAACCTTACTTTTGATTGAGCCTTTCTGAAACACTCTTTCTGTAGAAACTGCAATTGGACATTCTGAGCGCTAAGAAGCCTATATTGGGAAAAATAATGTCTTCAAATAAAAACTACACAGAAGCATTGTGTGAAACTTATTTCTGATATGTTCATTAAGCTAACAGAGTTAAACCATACTTTTGATTGCGCAGTTCTGAACACTCTTTCTGTAGAAAATGCAAGTGGACATTCGGAGCGCTAAGAGGGTAATAGTGGAAAAAGGAATATATTCAAATATAAACTACACAGTAGCATTCTGTGAAAATTCTTTCTGTTCTGTGCATTCAACTAACAGAGTTGAACTTTACTTTTGATTGAGCCGTTCTGAAACACTCTTTCTGTAGAAACTGCAATTGGACATGCTAAGCGCTAAGAGGCCTACATTGGGAAAAAGAATATCTTCAAATAAAAACTACACAGATGCATTCTGTGAAACTTATTTCTGATCTGTAAATTCAGTTAACAGAGATAAAACATATTTTTGATTGAGCAGTTATGAAACACTCTTTTTGTAGAAAATGCAAGTGGAGATTCGGATCGCTAAGAGGGTAATAGTGGAAAAAGGAATGTCTTCAAATATAAACTACACAGAATCATTCGGTGAAACTTCTTTCTGATCTGTGCATTCAGCTAACAGAGTTAAACCATACTTTTGATTGAGCAGATCTGAACACTCTTTCTGTAGAAAATGCAACTGGACATTTGGAGCACTAAGAGCGTAGTAGTGGAAAAAGGAATATATTCAAATATAAACTACACAGAAGCATTCTGTTAAACTTCTTTCTGATCTGAGCATTCAGCTAACAGAGTTAAACCATACTTTGGATTGAGCAGTTTTGAAACACTCTGTCTGTAGAAAATGCAACTGGACATTCGTAGCGCTAAGTGGGTAATAGTGGAAAAAAGAATATGTTCAAATATAAACTACACAGAAGCATTGTATGAAACTTCTTTCTGTTCTGTGCATTCAACTAACAGAGTTGAACCTTACTTTTGATTGAGCCGTTCTGAAACACTCTTTCTGTAGAAACTGCAATTGGACATTCTGAGCGCTAAGAGGCCTATATTGGGAAAAAGAATGTCTACAAATAAAAACTACACAGAAGAATTGTGTGAAACTTCTTTCTGTTCTGTTTGTTCAACTAAAAGATTTGAACCCTAGTTTTGAATGAGCCGTTCTGAAACACTCTTTCTGTAGAAATTGCAAGTGGAGATTCGGAGCGCTAAGAGGGTAATAGTGGAAAAAGGAATGTCTCCAAATATAAACTACACAGAATCATTCTGTGAAACTTCTTTCTGATCTGTGCATTCAGCTAACAGAGTTAAACCATACTTTTGATTGAGCAGATCTGAACACTCTTTCTGTAGAAAATGCAACTGGACATTTGGAGCGCTAAGAGGGTAGTAGTGGAAAAAGGAATATATTCAAATATAAACTACACAGAAGCATTCTGTGAAACTTCTTTCTGATCTGAGCATTCAGCTAACGGAGTTAAACCATACTTTTGATTGAGCAGTTTTGAAACACTCTGTCTGTAGAAAATGCAACTGGACATTCGTAGCGCTAAGTGGGTAATAGTGGAAAAAAGAATATGTTCAAATATAAACTACACAGAAGCATTGTATGAAACTTCTTTCTGTTCTGTGCATTCAACTAACAGAGTTGAACCTTACTTTTGATTGAGCCTTTCTGAAACACTCTTTCTGTAGAAACTGCAATTGGACATTCTGAGCGCTAAGAGGCCTATATTGGGAAAAATAATGTCTTCAAATAAAAACTACACAGAAGCATTGTGTGAAACTTATTTCTGATATGTTCATTAAGCTAACAGAGTTAAACCATACTTTTGATTGCGCAGTACTGAACACTCTTTCTGTAGAAAATGCAAGTGGACATTCGGAGCGCTAAGAGGGTAATAGTGGAAAAAGGAATATATTCAAATATAAACTACCCAGTAGCATTCTGTGAAAATTCTTTCTGTTCTGTGCATTCAACTAACAGAGTTGAACCTTACTTTTGATTGAGCCGTTCTGAAACACTCTTTCTGTAGAAACTGCAATTGGACATGCTAAGCGCTAAGAGGCCTACATTGGGAAAAAGAATATCTTCAAATAAAAACTACACAGATGCATTCTGTGAAACTTATTTCTGATCTGTAAATTCAGTTAACAGAGATAAAACATATTTTTGATTGAGCAGTTATGAAACACTCTTTTTGTAGAAAATGCAAGTGGAGATTCGGAGCGCTAAGAGGGTAATAGTGGAAAAAGGAATGTCTTCAAATATAAACTACACAGAATCATTCGGTGAAACTTCTTTCTGATCTGTGCATTCAGCTAACAGAGTTAAACCATACTTTTGATTGAGCAGATCTGAACACTCTTTCTGTAGAAAAAGCAACTGGACATTTGGAGCGCTAAGAGAGTAGTAGTGGAAAAAGGAATATATTCAAATATAAACTACACAGAAGCATTCTGTGAAACTTCTTTCTGATCTGAGCATTCAGCTAACAGAGTTAAACCATACATTTGATTGAGCAGTTTTGAAACACTCTGTCTGTAGAAAATGCAACTGGACATTCGTAGCGCTAAGTGGGTAATAGTGGAAAAAAGAATATGTTCAAATATAAACTACACAGAAGCATTGTATGAAACTTCTTTCTGTTCTGTGGATTCAACTAACAGAGTTGAACCTTACTTTTGATTGAGCCGTTCTGAAACACTCTTTCTGTAGAAACTGCAATTGGACATTCTGAGCGCTAAGAGGCCTATATTGGGATAAAGAATGTCTACAAATAAAAACTACACAGAAGAATTGTGTGAAACTTCTTTCTGTTCTGTTTGTTCAACTAAAAGAGTTGAACCTTAGTTTTGATTGAGCCGTTCTGAAACACTCTTTCTGTAGAAAATGCAAGTGGACATTCGGAGCGCTAAGAGGGTAATAGTGGAAAAAGGAATGTCTCCAAATATAAACTACACAGAATCATTCTGTGAAACTTCTTTCTGATCTGTGCATTCAGCTAACAGAGTTAAACCATACTTTTGATTGAGCAGATCTGAACACTCTTTCTGTAGAAAATGCAACTGGACATTTGGAGCGCTAAAAGAGTAGTAGTGGAAAAAGGAATATATTCAAATATAAACTACACAGAAGCATTCTGTGAAACTTCGTTCTGATCTGAGCATTCAGCTAACGGAGTTAAACCATACTTTTCATTGAGCAGTTTTGAAACACTCTGTCTGTAGAAAATGCAACTGGACATTCGTAGCGCTAAGTGGGTAATAGTGGAAAAAAGAATATGTTCAAATATAAACTACACAGAAGCATTGTATGAAACTACTTTCTGTTCTGTGCATTCAACTAACAGAGTTGAACCTTACTTTTGATTGAGCCTTTCTGAAACACTCTTTCTGTAGAAACTGCAATTGGACATTCTGAGCGCTAAGAGGCCTATATTGGGAAAAATAATGTTTTCAAATAAAAACTACACAGAAGCATTGTGTGAAACTTATTTCTGATATGTTCATTAAGCTAACAGAGTTAAACCATACTTTTGATTGCGCAGTTCTGAACACTCTTTCTGTAGAAAATGCAAGTGGACATTCGCAGCGCTAAGAGGGTAATAGTGGAAAAAGGAATATATTCAAATATAAACTACACAGTAGCATTCTGTGAAAATTCTTTCTGTTCTGTGCATTCAACTAACAGAGTTGAACCTTACTTTTGATTGAGCCGTTCTGAAACACTCTTTCTGTAGAAACTGCAATTGGACATGCTAAGCGCTAAGAGGCCTATATTGGGAAAAACAATATCTTCAAATAAAAACTACACAGATGCATCCTGTGAAACTTATTTCTGATCTGTAAATTCAGTTAACAGAGATAAAACATATTTTTGATTGAGCAGTTATGAAACACTCTTTTTGTAGAAAATGCAAGTGGAGATTCGGAGCGCTAAGAGGGTAATAGTGGAAAAAGGAATGTCTCCAAATATAAACTACACAGAATCATTCTGTGAAACTTCTTTCTGATCTGTGCATTCAGCTAACAGATTTAAACCATACTTTTGATTGAGCAGATCTGAACACTCTTTCTGTAGAAAATGCAACTGGACATTTGGAGCGCTAAGAGAGTAGTAGTGGAAAAAGGAATATATTCAAATATAAACTACACAGAAGCATTCTGTGAAACTTCTTTCTGATCTGAGCATTCAGCTAACGGAGTTAAACCATACTTTTGATTGAGCAGTTTTGAAACACTCTGTCTGTAGAAAATGCAACTGGACATTCGTAGCGCTAAGTGGGTAATAGTGGAAAAAAGAATATGTTCAAATATAAACTACACAGAAGCATTGTATGAAACTTCTTTCTGTTCTGTGCATTCAACTAACAGAGTTGAACCTTACCTTTGATTGAGCCTTTCTGAAACACTCTTTCTGTAGAAACTGCAATTGGACATTCTGAGCGCTAAGAGGCCTATATTGGGAAAAATAATGTCTTCAAATAAAAACTACACAGAAGCATTGTGTGAAACTTATTTCTGATATGTTCATTAAGCTAACAGAGTTAAACCATACTTTTGATTGCGCAGTTCTGAACACTCTTTCTGTAGAAAATGCAAGTGGACATTCGGAGCGCTAAGAGGGTAATAGTGGAAAAAGGAATATATTCAAATATAAACCACACAGTAGCATTCTGTGAAAATTCTTTCTGTTCTGTGCATTCAACTAACAGAGTTGAACCTTACTTTTGATTGAGCCGTTCTGAAACACTCTTTCTGTAGAAACTGCAATTGGACATGCTAAGCGCTAAGAGGCCTACATTGGGAAAAAGAATATCTTCAAATAAAAACTACACAGATGCATTCTGTGAAACTTATTTCTGATCTGTAAATTCAGTTAACAGAGATAAAACATATTTTTGATTGAGCAGTTATGAAACACTCTTTTTGTAGAAAATGCAAGTGGAGATTCGGAGCGCTAAGAGGGTAATAGTGGAAAAAGGAATGTCTTCAAATATAAACTACACAGAATCATTCGGTGAAACTTCTTTCTGATCTGTGCATTCAGCTAACAGAGTTAAACCATACTTTTGATTGAGCAGATCTGAACACTCTTTCTGTAGAAAATGCAACTGGACATTTGGAGCGCTAAGAGCGTACTAGTGGAAAAAGGAATATATTCAAATATAAACTACACAGAAGCATTCTGTGAAACTTCTTTCTGATCTGAGCATTCAGCTAACAGAGTTAAACCATACATTTGATTGAGCAGTACTGAACACTCTTTCTGTAGAAAATGCAACTGGACATTCGTAGCGCTAAGTGGGTAATAGTGGAAAAAAGAATATGTTCAAATATAAACTACACAGAAGCATTGTATGAAACTTCTTTCTGTTCTGTGCATTCAACTAACAGAGTTGAACCTTACTTTTGATTGAGCCGTTCTGAAACACTCTTTCTGTAGAAACTGCAATTGGACATTCTGAGCGCTAAGAGGCCTATATTGGGAAAAAGAATGTCTACAAATAAAAACTACACAGAAGAATTGTGTGAAACTTCTTTCTGTTCTGTTTGTTCAACTAAAAGAGTTGAACCTTAGTTTTGATTGAGCCGTTCTGAAACACTCTTTCTGTAGAAAATGCAAGTGGAGATTCGGAGCGCTAAGAGGGTAATAGTGGAAAAAGGAATGTCTCCAAATATAAACTACACAGAATCATTCTGTGAAACTTCTTTCTGATCTGTGCATTCAGCTAACAGAGTTAAAACATACTTTTGATTGAGCAGATCTGAACACTCTTTCTGTAGAAAATGCAACTGGACATTTGGAGCGCTAAAAGAGTAGTAGTGGAAAAAGGAATATATTCAAATATAAACTACACAGAAGCATTCTGTGAAACTTCGTTCTGATCTGAGCATTCAGCTAACGGAGTTAAACCATACTTTTCATTGAGCAGTTTTGAAACACTCTGTCTGTAGAAAATGCAACTGGACATTCGTAGCGCTAAGTGGGTAATAGTGGAAAAAAGAATATGTTCAAATATAAACTACACAGAAGCATTGTATGAAACTTCTTTCTGTTCTGTGCATTCAACTAACAGAGTTGAACCTTACTTTTGATTGAGCCTTTCTGAAACACTCTTTCTGTAGAAACTGCAATTGGACATTCTGAGCGCTAAGAGGCCTATATTGGGAAAAATAATGTTTTCAAATAAAAACTACACAGAAGCATTGTGTGAAACTTATTTCTGATATGTTCATTAAGCTAACAGAGTTAAACCATACTTTTGATTGCGCAGTTCTGAACACTCTTTCTGTAGAAAATGCAAGTGGACATTCGCAGCGCTAAGAGGGTAATAGTGGAAAAAGGAATATATTCAAATATAAACTACACAGTAGCATTCTGTGAAAATTCTTTCTGTTCTGTGCATTCAACTAACAGAGTTGAACCTTACTTTTGATTGAGCCGTTCTGAAACACTCTTTCTGTAGAAACTGCAATTGGACATGCTAAGCGCTAAGAGGCCTATATTGGGAAAAACAATATCTTCAAATAAAAACTACACAGATGCATCCTGTGAAACTTATTTCTGATCTGTAAATTCAGTTAACAGAGATAAAACATATTTTTGATTGAGCAGTTATGAAACACTCTTTTTGTAGAAAATGCAAGTGGAGATTCGGAGCGCTAAGAGGGTAATAGTGGAAAAAGGAATGTCTCCAAATATAAACTACACAGAATCATTCTGTGAAACTTCTTTCTGATCTGTGCATTCAGCTAACAGAGTTAAACCATACTTTTGATTGAGCAGATCTGAACCCTCTTTCTGTAGAAAATGCAACTGGACATTTGGAGCGCTAAAAGAGTAGTAGTGGAAAAAGGAATATATTCCAATATAAACTACACAGAAGCATTCTGTGAAACTTCTTTCTGATCTGAGCATTCAGCTAACGGAGTTAAACCATACTTTTGATTGAGCAGTTTTGAAACACTCTGTCTGTAGAAAATGCAACTGGACATTCGTAGCGCTAAGTGGGTAATAGTGGAAAAAAGAATATGTTCAAATATAAACTACACAGAAGCATTGTATGAAACTTCTTTCTGTTCTGTGCATTCAACTAACAGAGTTGAACCTTACTTTTGATTGAGCCTTTCTGAAACACTCTTTCTGTAGAAACTGCAATTGGACATTCTGAGCGCTAAGAGGCCTCTATTGGGAAAAATAATATCTTCAAATAAAAACTACACAGAAGCATTGTGTGAAACTTATTTCTGATATGTTCATTAAGCTAACAGAGTTAAACCATACTTTTGATTGCGCAGTGCTGAACCCTCTTTCTGTAGAAAATGCAAGTGGACACTCGGAGCGCTAAGAGGGTAATAGTGGAAAAAGGAATATATTCAAATATAAACTACACAGTAGCATTCTGTGAAAATTCTTTCTGTTCTGTGCATTCAACTAACAGAGTTGAACCTTACTTTTGATTGAGCCGTTCTGAAACACTCTTTCTGTAGAAACTGGAATTGGACATGCTAAGCGCTAAGAGGCCTACATTGGGAAAAAGAATATCTTCAAATAAAAACTACACAGATGCATTCTGTGAAACTTATTTCTGATCTGTAAATTCAGTTAACAGAGATAAAACATATTTTTGATTGAGCAGTTATGAAACACTCTTTTTGTAGAAAATGCAAGTGGAGATTCGGATCGCTAAGTGGGTAATAGTGGAAAAAGGAATGTCTTCAAATATAAACTACACAGAATCATTCGGTGAAACTTCTTTCTGATCTGTGCATTCAGCTAACAGAGTTAAACCATACTTTTGATTGAGCAGATCTGAACACTCTTTCTGTAGAAAATGCAACTGGACATTTGGAGCGCTAAGAGTGTAGTAGTGGAAAAAGGAATATATTCAAATATAAACTACACAGAAGCATTCTGTGAAACTTCTTTCTGATCTGAGCATTCAGCTAACAGAGTTAAACCATACTTTGGATTGAGCAGTTTTGAAACACTCTGTCTGTAGAAAATGCAACTGGACATTCGTAGCGCTAAGTGGGTAATAGTGGAAAAAATAATATGTTCAAATATAAACTACACAGAATCATTGTATGAAACTTCTTTCTGTTCTGTGCATTCAACTACCAGAGTTGAACCTTACTTTTGATTGAGCCGTTCTGAAACACTCTTTCTGTAGAAACTGCAATTGGACATTCTGAGCGCTAAGAGGCCTATATTGGGAAAAAGAATGTCTACAAATAAAAACTACACAGAAGAATTGTGTGAAATTACTTCCTGTTCTGTTTGTTCAACAAAAAGAGTTGAACCTTTGTTTTGATTGAGCCGTTCTGAAACACTCTTTATGTAGAAAATGCAAGTGGAGATTCGGAGCGTTAAGAGGGTAATAGTGGAAAAAGGAATGTCTCCAAATATAAACTACACAGAATCATTCTGTGAAACTTCTTTCTGATCTGTGCATTCAGCTAACAGAGTTAAACCATACTTTTGATTGAGCAGATCTGAACACACTTTCTGTAGAAAATGCAACTGGACATTTGGAGCGCTAAGAGAGTAGTAGTTGAAAAAGGAATATATTCAAATATAAACTACACAGAAGCATTCTGTGAAACTTCTTTCTGATCTGAGCATTCAGCTAACAGAGTTAAACCATACTTTTGTTTGAGCAGTTTTGAAACACTCTGTCTGTAGAAAATGCAACTGGACATTCGTAGCGCTAAGTGGGTAATAGTGGAAAAAAGAATATGTTCAAATATAAACTACACAGAAGCATTGTATGAAACTTCTTTCTGTTCTGTGCATTCAACTAACAGAGTTGAACCTTACTTTTGATTGAGCCGTTCTGAAACACTCTTTCTGTAGAAACTGCAATTGGACATTCTGAGCGCTAAGAGGCCTATATTGGGAAAAAGAATGTCTACAAATAAAAACTACACAGAAGAATTGTGTGAAACTTCTTTCTGTTCTGTTTGTTCAACTAAAAGAGTTGAACCTTATTTTTGATTGAGCCGTTCTGAAACACTCTTTCTGTAGAAAATGCAAGTGGAGATTCGGAGCGCTAAGAGGGTAATAGTGGAAAAAGGAATGTCTCCAAATATAAACTACACAGAATCATTCTGTGAAACTTCTTTCTGATCTGTGCATTCATCTAACAGTGTTAAAACATACTTTTGATTGAGCAGATCTGAACACTCTTTCTGTAGAAAATGCAACTGGACATTTGGAGCGCTAAGAGAGTAGTAGTGGAAAAAGGAATATATTCAAATATAAACTACACAGAAGCATTCTGTGAAACTTCTTTCTGATCTGAGCATTCAGCTAACGGAGTTAAACCATACTTTTGATTGAGCAGTTTTGAAACACTCTGTCTGTAGAAAATGCAACTGGACATTCGTAGCGCTAAGTGGGTAATAGTGGAAAAAAGAATATGTTCAAATATAAACTACACAGAAGCATTGTATGAAACTTCTTTCTGTTCTGTGCATTCAACTAACAGAGTTGAACCTTACTTTTGATTGAGCCTTTCTGAAACACTCTTTCTGTAGAAACTGCAATTGGACATTCTGAGCACTAAGAGGCCTAGATTGGGAAAAATAATGTCTTCAAATAAAAACTACACAGAAGCATTGTGTGAAACTTATTTCTGATATGTTCATTAAGCTAACAGAGTTAAACCATACTTTTGATTGCGCAGTTCTGAACACTCTTTCTGTAGAAAATGCAAGTGGACATTCGGAGCGCTAAGAGGGTAATAGTGGAAAAAGGAATATATTCAAATATAAACTACACAGTAGCATTCTGTGAAAATTCTTTCTGTTCTGTGCATTCAACTAACAGAGTTGAACCTTACTTTTGATTGAGCCGTTCTGAAACACTCTTTCTGTAGAAACTGCAATTGGACATGCTAAGCGCTAAGAGGCCTACATTGGGAAAAAGAATATCTTCAAATAAAAACTACACAGATGCATTCTGTGAAACTTATTTCTGATCTGTAAATTCAGTTAACAGAGATAAAACATATTTTTGATTGAGCAGTTATGAAACACTCTTTTTGTAGAAAATGCAAGTGGAGATTCGGAGCGCTAAGAGGGTAATAGTGGAAAAAGGAATGTCTTCAAATATAAACTACACAGAATCATTCGGTGAAACTTCTTTCTGATCTGTGCATTCAGCTAACAGAGTTAAACCATACTTTTGATTGAGCAGATCTGAACACTCTTTCTGTAGAAAATGCAACTGGACATTTGGAGCGCTAAGAGCGTAGTAGTGGAAAAAGGAATATATTCAAATATAAACTACACAGAAGCATTCTGTGAAACTTCTTTCTGATCTGAGCATTCAGGTAACAGAGTTAAACCATACTTTGGATTGAGCACTTTTGAAACACTCTGTCTGTAGAAAATGCAACTGGACATTCGTAGCGCTAAGTGGGTAATAGTGGAAAAAAGAATATGTTCAAATATAAACTACACAGAAGCATTGTATGAAACTTCTTTCTGTTCTGTGCATTCAACTAACAGAGTTGAACCTTACTTTTGATTGAGCCGTTGTGAAACACTCTTTCTGTAGAAACTGCAATTGGAAATTCTGAGCGCTAAGAGGCCTATATTGGGAAAAAGAATGTCTACAAATAAAAACTACACAGAAGAATTGTGTGAAACTTCTTTCTGTTCTGTTTGTTCAACTAAAAGAGTTGAACCTTAGTTTTGATTGAGCCGTTCTGAAACACTCTTTCTGTAGAAAATGCAAGTGGAGATTCGGAGCGCTAAGAGGGTAATAGTGGAAAAAGGAATGTCTCCAAATATAAACTACACAGAATCATTCTGTGAAACTTCTTTCTGATCTGTGCATTCAGCTAACAGAGTTAAACCATACTTTTGATTGAGCAGATCTGAACCCTCTTTCTGTAGAAAATGCAACTGGACATTTGGAGCGCTAAAAGAGTAGTAGTGGAAAAAGGAATATATTCAAATATAAACTACACAGAAGCATTCTGTGAAACTTCTTTCTGATCTGAGCATTCAGCTAACGGAGTTAAACCATACTTTTGATTGAGCAGTTTTGAAACACTCTGTCTGTAGAAAATGCAACTGGACATTCGTAGCGCTAAGTGGGTAATAGTGGAAAAAAGAATATGTTCAAATATAAACTACACAGAAGCATTGTATGAAACTTCTTTCTGTTCTGTGCATTCAACTAACAGAGTTGAACCTTACTTTTGATTGAGCCTTTCTGAAACACTCTTTCTGTAGAAACTGCAATTGGACATTCTGAGCGCTAAGAGGCCTCTATTGGGAAAAATAATATCTTCAAATAAAAACTACACAGAAGCATTGTGTGAAACTTATTTCTGATATGTTCATTAAGCTAACAGAGTTAAACCATACTTTTGATTGCGCAGTGCTGAACCCTCTTTCTGTAGAAAATGCAAGTGGACACTCGGAGCGCTAAGAGGGTAATAGTGGAAAAAGGAATATATTCAAATATAAACTACACAGTAGCATTCTGTGAAAATTCTTTCTGTTCTGTGCATTCAACTAACAGAGTTGAACCTTACTTTTGATTGAGCCGTTCTGAAACACTCTTTCTGTAGAAACTGCAATTGGACATGCTAAGCGCTAAGAGGCCTACATTGGGAAAAAGAATATCTTCAAATAAAAACTACACAGATGCATTCTGTGAAACTTATTTCTGATCTGTAAATTCAGTTAACAGAGATAAAACATATTTTTGATTGAGCAGTTATGAAACACTCTTTTTGTAGAAAATGCAAGTGGAGATTCGGAGCGCTAAGAGGGTAATAGTGGAAAAAGGAATGTCTTCAAATATAAACTACACAGAATCATTCGGTGAAACTTCTTTCTGATCTGTGCATTCAGCTAACAGAGTTAAACCATACTTTTGATTGAGCAGATCTGAACACTCTTTCTGTAGAAAATGCAACTGGACATTTGGAGCGCTAAGAGCGTAGTAGTGGAAAAAGGAATATATTCAAATATAAACTACACAGAAGCATTCTGTGAAACTTCTTTCTGATCTGAGCATTCAGGTAACAGAGTTAAACCATACTTTGGATTGAGCACTTTTGAAACACTCTGTCTGTAGAAAATGCAACTGGACATTCGTAGCGCTAAGTGGGTAATAGTGGAAAAAAGAATATGTTCAAATATAAACTACACAGAAGCATTGTATGAAACTTCTTTCTGTTCTGTGCATTCAACTAACAGAGTTGAACCTTACTTTTGATTGAGCCGTTGTGAAACACTCTTTCTGTAGAAACTGCAATTGGAAATTCTGAGCGCTAAGAGGCCTATATTGGGAAAAAGAATGTCTACAAATAAAAACTACACAGAAGAATTGTGTGAAACTTCTTTCTGTTCTGTTTGTTCAACTAAAAGTGTTGAACCTTAGTTTTGATTGAGCCGTTCTGAAACACTCTTTCTGTAGAAAATGCAAGTGGAGATTCGGAGCGCTAAGAGGGTAATAGTGGAAAAAGTAATGTCTCCAAATATAAACTACACAGAATCATTCTGTGAAACTTCTTTCTGATCTGTGCATTCAGCTAACAGAGTTAAACCATACTTTTGATTGAGCAGATCTGAACCCTCTTTCTGTAGAAAATGCAACTGGACATTTGGAGCGCTAAAAGAGTAGTAGTGGAAAAAGGAATATATTCAAATATAAACTACACAGAAGCATTCTGTGAAACTTCTTTCTGATCTGAGCATTCAGCTAACGGAGTTAAACCATACTTTTGATTGAGCAGTTTTGAAACACTCTGTCTGTAGAAAATGCAACTGGACATTCGTAGCGCTAAGTGGGTAATAGTGGAAAAAAGAATATGTTCAAATATAAACTACACAGAAGCATTGTATGAAACTTCTTTCTGTTCTGTGCATTCAACTAACAGAGTTGAACCTTACTTTTGATTGAGCCTTTCTGAAACACTCTTTCTGTAGAAACTGCAATTGGACATTCTGAGCGCTAAGAGGCCTCTATTGGGAAAAATAATATCTTCAAATAAAAACTACACAGAAGCATTGTGTGAAACTTATTTCTGATATGTTCATTAAGCTAACAGAGTTAAACCATACTTTTGATTGCGCAGTGCTGAACCCTCTTTCTGTAGAAAATGCAAGTGGACACTCGGAGCACTAAGAGGGTAATAGTGGAAAAAGGAATATATTCAAATATAAACTACACAGTAGCATTCTGTGAAAATTCTTTCTGTTCTGTGCATTCAACTAACAGAGTTGAACCTTACTTTTGATTGAGCCGTTCTGAAACACTCTTTCTGTAGAAACTGCAATTGGACATGCTAAGCGCTAAGAGGCCTACATTGGGAAAAAGAATATCTTCAAATAAAAATTACACAGATGCATTCTGTGAAACTTATTTCTGATCTGTAAATTCAGTTAACAGAGATAAAACATATTTTTGATTGAGCAGTTATGAAACACTCTTTTTGTAGAAAATGCAAGTGGAGATTCGGATCGCTAAGAGGGTAATAGTGGAAAAAGGAATGTCTTCAAATATAAACTACACAGAATCATTCTGTGAAACTTCTTTCTGATCTGTGCATTCAGCAAACAGAGTTAAACCATACTTTTGATTGAGCAGATCTGAACACTCTTTCTGTAGAAAATGCAACTGGACATTTGGAGCGCTAAGAGTGTAGTAGTGGAAAAAGGAATATATTCAAATATAAACTACACAGAAGCATTCTGTGAAACTTCTTTCTGATCTGAGCATTCAGCTAACAGAGTTAAACCATACTTTGGATTGAGCAGTTTTGAAACACTCTGTCTGTAGAAAATGCAACTGGACATTCGTAGCGCTAAGTGGGTCATAGTGGAAAAAATAATATGTTCAAATATAAACTACACAGAAGCATTGTATGAAACTTCTTTCTGTTCTGTGCATTCAACTACCAGAGTTGAACCTTACTTTTGATTGAGCCTTTCTGAAACACTCTTTCTGTAGAAACTGCAATTGGACATTCTGAGCGCTAAGAGGCCTCTATTGGGAAAAATAATATCTTCAAATAAAAACTACACAGAAGCATTGTGTGAAACTTATTTCTGATATGTTCATTAAGCTAACAGAGTTAAACCATACTTTTGATTGCGCAGTGCTGAACCCTCTTTCTGTAGAAAATGCAAGTGGACACTCGGAGCGCTAAGAGGGTAATAGTGGAAAAAGGAATATATTCAAATATAAACTACACAGTAGCATTCTGTGAAAATTCTTTCTGTTCTGTGCATTCAACTAACAGAGTTGAACCTTACTTTTGATTGAGCCGTTCTGAAACACTCTTTCTGTAGAAACTGGAATTGGACATGCTAAGCGCTAAGAGGCCTACATTGGGAAAAAGAATATCTTCAAATAAAAACTACACAGATGCATTCTGTGAAACTTATTTCTGATCTGTAAATTCAGTTAACAGAGATAAAACATATTTTTGATTGAGCAGTTATGAAACACTCTTTTTGTAGAAAATGCAAGTGGAGATTCGGATCGCTAAGTGGGTAATAGTGGAAAAAGGAATGTCTTCAAATATAAACTACACAGAATCATTCGGTGAAACTTCTTTCTGATCTGTGCATTCAGCTAACAGAGTTAAACCATACTTTTGATTGAGCAGATCTGAACACTCTTTCTGTAGAAAATGCAACTGGACATTTGGAGCGCTAAGAGTGTAGTAGTGGAAAAAGGAATATATTCAAATATAAACTACACAGAAGCATTCTGTGAAACTTCTTTCTGATCTGAGCATTCAGCTAACAGAGTTAAACCATACTTTGGATTGAGCAGTTTTGAAACACTCTGTCTGTAGAAAATGCAACTGGACATTCGTAGCGCTAAGTGGGTAATAGTGGAAAAAATAATATGTTCAAATATAAACTACACAGAATCATTGTATGAAACTTCTTTCTGTTCTGTGCATTCAACTACCAGAGTTGAACCTTACTTTTGATTGAGCCGTTCTGAAACACTCTTTCTGTAGAAACTGCAATTGGACATTCTGAGCGCTAAGAGGCCTATATTGGGAAAAAGAATGTCTACAAATAAAAACTACACAGAAGAATTGTGTGAAATTACTTCCTGTTCTGTTTGTTCAACAAAAAGAGTTGAACCTTTGTTTTGATTGAGCCGTTCTGAAACACTCTTTATGTAGAAAATGCAAGTGGAGATTCGGAGCGTTAAGAGGGTAATAGTGGAAAAAGGAATGTCTCCAAATATAAACTACACAGAATCATTCTGTGAAACTTCTTTCTGATCTGTGCATTCAGCTAACAGAGTTAAACCATACTTTTGATTGAGCAGATCTGAACACACTTTCTGTAGAAAATGCAACTGGACATTTGGAGCGCTAAGAGAGTAGTAGTTGAAAAAGGAATATATTCAAATATAAACTACACAGAAGCATTCTGTGAAACTTCTTTCTGATCTGAGCATTCAGCTAACAGAGTTAAACCATACTTTTGTTTGAGCAGTTTTGAAACACTCTGTCTGTAGAAAATGCAACTGGACATTCGTAGCGCTAAGTGGGTAATAGTGGAAAAAAGAATATGTTCAAATATAAACTACACAGAAGCATTGTATGAAACTTCTTTCTGTTCTGTGCATTCAACTAACAGAGTTGAACCTTACTTTTGATTGAGCCGTTCTGAAACACTCTTTCTGTAGAAACTGCAATTGGACATTCTGAGCGCTAAGAGGCCTATATTGGGAAAAAGAATGTCTACAAATAAAAACTACACAGAAGAATTGTGTGAAACTTCTTTCTGTTCTGTTTGTTCAACTAAAAGAGTTGAACCTTATTTTTGATTGAGCCGTTCTGAAACACTCTTTCTGTAGAAAATGCAAGTGGAGATTCGGAGCGCTAAGAGGGTAATAGTGGAAAAAGGAATGTCTCCAAATATAAACTACACAGAATCATTCTGTGAAACTTCTTTCTGATCTGTGCATTCATCTAACAGTGTTAAAACATACTTTTGATTGAGCAGATCTGAACACTCTTTCTGTAGAAAATGCAACTGGACATTTGGAGCGCTAAGAGAGTAGTAGTGGAAAAAGGAATATATTCAAATATAAACTACACAGAAGCATTCTGTGAAACTTCTTTCTGATCTGAGCATTCAGCTAACGGAGTTAAACCATACTTTTGATTGAGCAGTTTTGAAACACTCTGTCTGTAGAAAATGCAACTGGACATTCGTAGCGCTAAGTGGGTAATAGTGGAAAAAAGAATATGTTCAAATATAAACTACACAGAAGCATTGTATGAAACTTCTTTCTGTTCTGTGCATTCAACTAACAGAGTTGAACCTTACTTTTGATTGAGCCTTTCTGAAACACTCTTTCTGTAGAAACTGCAATTGGACATTCTGAGCACTAAGAGGCCTAGATTGGGAAAAATAATGTCTTCAAATAAAAACTACACAGAAGCATTGTGTGAAACTTATTTCTGATATGTTCATTAAGCTAACAGAGTTAAACCATACTTTTGATTGCGCAGTTCTGAACACTCTTTCTGTAGAAAATGCAAGTGGACATTCGGAGCGCTAAGAGGGTAATAGTGGAAAAAGGAATATATTCAAATATAAACTACACAGTAGCATTCTGTGAAAATTCTTTCTGTTCTGTGCATTCAACTAACAGAGTTGAACCTTACTTTTGATTGAGCCGTTCTGAAACACTCTTTCTGTAGAAACTGCAATTGGACATGCTAAGCGCTAAGAGGCCTACATTGGGAAAAAGAATATCTTCAAATAAAAACTACACAGATGCATTCTGTGAAACTTATTTCTGATCTGTAAATTCAGTTAACAGAGATAAAACATATTTTTGATTGAGCAGTTATGAAACACTCTTTTTGTAGAAAATGCAAGTGGAGATTCGGAGCGCTAAGAGGGTAATAGTGGAAAAAGGAATGTCTTCAAATATAAACTACACAGAATCATTCGGTGAAACTTCTTTCTGATCTGTGCATTCAGCTAACAGAGTTAAACCATACTTTTGATTGAGCAGATCTGAACACTCTTTCTGTAGAAAATGCAACTGGACATTTGGAGCGCTAAGAGCGTAGTAGTGGAAAAAGGAATATATTCAAATATAAACTACACAGAAGCATTCTGTGAAACTTCTTTCTGATCTGAGCATTCAGGTAACAGAGTTAAACCATACTTTGGATTGAGCACTTTTGAAACACTCTGTCTGTAGAAAATGCAACTGGACATTCGTAGCGCTAAGTGGGTAATAGTGGAAAAAAGAATATGTTCAAATATAAACTACACAGAAGCATTGTATGAAACTTCTTTCTGTTCTGTGCATTCAACTAACAGAGTTGAACCTTACTTTTGATTGAGCCGTTGTGAAACACTCTTTCTGTAGAAACTGCAATTGGAAATTCTGAGCGCTAAGAGGCCTATATTGGGAAAAAGAATGTCTACAAATAAAAACTACACAGAAGAATTGTGTGAAACTTCTTTCTGTTCTGTTTGTTCAACTAAAAGAGTTGAACCTTAGTTTTGATTGAGCCGTTCTGAAACACTCTTTCTGTAGAAAATGCAAGTGGAGATTCGGAGCGCTAAGAGGGTAATAGTGGAAAAAGGAATGTCTCCAAATATAAACTACACAGAATCATTCTGTGAAACTTCTTTCTGATCTGTGCATTCAGCTAACAGAGTTAAACCATACTTTTGATTGAGCAGATCTGAACCCTCTTTCTGTAGAAAATGCAACTGGACATTTGGAGCGCTAAAAGAGTAGTAGTGGAAAAAGGAATATATTCAAATATAAACTACACAGAAGCATTCTGTGAAACTTCTTTCTGATCTGAGCATTCAGCTAACGGAGTTAAACCATACTTTTGATTGAGCAGTTTTGAAACACTCTGTCTGTAGAAAATGCAACTGGACATTCGTAGCGCTAAGTGGGTAATAGTGGAAAAAAGAATATGTTCAAATATAAACTACACAGAAGCATTGTATGAAACTTCTTTCTGTTCTGTGCATTCAACTAACAGAGTTGAACCTTACTTTTGATTGAGCCTTTCTGAAACACTCTTTCTGTAGAAACTGCAATTGGACATTCTGAGCGCTAAGAGGCCTCTATTGGGAAAAATAATATCTTCAAATAAAAACTACACAGAAGCATTGTGTGAAACTTATTTCTGATATGTTCATTAAGCTAACAGAGTTAAACCATACTTTTGATTGCGCAGTGCTGAACCCTCTTTCTGTAGAAAATGCAAGTGGACACTCGGAGCGCTAAGAGGGTAATAGTGGAAAAAGGAATATATTCAAATATAAACTACACAGTAGCATTCTGTGAAAATTCTTTCTGTTCTGTGCATTCAACTAACAGAGTTGAACCTTACTTTTGATTGAGCCGTTCTGAAACACTCTTTCTGTAGAAACTGCAATTGGACATGCTAAGCGCTAAGAGGCCTACATTGGGAAAAAGAATATCTTCAAATAAAAATTACACAGATGCATTCTGTGAAACTTATTTCTGATCTGTAAATTCAGTTAACAGAGATAAAACATATTTTTGATTGAGCAGTTATGAAACACTCTTTTTGTAGAAAATGCAAGTGGAGATTCGGATCGCTAAGAGGGTAATAGTGGAAAAAGGAATGTCTTCAAATATAAACTACACAGAATCATTCTGTGAAACTTCTTTCTGATCTGTGCATTCAGCAAACAGAGTTAAACCATACTTTTGATTGAGCAGATCTGAACACTCTTTCTGTAGAAAATGCAACTGGACATTTGGAGCGCTAAGAGTGTAGTAGTGGAAAAAGGAATATATTCAAATATAAACTACACAGAAGCATTCTGTGAAACTTCTTTCTGATCTGAGCATTCAGCTAACAGAGTTAAACCATACTTTGGATTGAGCAGTTTTGAAACACTCTGTCTGTAGAAAATGCAACTGGACATTCGTAGCGCTAAGTGGGTCATAGTGGAAAAAATAATATGTTCAAATATAAACTACACAGAAGCATTGTATGAAACTTCTTTCTGTTCTGTGCATTCAACTACCAGAGTTGAACCTTACTTTTGATTGAGCCGTTCTGAAACACTCTTTCTGTAGAAACTGCAATTGGACATTCTGAGCGCTAAGAGGCCTATATTGGGAAAAAGAATGTCTACAAATAAAAACTACACAGAAGAATTGTGTGAAATTACTTTCTGTTCTGTTTGTTCAACAAAAAGAGTTGAACCTTAGTTTTGATTGAGCCGTTCTGAAACACTCTTTCTGTAGAAAATGCAAGTGGAGATTCGGAGCGTTAAGAGGGTAATAGTGGAAAAAGGAACGTCTCCAAATATAAACTACACAGAATCATTCTGTGAAACTTCTTTCTGATCTGTGCATTCAGCTAACAGAGTTAAACCATACTTTTGATTGAGCAGATCTGAACACACTTTCTGTAGAAAATGCAACTGGACATTTGGAGCGCTAAGAGAGTAGTAGTGGAAAAAGTAATATATTCAAATATAAACTACACAGAAGCATTCTGTGAAACTTCTTTCTGATCTGAGCATTCACCTAACAGAGTTAAACCATACTTTTGATTGAGCAGTTTTGAAACACTCTGTCTGTAGAAAATGCAACTGGACATTCGTAGCGCTAAGTGGGTAATAGTGGAAAAAAGAATATGTTCAAATATAAACTACACAGAAGCATTGTATGAAACTTCTTTCTGTTCTGTGCATTCAACTAACAGAGTTGAACCTTACTTTTGATTGATCCGTTCTGAAACACTCTTTCTGTAGAAACTGCAATTGGACATTCTGAGCGCTAAGAGGCCTATATTGGGAAAAAGAATGTCTACAAATAAAAACTAAACAGAAGAATTGTGTGAAACTTCTTTCTCTTCTGTTTGTTCAACTAAAAGAGTTGAACCTTAGTTTTGATTGAGCCGTTCTGAAACACTCTTTCTGTAGAAAATGCAAGTGGAGATTCGGAGCGCTAAGAGGGTAATAATGGAAAAAGGAATGTCTCCAAATATAAACTACACAGAATCATTCTGTGAAACTTCTTTCTGATCTGTGCATTCATCTAACAGTGTTAAACCATACTTTTGATTGAGCAGATCTGAACACTCTTTCTGTAGAAAATGCAACTGGACATTTGGAGCGCTAAGAGAGTAGTAGTGGAAAAAGGAATATATTCAAATATAAACTACACAGAAGCATTCTGTGAAACTTCTTTCTGATCTGAGCATTCAGCTAACGGAGTTAAACCATACTTTTGATTGAGCAGTTTTGAAACACTCTGTCTGTAGAAAATGCAACTGGACATTCGTAGCGCTAAGTGGGTAATAGTGGAAAAAAGAATATGTTCAAATATAAACTACACAGAAACATTGTATGAAACTTCTTTCTGTTCTGTGCATTCAACTAACAGAGTTGAACCTTACTTTTGATTGAGCCTTTCTGAAACACTCTTTCTGTAGGAACTGCAATTGGACATTCTGAGCGCTAAGAGGCCTATATTGGGAAAAATAATGTCTTCAAATAAAAACTACACAGAAGCATTGTGTGAAACTTATTTCTGATATGTTCATTAAGCTAACAGAGTTAAACCATACTTTTGATTGCGCAGTTCTGAACACTCTTTCTGTAGAAAATGCAAGTGGACATTCGGAGCGCTAAGAGGGTAATAGTGGAAAAAGGAATATATTCAAATATAAACTACACAGTAGCATTCTGTGAAAATTCTTTCTGTTCTGTGCATTCAAATAACAGAGTTGAACCTTACTTTTGATTGAGCCGTTCTGAAACACTCTTTCTGTAGAAACTGCAATTGGACATGCTAAGCGCTAAGAGGCCTACATTGGGAAAAAGAATATCTTCAAATAAAAACTACACAGATGCATTCTGTGAAACTTATTTCTGATCTGTAAATTCAGTTAACAGAGATAAAACATATTTTTGATTGAGCAGTTATGAAACACTCTTTTTGTAGAAAATGCAAGTGGAGATTCGGAGCGCTAAGAGGGTAATAGTGGAAAAAGGAATGTCTTCAAATATAAACTACACAGAATCATTCGGTGAAACTTCTTTCTGATCTGTGCATTCAGCTAACAGAGTTAAACCATACTTTTGATTGAGCAGATCTGAACACTCTTTCTGTAGAAAATGCAACTGGACATTTGGAGCGCTAAGAGCGTAGTAGTGGAAAAAGGAATATATTCAAATATAAACTACACAGAAGCATTCTGTGAAACTTCTTTCTGATCTGAGCATTCAGCTAACAGAGTTAAACCATACTTTGGATTGAGCAGTTTTGAAACACTCTGTCTGTAGAAAATGCAACTGGACATTCGTAGCGCTAAGTGGGTAATAGTGGAAACAAGAATATGTTCAAATATAAACTACACAGAAGCATTGTATGAAACTTCTTTCTGTTCTGTGCATTCAACTAACAGAGTTGAACCTTACTTTTGATTGAGCCGTTCTGAAACACTCTTTCTGTAGAAACTGCAATTGGAAATTCTGAGCGCTAAGAGGCCTATATTGGGAAAAAGAATGTCTACAAATAAAAACTACACAGAAGAATTGTGTGAAACTTCTTTCTGTTCTGTTTGTTCAACTAAAAGAGTTGAACCTTAGTTTTGATTGAGCCGTTCTGAAACACTCTTTCTGTAGAAAATGCAAGTGGAGATTCGGAGCGCTAAGAGGGTAATAGTGGAAAAAGGAATGTCTCCAAATATAAACTACACAGAATCATTCTGTGAAACTTCTTTCTGATCTGTGCATTCAGCTAACAGAGTTAAACCATACTTTTGATTGAGCAGATCTGAACACTCTTTCTGTAGAAAATGCAACTGGACATTTGGAGCGCTAAAAGAGTAGTAGTGGAAAAAGGAATATATTCAAATATAAACTACACAGAAGCATTCTGTGAAACTTCTTTCTGATCTGAGCATTCAGCTAACGGAGTTAAACCATACTTTTGATTGAGCAGTTTTGAAACACTCTGTCTGTAGAAAATGCAACTGGACATTCGTAGCGCTAAGTGGGTAATAGTGGAAAAAAGAATATGTTCAAATATAAACTACACAGAAGCATTGTATGAAACTTCTTTCTGTTCTGTGCATTCAACTAACAGAGTTGAACCTTACTTTTGATTGAGCCTTTCTGAAACACGCTTTCTGTAGAAACTGCAATTGGACATTCTGAGCGCTAAGAGGCCTATATTGGGAAAAATAATGTCTTCAAATAAAAACTACACAGAAGCATTGTGTGAAACTTATTTCTGATATGTTCATTAAGCTAACAGAGTTAAACCATACTTTTGATTGCGCAGTTCTGAACTCTCTTTCTGTAGAAAATGTAAGTGGACATTCGGAGCGCTAAGAGGGTAATAGTGGAAAAAGGAATATATTCAAATATAAACTACACAGTAGCATTCTGTGAAAATTCTTTCTGTTCTGTGCATTCAACTAACAGAGTTGAACCTTACTTTTGATTGAGCCGTTCTGAAACACTCTTTCTGTAGAAACTGCAATTGGACATGCTAAGCGCTAAGAGGCCTACATTGGGAAAAAGAATATCTTCAAATAAAAACTACACAGATGCATTCTGTGAAACTTATTTCTGATCTGTAAATTCAGTTAACAGAGATAAAACATATTTTTGATTGAGCAGTTATGAAACACTCTTTTTGTAGAAAATGCAAGTGGAGATTCGGAGCGCTAAGAGGGTAATAGTGGAAAAAGGAATGTCTTCAAATATAAACTACACAGAATCATTCGGTGAAACTTCTTTCTGATCTGTGCATTCAGCTAACAGAGTTAAACCATACTTTTGATTGAGCAGATCTGAACACTCTTTCTGTAGAAAATGCAACTGGACATTTGGAGCGCTAAGAGCGTAGTAGTGGAAAAAGGAATATATTCAAATATAAACTACACAGAAGCATTCTGTGAAACTTCTTTCTGATCTGAGCATTCAGCTAACAGAGTTAAACCATACTTTTGATTGAGCAGTTTTGAAACACTCTGTCTGTAGAAAATGCAACTGGACATTCGTAGCGCTAAGTGGGTAATAGTGGAAACAAGAATATGTTCAAATATAAACTACACAGAAGCATTGTATGAAACTTCTTTCTGTTCTGTGCATTCAACTAACAGAGTTGAACCTTACTTTTGATTGAGCCGTTCTGAAACACTCTTTCTGTAGAAACTGCAATTGGAAATTCTGAGCGCTAAGAGGCCTATATTGGGAAAAAGAATGTCTACAAATAAAAACTACACAGAAGAATTGTGTGAAACTTCTTTCTGTTCTGTTTGTTCAACTAAAAGAGTTGAACCTTAGTTTTGATTGAGCCGTTCTGAAACACTCTTTCTGTAGAAAATGCAAGTGGAGATTCGGAGCGCTAAGAGGGTAATAGTGGAAAAAGGAATGTCTCCAAATATAAACTACACAGAATCATTCTGTGAAACTTCTTTCTGATCTGTGCATTCAGCTAACAGAGTTAAACCATACTTTTGTTTGAGCAGATCTGAACACTCTTTCTGTAGAAAATGCAACTGGACATTTGGAGCGCTAAGAGAGTAGTAGTGGAAAAAGGAATATATTCAAATATAAACTACACAGAAGCATTCTGTGAAACTTCTTTCTGATCTGAGCATTCAGCTAACAGAGTTAAACCATACTTTTGATTGAGCAGTTTTGAAACACTCTGTCTGTAGAAAATGCAACTGGACATTCGTAGCGCTAAGAGGGTAATAGTGGAAAAAAGAATATGTTCAAATATAAACTACACAGAATCATTGTATGAAACTTCTTTCTGTTCTGTGCATTCAACTAACAGAGTTGAACCTTACTTTTGATTGAGACTTTCTGAAACACTCTTTCTGTAGAAACTGCAATTGGACATTCTGAGTGCTAAGAGGCCTCTATTGGGAAAAATAATATCTTCAAATAAAAACTACACAGAAGCGTTGTGTGAAACTTATTTCTGATATGTTCATTAAGCTAACAGAGTTAAACCATACTTTTGATTGCGCAGTTCTGAACACTCTTTCTGTAGAAAATGCAAGTGGACATTCGGAGCGCTAAGAGGGTAATAGTGGAAAAAGGAATATATTCAAATATAAACTACACAGTAGCATTCAGTGAAAATTCTTTCTGTTCTGTGCATTCAACTAACAGAGTTGAACCTTACTTTTGATTGAGCCGTTCTGAAACACTCTTTCTGCAGAAACTGCAATTGGACATGCTAAGCGCTAAGAGGCCTACATTGGGAAAAAGAATATCTTCAAATAAAAACTACACAGATGCATTCTGTGAAACTTATTTCTGATCTGTAAATTCAGTTAACAGAGATAAAACATATTTTTGATTGAGCAGTTATGAAACACTCTTTTTGTAGAAAATGCAAGTGGAGATTCGGAGCGCTAAGAGGGTAATAGTGGAAAAAGGAATGTCTTCAAATATAAACTACACAGAATCATTCTGTGAAACTTCTTTCTGATCTGTGCATTCAGGTAACAGAATTAAAACGTACTTTTGATTCAGCAGATCTGAACACTCTTTCTGTAGAAAATGCAACTGGACATTTGGAGCGCTAAGTGGGTAATAGTGGAAAAAGGAATATGTTCAAATATAAACTACACAGAATCATTCTGTGAAACTTCTTTCTGATCTGTGCATTCAGCTAACAGAGTTAAACCATACTTTTGATTGAGCAGATCTGAACACTCTTTCTGTAGAAAATGCAACTGGACATTTGGATCTCTAAGAGAGTAGTAGTGGAAAAAGGAATATATTCAAATATAAACTACACAGAAGCATTCTGTGAAACTTCTTTCTGATCTGAGCATTCAGCTAACAGAGTTAAACCATACTTTTGATTGAGCAGTTTTGAAACACTCTGTCTGTAGAAAATGCAACTGGACATTCGTAGCGCTAAGTGGGTAATAGTGGAAAAAAGAATATGTTCAAATATAAACTACACAGAAGCATTGTATGAAACTTCTTTCTGTTCTGTGCATTCAACTAACAGAGTTGAACCTTACTTTTGATTGAGCCGTTCTGAAACACTCTTTCTGTAGAAACTGCAATTGGACATTCTAAGCGCTAAGAGGCCTACATTGGGAAAAAGAATATCATCAAATAAAAACTACCCAGATGCATTCTGTGAAACTTTTTTCTGACCTGTAAATTCAGTTAACAGAGATAAAACATATTTTTGATTGAGCAGGTATGAAACACTCGTTTTGTAGAAAATGCAAGTGGAGATTCGGAGCGCTAAGAGGGTAATAGTGGAAAAAGGAATGTCTTCAAATATAAACTACACAGAATCATTCGGTGAAACTTCTTTCTGATCTGTGCATGCAGCTAACAGAGTTAAACCATACTTTTGATTGAGCAGATCTGAACACTCTTTCTGTAGAAAACGCAACTGGACATTTGGAACGCTAAGAGCGTAGTAGTGGAAAAAGGAATATATTCAAATATAAACTACACAGTAGCATTCTGTGAAAATTCTTTCTGTTCTGTGCATTCAACTAACAGAGTTGAACCTTACTTTTGATTGAGCCGTTCTGAAACACTCTTTCTGTAGAAACTGCAATTGGACATGCTAAGCGCTAAGAGTCCTACATTGGGAAAAAGAATATCTTCAAATAAAAACTACACAGATGCATTCTGTGAAACTTATTTCTGACCTGTAAATTCAGTTAACAGAGATAAAACATATTTTTGATTGAGCAGGTATGAAACACTCTTTTTGTAGAAAATGCAAGTGGAGATTCGGAGCGCTAAGAGGGTAATAGTGGAAAAAGGAATGTCTTCAAATATAAACTACACAGAATCATTCGGTGAAACTTCTTTCTGATCTGTGCATGCAGCTAACAGAGTTAAACCATACTTTTGATTGAGCAGATCTGAACACTCTTTCTGTAGAAAATGCAACTGGACATTTGGAGCGCTAAGAGCGTAGTAGTGGAAAAAGGAATATATTCAAATATAAACTACACAGAAGCATTCTGTGAAACTTCTTTCTGATCTGAGCATTCAGCTAACAGAGTTAAAACATACTTTTGATTGAGCAGTTTTGAAACACTCTGTCTGTAGAAAATGCAACTGGACATTCGTAGCACTAAGTGGGTAATAGTGGAAAAAAGAATATGTTCAAATATAAACTACACAGAAGCATTGTATGAAACTTCTTTCTGTTCTGTGCATTAAACTAACAGAGATGAACCTTACTTTTGATTGAGCCGTTCTGAAACACTCTTTCTGTAGAAACTGCAATTGGACATTCTGAGCGCTAAGAGGCCTATATTGGGAAAAAGAATGTCTACAAATAAAAACTACACAGAAGAATTGTGTGAAACTTCTTTCTGTTCTGTTTGTTCAACTAAAAGAGTTGAACCTTAGTTTTGATTGAGCCGTTCTGAAACACTCTTTCTGTAGAAAATGCAAGTGGAGATTCGGAGCGCTAAGAGGGTAATAGTGGAAAAAGGAATGTCTCCAAATATAAACTACACAGAATCATTCTGTGAAACTTCTTTCTGATCTGTGCATTCAGCTAACAGAGTTAAAACATACTTTTGATTGAGCAGATCTGAACACACTTTCTGTAGAAAATGCAACTGGACATTTGGAGCGCTAAGAGAGTAGTAGTGGAAAAAGGAATATATTCAAATATAAACTACACAGAAGCATTCTGTGAAACTTCTTTCTGATCTGAGCATTCAGCTAACAGAGTTAAACCATACTTTTGATTGAGCAGTTTTGAAACACTCTGTCTGTAGAAAATGCAACTGGACATTCGTAGCGCTAAGTGGGTAATAGTGGAAAAAAGAATATGTTCAAATATAAACTACACAGAAGCATTGTATGAAACTTCTTTCTGTTCTGTGCATTCAACTAACAGAGTTGAAACTTACTTTTGATTGAGCCTTTCTGAAACACTCTTTCTGTAGAAACTGCAATTGGACATTCTGAGCGCTAAGAGGCCTATATTGGGAAAAATAATATCTTCAAATAAAAACTACACAGAAGCATTTTGTGAAACTTATTTCTGATATGTTCATTAAGCTAACAGAGATAAACCATACTTTTGATTGCTCAGTTCTGAACACTCTTTCTGTAGAAAATGCAAGTGGACATTCGGAGCGCTAAGAGGGTAATAGTGGAAAAAGAAATATATTCAAATATAAACTACACAGTAGCATTCTGTGAAAATTCTTTCTGTTCTGTGCATTCAACTAACAGAGTTGAACCTTACTTTTGATTGAGCCGTTCTGAAACACTCTTTCTGTAGCAACTGCAATTGGACATGCTAAGCGCTAAGAGGCCTATATTGGGAAAAAGAATATCTTCAAATAAAAACTACACAGATGCATTCTGTGAAACTTATTTCTGATCTGTAAATTCAGTTAACAGAGATAAACCATATTTTTGATTGAGCAGTTATGAAACACTGTTTTTGTAGAAAATGCAAGTGGAGATTCCGAGCGCTAAGGGGGTAAGAGTGGAAAAAGGAATGTCTTCAAATATAAACTACACAGAATCATTCGGTGAAACTTCTTTCTGATCTGTGCATTCAGCTAACAGAGTTAAACCATACTTTTGATTGAGCAGATCTGAACACTCTTTCTGTAGAAAATGCAACTGGACACTTGGAGCGCTAAGAGCGTAGTAGTGGAAAAAGGAATATATTCAAATATAAACTACACAGAAGCATTCTGTGAAACTTCTTTCTGATCTGAGCATTCAGCTAACAGTGTTAAACCATTCTTTTGATTGAGCAGTTTTGAAACACTCTGTCTGTAGAAAATGCAACTGGACATTCGTAGCGCTAAGTGGGTAATAGTGGAAAAAAGAATATGTTCAAATATAAACTACACAGAAGCATTGTATGAAACTTCTTTCTGTTCTGTGCATTCAACTAACAGAGTTGAACCTTACTTTTGATTGAGCCGTTCTGAAACTCTCTTTCTGTAGAAACTGCAATTGGACATTCTGAGCGCTAAGAGGCCTATATTGGGAAAAAGAATGTCTAAAAATAAAAACTACACAGAAGAATTGTGTGAAACTCCTTTCTGTTCTGTTTGTTCAACTAAAAGAGTTGAACCTTAGTTTTGATTGAGCCGTTCTGAAACACTCTTTCTGTAGAAAATGCAAGTGGAGATTAGGAGCGCTAAGAGGGTAATAGTGGAAAAAGGAATGTCTCCAAATATAAACTACACAGAATCATTCTGTGAAACTTCTTTCTGATCTGTGCATTCAGCTAACAGAGTTAAACCACACTTTTGATTGAGCAGAACTGAACACTCTTTCTGTAGAAAATGCAACTGGACATTTGGAGCGCTAAGAGAGTAGTAGTGGAAAAAGGAATATATTCAAATATAAACTACACAGAAGCATTCTGTGAAACTTCTTTCTGATCTGAGCATTCAGCTAACAGAGTTAAACCATACTTTTGATTGAGCAGTTTTGAAACACTCTGTCTGTAGAAAATGCAACTGGACATTCGTAGCGCTAAGTGGGTAATAGTGGAAAAAAGAATATGTTCAAATATAAACTACACAGAAGCATTGTATGAAACTTCTTTCTGTTCTGTGCATTCAACTAACAGAGTTGAACCTTACTTTTGATTGAGCCGTCCTGAAACACTCTTTCTGTAGAAACTGCAATTGGACATTCTGAGAGCTAAGAGGCCTATATTGGGAAAAATAATATCTTCAAATAAAAACTACACAGAAGCATTGTGTGAAACTTATTTCTGATATGTTCATTAAGCTAACAGAGTTAAACCATACTTTAGATTGCGCAGTTCTGAACACTCTTTCTGTAGAAAATTCAAGTGGACATTCAAAGCGCTAAGAGGGTAATAGTGGAAAAAGAAATATATTCAAATATAAACTACACAGTAGCATTCTGTGAAAATTCTTTCTGTTCTGTGCATTCAACTAACAGAGTTGAACCTTACTTTTGATTGAGCCGTTCTTAAACACTCTTTCTGTAGAAACTGCAATTGGACATGCTAAGCGCTAAGAGGCCTATATTGGGAAAAAGAATATCTTCAAATAAAAACTACACAGATGCATTCTGTGAAACTTATTTCTGATCTGTAAATTCAGTTAACAGAGATAAAACATATTTTTGATTGAGCAGTTATGAAACACTGTTTTTGTAGAAAATGCAAGTGGAGATTCGGAGCGCTAAGGGGGTAATAGTGGAAAAAGGGATGTCTTCAAATATAAACTACACAGAATCATTCGGTGAAACTTCTTTCTGATCTGTGCATTCAGCTAACAGAGTTAAACCATACTTTTGATTGAGCAGATCTGAACACTCTTTCTGTAGAAAATGCAACTGGACATTTGGAGCGCTAAGAGCGTAGTAGTGGAAAAAGGAATATATTCAAATATAAACTACACAGAAGCATTCTGTGAAACTTCTTTCTGATCTGAGCATTCAGCTAACAGAGTTAAACCATTATTTTGATTGAGCAGTTTTGAAACACTCTGTCTGTAGAAAATGCAACTGGACATTCGTAGCGCTAAGTGGGTAATAGTGGAAAAAAGAATATGTTCAAATATAAACTACACAGAAGCATTGTATGAAACTTCTTTCTGTTCTGTGCATTCAACTAAAAGAGTTGAACCTTACTTTTGATTGAGCCGTTCTGAAACACTCTTTCTGTAGAAACTTCAATTGGACATTCTGAGTGCTAAGAGGCCTATATTGGGGAAAAGAATGTCTACAAATAAAAACTACACAGAAGAATTGTGTGAAACTTCTTTCTGTTCTGTTTGTTCAACTAAAAGAGTTGAACCTTAGTTTTGATTGAGCCGTTCTGAAACACTCTTTCTGTAGAAAATGCAAGTGGAGATTAGGAGCGCTAAGAGGGTAATAGTGGAAAAAGGAATGTCTCCAAATATAAACTACACAGAATCATTCTGTGAAACTTCTTTCTGATCTGTGCATTCAGCTAACAGAGTTAAACCATACTTTTGATTGAGCAGAACTGAACACTCTTTCTGTAGAAAATGCAACTGGACATTTGGAGCGCTAAGAGAGTAGTAGTGGAAAAAGGAATATATTCAAATATAAACTACACAGAAGCATTCTGTGAAACTTCTTTCTGATCTGAGCATTCAGCTAACAGAGTTAAACCATACTTTTGATTGAGCAGTTTTGAAACACTCTGTCTGTAGAAAATGCAACTGGACATTCGTAGCGCTAAGTGGGTAATAGTGGAAAAAAGAATATGTTCAAATATAAACTACACAGAATCATTGTATGAAACTTCTTTCTGTTCTGTGCATTCAACTAACAGAGTTGAACCTTACTTTTGATTGAGCCGTCCTGAAACACTCTTTCTGTAGAAACTGCAATTGGACATTCTGAGCGCTAAGAGGCCTATATTGGGAAAAATAATATCTTCAAATAAAAACTACACAGAAGCATTGTGTGAAACTTATTTCTGATATGTTCATTAAGCTAACAGAGTTAATCCATACTTTAGATTGCGCAGTTCTGAACACTCTTTCTGTAGAAAATTCAAGTGGACATTCAGAGCGCTAAGAGGGTAATAGTGGAAAAAGAAATATATTCAAATATAAACTACACAGTAGCATTCTGTGAAAATTCTTTCTGTTCTGTGCATTCAACTAACAGAGTTGATCCTTACTTTTGATTGAGCCGTTCTTAAACACTCTTTCTGTAGAAACTGCAATTGGACATGCTAAGCGCTAAGAGGCCTATATTGGGAAAAAGAATATCTTCAAATAAAAACTACACAGATGCATTCTGTGAAACTTATTTCTGATCTGTAAATTCAGTTAACAGAGATAAAACATATTTTTGATTGAGCAGTTATGAAACACTGTTTTTGTAGAAAATGCAAGTGGAGATTAGGAGCGCTAAGAGGGTAATAGTGGAAAAAGGAATGTCTCCAAATATAAACTACACAGAATCATTCTGTGAAACTTCTTTCTGATCTGTGCATTCAGCTAACAGAGTTAAACCACACTTTTGTTTGAGCAGAACTGAACACTCTTTCTGTAGAAAATGCAACTGGACATTTGGAGCGCTAAGAGAGTAGTAGTGGAAAAAGGAATATATTCAAATATAAACTACACAGAAGCATTCTGTGAAACTTCTTTCTGATCTGAGCATTCAGCTAACAGAGTTAAACCATTATTTTGATTGAGCAGTTTTGAAACACTCTGTCTGTAGAAAATGCAACTGGACATTCGTAGCGCTAAGTGGGTAATAGTGGAAAAAAGAATATGTTCAAATATAAACTACACAGAAGCATTGTATGAAACTTCTTTCTGTTCTGTGCATTCAACTAACAGAGTTGAACCTTACTTTTGATTGAGCCGTTCTGAAACACTCTTTCTGTAGAAACTTCAATTGGACATTCTGAGTGCTAAGAGGCCTATATTGGGGAAAAGAATGTCTACAAATAAAAACTACACAGAAGAATTGTGTGAAACTTCTTTCTGTTCTGTTTGTTCAACTAAAAGAGTTGAACCTTAGTTTTGATTGAGCCGTTCTGAAACACTCTTTCTGTAGAAAATGCAAGTGGAGATTCGGAGCGCTAAGAGGGTAATAGTGGAAAAAGGAATGTCTCCAAATATAAACTACACAGAATCATTCTGTGAAACTTCTTTCTGATCTGTGCATTCAGCTAACAGAGTTAAACCATACTTTTGATTGAGCAGATCTGAACACTCTTTCTGTAGAAAATGCAACTGGACATTTTGAGCGCTAAGAGAGTAGTAGTGGAAAAAGGAATATTTTCAAATATAAACTACACAGAAGCATTCTGTGAAACTTCTTTCTGATCTGAGCATTCAGCTAACAGAGTTAAACCATACTTTTGATTGAGCAGTTTTGAAACACTCTGTCTGTAGAAAATGCAACTGGACATTCGTAGCGCTAAGTGGGTAATAGTGGAAAAAAGAATATGTTCAAATATAAACTACACAGAAGCATTGTATGAAACTTCTTTCTGTTCTGTGCATTCAACTACCAGAGTTGAACCTTACTTTTGATTGAGCCTTTCTGAAACACTCTTTCTGTAGAAACTGCCATTGGACATTCTGAGCGTTAAGAGGCCTATATTGGGAAAAATAATATCTTCAAATAAAAACTACACAGAAGCATTGTGTGAAACTTATTTCTGATATGTTCATTAAGCTAACAGAGTTAAACCATACTTTTGATTGCGCAGTTCTGAACACTCTTTCTGTAGAAAATGCAAGTGGACATTCGGAGCGCTAAGAGGGTAATAGTGGAAAAAGGAATGTCTTCAAGTATAAACTACACAGAATCATTCGGTGAAACTTCTTTCTGATCTGTGCATTCAGCTAACAGAGTTAAACCATACTTTTGATTGAGCAGATCTGAACACTCTTTCTGTAGAAAATGCAACTGGACATTTGGAGCGCTATGAGCGTAGTAGTGGAAAAAGGAATATATTCAAATATAAACTACACAGAAGCATTCTGTGAAACTTCTTTCTGATCTGAGCATTCAGCTAACAGAGTTAAACCATACTTTTGATTGAGCAGTTTTGAAACACTCTGTCTGTAGAAAATGCAACTGGACATTCGTAGCGCTAAGTGGGTAATAGTGGAAAAAAGAATATGTTCAAATATAAACTACACAGAAGCATTGTATGAAACTTCTTTCTGTTCTGTGCATTCAACTAACAGAGTTGAACCTTACTTTTGATTGAGCCTTTCTGAAACACTCTTTCTGTAGAAACTGCAATTGGACATTCTGAGCGCTAAGAGACCTATATTGGGAAAAAAAATATCTTCAAATAAAAACTACACAGAAGCATTGTGTGAAACTTATTTCTGATATGCTCATTAAGCTAACAGAGTTAAACCATACTTTTGATTGCGCAGTTCTGAACACTCTTTCTGTAGAAAATGCAAGTGGACATTCGGAGCGCTAAGAGGGTAATAGTGGAAAAAGGAATATATTCAAATATAAACTACACAGTAGCATTCTGTGAAAATTCTTTCTGTTCTGTGCATTCAACTAACAGAGTTGAACCTTACTTTTGATTGAGCCGTTCTGAAACACTCTTTCTGTAGAAACTGCAATTGGACATGCTAAGCGCTAAGAGGCCTACATTGGGAAAAAGAATATCTTCAAATAAAAACTACACAGATGCATTCTGTGAAACTTATTTCTGATCTGTAAATTCAGTTAACAGAGATAAAACATATTTTTGATTGAGCAGCTATGAAACACTCTTTCTGTATAAAATGCAAGTGGAGATTCGGAGCGCTAAGAGGGTAATAGTGGAAAAAGGAATGTCTTCAAATATAAACTACACAGAATCATTCTGTGAAACTTCTTTCTGATCTGTGCATTCAGCTAACAGAGTTAAACCATACTTTTGATTGAGCAGATCTGAACACTCTTTCTGTAGAGAATGCAACTGGACATTTGGAGCCCTAAGAGAGTAGTAGTGGAAAAAGGAATATATTCAAATATAAACTACACAGAAGCATTCTGTGAAACTTCTTTCTGATCTGAGCATTCAGCTAACAGAGTTAACCATACTTTTGATTGCGCAGTTTTGAAACACTCTGTCTGTAGAAAATGCAACTGGACATTCGTAGCGCTAAGTGGGTAATAGTGGAAAAAAGAATATGTTCAAATATAAACTACACAGAAGCATTGTATGAAACTTCTTTCTGTTCTGTGCATTCAACTAACAGAGTTGAACCTTACTTTTGATTGAGCCGTTCTGAAACACTCTTTCTGTAGAAACTGCAATTGGACATGCTAAGCGCTAAGAGGCATACATTGGGAAAAAGAATATCTTCAAATAAAAACTACACAGATGCATTCTGTGAAATTTATTTCTGATCTGTAAATTCAGTTAACAGAGATAAAACATATTTTTGATTGAGCAGTTATGAAACACTCTTTTTGTAGAAAATGCAAGTGGAGATTCGGAGCGCTAAGAGGGTAATAGTGGAAAAAGGAATGTCTTCAAATATAAACTACACAGAATCATGCGGTGAAACTTCTTTCTGATCTGTGCATTCAGCTAACAGAGTTAAACCATACTTTTGATTGAGCAGATCTGAACACTCTTTCTGTAGAAAATGCAACTGGACATTTGGAGCGCTAAGAGCGTAGTAGTGGAAAAAGGAATATATTCAAATATAAACTACACAGAAGCATTCTGTGAAACTTCTTTCTGATCTGAGCATTCAGCTAACAGAGTTAAACCATACTTTGGATTGAGCAGTTTTGAAACACTCTGTCTGTAGAAAATGCAACTGGACATTCGTAGCGCTAAGTGGGTAATAGTGGAAAAAAGAATATGTTCAAATATAAACTACACAGAAGCATTGTATGAAACTTCTTTCTGTTCTGTGCATTCAACTAACAGAGTTGAACCTTACTTTTGATTGAGCCGTTCTGAAACACTCTTTCTGTAGAAACTGCAATTGGACATTCTGAGCGCTAAGAGGCCTATATTGGGAAAAAGAATGTCTACAAATAAAAACTACACAGAAGAATTGTGTGAAACTTCTTTCTGTTCTGTTTGTTCAACTAAAAGAGTTGAACCTTAGTTTTGATTGAGCCGTTCTGAAACACTCTTTCTGTAGAAAATGCAAGTGGAGATTCGGAGCGCTAAGAGGGTAATAGTGTAAAAAGGAATGTCTCCAAATATAAACTACACAGAATCATTCTGTGAAACTTCTTTCTGATCTGTGCATTCAGCTAACAGAGTTAAACCATACTTTTGATTGAGCAGATCTGAACACTCTTTCTGTAGAGAATGCAACTGGATATTTGGAGCGCTAAGAGATTAGTACTGGAAAAAGGAATATATTCAAATATAAACTACACAGAAGCATTCTGTGAAACTTGTTTCTGATCTGAGCATTCAGCTAACAGAGTTAAACCATACTTTTGATTGAGCAGTTTTGAAACACTCTGTCTGTAGAAAATGCAACTGGACATTCGTAGCGCTAAGTGGGTAATAGTGGAAAAAAGAATATGTTCAAATATAAACTACACAGAAGCATTGTATGAAACTAATTTCTGTTCTGTGCATTCAACTAACAGAGTTGAACCTTACTTTTGATTGAGCCGTTCTGAAACACTCTTTCTGTAGAAACTGCAATTGGACATTCTGAGCGCTAAGAGGCCTATATTGGGAAAAAGAATGTCTACAAATTAAAACTACACAGAAGAATTGTGTGAAACTTCTTTCTGTTCTCTTTGTTCAACTAATAGAGTTCAACCTTAGTTTTGATTGAGCCGTTCTGAAACACTCTTTCTGTAGAAAATGCAAGTGGAGATTCGGAGCGCTAAGAGGGTAATAGTGGAAAAAGGAATGTCTCCAAATATAAACTACAAAGAATCATTCTGTGAAACTTCTTTCTGATCTGAGCATTCAGCTAACAGAGTTAAACCATACTTTTGATTGAGCAGATCTGAACACTCTTTCTGTAGAAAATGCAACTGGACATTTGGAGCGCTAAGAGAGTAGTAGTGGAAAAAGGAATATATTCAAATATAAACTACACAGAAGCATTCTGTGAAACATCTTTCTGATCTGAGCATTCAGCTAACAGAGTTAAACCATACTTTTGATTGAGCAGTTTTGAAACACTCTGTCTGTAGAAAATGCAACTGGACATTCGTAGCGCTAAGTGGGTAATAGTGGAAAAAAGAATATGTTCAAATATAAACTACACCGAAGCATTGTATGAAACTTCTTTCTGTTCTGTGCATTCAACTAACAGAGTTGAACCTTACTTTTGATTGAGCCGTCCTGAAACACTCTTTCTGTAGAAACTGCAATTGGACATTCTGAGCGCTAAGAGGACTATATTGGGAAAAATAATATCTTCAAATAAAAACTACACAGAAGCATTGTGTGAAACTTATTTCTGATATGTTCATTAAGCTAACAGAGTTAAACCATACTTTAGATTGCGCAGTTCTGAACACTCTTTCTGTAGAAAATTCAAGTGGACATTCGGAGCGCTAAGAGAGTAATAGTGGAAAAAGAAATATATTCAAATATAAACTACACAGTAGCATTCTGTGAAAATTCTTTCTGTTCTGTGCATTCAACTAACAGAGTTGAACCTTACTTTTGATTGAGCCGTTCTGAAACACTCTTTCTGTAGAAACTGCAATTGGACATGCTAAGCGCTAAGAGGCCTATATTGGGAAAAAAATATCTTCAAATAAAAACTACACAGATGCATTCTGTGAAACTTATTTCTGATCTGTAAATTCAGTTAACAGAGATAAAACATATTTTTGATTGAGCAGTTATGAAACACTGTTTTTGTAGAAAATGCAAGTGGAGATTCGGAGCGCTAAGGGGGTAATAGTGGAAAAAGGAATGTCTTCAAATATAAACTACACAGAATCATTCGGTGAAACTTCTTTCTGATCTGTGCATTCAGCTAACAGAGTTAAACCATACTTTTGATTGAGCAGATCTGAACACTCTTTCTGTAGAAAATGCAACTGGACATTTGGAGCGCTAAGAGAGTAGTAGTGGGAAAAGGAATATATTCAAATATAAACTACACAGAAGCATTCTGTGAAACTTCTTTCTGATCTGAGCATTCAGCTAACAGAGTTAAACCATACTTTTGATTGAGCAGTTTTGAAACACTCTGTCTGTAGAAAATGCAACTGGACATTCGTAGCGCTAAGTGGGTAATAGTGGAAAAAAGAATATGTTCAAATATAAACTACACAGAAGCATTGTATGAAACTTCTTTCTGTTCTGTGCATTCAACTAACAGAGTTGAACCTTACTTTTGATTGAGCCTTTCTGAAACACTCTTTCTGTAGAAACTGCCATTGGACATTCTGAGCGCTAAGAGGCCTATATTGGGAAAAATAATATCTTCAAATAAAAACTACACAGAAGCATTGTGTGAAACTTATTTCTGATATGTTCATTAAGCTAAAAGAGTTAAACCATACTTTTGATTGCGCAGTTCTGAACACTCTTTCTGTAGAAAATGCAAGTGGACATTCGGAGCGCTAAGAGGGTAATAGTGGAAAAAGGAATGTCTTCAAGTATAAACTACACAGAATCATTCGGTGAAACTTCTTTCTGATCTGTGCATTCAGCTAACAGAGTTAAACCATACTTTTGATTGAGCAGATCTGAACACTCTTTCTGTAGAAAATGCAACTGGACATTTGGAGCGCTAAGAGCGTAGTAGTGGAAAAAGGAATATATTCAAATATAAACTACACAGAAGCATTCTGTGAAACTTCTTTCTGATCTGATAATTCAGCTAACAGAGTTAAACCATACTTTTGATTGAGCAGTTTTGAAACACTCTGTCTGTAGAAAATGCAACTGGACATTCGTAGCGCTAAGTGGGTAATAGTGGAAAAAAGAATATGTTCAAATACAAACTACACAGAAGCATTGTATGAAACTTCTTTCTGTTCTGTGCATTCAACTAACAGAGTTGAACCTTACTTTTGATTGAGCCTTTCTGAAACACTCTTTCTGTAGAAGCTGCCATTGGACATTCTGAGCGCTAAGAGGCCTATATTGGGAAAAATAATATCTACAAATAAAAACTACACAGAAGCATTGTGTGAAACTTATTTCTGATATGTTCATTAAGCTAACAGAGTTAAACCATACTTTTGATTGCGCAGTTCTGAACACTCTTTCTGTAGAAAATGCAAGTGGACATTCAGAACGCTAAGAGGGTAATAGTGGAAAAAGGAATGTCTTCAAGTATAAACTACACAGAATCATTCGGTGAAACTTCTTTCTGATCTGTGCATTCAGCTAACAGAGTTAAACCATACTTTTGATTGAGCAGATCTGAACACTCTTTCTGTAGAAAATGCAACTGGACATTTGGAGCGCTAAGAGCGTAGTAGTGGAAAAAGGAATATATTCAAATATAAACTACACAGAAGCATTCTGTGAAACTTCTTTCTGATCTGAGCATTCAGCTAACAGAGTTAAACCATACTTTTGATTGAGCAGTTTTGAAACACTCTGTCTGTAGAAAATGCAACTGGACATTCGTAGCGCTAAGTGGGTAATAGTGGAAAAAAGAATATGTTCAAATATAAACTACACAGAAGCATTGTATGAAACTTCTTTCTGTTCTGTGCATTCAACTAACAGAGTTGAACCTTACTTTTGATTGAGCCGTTCTGAAACACTCTTTCTGGAGAAACTGCAATTGGACATTCTGAGCGCTAAGAGGCCTATATTGGGAAAAAGAATGTCTACAAAAAAAACTACACAGAAGAATTGTGTGAAACTACTTTCTGTTCTCTTTGTTCAAATAAAAGAGTTCAACCTTAGTTTTGATTGAGCCGTTCTGAAACACTCTTTCTGTAGAAAATGCAAGTGGAGATTCGGAGCGCTAAGAGGGTAATAGTGGAAAAAGGAATGTCTCCAAATATAAACTACAAAGAATCATTCTGTGAAACTTCTTTCTGATCTGTGCATTCAGCTAACAGAGTTAAACCATACTTTTGATTGAGCAGATCTGAACACTCTTTCTGTAGAAAATGCAACTGGACATTTGGAGCGCTAAGAGAGTAGTAGTGGAAAAAGGAATATATTCAAATATAAACTACACAGAAGCATTCTGTGAAACTTCTTTCTGATCTGAGCATTCAGCTAACAGAGTTAAACCATACTTTTGATTGAGCAGTTTTGAAACACTCTGTCTGTAGAAAATGCAACTGGACATTCATAGCGCTAAGTGGGTAATAGTGGAAAAAAGAATATGTTCAAATATAAACTACACAGAAGCATTGTATGAAACTTCTTTCTGTTCTGTGCATTCAACTAACAGAGTTGAACCTTACTTTTGATTGAGCCGTCCTGAAACACTCTTTCTGTAGAAAATGCAATTGGACATTCTGAGCGCTAAGAGGCCTATATTGGGAAAAATAATATCTTCAAATAAAAACTACACAGAAGCATTGTGTGAAATTTATTTCTGATATGTTCATTAAGCTAACAGAGTTAAACCATACTTTTGATTGCGCAGTTCTGAACACTCTTTCTGTAGAAAATGCAAGTGGACATTCGGAGCGCTAAGAGGGTAATAGTGGAAAAAGGAATGTCTTCAAGTATAAACTAAACAGAATCATTCGGTGAAACTTCTTTCTGATCTGTGCATTCAGCTAACAGAGTTAAACCATACTTTTGATTGAGCAGATCTGAACACTCTTTCTGTAGATAATGCAACTGGACATTTGGAGCGCTAAGAGCGTAGTAGTGGAAAAAGGAATATATTCAAATATAAACTACACAGAAGCATTCTGTGAAACTTCTTTCTGATCTGAGCATTCAGCTAACAGAGTTAAACCATACTTTTGATTGAGCAGTTTTGAAACACTCTGTCTGTAGAAAATGCAACTGGACATTCGTAGCGCTAAGTGGGTAATAGTGGAAAAAAGAATATGTTCAAATATAAACTACACAGAAGCATTGTATGAAACTTCTTTCTGTTCTGTGCATTCAACTAACAGAGTTGAACCTTAGTTTTGATTGAGCCTTTCTGAAACACTCTTTCTGTAGAAACTGCAATTGGACATTCTGAGCGCTAAGAGGCCTATATTGGGAAAAATAATATCTTCAAATAAAAACTACACAGAAGCATTGTGTGAAACTTATTTCTGATATGCTCATTAAGCTAACAGAGTTAAACCATACTTTTGATTGCGCAGTTCTGAACACTCTTTCTGTAGAAAATGCAAGTGGACATTCGGAGCGCTAAGAGGGTAATAGTGGAAAAAGGAATATATTCAAATATAAACTACACAGTAGCATTCTGTGAAAATACTTTCTCTTCTGTGCATTCAACTAACAGAGTTGAACCTTACTTTTGATTGAGCCGTTCTGAAACACTCTTTCTGTAGAAACTGCAATTGGACATGCTAAGCGCTAAGAGGCCTACATTGGGAAAAAGAATATCTTCAAATAAAAACTACACAGATGCATTCTGTGAAACTTATTTCTGATCTGTAAATTCAGTTAACAGAGATAAAACATATTTTTGATTGAGCAGCTATGAAACATTCTTTCTATATAAAATGCAAGTGGAGATTCGGAGCGCTAAGAGGGTAATAGTGGAAAAAGGAATGTCTTCAAATATAAACTACACAGAATCATTCTGTGAAACTTCGTTCTGATCTGTGCATTCAGCTAACAGAGTTAAACCATACTTTTGATTGAGCAGATCTGAACACTCTTTCTGTAGAGAATGCAACTGGACATTTGGAGCCCTAAGAGAGTAATAGTGGAAAAAGGAATATATTCAAATATAAACTACACAGAAGCATTCTGTGAAACTTCTTTCTGATCTGAGCATTCAGCTAACAGAGTTAAACCATACTTTTGATTGAGCAGTTTTGAAACACTCTGTCTGTAGAAAATGCAACTGGACATTCGTAGCGCTAAGTGGGTAATAGTGGAAAAAAGAATATGTTCAAATATAAACTACACAGAAGCATTGTATGAAACTTCTTTCTGTTCTGTGCATTCAACTAACAGAGTTGAACCTTACTTTTGATTGAGCCGTTCTGAAACACTCTTTCTGTAGAAACTGCAATTGGACATGCTAAGCGCTAAGAGGCCTACATTGGGAAAAAGAATATCTTCAAATAAAAACTACACAGATGCATTCTGTGAAACTTATTTCTGATCTGTAAATTCAGTTAACAGAGATAAAACATATTTTTGATTGAGCAGTTATGAAACACTCTTTTTGTAGAAAATGCAAGTGGAGATTCGGAGCGCTAAGAGGGTGATAGTGGAAAAAGGAATGTCTTCAAATATAAACTACACAGAATCATGCAGTGAAACTTCTTTCTGATCTGTGCATTCAGCTAACAGAGTTAAACCATACTTTTGATTGAGCAGATCTGAACACTCTTTCTGTAGAGAATGCAACTGGATATTTGGAGCGCTAAGAGATTAGTACTGGAAAAAGGAATATATTCAAATATAAACTACACAGAAGCATTCTGTGAAACTTGTTTCTGATCTGAGCATTCAGCTAACAGAGTTAAACCATACTTTTGATTGAGCAGTTTTGAAACACTCTGTCTGTAGAAAATGCAACTGGACATTCGTAGCGCTAAGTGGGTAATAGTGGAAAAAAGAATATGTTCAAATATAAACTACACAGAAGCATTGTATGAAACTAATTTCTGTTCTGTGCATTCAACTAACAGAGTTGAACCTTACTTTTGATTGAGCCGTTCTGAAACACTCTTTCTGTAGAAACTGCAATTGGACATTCTGAGCGCTAAGAGGCCTATATTGGGAAAAAGAATGTCTACAAATTAAAACTACACAGAAGAATTGTGTGAAACTTCTTTCTGTTCTCTTTGTTCAACTAATAGAGTTCAACCTTAGTTTTGATTGAGCCGTTCTGAAACACTCTTTCTGTAGAAAATGCAAGTGGAGATTCGGAGCGCTAAGAGGGTAATAGTGGAAAAAGGAATGTCTCCAAATATAAACTACAAAGAATCATTCTGTGAAACTTCTTTCTGATCTGAGCATTCAGCTAACAGAGTTAAACCATACTTTTGATTGAGCAGATCTGAACACTCTTTCTGTAGAAAATGCAACTGGACATTTGGAGCGCTAAGAGAGTAGTAGTGGAAAAAGGAATATATTCAAATATAAACTACACAGAAGCATTCTGTGAAACATCTTTCTGATCTGAGCATTCAGCTAACAGAGTTAAACCATACTTTTGATTGAGCAGTTTTGAAACACTCTGTCTGTAGAAAATGCAACTGGACATTCGTAGCGCTAAGTGGGTAATAGTGGAAAAAAGAATATGTTCAAATATAAACTACACCGAAGCATTGTATGAAACTTCTTTCTGTTCTGTGCATTCAACTAACAGAGTTGAACCTTACTTTTGATTGAGCCGTCCTGAAACACTCTTTCTGTAGAAACTGCAATTGGACATTCTGAGCGCTAAGAGGACTATATTGGGAAAAATAATATCTTCAAATAAAAACTACACAGAAGCATTGTGTGAAACTTATTTCTGATATGTTCATTAAGCTAACAGAGTTAAACCATACTTTAGATTGCGCAGTTCTGAACACTCTTTCTGTAGAAAATTCAAGTGGACATTCGGAGCGCTAAGAGGGTAATAGTGGAAAAAGAAATATATTCAAATATAAACTACACAGTAGCATTCTGTGAAAATTCTTTCTGTTCTGTGCATTCAACTAACAGAGTTGAACCTTACTTTTGATTGAGCCGTTCTGAAACACTCTTTCTGTAGAAACTGCAATTGGACATGCTAAGCGCTAAGAGGCCTATATTGGGAAAAAGAATATCTTCAAATAAAAACTACACAGATGCATTCTGTGAAACTTATTTCTGATCTGTAAATTCAGTTAACAGAGATAAAACATATTTTTGATTGAGCAGTTATGAAACACTGTTTTTGTAGAAAATGCAAGTGGAGATTCGGAGCGCTAAGGGGGTAATAGTGGAAAAAGGAATGTCTTCAAATATAAACTACACAGAATCATTCGGTGAAACTTCTTTCTGATCTGTGCATTCAGCTAACAGAGTTAAACCATACTTTTGATTGAGCAGATCTGAACACTCTTTCTGTAGAAAATGCAACTGGACATTTGGAGCGCTAAGAGAGTAGTAGTGGGAAAAGGAATATATTCAAATATAAACTACACAGAAGCATTCTGTGAAACTTCTTTCTGATCTGAGCATTCAGCTAACAGAGTTAAACCATACTTTTGATTGAGCAGTTTTGAAACACTCTGTCTGTAGAAAATGCAACTGGACATTCGTAGCGCTAAGTGGGTAATAGTGGAAAAAAGAATATGTTCAAATATAAACTACACAGAAGCATTGTATGAAACTTCTTTCTGTTCTGTGCATTCAACTAACAGAGTTGAACCTTACTTTTGATTGAGCCTTTCTGAAACACTCTTTCTGTAGAAACTGCCATTGGACATTCTGAGCGCTAAGAGGCCTATATTGGGAAAAATAATATCTTCAAATAAAAACTACACAGAAGCATTGTGTGAAACTTATTTCTGATATGTTCATTAAGCTAACAGAGTTAAACCATACTTTTGATTGCGCAGTTCTGAACACTCTTTCTGTAGAAAATGCAAGTGGACATTCGGAGCGCTAAGAGGGTAATAGTGGAAAAAGGAATGTCTTCAAGTATAAACTACACAGAATCATTCGGTGAAACTTCTTTCTGATCTGTGCATTCAGCTAACAGAGTTAAACCATACTTTTGATTGAGCAGATCTGAACACTCTTTCTGTAGAAAATGCAACTGGACATTTGGAGCGCTAAGAGCGTAGTAGTGGAAAAAGGAATATATTCAAATATAAACTACACAGAAGCATTCTGTGAAACTTCTTTCTGATCTGAGCATTCAGCTAACAGAGTTAAAGCATACTTTTGATTGAGCAGTTTTGAAACACTCTGTCTGTAGAAAATGCAACTGGACATTCGTAGCGCTAAGTGGGTAATAGTGGAAAAAAGAATATGTTCAAATACAAACTACACAGAAGCATTGTATGAAACTTCTTTCTGTTCTGTGCATTCAACTAACAGAGTTGAACCTTACTTTTGATTGAGCCTTTCTGAAACACTCTTTCTGTAGAAGCTGCCATTGGACATTCTGAGCGCTAAGAGGCCTATATTGGGAAAAATAATATCTTCAAATAAAAACTACACAGAAGCATTGTGTGAAACTTATTTCTGATATGTTCATTAAGCTAACAGAGTTAAACCATACTTTTGATTGCGCAGTTCTGAACACTCTTTCTGTAGAAAATGCAAGTGGACATTCGGAACGCTAAGAGGGTAATAGTGGAAAAAGGAATGTCTTCAAGTATAAACTACACAGAATCATTCGGTGAAACTTCTTTCTGATCTGTGCATTCAGCTAACAGAGTTAAACCATACTTTTGATTGAGCAGATCTGAACACTCTTTCTGTAGAAAATGCAACTGGACATTTGGAGCGCTAAGAGCGTAGTAGTGGAAAAAGGAATATATTCAAATATAAACTACACAGAAGCATTCTGTGAAACTTCTTTCTGATCTGAGCATTCAGCTAACAGAGTTAAACCATACTTTTGATTGAGCAGTTTTGAAACACTCTGTCTGTAGAAAATGCAACTGGACATTCGTAGCGCTAAGTGGGTAATAGTGGAAAAAAGAATATGTTCAAATATAAACTACACAGAAGCATTGTATGAAACTTCTTTCTGTTCTGTGCATTCAACTAACAGAGTTGAACCTTACTTTTGATTGAGCCGTTCTGAAACACTCTTTCTGGAGAAACTGCAATTGGACATTCTGAGCGCTAAGAGGCCTATATTGGGAAAAAGAATGTCTACAAATAAAAACTACACAGAAGAATTGTGTGAAACTACTTTCTGTTCTCTTTGTTCAAATAAAAGAGTTCAACCTTAGTTTTGATTGAGCCGTTCTGAAACACTCTTTCTGTAGAAAATGCAAGTGGAGATTCGGAGCGCTAAGAGGGTAATAGTGGAAAAAGGAATGTCTCCAAATATAAACTACAAAGAATCATTCTGTGAAACTTCTTTCTGATCTGTGCATTCAGCTAACAGAGTTAAACCATACTTTTGATTGAGCAGATCTGAACACTCTTTCTGTAGAAAATGCAACTGGACATTTGGAGCGCTAAGAGAGTAGTAGTGGAAAAAGGAATATATTCAAATATAAACTACACAGAAGCATTCTGTGAAACTTCTTTCTGATCTGAGCATTCAGCTAACAGAGTTAAACCATACTTTTGATTGAGCAGTTTTGAAACACTCTGTCTGTAGAAAATGCAACTGGACATTCATAGCGCTAAGTGGGTAATAGTGGAAAAAAGAATATGTTCAAATATAAACTACACAGAAGCATTGTATGAAACTTCTTTCTGTTCTGTGCATTCAACTAACAGAGTTGAACCTTACTTTTGATTGAGCCGTCCTGAAACACTCTTTCTGTAGAAAATGCAATTGGACATTCTGAGCGCTAAGAGGCCTATATTGGGAAAAATAATATCTTCAAATAAAAACTACACAGAAGCATTGTGTGAAACTTATTTCTGATATGTTCATTAAGCTAACAGAGTTAAAACATACTTTTGATTGCGCAGTTCTGAACACTCTTTCTGTAGAAAATGCAAGTGGACATTCGGAGCGCTAAGAGGGTAATAGTGGAAAAAGGAATGTCTTCAAGTATAAACTAAACAGAATCATTCGGTGAAACTTCTTTCTGATCTGTGCATTCAGCTAACAGAGTTAAACCATACTTTTGATTGAGCAGATCTGAACACTCTTTCTGTAGATAATGCAACTGGACATTTGGAGCGCTAAGAGCGTAGTAGTGGAAAAAGGAATATATTCAAATATAAACTACACAGAAGCATTCTGTGAAACTTCTTTCTGATCTGAGCATTCAGCTAACAGAGTTAAACCATACTTTTGATTGAGCAGTTTTGAAACACTCTGTCTGTAGAAAATGCAACTGGACATTCGTAGCGCTAAGTGGATAATAGTGGAAAAAAGAATATGTTCAAATATAAACTACAGAGAAGCATTGTATGAAACTTCTTTCTGTTCTGTGCATTCAACTAACAGAGTTGAACCTTAGTTTTGATTGAGCCTTTCTGAAACACTCTTTCTGTAGAAACTGCAATTGGACATTCTGAGCGCTAAGAGGCCTATATTGGGAAAAATAATATCTTCAAATAAAAACTACACAGAAGCATTGTGTGAAACTTATTTCTGATATGCTCATTAAGCTAACAGAGTTAAACCATACTTTTGATTGCGCAGTTCTGAACACTCTTTCTGTAGAAAATGCAAGTGGACATTCGGAGCGCTAAGAGGGTAATAGTGGAAAAAGGAATATATTCAAATATAAACTACACAGTAGCATTCTGTGAAAATACTTTCTCTTCTGTGCATTCAACTAACAGAGTTGAACCTTACTTTTGATTGAGCCGTTCTGAAACACTCTTTCTGTAGAAACTGCAATTGGACATGCTAAGCGCTAAGAGGCCTACATTGGGAAAAAGAATATCTTCAAATAAAAACTACACAGATGCATTCTGTGAAACTTATTTCTGATCTGTAAATTCAGTTAACAGAGATAAAACATATTTTTGATTGAGCAGCTATGAAACATTCTTTCTATATAAAATGCAAGTGGAGATTCTGAGCGCTAAGAGGGTAATAGTGGAAAAAGGAATGTCTTCAAATATAAACTACACAGAATCATTCTGTGAAACTTCGTTCTGATCTGTGCATTCAGCTAACAGAGTTAAACCATACTTTTGATTGAGCAGATCTGAACACTCTTTCTGTAGAGAATGCAACTGGACATTTGGAGCCCTAAGAGAGTAGTAGTGGAAAAAGGAATATATTCAAATATAAACTACACAGAAGCATTCTGTGAAACTTCTTTCTGATCTGAGCATTCAGCTAACAGAGTTAAACCATACTTTTGATTGAGCAGTTTTGAAACACTCTGTCTGTAGAAAATGCAACTGGACATTCGTAGCGCTAAGTGGGTAATAGTGGAAAAAAGAATATGTTCAAATATAAACTACACAGAAGCATTGTATGAAACTTCTTTCTGTTCTGTGCATTCAACTAACAGAGTTGAACCTTACTTTTGATTGAGCCGTTCTGAAACACTCTTTCTGTAGAAACTGCAATTGGACATGCTAAGCGCTAAGAGGCCTACATTGGGAAAAAGAATATCTTCAAATAAAAACTACACAGATGCATTCTGTGAAACTTATTTCTGATCTGTAAATTCAGTTAACAGAGATAAAACATATTTTTGATTGAGCAGTTATGAAACACTCTTTTTGTAGAAAATGCAAGTGGAGATTCGGAGCGCTAAGAGGGTGATAGTGGAAAAAGGAATGTCTTCAAATATAAACTACACAGAATCATGCAGTGAAACTTCTTTCTGATCTGTGCATTCAGCTAACAGAGTTAAACCATACTTTTGATTGAGCAGATCTGAACACTCTTTCTGTAGAAAATGCAACTGGACATTTGGAGCGCTAAGAGCGTAGTAGTGGAAAAAGGAATATATTCAAATATAAACTACACAGAAGCATTCTGTGAAACTTCTTTCTGATCTGAGCATTCAGCTAACAGAGTTAAACCATACTTTGGATTGAGCAGTTTTGAAACACTCTGTCTGTAGAAAATGCAACTGGACATTCGTAGCGCTAAGTGGGTAATAGTGGAAAAAAGAATATGTTCAAATATAAACTACACAGAAGCATTGTATGAAACTTCTTTCTGTTCTGTGCATTCAACTAACAGAGTTGAACCTTACTTTTGATTGAGCCGTTCTGAAACACTCTTTCTGTAGAAACTGCAATTGGACTTTCTGAGGGCTAAGAGGCCTATATTGGGAAAAAGAATGTCTACAAATAAAAACTACACAGAAGAATTGTGTGAAACTTCTTTCTGTTCTGTTTGTTCAACTAAAAGAGTTGAACCTTAGTTTTGATTGAGCCGTTCTGAAACACTCTTTCTGTAGAAAATGCAAGTGGAGATTCGGAGCGCTAAGAGGGTAATAGTGGAAAAAGGAATGTCTCCAAATATAAACTACACAGAATCATTCTGTGAAACTTCTTTCTGATCTGTGCATTCAGCTAACAGAGTTAAACCATACTTTTGATAGAGCAGATCTGAACACTCTTTCTGTAGAAAATGCTACTGGACATTTGGTGCGCTAAGAGAGTATTAGTGGAAAAAGGAATATATTCAAATATAAACTACACAGAAGCATTCTGTGAAACTTCTTTCTGATCTTAGCATTCAGCTAACAGAATTAAACCATAATTTATATTGAGCAGTTTTGAAACACTCTGTCTGTAGAAAATGCAACTGGACATTCGTAGCGCTAAGTTGGTAATAGTGGAAAAAAGAATATGTTCAAATATAAACTACACAGAAGCATTGTATGAAACTTCTTTCTGTTCTGTGCTTTCAACTAACAGAGTTGAACCTTACTTTTGATTGAGCCTTTCTGAAACACTCTTTCTGTAGAAACTGCAATTGGACATTCTGAGCGCTAAGAGGCCTCTATTGGGAAAAATAATATCTTCAAATAAAAACTACACAGAAGCATTGTGTGAAACTTATTTCTGATATGTTCATTAAGCTAACAGAGTTAAACCATACTTTTGATTGCGCAGTTCTGAACACTCTTTCTGTAGAAAATGCAAGTGGACATTCGGAGCGCTAAGAGGGTAATAGTGGAAAAAGGAATATATTCAAATATAAACTACACAGTAGCATTCTGTGAAAATTCTTTCTGTTCTGTGCATTCAACTGACAGAGTTGAACCTTACTTTTGATTGAGCCGTTCTGAAACACTCTTTCTGTAGAAAATGCAATTGGACATTCTAAGCGCTAAGAGGCCTACATTGGGAAAAAGAATATCTTCAAATAAAAACTACACAGATGCATTCTTTGAAACTTATTTCTGATCTGTAAATTCAGCTAACAGAGATAAAACATATTTTTGATTGAGCAGTTATGAAACACTCTTTTTGTAGAAAATGCAAGTGGAGATTCGGAGCGCTAAGTGTGTAATAGTGGAAAAATAATGTCTTCAAATATAAACTACACAGAATCATTCGGTGAAACTTCTTTCTGATCTGTGCATTCAGCTAACAGAGTTAAACCATACTTTTGATTGAGCAGATCTGAACACTCTTTCTGTAGAAAATGCAACTGGTCATTTGGAGCGCTAACAGCGTAGTAGTGGAAAAAGGAATATATTCAAATATAAACTACACAGAAGCATTCTGTGGAACTTCTTTCTGATCTGAGCATTCAGCTAACAGAGTTAAACCATACTTTTGATTGAGCAGTTTTGAAACACTCTGTCTGTAGAAAATGCAACTGGACATTCGTAGCGCTAAGTGGTTAATAGTGGAAAAAAGAATATGTTCAAATATAAACTACACAGAAGCATTGTATGAAACTTCTTTCTGTTCTGTGCATTCAACTAACAGAGTTGAACCTTACTTTTGATTGAGCCGTTCTGAAACACTCTTTCTGTAGAAACTGCAATTGGACATTCTGTGCGCTAAGAGGCCTATATTGGGAAAAAGAATGTCTACAAATAAAAACTACACAGAAGAATTGTGTGAAACTTCTTTCTGTTCTGTTTCTTCAACTAAAAGACTTGAACCTTAGTTTTGATTGAGCCGTTCTGAAACACTCTTTCTGTAGAAAATGCAAGTGGAGATTCGGAGCGCTAAGAGGGTAATAGTGGAAAAAGGAATGCCTCCAAATATAAACTACACAGAATCATTCTGTGAAACATCTTTCTGATCTGTGCATTCAGCTAACAGAGTTAAACCATACTTTTGATTGAGCAGATCTGAACACTCTTTCTGTAGAAAATGCAACTGGACATTTGGAGTGCTAAGAGAGTAGTAGTGGAAAAAGGAATATAATCAAATATAAACTACACAGAAGCATTCTGTGAAACTTCTTTCTGATCTGAGCATTCAGCTAACAGAGTTAAACCATACTTTTGATTGAGCAGTTTTGAAACACTCTGTCTGTAGAAAATGCAACTGGACATTCGTAGCGCTAAGTGGGTAATAGTGGAAAAAAGAATATGTTCAAATATAAACTACACAGAAGCATTGTATGAAACTTCTTTCTGTTCTGTGCATTCAACTAACAGAGTTGAACCTTACTTTTGATTGAGCCGTTCTGAAACACTCTTTCTGTAGAAACTGCAATTGGACATGCTAAGCGCTAAGAGGCCTACATTGGGAAAAAGAATATCTTCAAATAAAAACTACACAGATGCATTCTGTGAAACTTATTTCTGATCTGTAAATTCAGTTAACAGAGATAAAACATATTTTTGATTGAGCAGTTATGAAACACTCTTTTTGTAGAAAATGCAAGTGGAGATTCGGAGCGCTAAGAGGGTGATAGTGGAAAAAGGAATGTCTTCAAATATAAACTACACAGAATCATGCAGTGAAACTTCTTTCTGATCTGTGCATTCAGCTAACAGAGTTAAACCATACTTTTGATTGAGCAGATCTGAACACTCTTTCTGTAGAAAATGCAACTGGACATTTGGAGCGCTAAGAGCGTAGTAGTGGAAAAAGGAATATATTCAAATATAAACTACACAGAAGCATTCTGTGAAACTTCTTTCTGATCTGAGCATTCAGCTAACAGAGTTAAACCATACTTTGGATTGAGCAGTTTTGAAACACTCTGTCTGTAGAAAATGCAACTGGACATTCGTAGCGCTAAGTGGGTAATAGTGGAAAAAAGAATATGTTCAAATATAAACTACACAGAAGCATTGTATGAAACTTCTTTCTGTTCTGTGCATTCAACTAACAGAGTTGAACCTTACTTTTGATTGAGCCGTTCTGAAACACTCTTTCTGTAGAAACTGCAATTGGACTTTCTGAGGGCTAAGAGGCCTATATTGGGAAAAAGAATGTCTACAAATAAAAACTACACAGAAGAATTGTGTGAAACTTCTTTCTGTTCTGTTTGTTCAACTAAAAGAGTTGAACCTTAGTTTTGATTGAGCCGTTCTGAAACACTCTTTCTGTAGAAAATGCAAGTGGAGATTCGGAGCGCTAAGAGGGTAATAGTGGAAAAAGGAATGTCTCCAAATATAAACTACACAGAATCATTCTGTGAAACTTCTTTCTGATCTGTGCATTCAGCTAACAGAGTTAAACCATACTTTTGATAGAGCAGATCTGAACACTCTTTCTGTAGAAAATGCTACTGGACATTTGGTGCGCTAAGAGAGTATTAGTGGAAAAAGGAATATATTCAAATATAAACTACACAGAAGCATTCTGTGAAACTTCTTTCTGATCTTAGCATTCAGCTAACAGAATTAAACCATAATTTATATTGAGCAGTTTTGAAACACTCTGTCTGTAGAAAATGCAACTGGACATTCGTAGCGCTAAGTTGGTAATAGTGGAAAAAAGAATATGTTCAAATATAAACTACACAGAAGCATTGTATGAAACTTCTTTCTGTTCTGTGCTTTCAACTAACAGAGTTGAACCTTACTTTTGATTGAGCCTTTCTGAAACACTCTTTCTGTAGAAACTGCAATTGGACATTCTGAGCGCTAAGAGGCCTCTATTGGGAAAAATAATATCTTCAAATAAAAACTACACAGAAGCATTGTGTGAAACTTATTTCTGATATGTTCATTAAGCTAACAGAGTTAAACAATACTTTTGATTGCGCAGTTCTGAACACTCTTTCTGTAGAAAATGCAAGTGGACATTCGGAGCGCTAAGAGGGTAATAGTGGAAAAAGGAATATATTCAAATATAAACTACACAGTAGCATTCTGTGAAAATTCTTTCTGTTCTGTGCATTCAACTGACAGAGTTGAACCTTACTTTTGATTGAGCCGTTCTGAAACACTCTTTCTGTAGAAAATGCAATTGGACATTCTAAGCGCTAAGAGGCCTACATTGGGAAAAAGAATATCTTCAAATAAAAACTACACAGATGCATTCTTTGAAACTTATTTCTGATCTGTAAATTCAGTTAACAGAGATAAAACATATTTTTGATTGAGCAGTTATGAAACACTCTTTTTGTAGAAAATGCAAGTGGAGATTCGGAGCGCTAAGTGTGTAATAGTGGAAAAATAATGTCTTCAAATATAAACTACACAGAATCATTCGGTGAAACTTCTTTCTGATCTGTGCATTCAGCTAACAGAGTTAAACCATACTTTTGATTGAGCAGATCTGAACACTCTTTCTGTAGAAAATGCAACTGGTCATTTGTAGCGCTAAGAGCGTAGTAGTGGAAAAAGGAATATATTCAAATATAAACTACACAGAAGCATTCTGTGGAACTTCTTTCTGATCTGAGCATTCAGCTAACAGAGTTAAACCATACTTTTGATTGAGCAGTTTTGAAACACTCTGTCTGTAGAAAATGCAACTGGACATTCGTAGCGCTAAGTGGTTAATAGTGGAAAAAAGAATATGTTCAAATATAAACTACACAGAAGCATTGTATGAAACTTCTTTCGGTTCTGTGCATTCAACTAACAGAGTTGAACCTTACTTTTGATTGAGCCGTTCTGAAACACTCTTTCTGTAGAAACTGCAATTGGACATTCTGAGCGCTAAGAGGCCTATATTGGGAAAAAGAATGTCTACAAATAAAAACTACACAGAAGAATTGTGTGAAACTTCTTTCTGTTCTGTTTCTTCAACTAAAAGACTTGAACCTTAGTTTTGATTGAGCCGTTCTGAAACACTCTTTCTGTAGAAAATGCAAGTGGAGATTCGGAGCGCTAAGAGGGTAATAGTGGAAAAAGGAATGCCTCCAAATATAAACTACACAGAATCATTCTGTGAAACTTCTTTCTGATCTGTGCATTCAGCTAACAGAGTTAAACCATACTTTTGATTGAGAAGATCTGAACACTCTTTCTGTAGAAAATGCAACTGGACATTTGGAGTGCTAAGAGAGTAGTAGTGGAAAAAGGAATATAATCAAATATAAACTACACAGAAGCATTCTGTGAAACTTCTTTCTGATCTGAGCATTCAGCTAACAGAGTTAAACCATACTTTTGATTGAGCAGTTTTGAAACACTCTGTCTGTAGAAAATGCAACTGGACATTCGTAGCGCTAAGTGCGTAATACTGGAAAAAAGAATATGTTAAATATAAACTACACAGAAGCATTGTATGAAACTGCTTTCTGTTCTGTGCATTCAACTAACAGAGTTGAACCTTACTTTTGATTGAGCCGTTCTGAAACACTCTTTCTGTAGAAACTGCAATGGGACATGCTAAGCGCTAAGAGGCCTACATAGGGAAAAAGAATATCTTCAAATAAAAACTACACAGATGCATTCTGTGAAACTTATTTCTGATCTGTAAATTCAGTTAACAGAGATAAAACATATTTTTCTTTGAGCAGTTATGAAACAATCTTTTTGTAGAAAATGCAAGTGGAGATTCGGAGCGCTAAGTGGGTAATAGTGGAAAAAGGAATGTCTTCAAATATAAACTACACAGAATCATTCGGTGAAACTTCTTTCTGATCTGTGCATTCAGCTAACAGAGTTAAACCATACTTTTGATTGAGCAGATCTGAACACTCTTTCTGTAGAAAATGCAACTGGACATTTGGAGCGCAAAAAGCGTAGTAGTGGAAAAAGGAATATATTCAAATATAAACTACACAGAAGCATTCTGTGAAACTTCTTTCTGATCTGAGCATTCAGCTAACAGAGTTAAACCATACTTTTGATTGAGCAGTTTTGAAACACTCTGTCTGTAGAAAATGCAACTGGACATTCGTAGCGCTATGTGGGTAATAGTGGAAAAAAGAATATGTTCAAATATAAACTACACAGAAGCATTGTATGAAACTTCTTTCTGTTCTGTGCATTCAACTAACAGAGTTGAACCTTACTTTTGATTGAGGCGTTCTGAAACACTCTTTCTGTAGAAACTGCAATTGGACATTCTGAGCGCTAAGAGGCCTATATTGGGAAAAAGAATGTCTACAAATAAAAACTACACAGAAGAATTGTGTGAAACTTCTTTCTGTTCTGTTTGTTCAACTAAAAGATTTGAACTTTAGTTTTGATTGAGCCGTTCTGAAACACTCTTTCTGTAGAAAATGCAAGTGGAGATTCGGAGCGCTAAGAGGGTAATAGTGGAAAAAGGAATGTCTCCAAATATAAACTACACAGAATCATTCTGTGAAACTTCTTTCTGATCTGTGCATTCAGCTAACAGAGTTAAACCATACTTTTGATTGAGCAGATCTGAACACTCTTTCTGTAGAAAATGCAACTGGACATTTGGAGCGCTAAGAGAGTAGTAGTGGAAAAAGGAATATATTCAAATATAAAGTACACAGAAGCATTCTGTGAAACTTCTTTCTGATCTGAGCATTCAGCTAACAGAATTAAACCATAATTTTCATTGAGCAGTTTTGAAACACTCTGTCTGTAGACAATGCAACTGGACATTCGTAGCGCTAAGTGGGTAATAGTGGAAAAAAGAATATGTTCAAATATAAACTACACAGAAGCATTGTATGAAACTTCTTTCTGTTCTGTGCATTCAACTAACACAGTTGAACCTTACTTTTGATTGAGCCTTTCTGAAACACTCTTTCTGTAGAAACTGCAATTGGACATTCTGAGCGCTAAGAGGCCTCTATTGGGAAAAATAATATCTTCAAATAAAAACTACACAGAAGCATTGTGTGAAACTTATTTCTGATATGTTCATTAAGCTAACAGAGTTAAACCATACTTTTGATTGCGCAGTTCTGAACACTCTTTCTGTAGAAAATGCAAGTGGACATTCGGAGCGCTAAGAGGGTAATAGTGGAAAAAGGAATATATTCAAATATAAACTACAGAGTAGCATTCTGTGAAAATTCTTTCTGTTCTGTGCATTCAACTAACAGAGTTGAACCTTACTTTTGATTGAGCCGTTCTTAAACACTCTTTCTGTAGAAACTGCAATTGGACATGCTAAGCGCTAAGAGGCCTATATTGGGAAAAAGAATATCTTCAAATAAAAACTACACAGATGCATTCTGTGAAACTTATTTCTGATCTGTAAATTCAGTTAACAGAGATAAAACATATTTTTGATTGAGCAGTTATGAAACACTGTTTTTGTAGAAAATGCAAGTGGAGATTCGGAGCGCTAAGGGGGTAATAGTGGAAAAAGGAATGTCTTCAAATATAAACTACACAGGATCATTCGGTGAAACTTCTTTCTGATCTGTGCATTCAGCTAACAGAGTTAAACCATACTTTTGATTGAGCAGATCTGAACACTCTTTCTGTAGAAAATGCAACTGGACATTTGGAGCGCTAAGAGCGTAGTAGTGGAAAAAGGAATATATTCAAATATAAACTACACAGAAGCATTCTGTGAAACTTCTTTCTGATCTGAGCATTCAGCTAACAGAGTTAAACCATTCTTTTGATTGAGCAGTTTTGAAACACTCTGTCTGTAGAAAATGCAACTGGACATTCATAGCGCTAAGTGGGTAATAGTGGAAAAATGAATATGTTCAAATATAAACTACACAGAAGCATTGTATGAAACTTCTTTCTGTTCTGTGCATTCAACTAACAGAGTTGAACCTTACTTTTGATTGAGCCGTTCTGAAACACTCTTTCTGTAGAAACTGCAATTGGACATTCTGAGCGCTAAGAGGCCTATATTGGGGAAAAGAATGTCTACAAATAAAAACTACACAGAAGAATTGTGTGAAACTTCTTTCTGTTCTGTTTGTTCAACTAAAAGAGTTGAAACTTAGTTTTGATTGAGCCGTTCTGAAACACTCTTTCTGTAGAAAATGCAAGTGGAGATTCGGAGCGCTAAGAGGGTAATAGTGGAAAAAGGAATGTCTCCAAATATAAACTACAAAGAATCATACTGTGAAACTTCTTTCTGATCTGTGCATTCAGCTAACAGAGTTAAACCATACTTTTGATTGAGCAGATCCGAACACTCTTTCTGTAGAAAATGCAACTGGACATTTGGAGCGCTAAGAGAGTAGTAGTGGAAAAAGGAATATATTCAAATATAAACTACACAGAAGCATTCTGTGAAACTTCTTTCTGATCTGAGCATTCAGCTAACAGAGTTAAACCATACTTTTGATTGAGCAGTTTTGAAACACTCTGTCTGTAGAAAATGCAACTGGACATTCATAGCGCTAAGTGGGTAATAGTGGAAAAAAGAATATGTTCAAATATAAACTACACAGAAGCATTGTATGAAACTTCTTTCTGTTCTGTGCATTCAACTAACAGAGTTGAACCTTACTTTTGATTGAGCCGTCCTGAAACACTCTTTCTGTAGAAAATGCAATTGGACATTCTGAGCGCTAAGAGGCCTATATTGGGAAAAATAATATCTTCAAATAAAAACTACACAGAAGCATTGTGTGAAACTTATTTCTGATATGTTCATTAAGCTAACAGAGTTAAACCATACTTTAGATTGCGCAGTTCTGAACACTCTTTCTGTAGAAAATTCAAGTGGACATTCGGAGCGCTAAGAGGGTAATAGTGGAAAAAGAAATATATTCAAATATAAACTACACAGTAGCATTCTGTGAAAATTCTTTCTGTTCTGTGCATTCAACTAACAGAGTTGAACCTTACTTTTGATTGAGCCGTTCTGAAACACTCTTTCTGTAGAAACTGCAATTGGACATGCTAAGCGCTAAGAGGCCTATATTGGGAAAAAGAATATCTTCAAATAAAAACTACACAGATGCATTCTGTGAAACTTATTTCTGATCTGTAAATTCAGTTAACAGAGATAAAACATATTTTTGATTGAGCAGTTATGAAACACTGTTTTTGTAGAAAACGCAAGTGGAGATTCGGAGCGCTAAGGGGGTAATAGTGGAAAAAGGAATGTCTTCAAATATAAACTACACAGAATCATTCGGTGAAACTTCTTTCTGATCTGTGCATTCAGCTAACAGAGTTAAACCATACTTTTGATTGAGCAGATCTGAACACTCTTTCTGTAGAAAATGCAACTGGACATTTGGAGCGCTAAGAGCGTAGTAGTGGAAAAAGGAATATATTCAAATATAAACTACACAGAAGCATTCTGTGAAACTTCTTTCTGATCTGAGCATTCAGCTAACAGAGTTAAACCATTCTTTTGATTGAGCAGTTTTGAAACACTCTGTCTGTAGAAAATGCAACTGGACATTCGTAGCGCTAAGTGGGTAAGAGTGGAAAAAAGAATATGTTTAAATATAAACTACACAGAAGCATTGTATGAAACTTCTTTCTGTTCTGTGCATTCAACTAACAGAGTTGAACCTTACTTTTGATTGAGCCGTTCTGAAACACTCTTTCTGTAGAAACTGCAATTGGACATTCTGAGCGCTAAGAGGCCTATATTGGGGAAAAGAATGTCTACAAATAAAAACTACACAGAAGAATTGTGTGAAACTTCTTTCTGTTCTGTTTGTTCAACTAAAAGAGTTGAACCTTAGTTTTGATTGAGCCGTTCTGAAACACTCTTTCTGTAGAAAATGCAAGTGGAGATTTGGAGCGCTAAGAGGGTAATAGTGGAAAAAGGAATGTCTCCAAATATAAACTACACAGAATCATTCTGTGAAACTTCTTTCTGATCTGTGCATTCAGCTAACAGAGTTAAACCATACTTTTGATTGAGCAGATCTGAACACTCTTTCTGTAGAAAATGCAACTGGACATTTGGAGCGCTAAGAGAGTAGTAGTGGAAAAAGGAATATATTCAAATATAAACTACACAGAAGCATTCTGTGAAACTTCTTTCTGATCTGAGCATTCAGCTAACAGAGTTAAACCATACTTTTGATTGAGCAGTTTTGAAACACTCTGTCTGTAGAAAATGCAACTGGACATTCGTAGCGCTAAGTGGGTAAGAGTGGAAAAAAGAATATGTTCAAATATAAACTACACAGAAGCATTGTATGAAACTTCTTTCTGTTCTGTGCATTCAACTAACAGAGTTGAACCTTACTTTTGATTGAGCCTTTCTGAAACACTCTTTCTGTAGAAACTGCCATTGGACATTCTGAGCGCTAAGAGGCCTATATTGGGAAAAATAATATCTTCAAATAAAAACTACACAGAAGCATTGTGTGAAACTTATTTCTGATATGTTCATTAAGCTAACAGAGTTAAACCATACTTTTGATTGCGCAGTTCTGAACACTCTTTCTGTAGAAAATGCAAGTGGACATTCGGAGCGCTAAGAGGGTAATAGTGGAAAAAGGAATGTCTTCAAGTATAAACTAAACAGAATCATTCGGTGAAACTTCTTTCTGATCTGTGCATTCAGCTAACAGAGTTAAACCATACTTTTGATTGAGCAGATCTGAACACTCTTTCTGTAGATAATGCAACTGGACATTTGGAGCGCTAAGAGCGTAGTAGTGGAAAAAGGAATATATTCAAATATAAACTACACAGAAGCATTCTGTGAAACTTCTTTCTGATCTGAGCATTCAGCTAACAGAGTTAAACCATACTTTTGATTGAGCAGTTTTGAAACACTCTGTCTGTAGAAAATGCAACTGGACATTCGTAGCGCTAAGTGGGTAATAGTGGAAAAAAGAATATGTTCAAATATAAACTACACAGAAGCATTGTATGAAACTTCTTTCTGTTCTGTGCATTCAACTAACAGAGTTGAACCTTAGTTTTGATTGAGCCTTTCTGAAACACTCTTTCTGTAGAAACTGCAATTGGACATTCTGAGCGCTAAGAGGCCTATATTGGGAAAAATAATATCTTCAAATAAAAACTACACAGAAGCATTGTGTGAAACTTATTTCTGATATGCTCATTAAGCTAACAGAGTTAAACCATACTTTTGATTGCGCAGTTCTGAACACTCTTTCTGTAGAAAATGCAAGTGGACATTCGGAGCGCTAAGAGGGTAATAGTGGAAAAAGGAATATATTCAAATATAAACTACACAGTAGCATTCTGTGAAAATTCTTTCTCTTCTGTGCATTCAACTAACAGAGTTGAACCTTACTTTTGATTGAGCCGTTCTGAAACACTCTTTCTGTAGAAACTGCAATTGGACATGCTAAGCGCTAAGAGGCCTACATTGGGAAAAAGAATATCTTCAAATAAAAACTACACAGATGCATTCTGTGAAACTTATTTCTGATCTGTAAATTCAGTTAACAGAGATAAAACATATTTTTGATTGAGCAGCTATGAAACATTCTTTCTGTATAAAATGCAAGTGGAGATTCGGAGCGCTAAGAGGGTAATAGTGGAAAAAGGAATGTCTTCAAATATAAACTACACAGAATCATTCTGTGAAACTTCGTTCTGATCTGTGCATTCAGCTAACAGAGTTAAACCATACTTTTGATTGAGCAGATCTGAACACTCTTTCTGTAGAGAATGCAACTGGACATTTGGAGCCCTAAGAGAGTAGTAGTGGAAAAAGGAATATATTCAAATATAAACTACACAGAAGCATTCTGTGAAACTTCTTTCTGATCTGAGCATTTAGCTAACAGAGTTAAACCATACTTTTGATTGAGCAGTTTTGAAACACTCTGTCTGTAGAAAATGCAACTGGACATTCGTAGCGCTAAGTTGGTAATAGTGGAAAAAAGAATATGTTCAAATATAAACTACACAGAAGCATTGTATGAAACTTCTTTCTGTTCTGTGCTTTCAACTAACAGAGTTGAACCTTACTTTTGATTGAGCCTTTCTGAAACACTCTTTCTGTAGAAACTGCAATTGGACATTCTGAGCGCTAAGAGGCCTCTATTGGGAAAAATAATATCTTCACATAAAAACTACACAGAAGCATTGTGTGAAACTTATTTCTGATATGTTCATTAAGCTAACAGAGTTAAACCATACTTTTGATTGCGCAGTTCTGAACACTCTTTCTGTAGAAAATGCAAGTGGACATTCGGAGCGCTAAGAGGGTAATAGTGGAAAAAGGAATATATTCAAATATAAACTACACAGTAGCATTCTGTGAAAATTCTTTCTGTTCTGTGCATTCAACTGACAGAGTTGAACCTTACTTTTGATTGAGCCGTTCTGAAACACTCTTTCTGTAGAAAATGCAATTGGACATTCTAAGCGCTAAGAGGCCTACATTGGGAAAAAGAATATCTTCAAATAAAAACTACACAGATGCATTCTTTGAAACTTATTTCTGATCTGTAAATTCAGTTAACAGAGATAAAACATATTTTTGATTGAGCAGTTATGAAACACTCTTTTTGTAGAAAATGCAAGTGGAGATTCGGAGCGCTAAGTGGGTAATAGTGGAAAAATAATGTCTTCAAATATAAACTACACAGAATCATTCGGTGAAACTTCTTTCTGATCTGTGCATTCAGCTAACAGAGTTAAACCATACTTTTGATTGAGCAGATCTGAACACTCTTTCTGTAGAAAATGCAACTGGTCATTTGGAGCGCTAAGAGCGTAGTAATGGAAAAAGGAATATATTCAAATATAAACTACACAGAAGCATTCTGTGGAACTTCTTTCTGATCTGAGCATTCAGCTAACAGAGTTAAACCATACTTTTGATTGAGCAGTTTTGAAACACTCTGTCTGTAGAAAATGCAACTGGACATTCGTAGCGCTAAGTGGGTAATAGTGGAAAAAAGAATATGTTCAAATATAAACTACACAGAAGCATTGTATGAAACTTCTTTCGGTTCTGTGCATTCAACTAACAGAGTTGAACCTTACTTTTGATTGAGCCGTTCTGAAACACTCTTTCTGTAGAAACTGCAATTGGACATTCTGAGCGCTAAGAGGCCTATTTTGGGAAAAAGAATGTCTACAAATAAAAACTACACAGAAGAATTGTGTGAAACTTCTTTCTGTTCTGTTTCTTCAACTAAAAGACTTGAACCTTAATTTTGATTGAGCCGTTCTGAAACACTCTTTCTGTAGAAAATGCAAGTGGAGATTCGGAGCGCTAAGAGGGTAATAGTGGAAAAAGGAATGTCTCCAAATATAAACTACACAGAATCATTCTGTGAAACTTCTTTCTGATCTGTGCATTCAGCTAACAGAGTTAAACCATACTTTTGATTGAGCAGATCTGAACACTCTTTCTGTAGAAAATGCAACTGGACATTTGGAGCGCTAAGAGAGTAGTAGTGGAAAAAGGAATATAATCAAATATAAACTACACAGAAGCATTCTGTGAAACTTCTTTCTTATCTGAGCATTCAGCTAACAGAGTTAAACCATACTTTTGATTGAGCAATTTTGAAACACTCTGTCTGTAGAAAATGCAACTGGACATTCGTAGCGCTAAGTGCGTAATACTGGAAAAAAGAATATGTTAAATATAAACTACACAGAAGCATTGTATGAAACTGCTTTCTGTTCTGTGCATTCAACTAACAGAGTTGAACCTTACTTTTGATTGAGCCGTTCTGAAACACTCTTTCTGTAGAAACTGCAATGGGACATGCTAAGCGCTAAGAGGCCTACATAGGGAAAAAGAATATCTTCAAATAAAAACTACACAGATGCATTCTGTGAAACTTATTTCTGATCTGTAAATTCAGTTAACAGAGATAAAACATATTTTTCTTTGAGCAGTTATGAAACAATCTTTTTGTAGAAAATGCAAGTGGAGATTCGGAGCGCTAAGTGGGTAATAGTGGAAAAAGGAATGTCTTCAAATATAAACTACACAGAATCATTCGGTGAAACTTCTTTCTGATCTGTGCATTCAGCTAACAGAGTTAAACCATACTTTTGATTGAGCAGATCTGAACACTCTTTCTGTAGAAAATGCAACTGGACATTTGGAGCGCTAAAAGCGTAGTAGTGGAAAAAGGAATATATTCAAATATAAACTACACAGAAGCATTCTGTGAAACTTCTTTCTGATCTGAGCATTCAGCTAACAGAGTTAAACCATACTTTTGATTGAGCAGTTTTGAAACACTCTGTCTGTAGAAAATGCAACTGGACATTCGTAGCGCTAAGTGGGTAATAGTGGAAAAAAGAATATGTTCAAATATAAACTACACAGAAGCATTGTATGAAACTTCTTTCTGTTCTGTGCATTCAACTAACAGAGTTGAACCTTACTTTTGATTGAGGCGTTCTGAAACACTCTTTCTGTAGAAACTGCAATTGGACATTCTGAGCGCTAAGAGGCCTATATTGGGAAAAAGAATGTCTACAAATAAAAACTACACAGAAGAATTGTGTGAAACTTCTTTCTGTTCTGTTTGTTCAACTAAAAGATTTGAACTTTAGTTTTGATTGAGCCGTTCTGAAACACTCTTTCTGTAGAAAATGCAAGTGGAGATTCGGAGCGCTAAGAGGGTAATAGTGGAAAAAGGAATGTCTCCAAATATAAACTACACAGAATCATTCTGTGAAACTTCTTTCTGATCTGTGCATTCAGCTAACAGAGTTAAACCATACTTTTGATTGAGCAGATCTGAACACTCTTTCTGTAGAAAATGCAACTGGACATTTGGAGCGCTAAGAGAGTAGTAGTGGAAAAAGGAATATATTCAAATATAAAGTACACAGAAGCATTCTGTGAAACTTCTTTCTGATCTGAGCATTCAGCTAACAGAATTAAACCATACTTTTCATTGAGCAGTTTTGAAACACTCTGTCTGTAGACAATGCAACTGGACATTCGTAGCGCTAAGTGGGTAATAGTGGAAAAAAGAATATGTTCAAATATAAACTACACAGAAGCATTGTATGAAACTTCTTTCTGTTCTGTGCATTCAACTAACACAGTTGAACCTTACTTTTGATTGAGCCTTTCTGAAACACTCTTTCTGTAGAAACTGCAATTGGACATTCTGAGCGCTAAGAGGCCTCTATTGGGAAAAATAATATCTTCAAATAAAAACTACACAGAAGCATTGTGTGAAACTTATTTCTGATATGTTCATTAAGCTAACAGAGTTAAACCATACTTTTGATTGCGCAGTTCTGAACACTCTTTCTGTAGAAAATGCAAGTGGACATTCGGAGCGCTAAGAGGGTAATAGTGGAAAAAGGAATATATTCAAATATAAACTACAGAGTAGCATTCTGTGAAAATTCTTTCTGTTCTGTGCATTCAACTAACAGAGTTGAACCTTACTTTTGATTGAGCCGTTCTTAAACACTCTTTCTGTAGAAACTGCAATTGGACATGCTAAGCGCTAAGAGGCCTATATTGGGAAAAAGAATATCTTCAAATAAAAACTACACAGATGCATTCTGTGAAACTTATTTCTGATCTGTAAATTCAGTTAACAGAGATAAAACATATTTTTGATTGAGCAGTTATGAAACACTGTTTTTGTAGAAAATGCAAGTGGAGATTCGGAGCGCTAAGGGGGTAATAGTGGAAAAAGGAATGTCTTCAAATATAAACTACACAGGATCATTCGGTGAAACTTCTTTCTGATCTGTGCATTCAGCTAACAGAGTTAAACCATACTTTTGATTGAGCAGATCTGAACACTCTTTCTGTAGAAAATGCAACTGGACATTTGGAGCGCTAAGAGCGTAGTAGTGGAAAAAGGAATATATTCAAATATAAACTACACAGAAGCATTCTGTGAAACTTCTTTCTGATCTGAGCATTCAGCTAACAGAGTTAAACCATTCTTTTGATTGAGCAGTTTTGAAACACTCTGTCTGTAGAAAATGCAACTGGACATTCATAGCGCTAAGTGGGTAATAGTGGAAAAATGAATATGTTCAAATATAAACTACACAGAAGCATTGTATGAAACTTCTTTCTGTTCTGTGCATTCAACTAACAGAGTTGAACCTTACTTTTGATTGAGCCGTTCTGAAACACTCTTTCTGTAGAAACTGCAATTGGACATTCTGAGCGCTAAGAGGCCTATATTGGGGAAAAGAATGTCTACAAATAAAAACTACACAGAAGAATTGTGTGAAACTTCTTTCTGTTCTGTTTGTTCAACTAAAAGAGTTGAACCTTAGTTTTGATTGAGCCGTTCTGAAACACTCTTTCTGTAGAAAATGCAAGTGGAGATTCGGAGCGCTAAGAGGGTAATAGTGGAAAAAGGAATGTCTCCAAATATAAACTACAAAGAATCATACTGTGAAACTTCTTTATGATCTGTGCATTCAGCTAACAGAGTTAAACCATACTTTTGATTGAGCAGATCCGAACACTCTTTCTGTAGAAAATGCAACTGGACATTTGGAGCGCTAAGAGAGTAGTAGTGGAAAAAGGAATATATTCAAATATAAACTACACAGAAGCATTCTGTGAAACTTCTTTCTGATCTGAGCATTCAGCTAACAGAGTTAAACCATACTTTTGATTGAGCAGTTTTGAAACACTCTGTCTGTAGAAAATGCAACTGGACATTCATAGCGCTAAGTGGGTAATAGTGGAAAAAAGAATATGTTCAAATATAAACTACACAGAAGCATTGTATGAAACTTCTTTCTGTTCTGTGCATTCAACTAACAGAGTTGAACCTTACTTTTGATTGAGCCGTCCTGAAACACTCTTTCTGTAGAAAATGCAATTGGACATTCTGAGCGCTAAGAGGCCTATATTGGGAAAAATAATATCTTCAAATAAAAACTACACAGAAGCATTGTGTGAAACTTATTTCTGATATGTTCATTAAGCTAACAGAGTTAAACCATACTTTAGATTGCGCAGTTCTGAACACTCTTTCTGTAGAAAATTCAAGTGGACATTCGGAGCGCTAAGAGGGTAATAGTGGAAAAAGAAATATATTCAAATATAAACTACACAGTAGCATTCTGTGAAAATTCTTTCTGTTCTGTGCATTCAACTAACAGAGTTGAACCTTACTTTTGATTGAGCCGTTCTGAAACACTCTTTCTGTAGAAACTGCAATTGGACATGCTAAGCGCTAAGAGGCCTATATTGGGAAAAAGAATATCTTCAAATAAAAACTACACAGATGCATTCTGTGAAACTTATTTCTGATCTGTAAATTCAGTTAACAGAGATAAAACATATTTTTGATTGAGCAGTTATGAAACACTGTTTTTGTAGAAAACGCAAGTGGAGATTCGGAGCGCTAAGGGGGTAATAGTGGAAAAAGGAATGTCTTCAAATATAAACTACACAGAATCATTCGGTGAAACTTCTTTCTGATCTGTGCATTCAGCTAACAGAGTTAAACCATACTTTTGATTGAGCAGATCTGAACACTCTTTCTGTAGAAAATGCAACTGGACATTTGGAGCGCTAAGAGCGTAGTAGTGGAAAAAGGAATATATTCAAATATAAACTACACAGAAGCATTCTGTGAAACTTCTTTCTGATCTGAGCATTCAGCTAACAGAGTTAAACCATTCTTTTGATTGAGCAGTTTTGAAACACTCTGTCTGTAGAAAATGCAACTGGACATTCGTAGCGCTAAGTGGGTAAGAGTGGAAAAAAGAATATGTTTAAATATAAACTACACAGAAGCATTGTATGAAACTTCTTTCTGTTCTGTGCATTCAACTAACAGAGTTGAACCTTACTTTTGATTGAGCCGTTCTGAAACACTCTTTCTGTAGAAACTGCAATTGGACATTCTGAGCGCTAAGAGGCCTATATTGGGGAAAAGAATGTCTACAAATAAAAACTACACAGAAGAATTGTGTGAAACTTCTTTCTGTTCTGTTTGTTCAACTAAAAGAGTTGAACCTTAGTTTTGATTGAGCCGTTCTGAAACACTCTTTCTGTAGAAAATGCAAGTGGAGATTTGGAGCGCTAAGAGGGTAATAGTGGAAAAAGGAATGTCTCCAAATATAAACTACACAGAATCATTCTGTGAAACTTCTTTCTGATCTGTGCATTCAGCTAACAGAGTTAAACCATACTTTTGATTGAGCAGATCTGAACACTCTTTCTGTAGAAAATGCAACTGGACATTTGGAGCGCTAAAAGAGTAGTAGTGGAAAAAGCAATATATTCAAATATAAACTACACAGAAGCATTCTGTGAAACTTCTTTCTGATCTGAGCATTCAGCTAACAGAGTTAAACCATACTTTTGATTGAGCAGTTTTGAAACACTCTGTCTGTAGAAAATGCAACTGGACATTCGTAGCGCTAAGTGGGTAAGAGTGGAAAAAAGAATATGTTCAAATATAAACTACACAGAAACATTGTATGAAACTTCTTTCTGTTCTGTGCATTCAACTAACAGAGTTGAACCTTACTTTTGATTGAGCCTTTCTGAAACACTCTTTCTGTAGAAACTGCCATTGGACATTCTGAGCGCTAAGAGGCCTATATTGGGAAAAATAATATCTTCAAATAAAAACTACACAGAAGCATTGTGTGAAACTTATTTCTGATATGTTCATTAAGCTAACAGAGTTAAACCATACTTTTGATTGCGCAGTTCTGAACACTCTTTCTGTAGAAAATGCAAGTGGACATTCGGAGCGCTAAGAGGGTAATAGTGGAAAAAGGAATGTCTTCAAGTATAAACTAAACAGAATCATTCGGTGAAACTTCTTTCTGATCTGTGCATTCAGCTAACAGAGTTAAACCATACTTTTGATTGAGCAGATCTGAACACTCTTTCTGTAGATAATGCAACTGGACATTTGGAGCGCTAAGAGCGTAGTAGTGGAAAAAGGAATATATTCAAATATAAACTACACAGAAGCATTCTGTGAAACTTCTTTCTGATCTGAGCATTCAGCTAACAGAGTTAAACCATACTTTTGATTGAGCAGTTTTGAAACACTCTGTCTGTAGAAAATGCAACTGGACATTCGTAGCGCTAAGTGGGTAATAGTGGAAAAAAGAATATGTTCAAATATAAACTACACAGAAGCATTGTATGAAACTTCTTTCTGTTCTGTGCATTCAACTAACAGAGTTGAACCTTAGTTTTGATTGAGCCTTTCTGAAACACTCTTTCTGTAGAAACTGCAATTGGACATTCTGAGCGCTAAGAGGCCTATATTGGGAAAAATAATATCTTCAAATAAAAACTACACAGAAGCATTGTGTGAAACTTATTTCTGATATGCTCATTAAGCTAACAGAGTTAAACCATACTTTTGATTGCGCAGTTCTGAACACTCTTTCTGTAGAAAATGCAAGTGGACATTCGGAGCGCTAAGAGGGTAATAGTGGAAAAAGGAATATATTCAAATATAAACTACACAGTAGCATTCTGTGAAAATTCTTTCTCTTCTGTGCATTCAACTAACAGAGTTGAACCTTACTTTTGATTGAGCCGTTCTGAAACACTCTTTCTGTAGAAACTGCAATTGGACATGCTAAGCGCTAAGAGGCCTACATTGGGAAAAAGAATATCTTCAAATAAAAACTACACAGATGCATTCTGTGAAACTTATTTCTGATCTGTAAATTCAGTTAACAGAGATAAAACATATTTTTGATTGAGCAGCTATGAAACATTCTTTCTGTATAAAATGCAAGTGGAGATTCGGAGCGCTAAGAGGGTAATAGTGGAAAAAGGAATGTCTTCAAATATAAACTACACAGAATCATTCTGTGAAACTTCGTTCTGATCTGTGCATTCAGCTAACAGAGTTAAACCATACTTTTGATTGAGCAGATCTGAACACTCTTTCTGTAGAGAATGCAACTGGACATTTGGAGCCCTAAGAGAGTAGTAGTGGAAAAAGGAATATATTCAAATATAAACTACACAGAAGCATTCTGTGAAACTTCTTTCTGATCTGAGCATTTAGCTAACAGAGTTAAACCATACTTTTGATTGAGCAGTTTTGAAACACTCTGTCTGTAGAAAATGCAACTGGACATTCGTAGCGCTAAGTGGGTAAGAGTGGAAAAAAGAATATGTTCAAATATAAACTACACAGAAACATTGTATGAAACTTCTTTCTGTTCTGTGCATTCAACTAACAGAGTTGAACCTTACTTTTGATTGAGCCTTTCTGAAACACTCTTTCTGTAGAAACTGCCATTGGACATTCTGAGCGCTAAGAGGCCTATATTGGGAAAAATAATATCTTCAAATAAAAACTACACAGAAGCATTGTGTGAAACTTATTTCTGATATGTTCATTAAGCTAACAGAGTTAAACCATACTTTTGATTGCGCAGTTCTGAACACTCTTTCTGTAGAAAATGCAAGTGGACATTCGGAGCGCTAAGAGGGTAATAGTGGAAAAAGGAATGTCTTCAAGTATAAACTAAACAGAATCATTCGGTGAAACTTCTTTCTGATCTGTGCATTCAGCTAACAGAGTTAAACCATACTTTTGATTGAGCAGATCTGAACACTCTTTCTGTAGATAATGCAACTGGACATTTGGAGCGCTAAGAGCGTAGTAGTGGAAAAAGGAATATATTCAAATATAAACTACACAGAAGCATTCTGTGAAACTTCTTTCTGATCTGAGCATTCAGCTAACAGAGTTAAACCATACTTTTGATTGAGCAGTTTTGAAACACTCTGTCTGTAGAAAATGCAACTGGACATTCGTAGCGCTAAGTGGGTAATAGTGGAAAAAAGAATATGTTCAAATATAAACTACACAGAAGCATTGTATGAAACTTCTTTCTGTTCTGTGCATTCAACTAACAGAGTTGAACCTTAGTTTTGATTGAGCCTTTCTGAAACACTCTTTCTGTAGAAACTGCAATTGGACATTCTGAGCGCTAAGAGGCCTATATTGGGAAAAATAATATCTTCAAATAAAAACTACACAGAAGCATTGTGTGAAACTTATTTCTGATATGCTCATTAAGCTAACAGAGTTAAACCATACTTTTGATTGCGCAGTTCTGAACACTCTTTCTGTAGAAAATGCAAGTGGACATTCGGAGCGCTAAGAGGGTAATAGTGGAAAAAGGAATATATTCAAATATAAACTACACAGTAGCATTCTGTGAAAATTCTTTCTCTTCTGTGCATTCAACTAACAGAGTTGAACCTTACTTTTGATTGAGCCGTTCTGAAACACTCTTTCTGTAGAAACTGCAATTGGACATGCTAAGCGCTAAGAGGCCTACATTGGGAAAAAGAATATCTTCAAATAAAAACTACACAGATGCATTCTGTGAAACTTATTTCTGATCTGTAAATTCAGTTAACAGAGATAAAACATATTTTTGATTGAGCAGCTATGAAACATTCTTTCTGTATAAAATGCAAGTGGAGATTCGGAGCGCTAAGAGGGTAATAGTGGAAAAAGGAATGTCTTCAAATATAAACTACACAGAATCATTCTGTGAAACTTCGTTCTGATCTGTGCATTCAGCTAACAGAGTTAAACCATACTTTTGATTGAGCAGATCTGAACACTCTTTCTGTAGAGAATGCAACTGGACATTTGGAGCCCTAAGAGAGTAGTAGTGGAAAAAGGAATATATTCAAATATAAACTACACAGAAGCATTCTGTGAAACTTCTTTCTGATCTGAGCATTTAGCTAACAGAGTTAAACCATACTTTTGATTGAGCAGTTTTGAAACACTCTGTCTGTAGAAAATGCAACTGGACATTCGTAGCGCTAAGTTGGTAATAGTGGAAAAAAGAATATGTTCAAATATAAACTACACAGAAGCATTGTATGAAACTTCTTTCTGTTCTGTGCTTTCAACTAACAGAGTTGAACCTTACTTTTGATTGAGCCTTTCTGAAACACTCTTTCTGTAGAAACTGCAATTGGACATTCTGAGCGCTAAGAGGCCTCTATTGGGAAAAATAATATCTTCACATAAAAACTACACAGAAGCATTGTGTGAAACTTATTTCTGATATGTTCATTAAGCTAACAGAGTTAAACCATACTTTTGATTGCGCAGTTCTGAACACTCTTTCTGTAGAAAATGCAAGTGGACATTCGGAGCGCTAAGAGGGTAATAGTGGAAAAAGGAATATATTCAAATATAAACTACACAGTAGCATTCTGTGAAAATTCTTTCTGTTCTGTGCATTCAACTGACAGAGTTGAACCTTACTTTTGATTGAGCCGTTCTGAAACACTCTTTCTGTAGAAAATGCAATTGGACATTCTAAGCGCTAAGAGGCCTACATTGGGAAAAAGAATATCTTCAAATAAAAACTACACAGATGCATTCTGTGAAACTTATTTCTGATCTGTAAATTCAGTTAACAGAGATAAAACATATTTTTGATTGAGCAGTTATGAAACACTCTTTTTGTAGAAAATGCAAGTGGAGATTCGGAGCGCTAAGTGGGTAATAGTGGAAAAATAATGTCTTCAAATATAAACTACACAGAATCATTCGGTGAAACTTCTTTCTGATCTGTGCATTCAGCTAACAGAGTTAAACCATACTTTTGATTGAGCAGATCTGAACACTCTTTCTGTAGAAAATGCAACTGGTCATTTGGAGCGCTAAGAGCGTAGTAATGGAAAAAGGAATATATTCAAATATAAACTACACAGAAGCATTCTGTGGAACTTCTTTCTGATCTGAGCATTCAGCTAACAGAGTTAAACCATACTTTTGATTGAGCAGTTTTGAAACACTCTGTCTGTAGAAAATGCAACTGGACATTCGTAGCGCTAAGTGGGTAATAGTGGAAAAAAGAATATGTTCAAATATAAACTACACAGAAGCATTGTATGAAACTTCTTTCGGTTCTGTGCATTCAACTAACAGAGTTGAACCTTACTTTTGATTGAGCCGTTCTGAAACACTCTTTCTGTAGAAACTGCAATTGGACATTCTGAGCGCTAAGAGGCCTATTTTGGGAAAAAGAATGTCTACAAATAAAAACTACACAGAAGAATTGTGTGAAACTTCTTTCTGTTCTGTTTCTTCAACTAAAAGACTTGAACCTTAGTTTTGATTGAGCCGTTCTGAAACACTCTTTCTGTAGAAAATGCAAGTGGAGATTCGGAGCGCTAAGAGGGTAATAGTGGAAAAAGGAATGTCTCCAAATATAAACTACACAGAATCATTCTGTGAAACTTCTTTCTGATCTGTGCATTCAGCTAACAGAGTTAAACCATACTTTTGATTGAGCAGATCTGAACATTCTTTCTGTAGAAAATGCAACTGGACATTTGGAGCGCTAAGAGAGTAGTAGTGGAAAAAGGAATATAATCAAATATAAACTACACAGAAGCATTCTGTGAAACTTCTTTCTTATCTGAGCATTCAGCTAACAGAGTTAAACCATACTTTTGATTGAGCAGTTTTGAAACACTCTGTCTGTAGAAAATGCAACTGGACATTCGTAGCGCTAAGTGCGTAATACTGGAAAAAAGAATATGTTAAATATAAACTACACAGAAGCATTGTATGAAACTGCTTTCTGTTCTGTGCATTCAACTAACAGAGTTGAACCTTACTTTTGATTGAGCCGTTCTGAAACACTCTTTCTGTAGAAACTGCAATTGGACATGCTAAGCGCTAAGAGGCCTACATAGGGAAAAAGAATATCTTCAAATAAAAACTACACAGATGCATTCTGTGAAACTTATTTCTGATCTGTAAATTCAGTTAACAGAGATAAAACATATTTTTCTTTGAGCAGTTATGAAACAATCTTTTTGTAGAAAATGCAAGTGGAGATTCGGAGCGCTAAGTGGGTAATAGTGGAAAAAGGAATGTCTTCAAATATAAACTACACAGAATCATTCGGTGAAACTTCTTTCTGATCTGTGCATTCGGCTAACAGAGTTAAACCATACTTTTGATTGAGCAGATCTGAACACTCTTTCTGTAGAAAATGCAACTGGACATTTGGAGCGCTAAGAGCGTAGTAGTGGAAAAAGGAATATATTCAAATATAAACTACACAGAAGCATTCTGTGAAACTTCTTTCTGATCTGAGCATTCAGCTAACAGAGTTAAACCATACTTTTGATTGAGCAGTTTTGAAACACTCTGTCTGTAGAAAATGCAACTGGACATTCGTAGCGCTAAGTGGGTAATAGTGGAAAAAAGAATATGTTCAAATATAAACTACACAGAAGCATTGTATGAAACTTCTTTCTGTTCTGTGCATTCAACTAACAGAGTTGAACCTTACTTTTGATTGAGGCGTTCTGAAACACTCTTTCTGTAGAAACTGCAATTGGACATTCTGAGCGCTAAGAGGCCTATATTGGGAAAAAGAATGTCTACAAATAAAAACTACACAGAAGAATTGTGTGAAACTTCTTTCTGTTCTGTTTGTTCAACTAAAAGATTTGAACTTTAGTTTTGATTGAGCCGTTCTGAAACACTCTTTCTGTAGAAAATGCAAGTGGAGATTCGGAGCGCTAATAGGGTAATAGTGGAAAAAGGAATGTCTCCAAATATAAACTACACAGAATCATTCTGTGAAACTTCTTTCTGATCTGTGCATTCAGCTAACAGAGTTAAACCATACTTTTGATTGAGCAGATCTGAACACTCTTTCTGTAGAAAATGCAACTGGACACTTGGAGCACTAAGAGAGTAGTAGTGGAAAAAGGAATATATTCAAATATAAACTACACAGAAGCATTCTGTGAAACTTCTTTCTGATCTGAGCATTCAGCTAACAGAGTTAAACCATAGTTTTGATTGAGCAATTTTGAAACACTCTGTCTGTAGAAAATGCAACTGGACATTCGTAGCGCTAAGTGGGTAACAGTGGAAAAAAGAATATGTTCAAATATAAACTACACAGAAGCATTGTATGAAACTACTTTCTGTTCTGTGCATTCAACTAACAGAGTTGAACCTTACTTTTGATTGAGCCGTTCTGAAACACTCTTTCTGTAGAAACTGCAATTGGAAATTCTGAGCGCTAAGAGGCCTATATTGGGAAAAAGAATGTCTACAAATAAAAACTACACAGAAGAATTGTGTGAAACTTCTTTCTCTTCTGTTTGTTCAACTAAAAGAGTTCAACCTTAATTTTGATTGAGCCGTTCTGAAACACTCTTTCTGTAGAAAATGCAAGTGGAGATTCGGAGCGCTAAGAGGGTAATAGTGGAAAAATGAATGTCTCCAAATATAAACTACACAGAATCATTCTGTGAAACTTCTTTCTGATCTGTGCATTCAGCTAACAGAGTTAAACCATACTTTTGATTGAGCAGATCTGAACACTCTTTCTGTAGAAAATGCAACTGGACATTTGGAGCGCTAAGAGAGTAGTAGTGGAAAAAGGAATATATTCAAATATAAACTACACAGAAGCATTCTGTGAAACTTCTTTCTGATCTGAGCATTCAGCTAACAGAGTTAAACCATACTTTTGATTGAGCAGTTTTGAAACACTCTGTCTGTAGAAAATGCAGCTGGACATTCGTAGCGCTAAGTTGGTAATAGTGGAAAAAAGAATATGTTCAAATATAAACTACACAGAAGCATTGTGTGAAACTTCTTTCTGTTCTATGCATTCAAATAACAGAGTTGAACCTTACTTTTGATTGAGCCTTTCTGAAACACTCTTTCTGTAGAAACTGCAATTGGACATTCTGAGCGCTAAGAGGCCTATATTGGGAAAAATAATATCTTCAAATAAAAACTACACAGAAGCATTGTGTGAAACTTATTTCTGATATGTTCATTAAGCTAACAGAGTTAAACCATACTTTTGATTGCGCAGTTCTGAACACTCTTTCTGTAGAAAATGCAAGTGGACATTCGGAGCGCTAAGATGGTAGTAGTGGAAAAAGGAATATATTCAAATATAAACTACACAGTAGCACTCTGTGAAAATTCTTTTTGTTCTGTGCATTCAACTAACAGAGTTGAACCTTACTTTTGATTGAGCCGTTCTGAAACACTCTTTCTGTAGAAACTGCAATTGGACATGCTAAGCGCTAAGAGGCCTACATTGGGAAAAAGAATATCTTCAAATAAAAACTACACAGATGCATTCTGTGAAACTTCTTTGTGATCTGTAAATTCAGTTAACAGAGATAAAACATATTTTTGATTGAGCAGTTATGAAACACTCTTTTTGTAGAAAATGCAAGTGGAGATTCGGAGCGCTAAGACGGTAATACTGGAAAAAGGAATGTCTTCAAATATAAACTACACAGAATCATTCGGTGAAACTTCTTTCTGATCTGTGCATTCAGCTAACAGAGTTAAACCATACTTTTGATTGAGCAGATCTGAACACTCTTTCTGTAGAAAATGCAACTGGACATTTGGAGAGCTAAGAGCGTAGTAGTGGAAAAAGGAATATATTCAGATATAAACTACACAGAAGCATTCTGTGAAACTTCTTTCTGATCTGAGCATTCAGCTAACAGAGTTAAACCATACGTTTGATTGAGCAGTTTTGAAACACTCTGGCTGCAGAAAATTCAACTGGACATTCGTAGCGCTAAGTGGGTAATATTGGAAAAGAGAATATATTCAAATATAAACTACACAGAAGCATTGTATGAAACTTCTTTCTGTTATGTGCATTCAACTAACAGAGTTGAACCTTACTTTTGATTGAGCCATTCTGAAACACTCTTTCTGTAGAAACTGCAATTGGACATTCTGAGCGCTAAGAGGCATATATTGGGAAAAAGAATGTCTACAAATAAAAACTACACAGAAGAATTGTGTGAAACTTCTTTCTGTTCTGTTTGTTCAACTAAAAGAGTTCAACATTACTTTTGATTGAGCCGTTCTGAAACACTCTTTCTGCAGAAAATGCAAGTGGAGATTCGGAGCGCTAAGAGGGTAATAGTGGAAAAAGGAATGTCTCCAAATATAAACTACACAGAATCATTCTGTGAAACTTCTTTCTGATCTGTGCATTCAGCTAACAGAGTTAAACCATACTTTTGATTGAGCAGTTTTGAAACACTCTTTCTGTAGAAAATGCAACTGGACATTCGTAGCGCTAAGTGGGTAATAGTGGAAAAAAGAATATGTTCAAATATAAACTACACAGAAGCATTGTATGAAACTTCTTTCTGTTCTGTGCATTCAACTAACAGAGTTGAACCTTACTTTTGATTGAGCCTTTCTGAAACACTCTTTCTGTAGAAACTGCAATTGGACATTATGAGCGCTAAGAGGCCTATATTGGGAAAAATAATATCTTCAAATAAAAACTACACAGAAGCATTGTGTGAAACTTATTTCTGATATATTCATTAAGCTAACAGAGTTAAACCATACTTTTGATTGCGCAGTTCTGAACACTCTTTCTGTAGAAAATGCAAGTGGTCATTCGGAGCGCTAAGAGGGTAATAGTGGAAAAAGGAATATATTCAAATATAAACTACACAGTAGCATTCTGTGAAAATTCTTTCTGTTCTGTGCATTCAACTAACAGAGTTGAACCTTACTTTTGATTGAGCCGTTCTGAAACACTCTTTCTGTAGAAACTGCAATTGGACATGCTAAGCGCTAAGAGGCCTACATTGGGAAAAAGAATATCTTCAATTAAAACTACACAGATGCATTCTGTGAAACTTATTTCTGATCTGTAAATTCAGTTAACAGAGATAAAACATATTTTTGATTGAGCAGTTATGAAACACTCTTTTTGTAGAAAATGCAAGTGGAGATTCGGAGCGCTAAGAGGGTAATAGTGGAAAAAGGAATGTCTTCAAATATAAACTACACAGAATCATTCGGTGAAACTTCTTTCTGATCTGTGCATTCAACTAACAGAGTTAAACCATACTTTTGATTGAGCAGATCTGAACACTCTTTCTGTAGAAAATGCAACTGGACATTTTGAGCGCTAAGAGCGTAGTAGTGTAAAAAGTAATATATTCAAATATAAACTACACAGAAGCATTCTGTGAAACTTCTTCCTGATCTGAGCATTCAGCTAACAGAGTTAAAACATACTTTTGATTGAGCAGTTTTGAAACACTCTGTCTGTAGAAAATGCAACTGGACATTCGTAGCGCTAAGTGGGTAATAGTGGAAAAAAGAATATGTTCAAATATAAACTACACAGAAGCATTGTATGAAACTTCTTTCTGTTCTGTGCATTCAACTAACAGAGTTGAACCTTACTTTTGATTGAGCCGTTCTGAAACACTCTTTCTGTAGAAACTGCAATTGGACATTCTGAGCGCTAGGAGGCCTATATTGGGAAAAAGAATGTCTACAAATAAAAACTACACAGAAGAATTGTGTGAAACTTCTTTCTGTTCTGTTTGTTCAACTAAAAGAGTTGAACCTTAGTTTTGATTGAGCCGTTCTGAAACACTCTTTCTGTAGAAATTGCAAGTGGAGATTCCGAGCGCTTAGAGGGTAATAGTGGAAAAAGGAATGTCTCCAAATATAAACTACACAGAATCATTCTGTGAAACTTCTTTCTGATCTGTGCATTCAGCTAACAGAGTTAAAACATACTTTTGATTGAGCAGATCTGAACACTCTTTCTGTAGAAAATGCAACTGGACATTTGGAGCGCTAAGAGAGTATTAGTGGAAAAAGGAATATATTCAAATATAAACTACACAGAAGCATTCTGTGAAACTTCTTTCTGATCTGAGCATTCAGCTAACAGAGTTAAACCATACTTTTGATTGAGCAGTTTTGAAACACTCTGTCTGTAGAAAATGTAGCTGGACATTCGTAGCGCTAAGTGGGTAATAGTGGAAAAAAGAATATGTTCAAATATAAACTACACAGAAGCATTGTGTGAAACTTCTTTCTGTTCTATGCATTCAACTAACAGAGTTGAACCTTACTTTTGATTGAGCCTTTCTGAAACACTCTTTCTGTAGAAACTGCAATTGGACATTCTGAACGCTAAGAGGCCTATATTGGGAAATATAATATCTTCAAATAAAAACTACACAGAAGCATTGTGTGAAACTTATTTCTGATATGTTCATTAAGCTAACAGAGTTAAACCATACTTTTGATTGCGCAGTTCTGAACACTCTTTCTGTAGAAAATGCAAGTGGACATTCGGAGCGCTAAGATGGTAATAGTGGAAAAAGGAATATATTCAAATATAAACTACACAGTAGCACTCTGTGAAAATTCTTTCTGTTCTGTGCATTCAACTAACAGAGTTGAACCTTACTTTTGATTGAGCCGTTCTGAAACACTCTTTCTGTAGAAACTGCAATTGGACATGCTAAGCGCTAAGAGGCCTACATTGGGAAAAAGAATATCTTCAAATAAAAACTACACAGATGCATTCTGTGAAACTTATTTCTGATCTGTAAATTCAGTTATCAGAGATAAAACATATTTTTGATTGAACAGTTATGAAACACTCTTTTTGTAGAAAATGCAAGTGGAGATTCGGAGCGCTAAGAGGGTAATAGTGGAAAAAGGAATGTCTTCAAATATAAACTACACAGAATCATTCGGTGAAACTTCTTTCTTATCTGTGCATTCAGCTAACAGAGTTAAACCATACTTTTGATTGAGCAGCTCTGAACACTCTTTCTGTAGAAAATGCAACTGGACATTTGGAGCGCTAAGAGCGTAGTAGTGGAAAAAGGAATATATTCAAATATAAACTACACAGAAGCATTCTGTGAAACTTCTTTCTGATCTGAGCATTCAGCTAAGAGAGTTAAACCATACTTTTGATTGAGCAGTTTTGAAACACTCTGTCTGTAGAAAATGCAACTGGACATTCGTAGCGCTAAGTGGGTAATAGTGGAAAAAAGAATATGTTCAAATATAAACTACACAGAAGCATTGTATGAAACTTCTTTCTGTTCTGTGCATTCAACTAACAGAGTTGAACCTTACTTTTGATTGAGCCGTTCTGAAACACTCTTTCTGTAGAAACTTCAATTGGACATTCTGAGCGCTAAGAGGCCTATATTGGGAAAAGGAATGTCGACAAATAAAAACTACACAGAAGAATTGTGTGAAACTTCTTTCTGTTCTGTTTGTTCAACTAAAAGAGTTGAACCTTAGTTTTGAGTGAGCCATTCTGAAACACTCTTTCTGTAGAAAATTCAAGTGGAGATTCGGAGCGCTAAGAGGGTAATAGTGGAAAAAGGAATGTCTCCAAATATAAACTACACAGAATCATTCTGTGAAACTTCTTTCTGATCTGTGCATTCAGCTAACAGAGTTAAACCATACTTTTGATTGAGCAGTTTTGAAACACTCTTTCTGTAGAAAATGCAACTGGACATTCGTAGCGCTAAGTGGGTAATAGTGGAAAAAAGAATATGTTCAAATATAAACTACACAGAAGCATTGTATGAAACTTCTTTCTGTTCTGTGCATTCAACTAACAGAGTTGAACCTTACTTTTGATTGAGCCTTTCTGAAACACTCTTTCTGTAGAAACTGCAATTGGACATTCTGAGCGCTAAGAGGCCTATATTGGGAAAAATAATATCTTCAAATAAAAACTACCCAGAAGCATTGTGTGAAACTTATTTCTGATATATTCATTAAGCTAACAGAGTTAAACCATACTTTTGATTGCGCAGTTCTGAACACTCTTTCTGTAGAAAATGCAAGTGGTCATTCGGAGCGCTAAGAGGGTAATAGTGGAAAAAGGAATATATTCAAATATAAACTACACAGTAGCATTCTGTGAAAATTCTTTCTGTTCTGTGCATTCAACTAACAGAGTTGAACCTTACTTTTGATTGAGCCGTTCTGAAACACTCTTTCTGTAGAAACTGCAATTGGACATGCTAAGCGCTAAGAGGCCTACATTGGGAAAAAGAATATCTTCAATTAAAACTACACAGATGCATTCTGTGAAACTTATTTCTGATCTGTAAATTCAGTTAACAGAGATAAAACATATTTTTGATTGAGCAGTTATGAAACACTCTTTTTGTAGAAAATGCAAGTGGAGATTCGGAGCGCTAAGAGGGTAATAGTGGAAAAAGGAATGTCTTCAAATATAAACTACACAGAATCATTCGGTGAAACTTCTTTCTGATCTGTGCATTCAACTAACAGAGTTAAACCATACTTTTGATTGAGCAGATCTGAACACTCTTTCTGTAGAAAATGCAACTGGACATTTTGAGCGCTAAGAGCGTAGTAGTGTAAAAAGTAATATATTCAAATATAAACTACACAGAAGCATTCTGTGAAACTTCTTCCTGATCTGAGCATTCAGCTAACAGAGTTAAAACATACTTTTGATTGAGCAGTTTTGAAACACTCTGTCTGTAGAAAATGCAACTGGACATTCGTAGCGCTAAGTGGGTAATAGTGGAAAAAAGAATATGTTCAAATATAAACTACACAGAAGCATTGTATGAAAATTCTATCTGTTCTGTGCATTCAACTAACAGAGTTGAACCTTACTTTTGATTGAGCCGTTCTGAAACACTCTTTCTGTAGAAACTGCAATTGGACATTCTGAGCGCTAGGAGGCCTATATTGGGAAAAGGAATGTCGACAAATAAAAACTACACAGAAGAATTGTGTGAAACTTCTTTCTGTTCTGTTTGTTCAACTAAAAGAGTTGAACCTTAGTTTTGATTGAGCCGTTCTGAAACACTCTTTCTGTAGAGAATTCAAGTGGAGATTCGGAGCGCTAAGAGGGTAATAGTGGAAAAAGGAATGTCTCCAAATATAAACTACACAGAATCATTCTGTGAAACTTCTTTCTGATCTGTGCATTCAGCTAACAGAGTTAAACCATACTTTTGATTGAGCAGTTTTGAAACACTCTTTCTGTAGAAAATGCAACTGGACATTCGTAGCGCTAAGTGGGTAATAGTGGAAAAAAGAATATGTTCAAATATAAACTACACAGAAGCATTGTATGAAACTTCTTTCTGTTCTGTGCATTCAACTAACAGAGTTGAACCTTACTTTTGATTGAGCCTTTCTGAAACACTCTTTCTGTAGAAACTGCAATTGGACATTCTGAGCGCTAAGAGGCCTATATTGGGAAAAATAATATCTTCAAATAAAAACTACACAGAAGCATTGTGTGAAACTTATTTCTGATATATTCATTAAGCTAACAGAGTTAAACCATACTTTTGATTGCGCAGTTCTGAACACTCTTTCTGTAGAAAATGCAAGTGGTCATTCGGAGCGCTAAGAGGGTAATAGTGGAAAAAGGAATATATTCAAATATAAACTACACAGTAGCATTCTGTGAAAATTCTTACTGTTCTGTGCATTCAACTAACAGAGTTGAACCTTACTTTTGATTGAGCCGTTCTGAAACACTCTTTCTGTAGAAACTGCAATTGGACATGCTAAGCGCTAAGAGGCCTACATTGGGAAAAAGAATATCTTCAATTAAAACTACACAGATGCATTCTGTGAAACTTATTTCTGATCTGTAAATTCAGTTAACAGAGATAAAACATATTTTTTATTGAGCAGTTATGAAACACTCTTTTTGTAGAAAATGCAATTGGAGATTCGGAGCGCTAAGAGGGTAATAGTGGAAAAAGGAATGTCTTCAAATATAAACTACACAGAATCATTCGGTGAAACTTCTTTCTGATCTGTGCATTCAACTAACAGAGTTAAACCATACTTTTGATTGAGCAGATCTGAACACTCTTTCTGTAGAAAATGCAACTGGACATTTTGAGCGCTAAGAGCGTAGTAGTGTAAAAAGTAATATATTCAAATATAAACTACACAGAAGCATTCTGTGAAACTTCTTCCTGATCTGAGCATTCAGCTAACAGAGTTAAAACATACTTTTGATTGAGCAGTTTTGAAACACTCTGTCTGTAGAAAATGCAACTGGACATTCGTAGCGCTAAGTGGGTAATAGTGGAAAAAAGAATATGTTCAAATATAAACTACACAGAAGCATTGTATGAAACTTCTTTCTGTTCTGTGCATTCAACTAACAGAGTTGAACCTTACTTTTGATTGAGTCGTTCTGAAACACTCTTTCTGTAGAAACTGCAATTGGACATTCTGAGCGCTAGGAGGCCTATATTGGGAAAAAGAATATCTACAAATAAAAACTACACAGAAGAATTGTGTGAAACTTCTTTCTGTTCTGTTTGTTCAACTAAAGAGTTGAACCTTAGTTTTAATTGAGCCGTTCTGAAACACTCTTTCTGTAGAAAATTCAAGTGGAGATTCCGAGCGCTTAGAGGGTAATAGTGGAAAAAGGAATGTCTCCAAATATAAACTACACAGAATCGTTCTGTGAAACTTCTTTCTGATCTGTGCATTCAGCTAACAGAGTTAAACCATACTTTTGATTGAGCAGATCTGAACACTCTTTCTGTAGAAAATGCAACTGGACATTTGAAGCGCTAAGAGAGTAGTAGTGGAAAAAGGAATATATTCAAATATAAACTACACAGAAGCATTCTGTGAAACTTCTTTCTGATCTGAGCATTCAGCTAACAGAGTTAAACCATACTTTTGATTGAGCAGTTTTGAAACACTCTGTCTGTAGAAAATGCAGCTGGACATTCGTAGCGCTAAGTTGGTAATAGTGGAAAAAAGAATATGTTCAAATATAAACTACACAGAAGCATTGTGTGAAACTTCTTTCTGTTCTATGCATTCAACTAACAGAGTTGAACCTTACTTTTGATTGAGCCTTTCTGAAACACTCTTTCTGTAGAAACTGCAATTGGACATTCTGAGCGCTAAGAGGCCTATATTGGGAAAAATAATATCTTCAAATAAAAACTACACAGAAGCATTGTGTGAAACTTATTTCTGATATGTTCATTAAGCTAACAGAGTTAAACCATACTTTTGATTGCGCAGTTCTGAACACTCTTTCTGTAGAAAATGCAAGTGGACATTCGGAGCGCTAAGATGGTAATAGTGGAAAAAGGAATATATTCAAATATAAACTACACAGTAGCACTCTGTGAAAATTCTTTTTGTTCTGTGCATTCAACTAACAGAGTTGCACCTTACTTTTGATTGAGCCGTTCTGAAACACTCTTTCTGTAGAAACTGCAATTGGACATGCTAAGTGCTAAGAGGCCTACATTGGGAAAAAGAATATCTTCAAATAAAAACTACACAGATGCATTCTGTGAAACTTATTTGTGATCTGTAAATTCAGTTAACAGAGATAAAACATATTTTTGATTGAGCAGTTATGAAACACTCTTTTTGTAGAAAATGCAAGTGGAGATTCGGAGCGCTAAGAGGGTAATAGTGGAAAAAGGAATGTCTTCAAATATAAACTACACAGAATCATTCGGTGAGACTTCTTTCTGATCTGTGCATTCAGCTAACAGATTTAAACCATACTTTTGATTGACCAGATCTGAACACTCTTTCTGTAGAAAATGCAACTGGACATTTGGAGAGCTAAGAGCGTAGTAGTGGAAAAAGGAATATATTCAGATATAAACTACACAGAAGCATTCTGTGAAACTTCTTTCTGATCTGAGCATTCAGCTAACAGATTTAAACCATACGTTTGATTGAGCAGTTTTGAAACACTCTGTCTGCAGAAAATGCAACTGGACATTCGTAGCGCTAAGTGGGTAATATTGGAAAATAGAATATATTCAAATATAAACTACACAGAAGCATTGTATGAAACTTCTTTCTGTTATGTGCATTCAACTAACAGAGTTGAACCTTACTTTTGATTGAGCCGTTCTGAAACACTCTTTCTGTAGAAACTTCAATTGGACATTCTGAGCGCTAAGAGGCCTATATTGGGAAAAGGAATGTCGACAAATAAAAACTACACAGAAGAATTGTGTGAAACTTCTTTCTGTTCTGTTTGTTCAACTAAAAGAGTTGAACCTTAGTTTTGATTGAGCCGTTCTGAAACACTCTTTCTGTAGAAAATTCAAGTGGAGATTTGGAGCGCTAAGAGGGTAATAGTGGAAAAAGGAATGTCTCCAAATATAAACTACACAGAATCATTCTGTGAAACTTCTTTCTGATCTGTGCATTCAGCTAACAGATTTAAAGCATACTCTTGATTGAGCAGATCTGAACACTCTTTCTGTAGAAAATGCAACTGGACATTTGGAGCGCTAAGAGAGTAGTAGTGGAAAAAGGAATATATTCAAATATAAACTACACCGAAGCATTCTGTGAAACTTCTTTCTGATCTGAGCATTCAGCTAACAGAGTTAAACCATACTTTTGATTGAGTAGTTTTGAAACACTCTGTCTGTAGAAAATGCAACTGGACATTCGTAGCGCTAAGTGGGTAATAGTGGAAAAAAGAATATGTTCAAATATAAACTACACAGAAGCATTGTATGAAACTTCTTTCTGTTCTGTGCATTCAACTAACAGAGTTGAACCTTACTTTTGATTGAGCCTTTCTGAAACACTCTTTCTGTAGAAACTGCAATTGGACATTCTGAGCGCTAAGAGGCCTATATTGGGAAAAATAATATCTTCAAATAAAAACTACACAGAAGCATTGTGTGAAACTTATTTCTGATATATTCATTAAGCTAACAGAGCTAAACCATACTTTTGATTGCGCAGTTCTGAACACTCTTTCTGTAGAAAATGCAAGTGGTCATTCGGAGCGCTAAGAGGGTAATAGTGGAAAAAGGAATATATTCAAATATAAACTACACAGTAGCATTCTGTGAAAATTCTTTCTGTTCTGTGCATTCAACTAACAGAGTTGAACCTTACTTTTGATTGAGCCGTTCTGAAACACTCTTTCTGTAGAAACTGCAATTGGACATGCTAAGCGCTAAGAGGCCTACATTGGGAAAAAGAATATCTTCAATTAAAACTACACAGATGCATTCTGTGAAACTTATTTCTGATCTGTAAATTCAGTTAACAGAGATAAAACATATTTTTGATTGAGCAGTTATGAAACACTCTTTTTGTAGAAAATGCAAGTGGAGATTCGGAGGGCTAAGAGGGTAATAGTGGAAAAAGGAATGTCTTCAAATAAAAACTACACAGAATCATTCGGTGAAACTTCTTTCTGATCTGTGCATTCAACTAACAGAGTTAAACCATACTTTTGATTGAGCAGATCTGAACACTCTTTCTGTAGAAAATGCAACTGGACATTTTGAGCGCTAAGAGCGTAGTAGTGTAAAAAGGAATATATTCAAATATAAACTACACAGAAGCATTCTGTGAAACTTCTTCCTGATCTGAGCATTCAGCTAACAGAGTTAAAACATACTTTTGATTGAGCAGTTTTGAAACACTCTGTCTGTAGAAAATGCAACTGGACATTCGTAGCGCTAAGTGGGTAATAGTGGAAAAAAGAATATGTTCAAATATAAACTACACAGAAGCATTGTATGAAACTTCTTTCTGTTCTGTGCATTCAACTAACAGAGTTGAACCTTACTTTTGATTGAGCCGTTCTGAAACACTCTTTCTGTAGAAACTGCAATTGGACATTCTGAGCGCTAGGAGGCCTATATTGGGAAAAAGAATGTCTACAAATAAAAACTACACAGAAGAATTGTGTGAAACTTCTTTCTGTTCTGTTTGTTCAACTAAAAGAGTTGAACCTTAGTTTTGATTGAGCCGTTCTGAAACACTCTTTCTGTAGAAAATGCAAGTGGAGATTCCGAGCGCTTAGAGGGTAATAGTGGAAAAAGGAATGTCTCCAAATATAAACTACACAGAATCATTCTGTGAAACTTCTTTCTGATCTGTGCATTCAGCTAACAGAGTTAAACCATACTTTTGATTGAGCAGATCTGAACACTCTTTCTGTAGAAAATGCAACTGGACATTTGGAGCGCTAAGAGAGTAGTAGTGGAAAAAGGAATATATTCAAATATAAACTACACAGAAGCATTCTGTGAAACTTCTTTCTGATCTGAGCATTCAGCTAACAGAGTTAAACCATACTTTTGATTGAGCAATTTTGAAACACTCTGTCTGTAGAAACTGTAGCTGGACATTCGTAGCGCTAAGTGGGTAATAGTGGAAAAAAGAATATGTTCAAATATAAACTACACAGTAGCACTCTGTGAAAATACTTTCTGTTCTGTGCATTCAACTAACAGAGTTGAACCTTACTTTTGATTGAGCCGTTCTGAAACACTCTTTCTGTAGAAACTGCAATTGGACATGCTAAGCGCTAAGAGGCCTACATTGGGAAAAAGAATATCTTCAAATAAAAACTACACAGATGCATTCTGTGAAACTTATTTCTGATCTGTAAATTCAGTTATCAGAGATAAAACATATTTTTGATTGAACAGTTATGAAACAATCTTTTTGTAGAAAATGCAAGTGGAGATTCGGAGCGCTAAGATGGTAATAGTGGAAAAAGGAATGTCTTCAAATATAAACTACACAGAATCATTCGGTGAAACTTCTTTCTGATCTGTGCATTCAGCTAACAGAGTTAAAACATACTTTTGATTGAGCAGATCTGAACACTCTTTCTGTAGAAAATGCAACTGGACATTTGGAGCGCTAAGAGCGTAGTAGTGGAAAAAGGAATATATTCAGATATAAACTACACAGAAGCATTCTGTGAAACTTCTTTCTGATCTGAGCATTCAGCTAACAGAGTTAAACCATACGTTTGATTGAGCAGTTTTGAAACACTCTGTCTGTAGAAAATGCAACTGGACATTCGTAGCGCTAAGTGGGTAATATTGGAAAATAGAATATATTCAAATATAAACTACACAGAAGCATTGTATGAAACTTCTTTCTGTTCTGTGCATTCAACTAACAGAGTTGAACCTTACTTTTGATTGAGCCGTTCTGAAACACTCTTTCTGTAGAAACTGCAATTGGACATTCTGAGCGCTAAGAGGCCTATATTGGGAAAAAGAATGTCTACAAATAAAAACTACACAGAAGAATTGTGGGAAACTTCTTTCTGTTCTGCTTGTTCAACTAAAAGAGTTGAACCTTAGTTTTGATTGAGCCGTTCTGAAACACTCTTTCTGCAGAAAATGCAAGTGGAGATTCGGAGCGCTAAGAGGGTAATAGTGGAAAAAGGAATGTCTCCAAATATAAACTACACAGAATCATTCTGTGAAACTTCTTTCTGATCTGTGCATTCAGCTAACAGAGTTAAACCATACTTTTGATTGAGCAGATCTGAACACTCTTTCTGTAGAAAATGCAACTGGACATTTGGAGCGCTAAGAGAGTAGTAGTGGAAAAAGGAATATATTCAAATATAAACTACACAGAAGCATTCTGTGAAACTTCTTTCTGATCTGAGCATTCAGCTAACAGAGTTAAACCATACTTTTGATTGAGCAGTTTTGAAACACTCTGTCTGTAGAAAATGCAACTGGACATTCGTAGCGCTAAGTGGGTAATAGTGGAAAAAAGAATATGTTCAAATATAAACTACACAGAAGCATTGTATGAAACTACTTTCTGTTCTGTGCATTCAACTAACAGAGTTGAACCTTACTTTTTATTGAGCCTTTCTGAAACACTCTTTCTGTAGAAACTGCAATTGGACATTCTGAGCGCTAAGAGGCCTATATTGGGAAAAATAATATCTTCAAATAAAAACTACACAGAAGCATTGTGTGAAACTTACTTCTGATATGTTCATTAAGCTAACAGAGTTAAACCATACTTTTGATTGCGCAGTTCTGAACACTATTTCTGTAGAAAATGCAAGTGGACATTCGGAGCGCTAATAGGGTAATATTGGAAAAAGGAATATATTCAAATATAAACTACACAGTAGCATTCTGTGAAAATTCTTTCTGTTCTGTGCATTCAACTAACAGAGTTGAACCTTACTTTTGATTGAGCCGTTCTGAAACACTCTTTCTGTAGAAACTGCAATTGGACATGCTAAGCGCTAAGAGGCCTTCATTGGGAAAAAGAATATCTTCAAATAAAAACTACACAGATGCATTCTGTGAAACTTATTTCTGATATGTAAATTCAGTTAACAGAGATAAAACATATTTTTGATTGAGCATTTATGAAACACTCTTTTTGTAGAAAATGCAAGTGGAGATTCGGAGCGCTAAGAGGGTAATAGTGGAAAAAGGAATGTCTTCAAATATAAACTACACAGAATCATTCGGTGAAACTTCTTTCTGATCTGTGCATTCAGCTAACAGAGTTAAACCATACTTTAGATTGAGCAGATCTGAACACTCTTTCTGTAGAAAATGCAACTGGACATTTTGAGCGCTAAGAACGTAGTAGTGGAAAAAGGAATATATTCAAATATAAACTACACAGAAGCATTCTGTGAAACTTCTTTCTGATCTGAGCATTCAGCTAACAGAGTTAAACCATACTTTTGATTGAGCTGTTTTGAAACACTCTGTCTGTAGAAAATGCAACTGGACATTCGTAGCGCTAAGTGGGTAGTAGTGGAAAAAAGAATATGTTCAAATATAAACTACACAGAAGCATTGTATGAAACTTCTTTCTGTTCTGTGCATTCAACTAACAGAGTTGAACCTTACTTTTGATTGAGCCGTTCTGAAACACTCTTTCTGTAGAAACTGCAATTGGACATTCTGAGCGCTAAGAGGCCTATATTGGGAAAAGGAATGTCTACAAATAAAAACTACACAGAAGAATTGTGTGAAACTTCTTTCTGTTCTGTTTGTTCAACTAAAAGAGTTGAACCTTAGTTTTGATTGAGCCGTTCTGAAACACTGTTTCTGTAGAAAATGCAAGTGGAGATTCGGAGCGCTAAGAGGGTTATAGTGGAAAAAGGAATGTCTCCAATATAAACTACACAGAATCATTCTGTGAAACTTCTTTCTGATCTGTGCATTCAGCTTACAGAGTTAAACCATACTTTTGATTGAGCAGATCTGAACACTCTTTCTGTAGAAAATGCAACTGGAAATTTGGAGCGCTAAGAGAGTAGTAGTGGAAAAAGGAATATATTCAAATATAAACTACACAGAAGCATTCTGTGAAACTTCTTTCTTATCTGAGCATTAAGCAAACAGAGTTAAACCATACTTTTGATTGAGCAGTTTTGAAACACTCTGTCTGTAGAAAATGCAACTGGACATTCGTAGCGCTAAGTGGGTAATAGTGGAAAAAAGAATATGTTCAAATATAAACTACACAGAAGCATTGTATGAAACTTCTTTCTGTTCTGTGCATTCAACTAACAGAGTTGAACCTTACTTTTGATTGAGCCTTTCTGAAACACTCTTTCTGTAGAAACTGCAATTGTACATTCTGAGCGCTAAGAGGCCTCTATTGGGAAAAATAATATCTTCAAATAAAAACTACACAGAAGCATTGTGTGAAACTTATTTCTGATATGTTCATTAAGCTAACAGAGTTAAACCATACTTTTGATTGCGCAGTTCTGAACACTCTTTCTGTAGAAAATGCAAGTGGACATTCGGAGCGCTAAGAGGGTAATAGTGGAAAAAGGAATATATTCAAATATAAACTACACAGTAGCATTCTGTGAAAATTCTTTCTGTTCTGTGCATTCAACTAACAGGGTTGAACCTTACTTTTGATTGAGCCGTTCTGAAACACTCTTTCTGTAGAAACTGCAATTGGACATGCTAAGCGCTAAGAGGCCTACATTGGGAAAAAGAATATCTTCAAATAAAAACTACACAGATGCATTCTGAGAAACTTATTTCTGATCTATAAATTCAGTTAACAGAGATAAAACATATTTTTGATTGAGCAGTTATGAAACACTCTTTTTGTAGAAAATGCAAGTGGGGATTCGGAGCGCTAAGAGGGTAATAGTGGAAAAAGGAATGTCTTCAAATATAAACTACACAGAATCATTCGGTGAAACTTCTTTCTGATCTGTGCATTCAGCTAACAGAGTTAAACCATACTTTAGATTGAGCAGATCTGAACACTCTTTCTGTAGAAAATGCAACTGGACATTTTGAGCGCTAAGAACGTAGTAGTGGAAAAAGGAATATATTCAAATATAAACTACACAGAAGCATTCTGTGAAACTTCTTTCTGATCTGAGCATTCAGCTAACAGAGTTAAACCATACTTTTGATTGAGCTGTTTTGAAACACTCTGTCTGTAGAAAATGCAACTGGACATTCGTAGCGCTAAGTGGGTAGTAGTGGAAAAAAGAATATATTCAAATATAAACTACACAGAAGCATTGTATGAAACTTCTTTCTGTTCTGTGCATTCAACTAACAGAGTTGAACCTTACTTTTGATTGAGCCGTTCTGAAACACTCTTTCTGTAGAAACTGCAATTGGACATTCTGAGCGCTAAGAGGCCTATATTGGGAAAAGGAATGTCTACAAATAAAAACTACACAGAAGAATTGTGTGAAACTTCTTTCTGTTCTGTTTGTTCAACTAAAAGGGTTGAACCTTAGTTTTGATTGAGCCGTTCTGAAACACTCTTTCTGTAGAAAATGCAAGTGGAGATTCGGAGCGCTAAGAGGGTTATAGTGGAAAAAGAAATGTCTCCAATATAAACTACACAGAATCATTCTGTGAAACTTCTTTCTGATCTGTGCATTCAGCTAACAGAGTTAAACCATACTTTTGATTGAGCAGATCTGAACACTCTTTCTGTAGAAAATGCAACTGGAAATTTGGAGCGCTAAGAGAGTAGTAGTGGAAAAAGGAATATATTCAAATATAAACTACACAGAAGCATTCTGTGAAACTTCTTTCTTATCTGAGCATTAAGCAAACAGAGTTAAACCATACTTTTGATTGAGCAGTTTTGAAACACTCTGTCTGTAGAAAATGCAACTGGACATTCGTAGCGCTAAGTGGGTAATAGTGGAAAAAAGAATATGTTCAAATATAAACTACACAGAAGCATTGTATGAAACTTCTTTCTGTTCTGTGCATTCAACTAACAGAGTTGAACCTTACTTTTGATTGAGCCTTTCTGAAACACTCTTTCTGTAGAAACTGCAATTGTACATTCTGAGCGCTAAGAGGCCTCTATTGGGAAAAATAATATCTTCAAATAAAAACTACACAGAAGCATTGTGTGAAACTTATTTCTGATATGTTCATTAAGCTAACAGAGTTAAACCATACTTTTGATTGCGCAGTTCTGAACACTCTTTCTGTAGAAAATGCAAGTGGACATTCGGAGCGCTAAGAGGGTAATAGTGGAAAAAGGAATATATTCAAATATAAACTACACAGTAGCATTCTGTGAAAATTCTTTCTGTTCTGTGCATTCAACTAACAGAGTTGAACCTTACTTTTGATTGAGCCGTTCTGAAACACTCTTTCTGTAGAAACTGCAATTGGACATGCTAAGCGCTAAGAGGCCTACATTGGGAAAAAGAATATCTTCAAATAAAAACTACACAGATGCATTCTGTGAAACTTATTTCTGATCTGTAGATTCAGTTAACAGAGATAAAACATATTTTTGATTGAGCAGTTATGAAACACTCTTTTTGTAGAAAATGCAAGTGGAGATTCGGAGCGCTAAGAGGGTAAGAGTGGAAAAAGAAATGTCTTCAAATATAAACTACACAGAATCATTCGGTGAAACTTCTTTCTGATCTGTGCATTCAGCTAACTGAGTTAAACCATACTTTTGATTGAGCAGATCTGAACACTCTTTCTGTAGAAAATGCAACTGGACATTTGGAGCGCTAAGAGCGTAGTAGTGGAAAAAGGAATATATTCAAATATAAACTACACAGAAGCATTCTGTGAAACTTCTTTCTGATCTGAGCATTCAGCTAACAGAGTTAAACCATACTTTTGATTGAGCAGTTTTGAAACACTCTGTCTGTAGAAAATGCAACTGGACATTCGTAGCGCTAAGTGGGTAATAGTGGAAAAAAGAATATGTTCAAATATAAACTACACAGAAGCATTGTATGAAACTTCTTTCTGTTCTGTGCATTCAACTAACAGAGTTGAACCTTACTTTTGATTGAGCCGTTCTGAAACACTCTTTCTGTAGAAACTGCAATTGGACATTCTGAGCGCTAGGAGGCCTATATTGGGAAAAAGAATGTCTACAAATAAAAACTACACATAAGAATTGTGTGAAACTTCTTTCTGTTCTGTTTGTTCAACTAAAAGAGTTGAAACTTAGTTTTGATTGAGCCGTTCTGAAACACCCTTTCTGTAGAAAATGCAAGTGGAGATTCCGAGCGCTAAGAGGGTAATAGTGGAAAAAGGAATGTCTCCAAATATAAACTACACAGAATCATTCTGTGAAGCTTCTTTCTGATCTGTGCATTCAGCTAACAGAGTTAAAACATACTTTTGATTGAGCAGATCTGAACACTCTTTCTGTAGAAAATGCAACTGGACATTTGGAGCGCTAAGAGAGTAGTAGTGGAAAAAGGAATATATTCAAATACAAACTACACAGAAGCATTCTGTGAAACTTCTTTCTGATCTGAGCATTCAGCTAACAGACCTAAACCATACTTTTGATTGAGCAGTTTTGAAACACTCTGTCTGTAGAAAATGCAAATGGACATTCGTAGCGCTAAGTGGGTAATAGTGGAAAAAAGAATATGTTCAAATATAAACTACACAGAAGCATTGTATGAAACTTCTTTCTGTTCTGTGCATTCAACTAACAGAGTTGAACCTTACTTTTGATTGAGCCGTTCTGAAACACTCTTTCTGTAGAAACTGCAATTGGACATTCTGAGCGCAAAGAGGCCTATATTGGGAAAAAGAATGTCTACAAATAAAAACTACACAGAAGAATTGTGTGAAACTTCTTTCTGTTCTGTTTGTTCAACTAAATGAGTTGAACCTTAGTTTTGATTGAGCCGTTCTGAAACACTGTTTCTGCAGAAAATGCAAGTGGAGATTCGGAGCGCTAAGAGGGTAATAGTGGAAAAAGGAATGTCTCCAAATATAAACTACACAGAATCATTCTGTGAAACTTCTTTCTGATCTGTGCATTCAGCTAACAGAGTTAAACCATACTTTTGATTGAGCAGATCTGAACACTCTTTCTGTAGAAAATGCAACTGGACATTTGGAGCGCTAAGAGAGTAGTAGTGGAAAAAGGAATATATTCAAATATAAACTACACAGAAGCATTCTGTGAAACTTCTTTCTGATCTGAGCATTCAGCTAACAGAGTTAAACCATACTTTTGATTGAGCAGTTTTGAAACACTCTGTCTGTAGAAAATGCAACTGGACATTCGTAGCGCTAAGTGGGTAATAGTGGAAAAAAGAATATATTCAAATATAAACTACACAGAAGCATTGTATGAAACTCCTTTCTGTTCTGTGCATTCAACTAACAGAGTTGAACCTTACTTTTGATTGAGCCTTTCTGAAACACTCTTTCGGTAGAAACTGCAATTGGACATTCTGAGCGCTAAGAGGCCTATATTGGGAAAAATAATATCTTCAAATAAAAACTACACAGAAGCATTGTGTGAAACTTACTTCTGATATGTTCATTAAGCTAACAGAGTTAAACCATACTTTTGATTGCGCATTTCTGAACACTCTTTCTGTAGAAAATGCAAGTGGACATTCGGAGCGCTAATAGGGTAATAGTGGAAAAAGGAATATATTCAAATATAAACTACACAGTAGCATTCTGTGAAAATTCTTTCTGTTCTGTGCATTCAACTAACAGAGTTGAACCTTACTTTTGATTGAGCCGTTCTGAAACACTCTTTCTGTAGAAACTGCAATTGGACATGCTAAGCGCTAAGAGGCCTACATTGGGAAAAAGAATATCTTCAAATAAAATCTACACAGATGCATTCTGTGAAACTTATTTCTGATCTGTAAATTCAGTTAACAGAGATAAAACATATTTTTGATTGAGCAGTTATGAAACACTCTTTTTGTAGAAAATGCAAGTGGAGATTCGGAGCGCTAAGTGGGTAATAGTGGAAAAAGGAATGTCTTCAAATATAAACTACACAGAATCATTCGGTGAAACTTCTTTCTGATCTGTGCATTCAGCTAACAGAGTTAAACCATACTTTAGATTGAGCAGATCTGAACACTCTTTCTGTAGAAAATGCAACTGGACATTTGGAGCGCTAAGAGCGTAGTAGTGGAAAAAGGAATATATTCAAATATAAACTACACAGAAGCATTCTGTGAAACTTCTTTCTGATCTGAGCATTCAGCTAACAGAGTTAAACCATACTTTTGATTGAGCAGTTTTGAAACACTCTGTCTGTAGAAAATGCAACTGGACATTCGTAGCGCTAAGTGGGTAGTAGTGGAAAAAAGAATATGTTCAAATATAAACTACACAGAAGCATTGTATGAAACTTCTTTCTGTTCTGTGCATTCAACTAACAGAGTTGAACCTTACTTTTGATTGAGCCGTTCTGAAACACTCTTTCTGTAGAAACTGCAATTGGACATTCTGAGCGCTAAGAGGCTTATATTGGGAAAAGGAATGTCTACAAATAAAAACTACACAGAAGAATTGTGTGAAACTTCTTTCTGTTCTGTTTGTTCAACTAAAAGAGTTGAACCTTAGTTTTGATTGAGCCGTTCTGAAACACTCTTTCTGTAGAAAATGCAAGTGGAGATTCGGGGCGCTAAGAGGGTTATAGTGGAAAAAGGAATGTCTCCAATATAAACTACAGAGAATCATTCTGTGAAACTTCTTTCTGATCTGTGCATTCAGCTAACAGATTTAAACCATACTTTTGATTGAGCAGATCTGAACACTCTTTCTGTAGAAAATGCAACTGGAAATTTGGAGCGCTAAGAGAGTAGTAGTGGAAAAAGGAATATATTCAAATATAAACTACACAGAAGCATTCTGTGAAACTTCTTTCTTATCTGAGCATTAAGCTAACAGAGTTAAACCATACTTTTGATTGAGCAGTTTTGAAACACTCTGTCTGTAGAAAATGCAACTGGACATTCGTAGCGCTAAGTGGGTAATAGTGGAAAAAAGAATATGTTCAAATATAAACTACACAGAAGCATTGTATGAAACTTCTTTCTGTTCTGTGCATTCAACTAACAGAGTTGAACCTTACTTTTGGTTGAGCCTTTCTGAAACACTCTTTCTGTAGAAACTGCAATTGGACATTCTGAGCGCTAAGAGGCCTCTATTGGGAAAAATAATATCTTCAAATAAAAACTACACAGAAGCATTGTGTGAAACTTATTTCTGATATGTTCATTAAGCTAACAGAGTTAAACCATACTTTTGATTGCGCAGTTCTGAACACTCTTTCTGTAGAAAATGCATCTGGACATTCGGAGCGCTAAGAGGGTAATAGTGGAAAAAGGAATATATTCAAATATAAACTACACAGTAGCATTCTGTGAAAATTCTTTCTGTTCTGTGCATTCAACTAACAGAGTTGAACCTTACTTTTGATTGAGCCTTTCTGAAACACTCTTTCTGTAGAAACTGCAATTGGACATTCTGAGCGCTAAGAGGCCTACATTGGGAAAAAGAATATCTTCAAATAAAAACTACACAGAAGCATTGTGTGAAACTTATTTCTGATATGTTCATTAAGCTAACAGAGTTAAACCATACTTTGATTGCGCAGTTCTGAACACTCTTTCTGTAGAAAATGCAAGTGGACATTCGGAGCGCTAAGAGGGTAATAGTGGAAAAAGGAATATATTCAAATATAAACTACACAGTAGCATTCTGGGAAAATTCTTTCTGTTCTGTGCATTCAACTAACAGAGTTGAACCTTACTTTTGATTGAGCCGTTTTGAAACACCCTTTCTGTAGAAACTGCAATTGGACATGCTAAGCGCTAAGAGGCCTACATTGGGAAAAAGAATATCTTCAAATAAAAACTACACAGATGCATTCTGTGAAACTTTTTTCTGATATGTAAATTCAGTTAACAGAGATAAAACATATTTTTGATTGAGCAGTTATGAAACACTCTTTTTGTAGAAAATGCAAGTGGAGATTCGGAGCGCTAAGAGGGTAATAGTGGAAAAAGGAATGTCTTCAAATATAAACTACACAGAATCATTCGGTGAAACTTCTTTCTGATCTGTGCATTCAGCTAACAGAGTTAAACCATACTTTAGATTGAGCAGATCTGAACACTCTTTCTGTAGAAAATGCAACTGGACATTTGGACCGCTAAGTGGGTAATAGTGGAAAAAAGAATATGTTCAAATATAAACTACACAGAAGCATTGTATGAAACTCCTTTCTGTTCTGTGCATTCAACTAACAGAGTTGAACCTTACTTTTGATTGAGCCTTTCTGAAACACTCTTTCTGTAGAAACTGCAATTGGACATTCTGAGCGCTAAGAGGCCTCTATTGGGAAAAATAATATCTTCAAATAAAAACTACACAGAAGCATTGTGTGAAACTTATTTCTGATATGTTCATTAAGCTAACAGAGTTAAACCATACTTTTGATTGCACAGTTCTGAACACTCTTTCTGTAGAAAATGCAGGTGGACATTCGGAGCGCTAAGAGGGTAATAGTGGAAAAAGGAATATATTCAAATATAAACTACACGGTAGCATTCTGTGAAAATTCTTTCTGTTCTGTGCATTCAACTAACAGAGTTGAACCTTACTTTTGATTGAGCCTTTCTGAAACACTCTTTCTGTAGAAACTGCAATTGGACATTCTGAGCGCTAAGAGGCCTACATTGGGAAAAAGAATATCTTCAAATAAAAACTACACAGAAGCATTGTGTGAAACTTATTTCTGATATGTTCATTAAGCTAACAGAGTTAAACCATACTTTTGATTGCGCAGTTCTGAACACTCTTTCTGTAGAAAATGCAAGTGGACATTCGGAGCGCTAAGAGGGTAATAGTGGAAAAAGGAATATATTCAAATATAAACTACACAGTAGCATTCTGGGAAAATTCTTTCTGTTCTGTGCATTCAACTAACAGAGTTGAACCTTACTTTTGATTGAGCCGTTCTGAAACACCCTTTCTGTAGAAACTGCAATTGGACATGCTAAGCGCTAAGAGGCCTACATTGGGAAAAAGAATATCTTCAAATAAAAACTACACAGATGCATTCTGTGAAACTTTTTTCTGATATGTAAATTCAGTTAACAGAGATAAAACATATTTTTGATTGAGCAGTTATGAAACACTCTTTTTGTAGAAAATGCAAGTGGAGATTCGGAGCGCTAAGAGGGTAATAGTGGAAAAAGGAATGTCTTCAAATATAAACTACACAGAATCATTCGGTGAAACTTCTTTCTGATCTGTGCATTCAGCTAACAGAGTTAAACCATACTTTAGATTGAGCAGATCTGAACACTCTTTCTGTAGAAAATGCAACTGGACATTTGGAGCGCTAAGAGCGTAGTAGTGGAAAAAGGAATATATTCAAATATAAACTGCACAGAAGTATTCTGTGAAACTTCTTTCTGATCTGAGCATTCAGCTAACAGAGTTAAACCATACTTTTGATTGAGCAGTTTTGAAACACTCTGTCTGTAGAAAATGCAACTGGACATTCGTAGCGCTAAGTGGGTAGTAGTGGAAAATAATATGTTCAAATATAAACTACACAGAAGCATTGTATGAAACTTCTTTCTGTTCTGTGCATTCAACTAACAGAGTTGAACCTTACTTTTGATTGAGCCGTTCTGAAACACTCTTTCTGTAGAAACTGCAATTGGACATTCTGAGCGCTAAGAGGCCTATATTGGGAAAAGGAATGTCTACAAATAAAAACTACACAGAAGAATTGTGTGAAACTTCTTTCTGTTCTGTTTGTTCAACTAAAAGAGTTGAACCTTAGTTTTGATTGAGCCGTTCTGAAACACTCTTTCTGTAGAAAATGCAAGTGGAGATTCGGAGCGCTAAGAAGGTAATAGTGGAAAAAGGAATGTGTCCAATATAAACTACACAGAATCATTCTGTGAAACTTCTTTCTGATCTGTGCATTCAGCTAACAGAGTTAAACCATACTTTTGATTGAGCAGATCTGAACACTCTTTCTGTAGAAAATACAACTGGAAATTTGGAGCACTAAGAGAGTAGTAGTGGAAAAAGGAATATATTCAAATATAAACTACACAGAAGCATTCTGTGAAACTTCTTTCTTATCTGAGCATTAAGCTAACAGAGTTAAACCATACTTTTGATTGAGCAGTTTTGAAACACTCTGTCTGTAGAAAATGCAACTGGACATTCGTAGCGCTAAGTGGGTAATAGTGGAAAAAAGAATATGTTCAAATATAAACTACACAGAAGCATTGTATGAAACTTCTTTCTGTTCTGTGCATTCAACTAACAGAGTTGAACCTTACCTTTGATTGAGCCTTTCTGAAACACTCTTTCTGTAGAAACTGCAATTGTACATTCTGAGCGCTAAGAGGCCTCTATTGGGAAAAATAATATCTTCAAATAAAAACTACACAGAAGCATTGTGTGAAACTTATTTCTGATATGTTCATTAAGCTAACAGAGTTAAACCATACTTTTGATTGCGCAGTTCTGAACACTCTTTCTGTAGAAAATGCAAGTGGACATGCGGAGCGCTAAGAGGGTAATAGTGGAAAAAGGAATATATTCAAATATATACTACACAGTAGGATTCTGTGAAAATTCTTTCTGTTCTGTGCATTCAACTAACAGAGTTGAACCTTACTTTTGATTGAGCCGTTCTGAAACACTCTTTCTGTAGAAACTGCAATTGGACATGCTAAGCGCTAAGAGGCCTACATTGGGAAAAAGAATATCTTCAAATAAAAACTACACAGATGCATTCTGTGAAACTTATTTCTGATCTGTAAATTCAGTTAACAGAGATAAAACATATTTTTGATTGAGCAGTTATGAAACACTCTTTTTGTAGAAAATGCAAGTGGAGATTCGGAGCGCTAAGAGGGTAAGAGTGGAAAAAGAAATGTCTTCAAATATAAACTACACAGAATCATTCGGTGAATCTTCTTTCTGATCTGTGCATTCAGCTAACAGAGTTAAAACATACTTTTGATTGAGCAGATCTGAACACTCTTTCTGTAGAAAATGCAACTGGACATTTGGAGCGCTAAGAGCGTAGCAGTCGAAAAAGGAATATATTCAAATATAAACTACACAGAAGCATTCTGTGAAACTTCTTTCTGATCTGAGCATTCAGCTAACAGAGTTAAACCATACTTTTGATTGAGCAGTTTTGAAACACTCTGTCTGTAGAAAATGCAACTGGACATTCGTAGCGCTAAGTGGGTAATAGTGGAAAAAAGAATATGTTCAAATATAAACTACACAGAAGCATTGTATGAAACTTCTTTCTGTTCTGTGCATTCAACTAACAGAGTTGAACCTTACTTTTGATTGAGCCGTTCTGAAACACTCTTTCTGTAGAAACTGCAATTGGACATTCTGAGCGCTAGGAGGCCTATATTGGGAAAAAGAATGTCTACAAATAAAAACTACACATAAGAATTGTGTGAAACTTCTTTCTGTTCTGTTTGTTCAACTAAAAGAGTTGAACCTTAGTTTTGATTGAGCCGTTCTGAAACACCCTTTCTGTTGAAAATGCAAGTGGAGATTCCGAGCGCTAAGAGGGTAATAGTGGAAAAAGGAATGTCTCCAAATATAAACTACACAGAATCATTCTGTGAAACTTCTTTCTGATCTGTGCATTCAGCTAACAGAATTAAACCATACTTTTGATTGAGCAGATCTGAACACTCTTTCTGTAGAAAATGCAACTGGACATTTGGAGCGCTAAGAGAGTAGTAGTGGAAAAAGGAATATATTCAAATATAAACTACACAGAAGCATTCTGTGAAACTTCTTTCTGATCTGAGCATTCAGATAACAGAGTTAAACCATACCTTTGTTTGAGCAGTTTTGAAACACTGTGTCTGTAGAAAATGCAACTGGACATTCGTAGCGCTAAGTGGCTAATAGTGGAAAAAAGAATATGTTCAAATATAAACTACACAGAAGCATTGTATGAAACTTCTTTCTGTTCTGTGCATTCAACTAACAGAGTTGAACCTTACTTTTGATTGAGCCTTTCTGAAACACTCTTTCTGTAGAAACTGCAATTGGACATTCTGAGCGCTAAGAGGCCTATATTGGGAAAAATAATATCTTCAAATAAAAACTACACAGAAGCATTGTGTGAAACTTATTTCTGATATGTTCATTAAGCTAACAGAGTTAAACCATACTTTTGATTGCGCAGTTCTGAACACTCTTTCTGTAGAAAATGCAAGTGGACATTCGGAGCGCTAAGAGGGTAATAGAGGAAAAAGGAATATATTCAAATATAAACTACACAGTAGCACTCTGTGAAAATTCTTTCTGTTCTGTACATTCAACTAACAGAGTTGAACCTTACTTTTGATTGAGCCGTTCTGAAACACTCTTTCTGTAGAAACTGCAATTGGACATGCTAAGCGCTAAGAGGCCTACATTGGGAAAAAGAATATCTTCAAATAAAAACTACACAGATGCATTCTGTGAAACTTATTTCTGATCTGTAAATTCAGTTAACAGAGATAAAATATATTTTTGATTGAGCAGTTATGAAAAACTCTTTTTGTAGAAAATGCAAGTGGAGATTCGGAGCGCTAAGTGGGTAATAGTGGAAAAAGGAATGTCTTCAAATATAAACTACACAGAATCATTCGGTGAAACTTCTTTCTGATCTGTGCATTCAGCTAACAGAGTTAAACCATACTTTTGATTGAGCAGATCTGAACACTCTTTCTGTAGAAAATGTAACTGGACATTTGGAGCGCTAAGAGCGTAGTAGTGTAAAAAGGAATATATTCAGATATAAACGACACAGAAGCATTCTGTGAAACTTCTTTCTGATCTGAGCATTCAGCTAACAGATTTAAACCATACTTTTGATTGAGCAGTTTTGAAACACTCTGTCTGTAGAAAATGCAACTGGACATTCGTAGCGCTAAGTGGGTGTTAGTGGAAAAAAGAATATGTTCAAATATAAACTACACAGAAGCATTGTATGAAACTTCTTTCTGTTCTGTGCATTCAACTAACAGAGTTGAACCTTACTTTTGATTGAGCCGTTCTGAAACACTCTTTCTGTAGAAACTGCAATTGGACATTCTGAGCGCTAAGAGGCCTATATTGGGAAAAGGAATGTCTACAAATAAAAACTACACAGAAGAATTGTGTGAAACATCTTTCTGTTCTGTTTGTTCAACTAAAAGATTTGAACCTTAGTTTTGATTGAGCCGTTCTGGAACACTCTTTCTGTAGAAAATGCAAGTGGAGATTCGGGGCGCTAAGAGGGTTATAGTGGAAAAAGGAATGTCTCCAATATAAACTACAGAGAATCATTCTGTGAAACTTCTTTCTGATCTGTGCATTCAGCTAACAGATTTAAACCATACTTTTGATTGAGCAGATCTGAACACTCTTTCTGTAGAAAATGCAACTGGAAATTTGGAGCGCTAAGAGAGTAGTAGTGGAAAAAGGAATATATTCAAATATAAACTACACAGAAATATTCTGTGAAACTTCTTTCTTATCTGAGCATTAAGCTAACAGAGTTAAACCATACTTTTGATTGAGCAGTTTTGAAACACTCTGTCTGTAGAAAATGCAACTGGACATTCGTAGCGCTAAGTGGGTAATAGTGGAAAAAAGAATATGTTCAAATATAAACTACACAGAAGCATTGTATGAAACTTCTTTCTGTTCTGTGCATTCAACTAACAGAGTTGAACCTTACTTTTGATTGAGCCTTTCTGAAACACTCTTTCTGTAGAAACTGCAATTGGACATTCTGAGCGCTAAGAGGCCTCTATTGGGAAAAATAATATCTTCAAATAAAAACTACACAGAAGCATTGTGAGAAACTTATTTCTGATATGTTCATTAAGCTAACAGAGTTAAACCATACTTTTGATTGCGCAGTTCTGAACACTCTTTCTGTAGAAAATGCAGGTGGACATTCGGAGCGCTAAGAGGGTAATAGTGGAAAAAGGAATATATTCAAATATAAACTACACAGTAGCATTCTGTGAAAATTCTTTCTGTTCTGTGCATTCAACTAACAGAGTTGAACCTTACTTTTGATTGAGCCTTTCTGAAACACTCTTTCTGTAGAAACTGCAATTGGACATTCTGAGCGCTAAGAGGCCTACATTGGGAAAAAGAATATCTTCAAATAAAAACTACACAGAAGCATTGTGTGAAACTTATTTCTGATATGTTCATTAAGCTAACAGAGTTAAACCATACTTTTGATTGCGCAGTTCTGAACACTCTTTCTGTAGAAAATGCAAGTGGACATTCGGAGCGCTAAGAGGGTAATAGTGGAAAAAGGAATATATTCAAATATAAACTACACAGTAGCATTCTGGGAAAATTCTTTCTGTTCTGTGCATTCAACTAACAGAGTTGAACCTTACTTTTGATTGAGCCGTTCTGAAACACCCTTTCTGAAGAAACTGCAATTGGACATGCTAAGCGCTAAGAGGCCTACATTGGGAAAAAGAATATCTTCAAATAAAAACTACACAGATGCATTCTGTGAAACTTTTTTCTGATATGTAAATTCAGTTAACAGAGATAAAACATATTTTTGATTGAGCAGTTATGAAACACTCTTTTTGTAGAAAATGCAAGTGGAGATTCGGAGCGCTAAGAGGGTAATAGTGGAAAAAGGAATGTCTTCAAATATAAACTACACAGAATCATTCGGTGAAACTTCTTTCTGATCTGTGCATTCAGCTAACAGAGTTAAACCATACTTTAGATTGAGCAGATCTGAACACTCTTTCTGTAGAAAATGCAACTGGACATTTGGAGCGCTAAGAGCGTAGTAGTGGAAAAAGGAATATATTCAAATATAAACTGCACAGAAGTATTCTGTGAAACTTCTTTCTGATCTGAGCATTCAGCTAACAGAGTTATTCCATACTTTTGATTGAGCAGTTTTGAAACACTCTGTCTGTAGAAAATGCAACTGGACATTCGTAGCGCTAAGTGGGTAGTAGTGGAAAAAATAATATGTTCAAATATAAACTACACAGAAGCATTGTATGAAACTTCTTTCTGTTCTGTGCATTCAACTAACAGAGTTGAACCTTACTTTTGATTGAGCCGTTCTGAAACACTCTTTCTGTAGAAACTGCAATTGGACATTCTGAGCGCTAAGAGGCCTATATTGGGAAAAGGAATGTCTACAAATAAAAACTACACAGAAGAATTGTGTGAAACTTCTTTCTGTTCTGTTTGTTCAACTAAAAGAGTTGAACCTTAGTTTTGATTGAGCCGTTCTGAAACACTCTTTCTGTAGAAAATGCAAGTGGAGATTCGGAGCGCTAAGAAGGTAATAGTGGAAAAAGGAATGTGTCCAATATAAACTACACAGAATCATTCTGTGAAACTTCTTTCTGATCTGTGCATTCAGCTAACAGAGTTAAACCATACTTTTGATTGAGCAGATCTGAACACTCTTTCTGTAGAAAATGCAACTGGAAATTTGGAGCACTAAGAGAGTAGTAGTGGAAAAAGGAATATATTCAAATATAAACTACACAGAAGCATTCTGTGAAACTTCTTTCTTATCTGAGCATTAAGCTAACAGAGTTAAACCATACTTTTGATTGAGCAGTTTTGAAACACTCTGTCTGTAGAAAATGCAACTGGACATTCGTAGCGCTAAGTGGGTAATAGTGGAAAAAAGAATATGTTCAAATATAAACTACACAGAAGCATTGTATGAAACTTCTTTCTGTTCTGTGCATTCAACTAACAGAGTTGAACCTTACTTTTGATTGAGCCTTTCTGAAACACTCTTTCTGTAGAAACTGCAATTGTACATTCTGAGCGCTAAGAGGCCTCTATTGGGAAAAATAATATCTTCAAATAAAAACTACACAGAAGCATTGTGTGAAACTTATTTCTGATATGTTCATTAAGCTAACAGAGTTAAACCATACTTTTGATTGCGCAGTTCTGAACACTCTTTCTGTAGAAAATGCAAGTGGACATTCGGAGCGCTAAGAGGGTAATAGTGGAAAAAGGAATATATTCAAATATATACTACACAGTAGCATTCTGTGAAAATTCTTTCTGTTCTGTGCATTCAACTAACAGAGTTGAACCTTACTTTTGATTGAGCCGTTCTGAAACACTCTTTCTGTAGAAACTGCAATTGGACATGCTAAGCGCTAAGAGGCCTACATTGGGAAAAAGAATATCTTCAAATAAAAACTACACAGATGCATTCTGTGAAACTTATTTCTGATCTGTAAATTCAGTTAACAGAGATAAAACATATTTTTGATTGAGCAGTTATGAAACACTCTTTTTGTAGAAAATGCAAGTGGAGATTCGGAGCACTAAGAGGGTAAGAGTGGAAAAAGAAATGTCTTCAAATATAAACTACACAGAATCATTCGGTGAAACTTCTTTCTGATCTGTGCATTCAGCTAACAGAGTTAAAACATACTTTTGATTGAGCAGATCTGAACACTCTTTCTGTAGAAAATGCAACTGGACATTTGGAGCGCTAAGAGCGTAGTAGTCGAAAAAGGAATATATTCAAATATAAACTACACAGAAGAATTCTGTGAAAATTCTTTCTGATCTGAGCATTCAGCTAACAGAGTTAAACCATACTTTTGATTGAGCAGTTTTGAAACACTCTGTCTGTAGAAAATGCAACTGGACATTCGTAGCGCTAAGTGGGTAATAGTGGAAAAAAGAATATGTTCAAATATAAACTACACAGAAGCATTGTATGAAACTTCTTTCTGTTCTGTGCATTCAACTAACAGAGTTGAACCTTACTTTTGATTGAGCCGTTCTGAAACACTCTTTCTGTAGAAACTGCAATTGGACATTCTGAGCGCTAGGAGGCCTATATTGGGAAAAAGAATGTCTACAAATAAAAACTACACATAAGAATTGTGTGAAACTTCTTTCTGTTCTGTTTGTTCAACTAAAAGAGTTGAACCTTAGTTTTGATTGAGCCGTTCTGAAACACCCTTTCTGTTGAAAATGCAAGTGGAGATTCCGAGCGCTAAGAGGGTAATAGTGGAAAAAGGAATGTCTCCAAATATAAACTACAAAGAATCATTCTGTGAAACTTCTTTCTGATCTGTGCATTCAGCTAACAGAGTTAAACCATACTTTTGATTGAGCAGATCTGAACACTCTTTCTGTAGAAAATGCAACTGGACATTTGGAGCGCTAAGAGAGTAGTAGTGGAAAAAGGAATATATTCAAATATAAACTACACAGATGCATTCTGTGAAACTTCTTTCTGATCTGAGCATTCAGCTAACAGAGTTAAACCATACTTTTGATTGAGCAGTTTTGAAACACTCTGTCTGTAGAAAATGCAACTGGACATTCGTAGCGCTAAGTGGCTAATAGTGGAAAAAAGAATATGTTCAAATATAAACTACACAGAAGCATTGTATGAAACTTCTTTCTGTTCTGTGCATTCAACTAACAGAGTTGAACCTTACTTTTGATTGAGCCGTTCTGAAACACCCTTTCTGAAGAAACTGCAATTGGACATGCTAAGCGCTAAGAGGCCTACATTGGGAAAAAGAATATCTTCAAATAAAAACTACACAGATGCATTCTGTGAAACTTTTTTCTGATATGTAAATTCAGTTAACAGAGATAAAACATATTTTTGATTGAGCAGTTATGAAACACTCTTTTTGTAGAAAATGCAAGTGGAGATTCGGAGCGCTAAGAGGGTAATAGTGGAAAAAGGAATGTCTTCAAATATAAACTACACAGAATCATTCGGTGAAACTTCTTTCTGATCTGTGCATTCAGCTAACAGAGTTAAACCATACTTTAGATTGAGCAGATCTGAACACTCTTTCTGTAGAAAATGCAACTGGACATTTGGAGCGCTAAGAGCGTAGTAGTGGAAAAAGGAATATATTCAAATATAAACTGCACAGAAGTATTCTGTGAAACTTCTTTCTGATCTGAGCATTCAGCTAACAGATTTATTCCATACTTTTGATTGAGCAGTTTTGAAACACTCTGTCTGTAGAAAATGCAACTGGACATTCGTAGCGCTAAGTGGGTAGTAGTGGAAAAAATAATATGTTCAAATATAAACTACACAGAAGCATTGTATGAAACTTCTTTCTGTTCTGTGCATTCAACTAACAGAGTTGAACCTTACTTTTGATTGAGCCGTTCTGAAACACTCTTTCTGTAGAAACTGCAATTGGACATTCTGAGCGCTAAGAGGCCTATATTGGGAAAAGGAATGTCTACAAATAAAAACTACACAGAAGAATTGTGTGAAACTTCTTTCTGTTCTGTTTGTTCAACTAAAAGAGTTGAACCTTAGTTTTGATTGAGCCGTTCTGAAACACTCTTTCTGTAGAAAATGCAAGTGGAGATTCGGAGCGCTAAGAAGGTAATAGTGGAAAAAGGAATGTGTCCAATATAAACTACACAGAATCATTCTGTGAAACTTCTTTCTGATCTGTGCATTCAGCTAACAGAGTTAAACCATACTTTTGATTGAGCAGATCTGAACACTCTTTCTGTAGAAAATGCAACTGGAAATTTGGAGCACTAAGAGAGTAGTAGTGGAAAAAGGAATATATTCAAATATAAACTACACAGAAGCATTCTGTGAAACTTCTTTCTTATCTGAGCATTAAGCTAACAGAGTTAAACCATACTTTTGATTGAGCAGTTTTGAAACACTCTGTCTGTAGAAAATGCAACTGGACATTCGTAGCGCTAAGTGGGTAATAGTGGAAAAAAGAATATGTTCAAATATAAACTACACAGAAGCATTGTATGAAACTTCTTTCTGTTCTGTGCATTCAACTAACAGAGTTGAACCTTACTTTTGATTGAGCCTTTCTGAAACACTCTTTCTGTAGAAACTGCAATTGTACATTCTGAGCGCTAAGAGGCCTCTATTGGGAAAAATAATATCTTCAAATAAAAACTACACAGAAGCATTGTGTGAAACTTATTTCTGATATGTTCATTAAGCTAACAGAGTTAAACCATACTTTTGATTGCGCAGTTCTGAACACTCTTTCTGTAGAAAATGCAAGTGGACATTCGGAGCGCTAAGAGGGTAATAGTGGAAAAAGGAATATATTCAAATATATACTACACAGTAGCATTCTGTGAAAATTCTTTCTGTTCTGTGCATTCAACTAACAGAGTTGAACCTTACTTTTGATTGAGCCGTTCTGAAACACTCTTTCTGTAGAAACTGCAATTGGACATGCTAAGCGCTAAGAGGCCTACATTGGGAAAAAGAATATCTTCAAATAAAAACTACACAGATGCATTCTGTGAAACTTATTTCTGATCTGTAAATTCAGTTAACAGAGATAAAACATATTTTTGATTGAGCAGTTATGAAACACTCTTTTTGTAGAAAATGCAAGTGGAGATTCGGAGCACTAAGAGGGTAAGAGTGGAAAAAGAAATGTCTTCAAATATAAACTACACAGAATCATTCGGTGAAACTTCTTTCTGATCTGTGCATTCAGCTAACAGAGTTAAAACATACTTTTGATTGAGCAGATCTGAACACTCTTTCTGTAGAAAATGCAACTGGACATTTGGAGCGCTAAGAGCGTAGTAGTCGAAAAAGGAATATATTCAAATATAAACTACACAGAAGAATTCTGTGAAAATTCTTTCTGATCTGAGCATTCAGCTAACAGAGTTAAACCATACTTTTGATTGAGCAGTTTTGAAACACTCTGTCTGTAGAAAATGCAACTGGACATTCGTAGCGCTAAGTGGGTAATAGTGGAAAAAAGAATATGTTCAAATATAAACTACACAGAAGCATTGTATGAAACTTCTTTCTGTTCTGTGCATTCAACTAACAGAGTTGAACCTTACTTTTGATTGAGCCGTTCTGAAACACTCTTTCTGTAGAAACTGCAATTGGACATTCTGAGCGCTAGGAGGCCTATATTGGGAAAAAGAATGTCTACAAATAAAAACTACACATAAGAATTGTGTGAAACTTCTTTCTGTTCTGTTTGTTCAACTAAAAGAGTTGAACCTTAGTTTTGATTGAGCCGTTCTGAAACACCCTTTCTGTTGAAAATGCAAGTGGAGATTCCGAGCGCTAAGAGGGTAATAGTGGAAAAAGGAATGTCTCCAAATATAAACTACAAAGAATCATTCTGTGAAACTTCTTTCTGATCTGTGCATTCAGCTAACAGAGTTAAACCATACTTTTGATTGAGCAGATCTGAACACTCTTTCTGTAGAAAATGCAACTGGACATTTGGAGCGCTAAGAGAGTAGTAGTGGAAAAAGGAATATATTCAAATATAAACTACACAGATGCATTCTGTGAAACTTCTTTCTGATCTGAGCATTCAGCTAACAGAGTTAAACCATACTTTTGATTGAGCAGTTTTGAAACACTCTGTCTGTAGAAAATGCAACTGGACATTCGTAGCGCTAAGTGGCTAATAGTGGAAAAAAGAATATGTTCAAATATAAACTACACAGAAGCATTGTATGAAACTTCTTTCTGTTCTGTGCATTCAACTAACAGAGTTGAACCTTACTTTTGATTGAGCCTTTCTGAAACACTCTTTCTGTAGAAACTGCAATTGGACATTCTGAGCGCTAAGAGGCCTATATTGGGAAAAATAATATCTTCAAATAAAAACTACACAGAAGCTTTGTGTGAAACTTATTTCTGATATGTTCATTAAGCTAACAGAGTTAAACCATACTTTTGATTGCGCAGTTCTCAACACTCTTTCTGTAGAAAATGCAAGTGGACATTCGGAGCGCTAAGAGGGTAATAGTGGAAAAAGGAATATATTCAAATATAAACTACACAGTAGCATTCTGTGAAACTTCTTTCTGTTCTGTGCATTCAACTAACAGAGTTGAACCTTACTTTTGATTGAGCCGTTCTGAAACACTCTTTCTGTAGAAACTGCAATTGGACATGCTAAGCGCTAAGAGGCCTACATTGGGAAAAAGTATATCTTCAAATAAAAACTACACAGATGCATTCTGTGAAACTTATTTCTGATCTGTAATTTCAGTTAACAGAGATAAAACATATTTTTGATTGAGCAGTTATGAAACACTCTTTTTGTAGAAAATGCAAGTGGAGATTCGGAGCGCTAAGAGGGTAATAGTGGAAAAAGGAATGTCTTCAAATATAAACTACACAGAATCATTCGGTGAAACTTCTTTCTGATCTGTGCATTCAGCTAACAGAGTTAAACCATACTTTTGATTGAGCAGATCTGAACATTCTTTCTGTAGAAAATGCAACTGGACATTTGGAGCGCTAAGAGCGTACTAGTGGAAAAAGGAATATATTCAAATATAAACTACACAGAAGCATTCTGTGAAACTTCTTTCTGATCTGAGCATTCAGCTAACAGACTTAAACCATACTTTTGATTGAGCAGTTTTGAAACATCTGTCTGTAGAAAATGCAACTGGACATTCGTAGCGCTAAGTGGGTAATAGTGGAAAAAAGAATATGTTCAAATATAAACTACACAGAAGCATTGTATGAAACTTCTTTCTGTTCTGTGCATTCAACTAACAGAGTTGAACCTTACTTTGGATTGAGCCGTTCTGAAACACTCTTTCTGTAGAAACTGCAATTGGACATTCTGAGCACTAGGAGGCCTATATTGGGAAAAAGAATGTCTACAAATAAAAACTACACAGAAGAATTGTGTGAAACTTCTTTCTGTTCTGTTTGTTCAACTAAAAGAGTTGAACCTTAGTTTTGATTGAGCCGTTCTGAAACACTCTTTCTGTAGAAAATGCAAGTGGAGATTCGGAGCGCTAAGAGGGTAATAGTGGAAAAAGGAATGTCTCCAAATATAAACTACACAGAATCATACTGTGAAACTTCTTTCTGATCTGTGCATTCAGCTAACAGAGTTAAACCATACTTTTGATTGAGCAGATCTGAACACTCTTTCTGTAGAAAATGCAACTGGACATTTGGAGCGCTAAGAGAGTAGTAGTGGAAAAAGGAATATATTCAAATATAAACTACACAGAAGCATTCTGTGAAACTTCTTTCTGATCTGAGCATTCAGCTAACAGAGTTAAACCATACTTTTGTTTGAGCAGTTTTGAAACACTGTGTCTGTAGAAAATGCAACTGGACATTCGTAGCGCTAAGTGGCTAATAGTGGAAAAAAGAATATGTTCAAATATAAACTACACAGAAGCATTGTATGAAACTTCTTTCTGTTCTGTGCATTCAACTAACAGAGTTGAACCTTACTTTTGATTGAGCCTTTCTGAAACACTCTTTCTGTAGAAACTGCAATTGGACATTCTGAGCGCTAAGAGGCCTATATTGGGAAAAATAATATCTTCAAATAAAAACTACACAGAAGCATTGTGTGAAACTTATTTCTGATATGTTCATTAAGCTAACAGAGTTAAACCATACTTTTGATTGCGCAGTTCTGAACACTCTTTCTGTAGAAAATGCAAGTGGACATTCGGAGCGCTAAGAGGGTAATAGAGGAAAAAGGAATATATTCAAATATAAACTACACAGTAGCACTCTGTGAAAATTCTTTCTGTTCTGTACATTCAACTAACAGAGTTGAACCTTACTTTTGATTGAGCCGTTCTGAAACACTCTTTCTGTAGAAACTGCAATTGGACATTCTGAGCGCTAAGAGGCCTATATTGGGAAAAAGGAATGTCTACAAATAAAAACTACACAGAAGAATTGTGTGAAACTTCTTTCTGTTCTGTTTGTTCAACTAAAAGAGTTGAACCTTAGTTTTGATTGAGCCGTTCTGAAACACTCTTTCTGTAGAAAATGCAAGTGGAGATTCGGAGCGCTAAGAGGGTAATAGTGGAAAAAGGAATGTCTCCAAATATAAACTACACAGAATCATTCTGTGAAACTTCTTTCTGATCTGTGCATTCAGCTAACAGATTTAAACCATACTTTTGATTGAGCAGATCTGAACACTCTTTCTGTAGAAAATGCAACTGGACATTTGGAGCGCTAAGAGCGTAGTAGTCGAAAAAGAAATATATTCATATATAAACTACACAGAAGCATTCTGTGAAACTTCTTTCTGATCTGAGCATTCAGCTAACAGAGTTAAACCATACTTTTGATTGAGCAGTTTTGAAACACTCTGTCTGTAGAAAATGCAACTGGACATTCGTAGCGCTAAGTGGGTAATAGTGGAAAAAAGAATATGTTCAAATATAAACTACACAGAAGCATTGTATGAAACTTCTTTCTGTTCTGTGCATTCAACTAACAGAGTTGAACCTTACTTTGGATTGAGCCGTTCTGAAACACTCTTTCTGTAGAAACTGCAATTGGACATTCTGAGCGCTAAGAGGCCTATATTGGGAAAAGGAATGTCTACAAATAAAAACTACACAGAAGAATTGTGTGAAACTTCTTTCTGTTCTGTTTGTTCAACTAAAAGAGTTGAACCTTAGTTTTGATTGAGCCGTTCTGAAACATTCTTTCTGTAGAAAATGCAAGTGGAGATTCGGAGCGCTAAGAGGGTAATAGTGGAAAAAGGAATGTCTCCAATATAAACTACACAGAATCATTCTGTAAAACTTCTTTCTGATCTGTGCATTCAGCTAACAGAGTTAAACCATACTTTTGATTGAGCAGATCTGAACACTCTTTCTGTAGAAAATGCAACTGGAAATTTGGAGCGCTAAGAGAGTAGTAGTGGAAAAAGGAATATATTCAAATATAAACTACACAGAAGCATTCTGTGAAACTTCTTTCTGATCTGAGCATTCAGCTAACAGAGTTAAACCATACTTTTGATTGAGCAGTTTTGAAACACTCTGTCTGTAGAAAATGCAACTGGACATTCGTAGCGCTAAGTGGGTAATAGTGGAAAAAAGAATATGTTCAAATATAAACTACACAGAAGCATTGTATGAAACTTCTTTCTGTTCTGTGCATTCAACTAACAGAGTTGAACCTTACTTTTGATTGAGCCTTTCTGAAACACTCTTTCTGTAGAAACTGCAATTGTACATTCTGAGCGCTAAGAGGCCTCTATTGGGAAAAATAATATCTTCAAATAAAAACTACACAGAAGCATTGTGTGAAACTTATTTCTGATATGTTCATTAAGCTAACAGAGTTAAACCATACTTTTGATTGCGCAGTTCTGAACACTCTTTCTGTAGAAAATGCAAGTGGACATTCGGAGCGCTAAGAGGGTAATAGTGGAAAAAGGTATATATTCAAATATAAACTACACAGTAGCATTCTGTGAAAATTCTTTCTGTTCTGTGCATTCAACTAACAGAGTTGAACCTTACTTTTGATTGAGCCGTTCTGAAACACTCTTTCTGTAGAAACTGCAATTGGACATGCTAAGCGCTAAGAGGCCTACATTGGGAAAAAGAATATCTTCAAATAAAAACTACACAGATGCATTCTGTGAAACTTATTTCTGATCTGTAAATTCAGTTAACAGAGATAAAACATATTTTTGATTGAGCAGTTATGAAACACTCTTTTTGTGGAAAATGCAAGTGGAGATTCGGAGCGCTAAGTGGGTAATAGTGGAAAAAGGAATGTCTTCAAATATAAACTACACAGAATCATTCGGTGAAACTTCTTTCTGATCTGTGCATTCAGCTAACAGAGTTAAACCATACTTTTGATTGAGCAGATCTGAACACTCTTTCTGTAGAAAATGTAACTGGACATTTGGAGCGCTAAGAGCGTAGTAGTGGAAAAAGGAATATATTCAGATATAAACGACACAGAAGCATTCTGTGAAACTTCTTTCTGATCTGAGCATTCAGCTAACAGATTTAAACCATACTTTTGATTGAGCAGTTTTGAAACACTCTGTCTGTAGAAAATGCAACTGGACATTCGTAGCGCTAAGTGGGTGTTAGTGGAAAAAAGAATATGTTCAAATATAAACTACACAGAAGCATTGTATGAAACTTCTTTCTGTTCTGTGCATTCAACTAACAGAGTTGAACCTTACTTTTGATTGAGCCTTTCTGAAACACTCTTTCTGTAGAAACTGCCATTGGACATTCTGAGCGCTAAGAGGCATATATAGGGAAAAGGATGTCTACAATAAAAACTACACAGAAGAAATGTGTGAAACTTCTTTCTGTTCTGTTTGTTCAACTAAAAGAGTTGAACCTTAGTTTTGATTGATCCGTTCTGAAACACTCTTTCTGCAGAAAATGCAAGTGGAGATTTGGAGCGCTAAGAGGGTAATAGTGGAAAAAGGAATGTCTCCAAATATAAACTACACAGAATCATTCTGTGAAACTTCTTTCTGATCTGTGCATTCAGCTAACAGAGTTAAACCATACTTTTGATTGAGCAGATCTGAACACTCTTTCTGTAGAAAATGCAACTGGACATTTGGAGCGCTAAGAGAGTAGTAGTGGAAAAAGGAATATATTCAAATATAAACTACACAGAAGCATTCTGTGAAACTTCTTTCTGATCTGAGCATTCAGCTAACAGAGTTAAACCATACTTTTGATTGAGCAGTTTTGAAACACTCTGTCTGTAGAAAATGCAACTGGACATTCGTAGCGCTAAGTGGGTAATAGTGGAAAAAAGAATATGTTCAAATATAAACTACACAGAAGCATTGTATGAAACTTCTTTCTGTTCTGTGCATTCAACTAACAGAGTTGAACCTTACTTTTGATTGAGCCTTTCTGAAACACTCTTTCTGTAGAAACTGCAATTGGACATTCTGAGCGCTAAGAGGCCTCTATTGGGAAAAATAATATCTTCAAATAAAAACTACACAGAGGCATTGTGTGAAACTTATTTCTGATATGTTCATTAAGCTAACAGAGTTAAACCATACTTTTGATTGTGCAGTTCTGAACACTCTTTCTGTAGAAAATGCAAGTGGACATTCGGAGTGCTATGAGGGTAATAGTGGAAAAAGGAATATATTCAAATATAAACTACACAGTAGCATTCTGTGAAAATTCTTTCTGTTCTGTGCATTCAACTAACAGAGTTGAACCTTACTTTTGATTGAGCCGTTCTGAAACACTCTTTCTGTAGAAACTGCAATTGGACATGCTAAGCGCTAAGAGGCCTACATTGGGAAAAAGAATATCTTCAAATAAAAACTACACAGATGCATTCTGTGAAACTTATTTCTGATCTGTAAATTCAGTTAACAGAGATAAAACATATTTTTGATTGAGCAGTTATGAAAAACTCTTTTTGTGGAAAATGCAAGTGGAGATTCGGAGCGCTAAGAGGGTAATAGTGGAAAAAGGAATGTCTTCAAATATAAACTACACAGAATCATTCGGTGAAACTTCTTTCTGATCTGTGCATTCAGCTAACAGAGTTAAACCATACTTTTGATTGAGCAGATCTGAACACTCTTTCTGTAGAAAATGCAACTGGACATTTGGAGCGCTAAGAGCGTAGTAGTGGAAAAAGGAATATATTCAAATATAAACTACACAGAAGCATTCTGTGAAACTTCTTTCTGATCTGAGCATTCAGCTAACAGAGTTAAACCATACTTTTGATTGAGCAGTTTTGAAACACTCTGTCTGTAGAAAATGCAACTGGACATTCGTAGCACTAAGTGGGTAATAGTGGAAAAAATAATATGTTCAAATATAAACTACACAGAAGCATTGTATGAAACTTCTTTCTGTTCTGTGCATTCAACTAACAGAGTTGAACCTTACTTTTGATTGAGCCGTTCTGAAACACTCTTTCTGTAGAAACTGCAATTGGACATTCTGAGCGCTAAGAGGCCTATATTGGGAAAAAGGAATGTCTACAAATAAAAACTACACAGAAGAATTGTGTGAAACTTCTTTCTGTTCTGTTTGTTCAACTAAAAGAGTTGAACCTTAGTTTTGATTGAGCCGTTCTGAAACACTCTTTCTGTAGAAAATGCAAGTGGAGATTCGGAGCGCTAAGAGGGTAATAGTGGAAAAAGGAATGTCTCCAAATATAAACTACACAGAATCATTCTGTGAAACTTCTTTCTGATCTGTGCATTCAGCTAACAGATTTAAACCATACTTTTGATTGAGCAGATCTGAACACTCTTTCTGTAGAAAATGCAACTGGACATTTGGAGCGCTAAGAGCGTAGTAGTCGAAAAAGAAATATATTCATATATAAACTACACAGAAGCATTCTGTGAAACTTCTTTCTGATCTGAGCATTCAGCTAACAGAGTTAAACCATACTTTTGATTGAGCAGTTTTGAAACACTCTGTCTGTAGAAAATGCAACTGGACATTCGTAGCGCTAAGTGGGTAATAGTGGAAAAAAGAATATGTTCAAATATAAACTACACAGAAGCATTGTATGAAACTTCTTTCTGTTCTGTGCATTCAACTAACAGAGTTGAACCTTACTTTGGATTGAGCCGTTCTGAAACACTCTTTCTGTAGAAACTGCAATTGGACATTCTGAGCGCTAAGAGGCCTATATTGGGAAAAGGAATGTCTACAAATAAAAACTACACAGAAGAATTGTGTGAAACTTCTTTCTGTTCTGTTTGTTCAACTAAAAGAGTTGAACCTTAGTTTTGATTGAGCCGTTCTGAAACATTCTTTCTGTAGAAAATGCAAGTGGAGATTCGGAGCGCTAAGAGGGTAATAGTGGAAAAAGGAATGTCTCCAATATAAACTACACAGAATCATTCTGTAAAACTTCTTTCTGATCTGTGCATTCAGCTAACAGAGTTAAACCATACTTTTGATTGAGCAGATCTGAACACTCTTTCTGTAGAAAATGCAACTGGAAATTTGGAGCGCTAAGAGAGTAGTAGTGGAAAAAGGAATATATTCAAATATAAACTACACAGAAGCATTCTGTGAAACTTCTTTCTGATCTGAGCATTCAGCTAACAGAGTTAAACCATACTTTTGATTGAGCAGTTTTGAAACACTCTGTCTGTAGAAAATGCAACTGGACATTCGTAGCGCTAAGTGGGTAATAGTGGAAAAAAGAATATGTTCAAATATAAACTACACAGAAGCATTGTATGAAACTTCTTTCTGTTCTGTGCATTCAACTAACAGAGTTGAACCTTACTTTTGATTGAGCCTTTCTGAAACACTCTTTCTGTAGAAACTGCAATTGTACATTCTGAGCGCTAAGAGGCCTCTATTGGGAAAAATAATATCTTCAAATAAAAACTACACAGAAGCATTGTGTGAAACTTATTTCTGATATGTTCATTAAGCTAACAGAGTTAAACCATACTTTTGATTGCGCAGTTCTGAACACTCTTTCTGTAGAAAATGCAAGTGGACATTCGGAGCGCTAAGAGGGTAATAGTGGAAAAAGGTATATATTCAAATATAAACTACACAGTAGCATTCTGTGAAAATTCTTTCTGTTCTGTGCATTCAACTAACAGAGTTGAACCTTACTTTTGATTGAGCCGTTCTGAAACACTCTTTCTGTAGAAACTGCAATTGGACATGCTAAGCGCTAAGAGGCCTACATTGGGAAAAAGAATATCTTCAAATAAAAACTACACAGATGCATTCTGTGAAACTTATTTCTGATCTGTAAATTCAGTTAACAGAGATAAAACATATTTTTGATTGAGCAGTTATGAAACACTCTTTTTGTGGAAAATGCAAGTGGAGATTCGGAGCGCTAAGTGGGTAATAGTGGAAAAAGGAATGTCTTCAAATATAAACTACACAGAATCATTCGGTGAAACTTCTTTCTGATCTGTGCATTCAGCTAACAGAGTTAAACCATACTTTTGATTGAGCAGATCTGAACACTCTTTCTGTAGAAAATGCAACTGGACATTTGGAGCGCTAAGAGCGTAGTAGTGGAAAAAGGAATATATTCAAATATAAACTACACAGAAGCATTCTGTGAAACTTCTTTCTGATCTGAGCATTCAGGTAACAGAGTTAAACCATACTTTTGATTGAGCAGTTTTGAAACACTCTGTCCGTAGAAAATGCAACTTGACATTCGTAGCGCTAAGTGGGTAATAGTGGAAAAAAGATTATGTTCAAATATAAACTACACAGAAGCATTGTATGAAACTTCTTTCTGTTCTGTGCATTCAACTAACAGAGTTGAACCTTACTTTTGAGTGAGCCGTTCTGAAACACTCTTTCTGTAGAAACTGCAATTGGACATTCTGAGCGCTAGGAGGCCTCTATTGGGAAAAAGAATGTCTACAAATAAAAACTACACATAAGAATTGTGTGAAACTTCTTTCTGTTCTGTTTGTTCAACTAAAAGAGTTGAACCTTAGTTTTGATTGAGCCGTTCTGAAACACCCTTTCTGTAGAAAATGCAAGTGGAGATTCCGAGCGCTAAGAGGGTAATAGTGGAAAAAGGAATGTCTCCAAATATAAACTACACAGAATCATTCTGTGAAACTTCTTTCTGATCTGTGCATTCAGCTAACAGAGTTAAACCATACTTTTGATTGAGCAGATGTGAACACTCTTTCTGTAGAAAATGCAACTGGACATTTGGAGCGCTAAGAGAGTAGTAGTGGAAAAAGGAATATATTCAAATATAAACTACACAGATGCATTCTGTGAAACTTCTTTCTGATCTGAGCATTCAGCTAACAGAGTTAAACCATACTTTTGATTGAGCAGTTTTGAAACACTCTGTCTGTAGAAAATGCAACTGGACATTCGTAGCGCTAAGTGGCTAATAGTGGAAAAAAGAATATGTTCAAATATAAACTACACAGAAGCATTGTATGAAACTTCTTTCTGTTCTGTGCATTCAACTAACAGAGTTGAACCTTACTTTTGATTGAGCCTTTCTGAAACACTCTTTCTGTAGAAACTGCAATTGGACATTCTGAGCGCTAAGAGTCATATATTGGGAAAAATAATATCTTCAAATAAAAACTACACAGAAGCTTTGTGTGAAACTTACTTCTGATATGTTCATTAAGCTAACAGAGTTAAACCATACTTTTGATTGCGCAGTTCTGAACACTCTTTCTGTAGAAAATGCAAGTGGACATTCGGAGCGCTAAGAGGGTAATAGTGGAAAAAGGAATATATTCAAATATAAAATACACAGTAGCATTCTGTGAAACTTCTTTCTGTTCTGTGCATTCAACTAACAGAGTTGAACCTTACTTTTGATTGAGCCGTTCTGAAACACTCTTTCTGTAGAAACTGCAATTGGACATGCTAAGCGCTAAGAGGTCTACATTGGGAAAAAGAATATCTTCAAATAAAAACTACACAGATGCATTCTGTGAAACTTATTTCTGATCTGTAAATTCAGTTAACAGAGATAAAACATATTTTTGATTGAGCAGTTATGAAACACTCTTTTTGTAGAAAATGCAAGTGGAGATTCGGAGCGCTAAGAGGGTAATAGTGGAAAAAGGAATGTCTTCAAATACAAACTACACAGAATCATTCGGTGATACTTCTTTCTGATCTGTGCATTCAGCTAACAGAGTTAAACCATACTTTTGATTGAGCAGATCTGAACATTCTTTCTGTAGAAAATGCAACTGGACATTTGGAGCGCTAAGAGCGTAGTAGTGGAAAAAGGAATATATTCAAATATAAACTACACAGAAGCATTCTGTGAAACTTCTTTCTGATCTGAGCATTCAGCTAACAGAGTTAAACCATACTTTTGATTGAGCAGTTTTGAAACACTCTGTCTGTAGAAAATGCAACTGGACATTCGTAGCGCTAAGTGGGTAATAGTGGAAAAAAGAATATGTTCAAATATAAACTACACAGAAGCATTGTATGAAACTTCTTTCTGTTCTGTGCATTAAACTAACAGAGTTGAACCTTACTTTTGATTGAGCCGTTCTGAAACACTCTTTCTGTAGAAACTGCAATTGGACATTCTGAGCGCTAGGAGGCCTATATTGGGAAAAAGAATGTCTACAAATAAAAACTACACAGAAGAATTGTGTGAAACTTCTTTCTGTTCTGTTTGTTCAACTAAAAGAGTTGAACCTTAGTTTTGATTGAGCCGTTCTGAAACACTCTTTCTGTAGAAAATGCAAGTGGAGATTCGGAGCGCTAAGAGGGTAATAGTGGAAAAAGGAATGTCTCCAAATATAAACTACACAGAATCATTCTGTGAAACTTCTTTCTGATCTGTGAATTCAGCTAACAGAGTTAAACCATACTTTTGATTGAGCAGATCTGAACACTCTTTCTGTAGAAAATGCAACTGGACATTTGGAGCACTAAGAGAGTAGTAGTGGAAAAAGGAATATATTCAAATATAAACTACACAGAAGCATTCTGTGAAACTTCTTTCTGATCTGAGCATTCAGCTAACAGAGTTTAACCATACTTTTGTTTGAGCAGTTTTGAAACACTCTGTCTGTAGAAAATGCAACTGGACATTCGTAGCGCTGAGTGGCTAATAGTGGAAAAAAGAATATGTTCAAATATAAACTACACAGAAGCATTGTATGAAACTTCTTTCTGTTCTGTGCATTCAACTAACAGAGTTGAACCTTACTTTTGATTGAGCCGTTCTGAAACACTCTCTCTGTAGAAACTGCAATTGGACATTCTGAGCGCTAAGAGGCCTATATTGGGAAAAAGAATGTCTACAAATAAAAACTACACAGAAGAATTGTGTGAAACTTCTTTCTGTTCTGTTTGTTCAACTAAAAGAGTTGAACCTTAGTTTTGATTGAGCCGTTCTGAAACATTCTTTCTGTAGAAAATGCAAGTGGAGATTCGGAGCGCTAAGAGGGTAATAGTGGAAAAAGGAATGTCACCAATATAAACTACACAGAATCATTCTGTAAAACTTCTTTCTGATCTGTGCATTCAGCTAACAGAGTTAAACCATACTTTTGATTGAGCAGATCTGAACACTCTTTCTGTAGAAAATGCAACTGGAAATTTGGAGCGCTAAGAGAGTAGTAGTGGAAAAAGGAATATATTCAAATATAAACTACACAGAAGCATTCTGTGAAACTTCTTTCTGATCTGAGCATTCAGCTAACAGAGTTAAACCATACTTTTGATTGAGCAGTTTTGAAACACTCTGTCTGTAGAAAATGCAACTGGACATTCGTAGCGCTAAGTGGGTAATAGTGGAAAAAAGAATATGTTCAAATATAAACTACACAGAAGCATTGTATGAAACTTCTTTCTGTTCTGTGCATTCAACTAACAGAGTTGAACCTTACTTTTGATTGAGCCTTTCTGAAACACTCTTTCTGTAGAAACTGCAATTGTACATTCTGAGCGCTAAGAGGCCTCTATTGGGAAAAATAATATCTTCAAATAAAAACTACACAGAAGCATTGTGTGAAACTTATTTCTGATATGTTCATTAAGCTAACAGAGTTAAACCATACTTTTGATTGCGCAGTTCTGAACACTCTTTCTGTAGAAAATGCAAGTGGACATTCGGAGCGCTAAGAGGGTAATAGTGGAAAAAGGAATATATTCAAATATAAACTACACAGTAGCATTCTGTGAAAATTCTTTCTGTTCTGTGCATTCAACTAACAGAGTTGAACCTTACTTTTGATTGAGCCGTTCTGAAACACTCTTTCTGTAGAAACTGCAATTGGACATGCTAAGCGCTAAGAGGCCTACATTGGGAAAAAGAATATCTTCAAATAAAAACTACACAGATGCATTCTGTGAAACTTATTTCTGATCTGTAAATTCAGTTAACAGAGATAAAACATATTTTTGATTGAGCAGTTATGAAACACTCTTTTTGTGGAAAATGCAAGTGGAGATTCGGAGCGCTAAGTGGGTAATAGTGGAAAAAGGAATGTCTTCAAATATAAACTACACAGAATCATTCGGTGAAACTTCTTTCTGATCTGTGCATTCAGCTAACAGAGTTAAACCATACTTTTGATTGAGCAGATCTGAACACTCTTTCTGTAGAAAATGCAACTGGACATTTGGAGCGCTAAGAGCGTAGTAGTGGAAAAAGGAATATATTCAAATATAAACTACACAGAAGCATTCTGTGAAACTTCTTTCTGATCTGAGCATTCAGGTAACAGAGTTAAACCATACTTTTGATTGAGCAGTTTTGAAACACTCTGTCTGTAGAAAATGCAACTTGACATTCGTAGCGCTAAGTGGGTAATAGTGGAAAAAAGAATATGTTCAAATATAAACTACACAGAAGCATTGTATGAAACTTCTTTCTGTTCTGTGCATTCAACTAACAGAGTTGAACCTTACTTTTGATTGAGCCGTTCTGAAACACTCTTTCTGTAGAAACTGCAATTGGACATTCTGAGCGCTAGGAGGCCTCTATTGGGAAAAAGAATGTCTACAAATAAAAACTACACATAAGAATTGTGTGAAACTTCTTTCTGTTCTGTTTGTTCAACTAAAAGAGTTGAACCTTAGTTTTGATTGAGCCGTTCTGAAACACCCTTTCTGTAGAAAATGCAAGTGGAGATTCCGAGCGCTAAGAGGGTAATAGTGGAAAAAGGAATGTCTCCAAATATAAACTACACAGAATCATTCTGTGAAACTTCTTTCTGATCTGTGCATTCAGCTAACAGAGTTAAACCATACTTTTGATTGAGCAGATGTGAACACTCTTTCTGTAGAAAATGCAACTGGACATTTGGAGCGCTAAGAGAGTAGTAGTGGAAAAAGGAATATATTCAAATATAAACTACACAGATGCATTCTGTGAAACTTCTTTCTGATCTGAGCATTCAGCTAACAGAGTTAAACCATACTTTTGATTGAGCAGTTTTGAAACACTCTGTCTGTAGAAAATGCAACTGGACATTCGTAGCGCTAAGTGGCTAATAGTGGAAAAAAGAATATGTTCAAATATAAACTACACAGAAGCATTGTATGAAACGTCTTTCTGTTCTGTGCATTCAACTAACAGAGTTGAACCTTACTTTTGATTGAGCCTTTCTGAAACACTCTTTCTGTAGAAACTGCAATTGGACATTCTGAGCGCTAAGAGGCATATATTGGGAAAAATAATATCTTCAAATAAAAACTACACAGAAGCTTTGTGTGAAACTTACTTCTGATATGTTCATTAAGCTAACAGAGTTAAACCATACTTTTGATTGCGCAGTTCTGAACACTCTTTCTGTAGAAAATGCAAGTGGACATTCGGAGCGCTAAGAGGGTAATAGTGGAAAAAGGAATATATTCAAATATAAAATACACAGTAGCATTCTGTGAAACTTCTTTCTGTTCTGTGCATTCAACTAACAGAGTTGAACCTTACTTTTGATTGAGCCGTTCTGAAACACTCTTTCTGTAGAAACTGCAATTGGACATGCTAAGCGCTAAGAGGTCTACATTGGGAAAAAGAATATCTTCAAATAAAAACTACACAGATGCATTCTGTGAAACTTATTTCTGATCTGTAAATTCAGTTAACAGAGATAAAACATATTTTTGATTGAGCAGTTATGAAACACTCTTTTTGTAGAAAATGCAAGTGGAGATTCGGAGCGCTAAGAGGGTAATAGTGGAAAAAGGAATGTCTTCAAATATAAACTACACAGAATCATTCGTTGATACTTCTTTCTGATCTGTGCATTCAGCTAACAGAGTTAAACCATACTTTTGATTGAGCAGATCTGAACATTCTTTCTGTAGAAAATGCAACTGGACATTTGGAGCGCTAAGAGCGTAGTAGTGGAAAAAGGAATATATTCAAATATAAACTACACAGAAGCATTCTGTGAAACTTCTTTCTGATCTGAGCATTCAGCTAACAGAGTTAAACCATACTTTTGATTGAGCAGTTTTGAAACACTCTGTCTGTAGAAAATGCAACTGGACATTCGTAGCGCTAAGTGGGTAATAGTGGAAAAAAGAATATGTTCAAATATAAACTACACAGAAGCATTGTATGAAACTTCTTTCTGTTCTGTGCATTAAACTAACAGAGTTGAACCTTACTTTTGATTGAGCCGTTCTGAAACACTCTTTCTGTAGAAACTGCAATTGGACATTCTGAGCGCTAGGAGGCCTATATTGGGAAAAAGAATGTCTACAAATAAAAACTACACAGAAGAATTGTGTGAAACTTCTTTCTGTTCTGTTTGTTCAACTAAAAGAGTTGAACCTTAGTTTTGATTGAGCCGTTCTGAAACACTCTTTCTGTAGAAAATGCAAGTGGAGATTCGGAGCGCTAAGAGGGTAATAGTGGAAAAAGGAATGTCTCCAAATATAAACTGCACAGAATCATTCTGTGAAACTTCTTTCTGATCTGTGAATTCAGCTAACAGAGTTAAACCATACTTTTGATTGAGCAGATCTGAACACTCTTTCTGTAGAAAATGCAACTGGACATTTGGAGCACTAAGAGAGTAGTAGTGGAAAAAGGAATATATTCAAATATAAACTACACAGAAGCATTCTGTGAAACTTCTTTCTGATCTGAGCATTCAGCTAACAGAGTTTAACCATACTTTTGTTTGAGCAGTTTTGAAACACTCTGTCTGTAGAAAATGCAACTGGACATTCGTAGCGCTGAGTGGCTAATAGTGGAAAAAAGAATATGTTCAAATATAAACTACACAGAAGCATTGTATGAAACTTCTTTCTGTTCTGTGCATTCAACTAACAGAGTTGAACCTTACGTTTGATTGAGCCTTTCTGAAACACTCTTTCTGTAGAAACTGCAATTGGACATTCTGAGCGCTAAGAGGCCTATATTGGGAAAAATAATATCTTCAAATAAAAACTACACAGAAGCATTGTGTGAAACTTATTTCTGATATGTTCATTAAGCTAACAGAGTTAAACCATACTTTTGATTGCGCAGTTCTGAACACTCTTTCTGTGGAAAATGCAAGTGGACATTCGGAGCGCTAAGAGGGTAATAGTGGAAAAAGGAATATATTCAAATATAAACTACACAGTAGCATTCTGTGAAAATTCTTTCTGTTCTGTGCATTCAACTAACAGAGTTGAACCTTACTTTTGATTGAGCCGTTCTGAAACACTCTTTCTGTAGAAACTGCAATTGGACATGCTAAGCGCTAAGAGGCCTACATTGGGAAAAAGAATATCTTCAAATAAAAACTACACAGATGCATTCTGTGAAACTTATTTCTGATCTGTAAATTCAGTTAACAGAGATAAAACATATTTTTGTTTGAGCAGTTATGAAACACTCTTTTTGTAGAAAATGCAAGTGGAGATTCGGAGCGCTAAGTGGGTAATAGTGGAAAAAGGAATGTCTTCAAATATAAACTACACAGAATCATTCGGTGAAACTTCTTTCTGATCTGTGCATTCAGCTAACAGAGTTAAACCATACTTTTGATTGAGCAGATCTGAACACTCTTTCTGTAGAAAATGCAACTGGACATTTGGAGCGCTAAGAGCGTAGTAGTGGAAAAAGGAATATATTCAAATATAAACTACACAGAAGCATTCTGTGAAACTTCTTTCTGATCTGAGCATTCAGGTAACAGAGTTAAACCATACTTTTGATTGAGCAGTTTTGAAACACTCTGTCTGTAGAAAATGCAACTTGACATTCGTAGCGCTAAGTGGGTAATAGTGGAAAAAAGAATATGTTCAAATATAAACTACACAGAAGCATTGTATGAAACTTCTTTCTGTTCTGTGCATTCAACTAACAGAGTTGAACCTTACTTTTGATTGAGCCGTTCTGAAACACTCTTTCTGTAGAAACTGCAATTGGACATTCTGAGCGCTAGGAGGCCTCTATTGGGAAAAAGAATGTCTACAAATAAAAACTACACATAAGAATTGTGTGAAACTTCTTTCTGTTCTGTTTGTTCAACTAAAAGAGTTGAACCTTAGTTTTGATTGAGCCGTTCTGAAACACCCTTTCTGTAGAAAATGCAAGTGGAGATTCCGAGCGCTAAGAGGGTAATAGTGGAAAAAGGAATGTCTCCAAATATAAACTACACAGAATCATTCTGTGAAACTTCTTTCTGATCTGTGCATTCAGCTAACAGAGTTAAACCATACTTTTGATTGAGCAGATGTGAACACTCTTTCTGTAGAAAATGCAACTGGACATTTGGAGCGCTAAGAGAGTAGTAGTGGAAAAAGGAATATATTCAAATATAAACTACACAGATGCATTCTGTGAAACTTCTTTCTGATCTGAGCATTCAGCTAACAGAGTTAAACCATACTTTTGATTGAGCAGTTTTGAAACACTCTGTCTGTAGAAAATGCAACTGGACATTCGTAGCGCTAAGTGGCTAATAGTGGAAAAAAGAATATGTTCAAATATAAACTACACAGAAGCATTGTATGAAACGTCTTTCTGTTCTGTGCATTCAACTAACAGAGTTGAACCTTACTTTTGATTGAGCCTTTCTGAAACACTCTTTCTGTAGAAACTGCAATTGGACATTCTGAGCGCTAAGAGGCATATATTGGGAAAAATAATATCTTCAAATAAAAACTACACAGAAGCTTTGTGTGAAACTTACTTCTGATATGTTCATTAAGCTAACAGAGTTAAACCATACTTTTGATTGCGCAGTTCTGAACACTCTTTCTGTAGAAAATGCAAGTGGACATTCGGAGCGCTAAGAGGGTAATAGTGGAAAAAGGAATATATTCAAATATAAAATACACAGTAGCATTCTGTGAAACTTCTTTCTGTTCTGTGCATTCAACTAACAGAGTTGAACCTTACTTTTGATTGAGCCGTTCTGAAACACTCTTTCTGTAGAAACTGCAATTGGACATGCTAAGCGCTAAGAGGTCTACATTGGGAAAAAGAATATCTTCAAATAAAAACTACACAGATGCATTCTGTGAAACTTATTTCTGATCTGTAAATTCAGTTAACAGAGATAAAACATATTTTTGATTGAGCAGTTATGAAACACTCTTTTTGTAGAAAATGCAAGTGGAGATTCGGAGCGCTAAGAGGGTAATAGTGGAAAAAGGAATGTCTTCAAATATAAACTACACAGAATCATTCGTTGATACTTCTTTCTGATCTGTGCATTCAGCTAACAGAGTTAAACCATACTTTTGATTGAGCAGATCTGAACATTCTTTCTGTAGAAAATGCAACTGGACATTTGGAGCGCTAAGAGCGTAGTAGTGGAAAAAGGAATATATTCAAATATAAACTACACAGAAGCATTCTGTGAAACTTCTTTCTGATCTGAGCATTCAGCTAACAGAGTTAAACCATACTTTTGATTGAGCAGTTTTGAAAAACTCTGTCTGTAGAAAATGCAACTGGACATTCGTAGCGCTAAGTGGGTAATAGTGGAAAAAAGAATATGTTCAAATATAAACTACACAGAAGCATTGTATGAAACTTCTTTCTGTTCTGTGCATTAAACTAACAGAGTTGAACCTTACTTTTGATTGAGCCGTTCTGAGACACTCTTTCTGTAGAAACTGCAATTGGACATTCTGAGCGCTAGGAGGCCTATATTGGGAAAAAGAATGTCTACAAATAAAAACTACACAGAAGAATTGTGTGAAACTTCTTTCTGTTCTGTTTGTTCAACTAAAAGAGTTGAACCTTAGTTTTGATTGAGCCGTTCTGAAACACTCTTTCTGTAGAAAATGCAAGTGGAGATTCGGAGCGCTAAGAGGGTAATAGTGGAAAAAGGAATGTCTCCAAATATAAACTGCACAGAATCATTCTGTGAAACTTCTTTCTGATCTGTGAATTCAGCTAACAGAGTTAAACCATACTTTTGATTGAGCAGATCTGAACACTCTTTCTGTAGAAAATGCAACTGGACATTTGGAGCACTAAGAGAATAGTAGTGGAAAAAGGAATATATTCAAATATAAACTACACAGAAGCATTCTGTGAAACTTCTTTCTGATCTGAGCATTCAGCTAACAGAGTTTAACCATACTTTTGTTTGAGCAGTTTTGAAACACTCTGTCTGTAGAAAATGCAACTGGACATTCGTAGCGCTGAGTGGCTAATAGTGGAAAAAAGAATATGTTCAAATATAAACTACACAGAAGCATTGTATGAAACTTCTTTCTGTTCTGTGCATTCAACTAACAGAGTTGAACCTTACTTTTGATTGAGCCTTTCTGAAACACTCTTTCTGTAGAAACTGCAATTGGACATTCTGAGCGCTAAGAGGCCTATATTGGGAAAAATAATATCTTCAAATAAAAACTACACAGAAGCATTGTGTGAAACTTATTTCTGATATGTTCATTAAGCTAACAGAGTTAAACCATACTTTTGATTGCGCAGTTCTGAACACTCTTTCTGTAGAAAATGCAAGTGGACATTCGGAGCGCTAAGAGGGTAATAGTGGAAAAAGGAATATATTCAAATATAAACTACACAGTAGCATTCTGTGAAAATTCTTTCTGTTCTGTGCATTCAACTAACAGAGTTGAACCTTACTTTTGATTGAGCCGTTCTGAAACACTCTTTCTGTAGAAACTGCAATTGGACATGCTAAGCGCTAAGAGGCCTACATTGGGAAAAAGAATATCTTCAAATAAAAACTACACAGATGCATTCTGTGAAACTTATTTCTGATCTGTAAATTCAGTTAACAGAGATAAAACATATTTTTGTTTGAGCAGTTATGAAACACTCTTTTTGTAGAAAATGCAAGTGGAGATTCGGAGCGCTAAGTGGGTAATAGTGGACAAAGGAATGTCTTCAAATATAAACTACACAGAATCATTCGGTGAAACTTCTTTCTGATCTGTGCATTCAGCTAACAGAGTTAAACCATACTTTTGATTGAGCAGATCTGAGCACTCTTTCTGTAGAAAATGCAACTGGACATTTGGAGCGCTAAGAGCGTAGTAGTGGAAAAAGGAATATATTCAAATATAAACTACACAGAAGCATTCTGTGAAACTTCTTTCTGATCTGAGCATTCAGCTAACAGAGTTAAACCATACTTTTGATTGAGCAGTTTTGAAACACTCTGTCTGTAGAAAATGCAACTGGACATTCGTAGCGCTAAGTGGGTAATAGTGGAAAAAAGAATATGTTCAAATATAAACTACACAGAAGCATTGTATGAAACTTCTTTCTGTTCTGTGCATTCAACTAACAGAGTTGAACCTTACTTTTGATTGAGCCTTTCTGAAACACTCTTTCTGTAGAAACTGCAATTGGACATTCTGAGCGCTAAGAGGCCTATATTGGGAAAAATAATATCTTCAAATAAAAACTACACAGAAGCATTGTGTGAAACTTATTTCTGATATGTTCATTAAGCTAACAGAGTTAAACCATACTTTTGATTGCGCAGTTCTGAACACTCTTTCTGTAGAAACTGCAAGTGGACATTCGGAGCGCTAAGAGGGTAATAGTGGAAAAAGGAATATATTCAAATATAAAATACACAGTAGCATTCTGTGAAAATTCTTTCTGTTCTGTGCATTCAACTAACAGAGTTGAACCTTACTTTTGATTGAGCCGTTCTGAAACACTCTTTCTGTAGAAACTGCAATTGGACATGCTAAGCGCTAAGAGGCCTACATTGGGAAAAAAAATATCTTCAAATAAAAAATACACAGATGCATTCTGTGAAACTTATTTCTGATCTGTAAATTCAGTTAACAGAGATAAAACATATTTTTGATTGAGCAGTTATGAAACACTCTTTTTGTAGAAAATGCAAGTGGAGATTCGGAGCGCTAAGAGGGTAATAGTGGAAAAAGGAATGTCTTCAAATATAAACTACACAGAATCATTCGGTGAAATTTCTTTCTGATCTGTGCATTCAGCTAACAGAGTTAAACCATACTTTTGATTGAGCAGATCTGAACACTCTTTCTGTAGAAAATGCAACTGGACATTTGGAGCGCTAAGAGCGTAGTAGTGGAAAAAGAATATATTCAAATATAAACTACACAGAAGCATTCTGTGAAACTTCTTTCTGATCTGAGCATTCAGCTAACAGAGTTAAACCATACTTTTGATTGAGCAGTTTTGAAACACTCTGTCTGTAGAAAATGCAACTGGACATTCGTAGCACTAAGTGGGTAATAGTGGAAAAAAGAATATGTTCAAATATGAACTACACAGAAGCATTGTATGAAACTTCTTTCTGTTCTGTGCATTCTACTAACAGAGTTGAACCTTACTTTTGATTGAGCCGTTCTGAAACACTCTTTCTGTAGAAACTGCAATTGGACATTCTGAGCGCTAAGAGGCCTATATTGGGATAAAGAATGTCTACAAATAAAAGCTACACAGAAGAATTGTGTGAAACTCCTTTCTGTTCTGTTTGTTCAACTAAAAGAGTTGAACCTTAGTTTTGATTGAGCCGTTCTGAAACACTCTTTCTGTAGAAAATGCAAGTGGAGATTCGGAGTGCTAAGGGGGTAATAGTGGAAAAAGGAATGTCTCCAAATATAAACTACACAGAATCATTCTGTGAAACTTCTTTCTGATCTGTGCATTCAGCTAACAGAATTAAACCATACTTTTGATTGAGCAGATCTGAACACTCTTTCTGTAGAAAATGCAACTGGACATTTGGAGCGCTAAGAGAGTAGTAGTGGAAAAAGGAATATATTCAAATATAAACTACACAGAAGCATTCTGTGAAACTTCTTTCTGATCTGAGCATTCAGCTAACAGAGTTAAACCATACTTTTGATTGAGCAGTTTTGAAACACTCTGTCTGTAGAAAATGCAACTGGACATTCGTAGCGCTAAGTGGGTAATAGTGGAAAAAAGAATATGTTCAAATATGAACTACACAGAAGCATTGTATGAAACTACTTTCTGTTCTGTGCATTCAACTAACAGAGTTGAACCTTACTTTTGATTGAGCCTTTCTGAAACACTCCTTCTGTAGAAACTGCAATTGGACATTCTGAGCGCTAAGAGGCCTCTATTGGGAAAAATAATATCTTCAAATAAAAACTACACAGAAGCATTGTGTGAAACTTATTTCTGATATGTTCATTAAGCTAACAGAGTTAAACCATACTTTTGATTGCGTAGTTCTGAACACTCTTTCTGTAGAAAATGCAAGTGGACATTCGGAGCGCTAAGAGGGTAATAGTGGAAAAAGGAATATATTCAAATATAAACTACACAGTAGCATTCTGTGAAAATTCTTTCTGTTCTGTGCATTCAACTAACAGAGTTGAACCTTACTTTTGATTGAGCCGTTCTGAAACACTCTTTCTGTAGAAACTGCAATTGGACATGCTAAGCGCTAAGAGGCCTACATTGGGAAAAAGAATATCTTCAAATAAAAACTACACAGATGCATTCTGTGAAACTTATTTCTGATCTGTAAATTCAGTTAACAGAGATAAAACATATTTTTGATTGAGCAGTTATGAAACACTCTTTTCGTAGAAAATGCAAGTGGAGATTCGGAGCGCTAAGAGGGTAATAGTGGAAAAAGGAATGTCTTCAAATATAAACTACACAGAATCATTCGGTGAAACTTCTTTCTGATCTGTGCATTCAGCTAACAGAGTTAAACCATTCTTTTGATTGAGCAGATCTGAACACTCTTTCTGTTGAAAATGCAACTGGACATTTGGAGCGCTAAGAGCGTAGCAGTGGAAAAAGGAATATATTCAAATATAAACTACACAGAAGCATTCTGTGAAACTTTTTCTGATCTGAGCATTCAGCTAACAGAGTTAAACCATACTTTTGATTGAGCAGTTTTGAAACACTCTGTCTGTAGAAAATGCAACTGGACATTCGTAGCGCTAAGTGGGTTATAGTGGAAAAAAGAATATGTTCAAATATAAACTACACAGAAGCATTGTATGAAACTTCTTTCTGTTCTGTGCATTCAACTAACAGAGTTGAACCTTACTTTTGATTGAGCCTTTCTGAAACACTCTCTCTGTAGAAACTGCAATTGGACATTCTGAGCGCTAAGAGGCCTCTATTGGGAAAAATAATATCTTCAAATAAAAACTACACAGAAGCATTGTGTGAAACTTATTTCTGATATGTTCATTAAGCTAACAGAGTTAAACCATACTTTTGATTGCGTAGTTCTGAACACTCTTTCTGTAGAAAATGCAAGTGGACATTCGGAGCGCTAAGAGGGTAATAGTGGAAAAAGTAATATATTCAAATATAAACTACACAGTAGCATTCTGTGAAAATTCTTTCTGTTCTGTGCATTCAACTAACAGAGTAGAACCTTACTTTTGATTGAGCCGTTCTGAAACACTCTTTCTGTAGAAACTGCAATTGGACATGCTAAGCGCTAAGAGGCCTACATTGGGAAAAAGAATATCTTCAAATAAAAACTATACAGATGCATTCTGTGAAACTTATTTCTGATCTGTAAATTCAGTTAACAGAGATAAAACATATTTTTGATTCAGCAGTTATGAAACACTCTTTTCGTAGAAAATGCAAGTGGAGATTCGGAGAGCTAAGAGGGTAATAGTGGAAAAAGGAATGTCTTCAAATATAAACTACACAGAATCATTCGGTGAAACATCTTTCTGGTCTGTGCATTCAGCTAACAGAGTTAAACCATTCTTTTGATTGAGCAGATCTGAACACTCTTTCTGTTGAAAATGCAACTGGACATTTGGAGCGCTAAGAGCGTAGTAGTGGAAAAACGAATATATGCAAATATAAACTACACAGAAGCATTCTGTGAAACTTCTTTCTGATCTGAGCATACAGCTAACAGAGTTAAACCATACTTTTGATTGAGCAGTTTTGAAACACTCTGTCTGTAGAAAATGCAACTGGACATTCGTAGCGCTAAGTGGGTAATAGTGGAAAAAAGAATATGTTCAAATATAAACTACACAGAAGCATTGTATGAAACTTCTTTCTGTTCTGTGCATTCAACTAACAGAGTTGAACCTTACTTTTGATTGAGCCATTCTGAAACACTCTTTCTGTAGAAACTGCAATTGGATATTCTGAGCACTAAGAGGCCTATATTGGGAAAAAGAATGTCTACAAATAAAAACTACACAGAAGAATTGTGTGAAACTTCTTTCTGTTCTGTTTGTTCAACTAAAAGAGTTGAACCTTAATTTTGATTGAGCCGTTCTGAAACACTCTTTCTGTAGAAAATGCAAGTGGAGATTCGGAGTGCTAAGAGGGTAATAGTGGAAAAAGGAATGTCTCCAAATATAAACTACACAGAATCATTCTGTGAAACTTCTTTCTGATCTGTGCATTCAGCTAACACAGTTAAACCATACTTTTGATTGAGGAGATCTGAACACTCTTTCTGTAGAAAATGCAACTGGACATTTGGAGCGCTAAGAGAGTAGTAGTGGAAAAAGAAATATATTCAAATATAAACTACACAGAAGCATTCTGTGAAACTTCTTTCTGATCTGAGCATTCAGCTAACAGAGTTAAACCATACTTTTGATTGAGCAGTTTTGAAACACTCTGTCTGTAGAAAATGCAACTGGACATTCGTAGCGCTAAGTGGGTAATAGTGGAAAAAAGAATATGTTCAAATATAAATTACACAGAAGCATTGTATGAAACTTCTTTCTGTTCTGTGCATTCAACTAACAGAGTTGAACCTTACTTTTGATTGAGCCTTTCTGAAACACTCTTTCTGTAGAAACTGCAATTGGACATTCTGAGCGCTAAGAGGCCTCTATTGGGAAAAATAATATCTTCAAATAAAAACTACACAGAAGCATTTTGTGAAACTTATTTCTGATATGTTCATTAAGCTAACAGAGTTAAACCATACTTTTGATTGCGCAGTTCTGAACACTCTTTCTGTAGAAAATGCAAGTGGACATTCGGAGCGCTAAGAGGGTAATAGTGGAAAAAGGAATATATTCAAATATAAACTACACAGTAGCATTCTGTGAAAATTCTTTCTGTTCTGTGCATTCAACTAACAGAGTTGAACCTTACTTTTGATTGAGCCGTTCTGAAACACTCTTTCTGTAGAAACTGCAATTGGACATGCTAAGCGCTAAGAGGCCTACATTGGGAAAAAGAATATCTTCAAATAAAAACTACACAGATGCATTCTGTGAAACATATTTCTGATCTGTAAATTCAGTTAACAGAGATAAAACATATTTTTGATTGAGCAGTTATGAAACACTCTTTTTGTAGAAAATGCAAGTGGAGATTCGGAGCGCTAAGAGGGTAATAGTGGAAAAAGGAATGTCTTCAAATATAAACTACACAGAATCATTCGGTGAAACTTCTTTCTGATATGTGCATTCAGCTAACAGAGTTAAACCATACTTTTGATTGAGAAGATCTGAACACTCTTTCTGTTGAATATGCAACTGGACATTTGGAGCGCTAAGAGAGAAGTAGTGGAAAAAGGAATATATTCAAATATAAACTACACAGAAGCATTCTGTGAAACTTCTTTCTGATCTGAGCATACAGCTAACAGAGTTAAACCATACTTTTGATTGAGCAGTTTTGAAACACTCTGTCTGTAGAAAATGCAACTGGACATTCGTAGCGCCAAGTGGGTAATAGTGGAAAAAAGAATATGTTCAAATATAAACTACACAGAAGCATTGTATGAAACTTCTTTCTGTTCTGTGCATTCAACTCAGAGAGTTGAACCTTACTTTTGATTGAGCCTTTCTGAAACACTCTTTCTGTAGAAACTGCAATTGGACATTCTGAGCGCTAAGAGGCCTCTATTGGGAAAAATAATATCTTCAAATAAAAACTACACAGAAGCATTGTGTGAAACTTATTTCTGATATGTTCATTAAGCTAACAGAGTTAAACCATACTTTTGATTGCGCAGTTCTGAACACTCTTTCTGTAGAAAATGCAAGTGGACATTCGGAGCGCTAAAAGGGTAATAGTGGAAAAAGGAATATATTAAATTATAAACTACACAGTAGCATTCTGTGAAAATTCTTTCTGTTCTGTGCATTCAACTAACAGAGTTGAACCTTACTTTTAATTGAGCCGTTCTGAAACACTCTTTCTGTAGAAACTGCAATTGGACATGCTAAGCGCTAAGAGGCCTACATTGGGAAAAAGAATATCTTCAAATAAAAACTACACAGATGCATTCTGTGAAACTTCTTTCTGTTCTGTTTGTTCAACTAAAAGAGTTGAACCTTTGTTTTGATTGAGCCGTTCTGAAACACTCTTTCTGTAGAAAATGCAAGTGGAGATTCGGAGCGCTAAGAGGGTAATAGTGGAAAAAGGAATGTCTCCAAATATAAACTACACAGAATCATTCTGTGAAACTTCTTTCTGATCTGTGCATTCAGCTAACAGAGTTAAACCATAATTTTGATTGAGCAGATCTGAACACTCTTTCTGTAGAACATGCAACTGGACATTTGGAGCGCTAAGAGCGTAGTAGTGGAAAAAGGAATATATTCAAATATAAACTACACAGAAGCATTCTGTGAAACTTCTTTCTGATCTGAGCATTCAGCTAACAGAGTTAAACCATACTTTTGATTGAGCAGTTTTGAAACACTCTGTCTGTAGAAAATGCCACTGGACATTCGTAGCGCTAAGTGGGTAATAGTGGAAAAAAAATATGTTCAAATATAAACTACACAGAAGCATTGTATGAAACTTCTTTCTGTTCTGTGCATTCAACTAACAGAGTTGAACCTTACTTTTGATTGAGCCGTTCTGAAACACTCTTTCTGTAGAAACTGCAATTGGTCATTCTGAGCGCTAAGAGGCCTATATTGGGAAAAAGAATATCTACAAATAAAAACTACACAGAAGAATTGAGTGAAACTTCTTTCTGTTCTGTTTGTTCAACTAAAAGAGTTGAACCTTAGTTTTGATTGAGCCGTTCTGAAACACTCTTTCTGTAGAAAATGCAAGTGGATATTCGGAGCGCTAAGAGGGTAATAGTGGAAAAAGGAATGTCTCCAAATATAAACTACACAGAATCATTCTGTGAAATTTCTTTCTGATCTGTGCATTCAGCTAACAGAGTAAAACCATACTTTTGATTGAGCAGATCTGAACACTCTTTCTGTAGAAAATGCAACTGGACATTTGGAGCGCTAAGAGAGTAGTAGTGGAAAAAGGGATATATTCAAATATAAACTACATAGAAGCATTCTGTGAAACTTCTTTCTGATCTGAGCATTCAGCTAACAGAGTTAAACCATACTTTTGATTGAGCAGTTTTGAAACACTCTGTCTGTAGAAAATGCAACTGGACATTCGTAGCGCCAAGTGGGTAATAGTGGAAAAAAGAATATGTTCAAATATAAACTACACAGAAACATTTTATGAAATTACTTTCTGTTCTGTGCATTCAACTAACAGAGTTGAACCTTACTTTTTATTGAGCCTTTCTGAAACACACTTTCTGTAGAAACTGCAATTGGACATTCTGAGCGCTAAGAGGCCTATATTGGGAAAAATAATAACTTCAAATAAAAACTACACATAAGCATTTTGTGAAACTTATTTCTGATATGTTCATTAAGCTAACAGAGTTAAACCATACTTTTGATTGCGCAGTTCTGAACACTCTTTCTGTAGAAAATGCAAGTGGACATTCGGAGCGCTAAGAGGGTAATAGTGGAGAAAGGAATATATTCAAATATAAACTACACAGTAGCATTCTGTGAAAATTCTTTCTGTTCTGTGCATTCAACTAACAGAGTTGAACCTTACTTTTGATTGAGCCGTTCTGTAACACTCTTTCTGTAGAAACTGCAATTGGACATGCTAAGCGCTAAGAGGCCCACATTGGGAAAAAGAATATCTTCAAATAAAAACTACACAGATGCATTCTGTGAAACCTATTTCTGATCTGTAAATTCAGTTAACAGAGATAAAACATATTTTTGATTGAGCAGTTATGAAACACTCTTTTTGTAGAAAATGCAAGTGGAGATTCGGAGCGCTAAGAGGGTAATAGTGGAAAAAGGAATGTCTTCAAATATAAACTACACAGAATCATTCGGTGAAACTTCTTTCTGATCTGTGCATTCAGCTAACAGAGTTAAACCATACTTTTGATTGAGCAGATCTGAACAATCTTTCTGTAGGAAATGCAACTGGACATTTGGAGCGCTAAGAGCGTAGTAGTGGAAAAAGGAATATATTCAAATATAAACTACACAGAAGCATTCTGTGAAACTTCTTTCTGATCTGAGCATTCAGCTAACAGAGTTAAACCATACTTTTGATTGAGCAGTTTTGAAACACTCTGTCTGTAGAAAATGCAACTGGACATTCGTAGCGCTAAGTGGGTAATAGTGGAAAAAAGAATATGTTCAAATATAAACTACACAGAAGCATTGTATGAAACTTCTTTCTGTTCTGTGCATTCAACTTACAGAGTTGAACCTTACTTTTGATTGAGCCGTTCTGAAACACTCTTTCTGTAGAAACTGCAATTGGACATTCTGAGCGCTAAGAGGCCTATATTGGGAAAAAGAATGTCTACAAATAAAAACTACACAGAAGAATTGTGTGAAACTTCTTTCTGTTCTGTTTGTTCAACTAAAAGAGTTGAACCTTAGTTTTGATTGAGCCGTTCTGAAACACTCTTTCTGTAGAAAATGCAAGTGGAGATTCGGAGCGCTAAGAGGGTAATAGTGGAAAAAGAAATGTCTCCAAATATAAACTACACAGAATCATTCTGTGAAACTTCTTTCTGATCTGTGCATTCAGCTAACAGAGTTAAACCATACTTTTGATAGAGCAGATCTGAACACTCTTTCTGTAGAAAATGCAACTGGACATTTGGAGCGCTAAGAGAGTAGTAGTGGAAAAAGGAATATATTCAAATATAAACTACACAGAAGCATTCTGTGAAACTTCTTTCTGATCTGAGCATTCAGCTAACAGAGTTAAACCATACTTTTGATTGAGCAGTTTTGAAACACTCTGTCTGTAGAAAATGCAACTGGACATTCGTAGCGCCAAGTGGGTAATAGTGGAAAAAAGAATATGTTCAAATATAAACTACACAGAAGCATTGTATGAAATTACTTTCTGTTCTGTGCATTCAACTAACAGAGTTGAACCTTACTTTTTATTGAGCCTTTCTGAAACACTCTTTCTGTAGAAACTGCAATTGGACATTCTGAGCGCTAAGAGGCCTATATTGGGAAAAATAATAACTTCAAATAAAAACTACACATAAGCATTTTGTGAAACTTATTTCTGATATGTTCATTAAGCTTACAGAGTTAAACCATACTTTTGATTGCGCAGTTCTGAACACTCTTTCTGTAGAAAATGCAAGTGGACATTCGGAGCGCTAAGAGGGTAATAGTGGAAAAAGGAATATATTCAAATATAAACTACACAGTAGCATTCTGTGAAAATTCTTTCTGTTCTGTGCATTCAACTAACAGAGTTGAACCTTACTTTTGATTGAGCCGTTCTGAAACACTCTTTCTGTAGAAACTGCAATTGGACATGCTAAGCGCTAAGAGGCCCACATTGGGAAAAAGAATATCTTCAAATAAAAACTACACAGATGCATTCTGTGAAACCTATTTCTGATCTGTAAATTCAGTTAACAGAGATAAAACATATTTTTGATTGAGCAGTTATGAAACACTCTTTTTGTAGAAAATGTAAGTGGAGATTCGGAGCGCTAAGAGGGTAATAGTGGAAAAAGGAATGTCTTCAAATATAAACTACACAGAATCATTCGGAGAAACTTCTTTCTGATCTGTGCATTCAGCTAACAGAGTTAAACCATACTTTTGATTGAGCAGATCTGAACAATCTTTCTGTAGGAAATGCAACTGGACATTTGGAGCGCTAAGAGCGTAGTAGTGGAAAAAGGAATATATTCAAATATAAACTACACAGAAGCATTCTGTGAAACTTCTTTCTGATCTGAGCATTCAGCTAACAGAGTTAAACCATACTTTTGATTGACCAGTTTTGAAACACTCTGTCTGTAGAAAATGCAACTGGACATTCGTAGCGCTAAGTGGGTAATAGTGGAAAAAAGAATATGTTCAAATATAAACTACACAGAAGCATTGTATGAAACTTCTTTCTATTCTGTGCATTCAACTTACAGAGTTGAACCTTACTTTTGATTGAGCCGTTCTGAAACACTCTTTCTGTAGAAACTGCAATTGGACATTCTGAGCGCTAAGAGGCCTATATTGGGAAAAAGAATGTCTACAAATAAAAACAACACAGAAGAATTGTGTGAAACTTCTTTCTGTTCTGTTTGTTCAACTAAAAGAGTTGAACCTTAGTTTTGATTGAGCCGTTCTGAAACACTCTTTCTGTAGAAAATGCAAGTGGAGATTCGGAGCGCTAAGAGGGTAATAGTGGAAAAAGAAATGTCTCCAAATATAAACTACACAGAATCATTCTGTGAAACTTCTTTCTGATCTGTGCATTCAGTTAACAGAGTTAAACCATACTTTTGATAGAGCAGATCTGAACACTCTTTCTGTAGAAAATGCAACTGGACATTTGGAGCGCTAAGAGAGTAGTAGTGGAAAAAGGAATATATTCAAATATAAACTACACAGAAGCATTCTGTGAAACTTCTTTCTGATCTGAGCATTCAGCTAACAGAGTTAAACCATACTTTTGATTGAGCAGTTTTGAAACACTCTGTCTGTAGAAAATGCAACTGGACATTCGTAGCGCCAAGTGGGTAATAGTGGAAAAAAGAATATCTTCAAATATAAACTACACAGAAGCATTGTATGAAATTTCTTTCTCTTCTGTGCATTCAACTAACAGAGTTGAACCTTACTTTTGATTGAGCCTTTCTGAAACACTCTTTCTGTAGAAACTGCAATTGGACATTCTGAGTGCTAAGAGGCCTATATTGGGAAAAATAATATCTTCAAATAAAAACTACACAGAAGCATTGTGTGAAACTTATTTCTGATATGTTCATTAAGCTAACAGAGTTAAACCATACTTTTGATTGCGCAGTTCTGAACACACTTTCTGTAGAAAATGCAAGTGGACATTAGGAGCGCTAAGAGGGAAATAGTGGAGAAAGGAATATATTCAAATATAAACTACACAGTAGCATTCTGTGAAAATTCTTTCTGTTCTGTGCATTCAACTACCTGAGTTGAACCTTACTTTTGATTGAGCCATTCTGAAACACTCTTTCTGTAGAAACTGCAATTGGACATGCTAAGCGCTAAGAGGCCTAGATTGGGAAAAAGAATATCTTCAAATAAAAACTACACAGATGCATTCTGTGAAACCTATTTCTGATCTGTAAATTCAGCTAACAGAGATAAAACATATATTTGATTGAGCAGTTATGAAACACACTTTTTGTAGAAAATGCAAGTGGAGATTCGGAGCGCTAAGGGGGTAATAGTGGAAAAAGGAATGTCTTCAAATATAAACTACACAGAATCATTCGGTGAAACTTCTTTCTGATCTGTGCATTCAGCTAACAGAGTTAAACCATACTTTTGATTGCGCAGTTCTGAACACTCTTTCTGTAGGAAATGCAAGTGGACATTCCGAGCGCTAAGAGGGTAATAGTGGAAAAAGGAATGTCTTCAAATATAAACTACACAGAATCATTCGGTGAAACTTCTTTCTGATCTGTGCATTCAGCTAACAGAGTTAAACCATACTTTTGATTGAGTAGATCTGAACACTCTTTCTGTTGAAAATGCAACTGGACATTTGGAGCGCTAAGAGCGTAGTAGTGGAAAAAGGAATATATTCAAATAAAAACTACACAGATGCATTCTGTGAAACCTATTTCTGATCTGTAAATTCAGTTAACAGAGATAAAACATATTTTTGATTGAGCAGTTATGAAACCCTCTTTTTGTAGAAAATGCAAGTGGAGATTCGGAGCGCTAAGAGGGTAATAGTGGAAAAAGGAATGTCTTCAAATATAAACTACACAGAATCATTCGGTGAAACTTCTTTCTGATCTGTGCATTCTGCTAACAGAGTTAAACCATACTTTTGATTGAGCAGATCTGAACACTCTTTCTGTAGGAAATGCAACTGGACCTTTGGAGCGCTAAGAGCGTAGTAGTGGAAAAAGGAATATATTCAAATATAAACTACACAGAAGCATTCTGTGAAACTTCTTTCTGATCTGAGCATTCAGCTAACAGAGTTAAACCATACTTTTGATTGAGCAGTTTTGAAACACTCTGTCTGTAGAAAATGCAACTGGACATTCGTAGCGCTAAGTGGGTAATAGTGGAAAAAAGAATATGTTCAAATATAAACTACACAGAAGCATTGTATGAAACTTCTTTCTGTTCTGTGCATTCAACTTACAGAGTTGAACCTTACTTTTGATTGAGCCGTTCTGAAACACTCTTTCTGTAGAAACTGCAATTGGACATTCTGAGCGCTAAGAGGCCTATATTGGGAAAAAGAATGTCTACAAATAAAAACTACTCAGAAGAATTGTGTGAAACTTCTTTCTGTTCTTTTTGTTCAACTAAAAGAGTTGAACCTTAGTTTTGATTGAGCCGTTCTGAAACACTCTTTCTGTAGAAAATGCAAGTGGAGATTCGGAGCGCTAAGAGGGTAATAGTGGAAAAAGGAATGTCTCCAAATATAAACTACACAGAATCATTCTGTGAAACTTCTTTCTGATCTGTGCATTCAGCTAACAGAGTTAAACCATACTTTTGATAGAGCAGATCTGAACACTCTTTCTGTAGAAAATGCAACTGGACATTTGGAGCGCTAGGAGAGTAGTAGTGGAAAAAGGAATATATTCAAATATAAACTACACAGAAGCATTCTGTGAAACTTCTTTCTGATCTGAGCATTCAGCTAACAGAGTTAAACCATACTTTTGATTGAGCAGTTTTGAAACACTCTGTCTGTAGAAAATGCAACTGGACATTCGTAGCGCCAAGTGGGTAATAGTGGAAAAGAGAATATCTTCAAATATAAACTACACAGAAGCATTGTATGAAATTTCTTTCTGTTCTGTGCATTCAACTAACAGAGTTGAACCTTACTTTTGATTGAGCCTTTCTGAAACACTCTTTCTGTAGAAACTGCAATTGGACATTCTGAGCGCTAAGAGGCCTATATTGGGAAAAATAATATCTTCAAATAAAAACTACACAGAAGCATTGTGTGAAACTTATTTCTGATATGTTCATTAAGCTAACAGAGTTAAACCATACTTTTGATTGCGCAGTTCTGAACACACTTTCTTTAGAAAATGCAAGTGGACATTCGGAGCGTTAAGAGGGAAATAGTGGAGAAAGGAATATATTCAAATATAAACTACACAGTAGCATTCTGTGAAAATTCTTTCTGTTCTGTGCATTCAACTAACTGAGTTGAACCTTACTTTTGATTGAGCCGTTCTGAAACACTCTTTCTGTAGAAACTGCAATTGGACATGCTAAGCGCTAAGAGGCCTAGATTGGGAAAAAGAATATCTTCAAATAAAAACTACACAGATGCATTCTGTGAAACCTATTTCTGATCTGTAAATTCAGCTAACAGAGATAAAACATATATTTGATTGAGCAGTTATGAAACACTCTTTTTGTAGAAAATGCAAGTGGAGATTCGGAGCGCTAAGGGGGTAATAGTGGAAAAAGGAATGTCTTCCAATATAAACTACACAGAATCATTCGGTGAAACTTCTTTCTGATCTGTGCATTCAGCTAACAGAGTTAAACCATACTTTTGATTGCGCAGTTCTGAACACTCTTTCTGTAGAAAATGCAAGTGGACATTCGGAGCGCTAAGAGGGTAATAGTGGAAAAAGGAATGTCTTCAAATATAAACTACACAGAATCATTCGGTGAAACTTCTTTCTGATCTCTGCATTCAGCTAACAGAGTTAAACCATACTTTTGATTGAGCAGATCTGAACACTCTTTCTGTTGAACATGCAACTGGACATTTGGAGCGCTAAGAGCGTAGTAGTGGAAAAACGAATATATTCAAATATAAACTACACAGAAGCATTCTGTGAAACTTCTTTCTGATCTGAGCATTCAGCTAACAGAGTTAAACCATACATTTGATTGAGCAGTTTTGAAACACTCTGTCTGTAGAAAATGCAACTGGACATTCGTAGCGCTAAGTGGGTAATAGTGGAAAAAAGAATATGTTCAAATATAAACTACACAGAAGCATTGTATGAAACTTCTTTCTGTTCCGTGCATTCAACTAACAGAGTTGAACCTTACTTTTGATTGAGCCGTTCTGAAACACTCTTTCTGTAGAAACTGCAATTGGACATTCTGAGCGCTAAGAGGCCTATATTGGGAAAAAGAATGTCTACAAATAAAAACTACACAGAAGAATTGTGTGAAACTACTTTCTGTTCTGTTTGTTCAACTAAAAGACTTGAACCTTAGTTTTGATTGAGCCGTTCTGAAACACTCTTTCTGTAGAAAATGCAAGT